>NC_081310.1:167244146-167869146 GCF_026419965.1 Kogia breviceps
CCGGTAGATGACCCCATTCAATGCTCTGGCCTCTCTTTTCTTTGATTTCTTTATCACTAAAAAGTCCAACACTGATATTCTACTTCAGCCACCTGTGGTCACACCTGGTCTTTTCCATTACTGAAAAATTATCCCACTTGTTCAGACATTCTATTCTCTGACCACTACTTCCTGTACTTATGGTGTAATCATTCCATTTCTCCCATTTCCCTGGGGACTCCAACTCACTGATTCTTACTTTCTTCTAATCTACCAACTCTGATTCCTCTGTTTTTATTTCCCTCCTTACCCACTTCAGAATCTATGATTCAAAATGTCAGTGACTTTCTTACCCTAGTTCTAAACTCTCTTGCCAGAATATCTTTTTATTGCATTTTCCTGAGTGGGGAACCCCTACCTGGATGATTCCAACTATTTGACTTCCCTGTGTTGCTGAATGCTGCTGGGAAAAAGATCTCATACAACCTGAAATATTGGTACTAAATTAATAGTCTAATTTCAACTCTATGCTAAACAATATCCACAAAAACCAATACCCATCAGAATATTTATGCAATACTGCTTAATAGGGTAAAAAAAAGGAAAACAACCTAAATACTTATAAATAAGGATTTAAGTAAATTATGGTGCAGCCACACCATGGGATATGAAAAGGAAATACCCAGATGCAAAAAATTAAAAGATGTAAGTACTTGAGGTGATATTATGGCAGCCTAGAATGGGGTAGGTGGTGGATTAGTGAATTTGAGTTTACCAGGGGATTGGCTTTTGGTGCCTATCTAGATGGAACTAAAAATCTATTCACATCACAGGGAAATGATAAGGTCTCTGACTGGGATCCTAGTTTTAAAAAGTTTCTCTTGAGATATTGAAATTCTGTGCCTACCTCTTGCCCTGCTTTTGAGTCCAAAGTTTAAACTACATTATGTAGAAACCTATATCCAGTAATTACATTAGTTGCAGGTCAATATTACCTCTGAGGTGTTAGAAAGATGCAAAGTTTATCACTCTGTAGGAACACTACCATAACTCAGGCCACAAAACTTCTCATAGGAAAATCCCTCTTAAGATGAATTCACAATCCAAAATTACAAGACACTTGAGTAAGCAATTCATATGAATGATAGTCAGCAGATACAACAAAGAGAATATTAATACATACTTCACAAAAATTTTATATAATTAAAGTCATAAAATAAGGACTTGAAATTCTATAAAAAAGGAATAAGATACTAAAGAGCAGATGGAAGAAAAAAATTAAGAATGAATGATACGGTCATTGAAATAAAAAACTCAGTGGACGGGATAAACTTTAGTTTGGACAACAATTTCTAATATCAGAATGAAAAATATGGTCATTGAAACAATAATAAGAAAACCTCAGTGAACAGGATAAACTTGAGATTAGATGCCATTGAAGAGAGAAAGAAGGGATAAATAAACAAGAGATAGAACAAAGAGATGAAAAGAAGTAAAACATATGTAATATTGTGATTTATAAGGAATATATATTTGGTCATTCAGTTGAGCAAAATATATTTCTTAGATATATTTGATCTTCGTCTACAGTTCCTGGATCACAGTTCTCAAAACCCTTGGATTTTCCTGAGCAATAAGAGCAGTGAGAGTATCTTTTGTTATATTTAGCCTCTCATCCTCAGGTCCTGAAATCACTTTAGAGCCATGAAATGAAATGGGTGTCTTGTCATTCAAGATCCCCCTTTTCCACCACAGCTGGGCTTATGTTAATAAGGTGACTTTTGGAAAGCACCAAAGGATAGGTGCTGGTTGCCAGGGGAACCAATTATGTGACTAGAGGAATGAAACATTTAGTCCCATCCCCTTGACCTCTGGGGTCAGGAGAGGGGTTGGAGGTTGAATCAATCACCAGTGGTCAATAATTTAATCAGGCTTCCTTGGTGGCACAGTGGTTGAGAGTCCGCCTGCCGATGCAGGGGACACAGATTCGTGCCCTGGTCTGGGAAGATCCCACATGCCATGGAGTGGCTAGGCCCGTGAGCCATGGCCACTGAGCCTGCGCGTCTGGAGTCTGTGCTCTGCAATGGGAGAGGTCACAACAGTGAGAGGCCTGCATACCACAAAAAAAAAATTAAAAAAAATAATTTAATCAATTATGACTATATATTGAAACCTCAATAAAAACCTAAAAGAACTGGGCTTGGAGAGCTTCCTGGTTGGTGAACACATGGAAGATCTGGGAAAATGGTGTGCCTGGAGGGGGCATGAAAATTCTCTGCCCCTACCCACATACCTTGCCCTTATACATCTCTTCCATCTGGCTATTCCTGAGTTATGACCTTTTATAATAAATTGGTAATCTAGCAAGTAAAATGTTTCTCTGAGTTCTGTGAGTCACTCTAGCAAATTAATCAAACCCACAGAGGGGGTTATAGGAATCTCTGATTTCTAGCCATTTGGTCAGAAGCATAGGTGATACGCTGGACTTGCCATTGGCATCTGAAGTGGAGGAGGGTGGTCTTGTGGGATTGAACCCTCAACCTGTGGAATGGGATGCTATGTATGGGTGGACAGTGTCAGAATTGAGTTGAATTGTAGGACACCCAGCTGGTGTTGGAGCATTGATTGGTGGTGTGGGGAACCCCCACCCTACATTGGAATTTGGTGATCAGAACCATTTAATAGGAAACATTAAGAGTTAGGTAGAATAGAATTTTAAAATCCAACATATGTCTAATAAGAGTACAAGAAAGATAAATGAGAGAGGATGAGAATGAGGTAATATTTGAAGTGATAACTGAGTTTGTTCTAGAAATGCTAAACTCATTAATCTTCAGATTCAGGAAGCACAATGAATTCTTAACAGAAAACATAAGAAATCCACATCTAAACATAACAGACTGGAACTGTAAACATTAAAGATAAAGAGATCTTAAAAGTAGTAAAAGAGAGTACACAGGTTATCCATAAAATAATTTAACTAAAAGCAGAATTCTTAATAAAAAAATGAAAGAAGATAATGGAGGGCTTCCCTGGTGGTGCAGTGGTTGAGAGTCCGCCTGCCGATGCAGGGGACGCGGGTTCGTGCCCCGGTCCGGGAAGATCCCACGTGCCACGGAGCGGCTGGGCCCAAGAGCCATGGCCGCTGAGCCTGCGCATCTGAAGCCTGTGCTCCGCAACGGGAGAGGCCACAACAGTGAGAGGCCCGTGTACCGCAAAAAAAAAAAAAAAAAAAAAAAAGAAAAATGGTAAAAGACTTGAGGAGGCACTTCACCAAGGAGAAGGTCAAAATGCCCAATAAAAATAAAAATATAAAAAGGTGCTCAATTTTATTGACATTCAGGGAACTACACATTAAAACAACAATGAATTAACACTACAGACTCATTACAATGGCTAAGACTAAAGATTGTCAATACCAAATGCTAGTGAGGATGTGAAGCAATTGGAACTCTCGTACACTGGTGCCAAATATGTAAATTCATATAACCACTTTGGACAATGTTTAACATTATCTACTAAAGTTGAATATACACATATTCTATGATCCAGCAATTTCAAGCCTATCTATAATTTATAAGAGAAATGATTGCACATGTATACCAGAAAAGCATGAACAGAGGTTCATAGCAGCCTTATTTGTAATGGACCCAGACTGAAAACAACTCAATATCCATTAACAGTGTAATAGATAAGTAAATGTATATTCATACACTGTAATATTCTACAATAATGAAAAGCACATGAATAACACAGCTACAGAGAATAATATTGATATATCTGTCATATATAATGTAGAGTGGATGAAGACAGACACAAGAATGCATGCTGTGATTCCATTTATAAAAAGTTCAAAAAAAAGATAAAACCAATCTATGGTATTTTAGATCAGGATAAGGTTTTCGTTTGGGGATGATGGAGGGGTTAGCGATTTGGAGGAGGTATTGGGTAGGGGGTTTTGTCTGCTAGTAATGTTAAAGATGTCCAAATTATTTTGTGTTTGTTTGTTTCATTGAGGCATAGTTGATTTACAATATCATGTAAGTTTCAGGTGCACAACATAGTGATTCACAATTATTAAAAGTTATAATCTAAGTTATTGTAAAATATTGAGTATATTCCCAGTGCTGTACAATATATCCTGTAACTTATTTGTTTATTTATTTAATATTTATGTATTTTATTTATTTATTTGGTTGCACCAGGTCTTAGTTGTGGCATGTGGGCTCCTTAGTTGTGGCATGCGAACTCTTAGTTGCAGCATGCATGTGGGATCTGGTTGCCTGACCAGGGATTGAACCCAGACCCTCTGAATTGGGAGTGTGGAGTCTTATCCACTGCCCCACTGTTGGATTTCCCTCCTTCCCTCTCCCCACTGTTTGTTCTCTATACATGTGAATCTGTTTCATTTTGTTGGATTCACTACTTTGTTTTATTTTTTAGATTCCACATATAAGTGATATCATACAGTATTTGTCTTTCTCTGTCTCACTTATTTTGTTAAGCACAATATCCTCCAAGTTCATCTATGTTGTTGCAAATGGCAAAATTTCATTTTTTATGGCTGTGTAGTATTTCATTATATATATTCACCACATCTTCTTTATCCACTCATCTGTTGATGGACACCTAGGTTGCTTCCATATCTTGGCTATTGTAAATAATGCTGATATGAACATTAGGGTGCATATATGTTTACAAATTAGTGTTTTCATTCTCTTTGCATATATACTCAGGAGCGGAATTGCTGGGTCACATGGAAGTTCCATTTTTAGTTTTTCAAGAAACCTTTATACTGGTTTCCACAATGGTTGCACCAATTTATATTCCCACCAACAGTGTGCAAGGATTCCCTTTTCTCCATATCCTCACCAACATTTGTTATTTGTGGTCTTTTTGAGGACAGCCATTTTGGCAGGTGTGAGATGATATCTCATTGTGGTTTTGATTTGCATTTCTCTGATGATTAATGATGTTGAGCTTCTATTCTTGTGCCTGTCTGCCACTTATATGTCTTTTTTGAAAAATGTCATTCATGTCTTCTGCACATTTTTTTCCACATCTTTATTGGAGTATAATTGCTTTACAATATTGTGTTAGTTTCTGCTGTACAACAAAGTGAATCAGCTATATGTATACATATATCCCCATATCCCCTCCCTCTTGAGCCTCCCTCCCACCCTCCCTATACCACCCCTCTAGGTCCTCACAAAGCATCAAGTTGATCTCCCTGTGCTATGCAGCAGCTTCCCACTAGCTATTCATTTTACATTTGGTAGTGTATATATGTCAATGCTACTCTCTCACTTTGTCCCAGCTTCCCCTTCCCCCCCATGTCCTCAAGTCTGTTCTCTACATCAGCGTCTTTATTTCTGCCCTGCCACTAGGTTCATCAGCGTGATTTTTTAAGATTCCATATATATGCGTTAGCATATGGTATTTGTTTTTCTCTTTCTGATTTACTTCACTCTGTACGACAGACTCTAGGTCCATCCACCTCACTACAAATAACTCAATTTTGTTCTTTTTCATGGCTGAGTAATATTCCATTGTATATATGTTCTGCACATTTTTTAATTGAGCTGTTTGTTCTTTTCTGATTTCCATTTGCATGGAATATCTTTTTCCATCCCCTCACTTTCAGTCTGTAAGTGTCCCTAGGTCTGAAGTGGGTCTCTTGTAGACAGCATATATATGGGTCTTGTTTTTGTATCCATTCAGCCAGTCTGTGTCTTTTGGTGGGAGCATTTAATCCATTTACATTTAAGGTAATTATCAATATGTATGTTCCTTTTACCATTTACTTAGTTGTTTTGAGTTAGTTCTTGTAGGTCTTTCCTTCTCTTGTGTTCCTTGCTTAGAGAAGTTCCTTTAGCATTTGTTGCAAAGCTGGTTTGGTGGTGCTGAACTCTCAGCTTTTGCTTGTCTGTAAAGGTTTTAATTTCTCCATCAAATCTGAATGAGATCCTTGCTGGGTAGAGTAATCTTGGTTGTAGGTTTTTTTCCTTCATCACTTTAAATATGTCCTGCCACTCCCTTCTGGCTTGTAGAGTTTCTGCTGAAAGATCAGATGTTAACCTTATGGGGATTCCCTTGTGTGTTATTTGTTGTTTTTCCCTTGCTGCTTTTAATATGTTTTCTTTGTATTTAATTTTTGATAATATGTGAAATTTGATAATATGTGTCTTGGCATGTTTATCCTTGGATTTATCCTGTATGGGACTCTCTGTGCTTCCTGGACTTGATTGACTATTTCCTTTCCCATATTAGGGAAGTTTTCAACTATAATCTCTTCAGTCCCTTTCTTTTTCTCTTCTTCTTCTGGGACCCCTATATTTTGAATGTTGGTGGATTTAATGTTGTCCCAGAGGTCTCTGAGACTGTCCTCAGTTCTTTTCATTCTTTTTTCTTTATTCTGCTCTGCAGTAGTTATTTTCACTATTTTATCTTCCAGGTCACTTATCCGTTCTTCTGCCTCAGTTATTCTGCTATTGATCCCATCTAGAGTATTTTTAATTTCATTTATTGTGTTACTCATCGTTGCTTGTTTCCTCTTTATTTCTTCCAGGTCCTTGTTAAATGTTTCTTGCATTTTGTCTATTCTATTTCCAAGATTTTGGATCATCTTTACTATCATTATTCTGAAGTCTTTTTCAGGTAGACTGCCTATTTCTTCTTCATTTGTTAGGTCTGGTGGGTTTTTACCTTGCTCCTTCATCTGCTGTGTGTTTTTCCTGTCTTTTCATTTTGCTTACTGTGTTTGGGGTCTCCTTTTTGCAGGCTGCAGGTTCGTAGTTCCCGTTGTTTTTGGTGGCTGTCCCCAGTGGTTAAGGTTGGTTCAGTGGGTTGAGTAGGTTTCCTGGTTGGGGGGACTAGTGCCTGTGTTCTGGTGGATGAGGCTGGATCTTGTCTTTCTGGTGGGCAGGTCCACGTCTGGTGGTGTGTTTTGGGGTGTCTGTAGACTTATTATGATTTTAGGCAGCCTCTCTGCTAATGGATGGGTCTGTAGTCCTGTCTTGCTAGTTGTTGGGCATAGGGTGTCCAGCACCATAGCTTGCTGGTCGTTGAGTGAAGCTGGGTCTTGGTGTTGAGATGGAGATCTCTGGGAGATTTTTCGCTATTTGATATTACGTGGAGCTGGGAGGTCTCTTGTCCCAGCCCTGAGGGCTAGCTGGAGCACCAAGAGCCTTTAATCCACACGGCTCAGAATAAAAGGGAGAAAAAATAGAAAGGAAAGAAAGGAAGGAAGGAAGGAAGAGAGGAAGGAAGGGAGGAAGAAAGGAAGAAAGAAAGAGAAAGAAAAAGATAAAATAAAGTAGGATAAAATAATTAAAATAAAAAATAATTATTAAGAAGAAAAATTTAAAAAATTAAAAAAAAAACAGGTCGGACAGAATCCTAGGACAAATGGTGACAGCAAAGCTATACAGACAAAATCTCACACAGCAGCACATGCATACATACTCACAAAAAGAGAAAAAGGGGAAAATAATAATGTATCTTGCTCCCAAAGTCCACCTCCTCAATTCTGGGATGATTCGCTATCTATTCAGGTATTCCACAGATGCAGGCACTTCAAGCTGATTGTGGAGATTTAATCCGCTGCTTCTGAGGCTGATGGGAGAGACCTCCCACTCTCCTCTGTGTTCGCACAGCTCCTGGGGTTCAGCTTTGGACTTGGCCCCGCCTCTGCGCGTAGGTGTCGGAGGGCGTCTGCTCTTCGCTCAGACAGGACGGAGTTAAAGGAGCAGCTGATTGGGCTCTGGCTCACTCAGGCCGGGGGAAGGGAGGGCTACGGATGCGAGGCGATCCTGCAGCGGCAGAGGCCGACGTGATGTTGCACCAGCCTGAGGCGCGCCGTGCGTTCTCCCGTGTAAGTTGTCCCTGGATCCCGGGACCCTGGCAGTGGCGGGCTGCACAGGCTCCCGAGAGGGGAGGTGTGGAGAGTGACCTGTGCTTGTACACAGGCTTCTTGGTGGCGGCGGCAGCAGCAGTCTTAGAGTATCATGCCCGTCTCTGGTGTCCGCGCTGATAGCCGCGGCTCATGCCCGTTTCTGGAGCTCCTTTACGCTGCGCACTTAATCCCCTCTCCTCTCGCATCAGGAAACAAAGAGCTAAGAAAAAGTCTCTTGTCTCTTCGGCAGCTCCGCGCCCGTCTCTGGAGCTCCTTTAAGCGGCGCGCTTAAACTTAACCCTCTCCTCCCGCACCAGGAAACAAAGAGGCAAGAAAAAGTCTCTTGCCTCTTCGGCAGCTCCAGACTTCTCCGGGACTCTCTCCCGGCTAGCCGTGGTGCACTAACCCCTTCAGGCTGTGTTCACGCCGCCAGTCCTTTCCCTGCGATCCGACCGAAGCCCGAGCCTCAGCTCCCAGCCCCCCGCCCGACATGGCGGGTGATCAGACAAGCCTCTCGGGCTGGTGAGTGCTGGTCGGCACCGCTCCTCTGTGCGGGAATCTCCCCGCTTTGCCCTCCACACCCTGTTGCTGCGCTCTCCTCCGCGGCTCCGAAGCTTCTTCCCCCTTCCGCCACCCACAGTCTCCGCCCGCGAAGGGGCTTCTAGTGTGTGGAAACCTTTCCTCCTTCACCGCTCCCTCCCACTGGTGCAGGTCCCATCCCTACCCAGGTACGTGGGGAGTTTCTTGCCTTTTGGAAGGTCTGAGGTCTTCTGCCAGCGTTCAGTGGGTGTTCTGTAGAAGCAGTTCCACGTGTAGATGTATTTCTGATGTATCTGTGGTGAGGAAGGTAATCTCCGCGTCTTACTCTTCCGCCATCTTGAAGCTCCTGAGCTGTTTGTTTTTTTGATGTTGAGTTGTATGAGCTGTTTATATATTTTGGAGATTAACCCATTATTAGTCATATCATTTGCAAATTTTTCCCATTCAGTATGATGTCTTTTCATTTTGTCCATGGTTTCCTTTGCTGTGCAAAAGCTTTTAAGTTTCATTAAGTCTCATATGTTTATTTTTGCTTTTGTTTCCTTTGCCTTAGGAGGCAGATCCCCCCCCAAAAAATTGCTACAATTTATGTCAAAGAGTCTTCTGCCTATGTTTTCTTCTACGAGTTTAATGGTTTCTGGTCTTATATTTAGGTCTTTAATCCAATTTGAATTTATTTTTGTATATGGTATAAGAAAATGTTCTAATTTCATTCTTTTACATGTAGCTGTCCATTTTTCCCAGCACCACTTAGTGAAGAGACTGTCTTTTCTCCATTGTATATTGTTGTATCTTTTGTCATCATGGGTTAATTGACCATAGGTGCATGTGTTTACTTCTGAGCTTTCTGTTCTGTTCCATTAATCTATGTGTCTGTTTCTGTGCCAGTACTACAGTGTTTTGATGACTAAAGCTTTGTAATGTAGTCTGAAGTCAGAGAGCATGGTATCTCCAGCTCTGCTTTACTTTTTCAAGATTGTTTTGGCTATTCGGGGTCTTTTGTGTTTACATACAAAATTTAAATTATTTTTTCTAGTTCTGTGAAGAATGCCATTGGTATTTTCATAGGGATTGCATTAAATTTGTAGATTCATTTGGATAGATATGGTTATTTTAACAATATTAATCCTTCCAATCTATGAATACAATATATCTTTCCATCTGTGTCATCTTCCATTTCTTTCATCTGTGTCTTATAGTTTTTCAAGTACAGGCCTTTTACCTCCTTAGGTAGGTTTTTTTTTTTTTTTTTTTTTTTTTGCAGTACGTGGGCCTCTCACTGTTGTGGCCTCTCCCGTTGCGGAGCACAGGCTCCGGATGCACAGGCTCAGCGGCCATGGCCCACAGGCTCAGCCGCTCTGCGGCATGTGGGATCCTCCCGGACTGGGGCACGAACCCGTGTCCCCTGCATCGGCAGGCGGACTCTCAACCACTGCGCCACCAGGGAAGCCCAGGTAGGTTTATTCCTAGGTATTTTATTCATTTTGATGCAATTGTTAGTGGGATTGTTGTCTTAATTTCTCTTTCTGATAGTTCTTTGTTCGTGTATAGAAATGCAATAGATTTCTGTATATTAATTTTGTATCCTGAGGCCCAAATTATTTTGAAGACAAATTAATCATTCCTGATTAAACACCTAGCAACTTATGAATAAAATTACATTTTCTTAACATGATGATTAATATCTATCTCTAACGGCCCATAGCATTTCCATTAAAGTTTTAGCAAAAGAAGTCCAAAGGCATACCAGATTGTCTATACCAGTAGAGTAGAGGTCAAATTGTTTTTACTTATTAAACTGGTACAGACATTGATTAAACCATTTAGAATGTCTCCATGTTACCTCAAATGAATTAATGTAATTTTAAATTGGTCCAGGCTGTCTGTTTACATAATTAATATCTGATTTTTAAAGTGGAGACTATTATCCTATTATATAGATGAAGAGGCAGGCTGTTAGAGACCATATAGAAAAGAAAAGAAAAGAGAATTGTGAAGGTTTTGGAGTCAGCCTACTTCTATTACTTACTGTGAACCTAAGCATAGGTTACTTAACTTCTCTAAACCTCATTTCTAAAGGTAATAAAATAATAATACCTATCCAACAGAATTATTCTGAGGACTAAGGAAATATGTCACTATGCCTCCCCAACTGGGGTGTAGTTTGTTCCTGATCTGTCCCCAAGGTCCTCTTCCTTGTGGGGTTCTTGTTGACAAAATTCAGAGAATTCCATCTTGGCATCCCCACCAGGGACAGGGACGGTGCTGGCAGGAGGAAGGGGGATGGCCCTCCCTCCTCTCTCCCAGGAAAGCCTGGTAAGGAGGCAGGACCATCAAGCCTAAGCAGCTTGACCCACTGGGAAGAGCTTGGGCTGGCTGAGGTTCCCTCCATCTGCACCTGAGGACCTGACAGGCAAGGCCTTCAGGAGCCAGGGCTGGGCTGGCCAAGTGCAAAGAGCTGCACAATGGAGAGAAGGCAGGGGGTTCAGCCTTCCACCTCTCAGAAACCTAGCACTTTTCTGGAGACTGGGTTGCCTAGAATCCTGGCTCACTGGACTCAGTTGCCCTGGGCACTTCCTGTTCAGTGTTTTTCCATTAAGAACAAGTGACTGTCTCTCCGTGTCTTGTTTCTGTGAATACCCGAGGGGTGAGATGGTCACTTGGCTTGGGGCTCTGGGCGGCAACCAGGCGTCTGTGGGGGCTGGAGGTCAGAGGTAGCCAGGTCACCCAGTCACTGGGTCCTCTCTGTGCTTACATCCCAGAATCCCTCTAGCCCCCTCCCTCCTTCCTCACTCTTCTTTCCTCACCACCTCACATATCAATCCTCTCCCATTCTTTCATCCTAGACCTCCTTCCTTCTTCCATTTATTCATTTAGTAAATATATATGGATAGTTCCTCTCTGCCAAGCCATGTTCCAGGAGCTAGAAACAGGATATGAATAATATAATTTCCTGAGCTTGAGATCTCCAAGTCCAGCTAAGAGACAACATGAAAGGACAATGATGGTTATGCTGGCAGAAAGCTTCATCATGACATCAGTTACTACAATGATTAGGACTCACCCCCCTGCTCTCTAGTGGCCTGGGCTATTGCAAATTAAGACAAAGATTGCTGAGCTAATGGAATCTTAGGAGACGTTTTTTTCCCCACCAAATCCCATATCCAAGTGATGGGAGTAAATGGAGGAAATTTTATCGTGAGAGATAGTCTGTAGCTGCAACTCTAGCCCTTTGTCCTAGGAGGGGTCTGATCCTGTCTTATCTGGTGTCTGTACCTCGTAGGACATGATTCTATAGTAATTCGTGCCAAACCTCAAGAAGTTCAACTTGAGCAGGTGAGGGAAGTTTGCATTCTTTACCCCTCAGGGTAACTTACAGCCTGTTCACCTGAAGCAGGAGATGATAATGGTTAAGAGTTGTCTATGAAGCCAAACTGCCTTGGTTCAAGTCCCAGGTCCATCACACAAATCATATAATTTGGTGTGAATCACTTACTTTCTCTGTGACTTAGTTTTCTTTTCTATCTGTAAAAATGGAGGTGATAATAATTACCTCAACGAGTTGTTGTGAGGATGAGATAAAGTTTGTGTAGCAATGCCTGGCACACAGAAATTGTTCATTAAACATTAGCTATTATTATTATTTCTGAAAGGGAGGTTATAAACTCACCTCTTTATCCATACTTTATTGTAGATATTCCAAGTCAATTAGTGGGAATAAAGTTAACATCAGAGAGAGAATGTTTTCCCAAGACATTAGATCTCAAACTTCATATCAGAATCCTCTAGGATCACTAGGGTTATAACTAGCCAGTAAGCACAAGGGGCTATGAGAAATAAAGCATCTAATCAATGTTTGGGAGTGGGAGATGGTGGACTGGGTCTAGGAAGTCTTCCTGGTGGGAGGCTGAGCTGAGTCCTAATATGGGAATAAAGGTTGGATGTGTAACAGAGTTGGTGTGGGCAGCAGGGATGCAGGGGGTGGTGTTCTTCTATGCTAGAGACCTAGGCAAGGGTCTGCAGAGACATACATGAAACTGGGCATGCTTGTATGGAAAAGATGGGATAGGGGACAGAGCTGAGTGCTGAGGCTGAACAAGTCTGCAGGGGGCAGGTCATTTATGAAGGGCTCTGTGCATCTGTCTAATGTGATCGGGAATTGGGAATCTTTAAATGGTTTAAATAGGAGAGAGACAGGACCACTGTTGTATTTTGACCAATCATTTGTAGTAGTCCATATAGAGAATGCAGTAAAGAAAAGAATCCAGAGGCAGGGAGACCAAGGAGGGGCTTGTGCAGGATTATGGGAGATAAATGATGGGCTCCTGATCCAGGGCAAAGGAAGGACTGGCTTTGAGGGATATGTAGGTGGTTCACTGGTCAGGTGAGGAGGTGAGGGCAGGGATAGTGAAGACTGAGGATGCCCTGACGTCTCCTGTGAGTTTTTACCCACCCAAAAGTTAACCTCTATATGAACATACAACAGTGTTTTTTATCCATTATACTGTTGAATGAAACTTGGGTAGTTCCCTACTATGAGCTATTTTGACTAGTGTTTTAAACACTTTTGTACTTGTCTTTTCCTAGAATATACGTAAGTGTATATAAGTGTTGGGGGATATAGTTAGGAATAGAATGCTGAGTAATGTGGAATGCATATGTTCAAGTTTAAGAGATACCATCAAACCTTTTCCAGAGGAATTGTACAAATTTAGTCTCCCATCAGCAATGTAAGAAAGTTCTGGTTACTCTTGCCAAATCCTTGTATTTTTCATTTTAGCCATTCTGGTAGGTGTGTCGTGGTGTTACCCTGTGGTCTTAACTTGCAATTCCTGTATGACTAATGACGTCAAGTACATTTTCACTTGATTAATGACTATTTAGATAGCTTCTTTTGTGAAGTGTCTTTTTAAATATGTTGCCCATTATTCTATTGGGCAGCCTTTGGTTTTTTTTTTGTTTATTTGTAAGAGTTCTTTATTCTGTATACAAATCTTAAGTTCTTCATTTTAATATAATCTGTGTATATAATTACATGTAATTATATATATATAATTCTGTATATATAATTACATGTAATTATATATATAATTATGTGCAATTATCTTTATAAGTAATTCTATAAAAATATATAATTTATCATATTTTTCTCTATGGTTAGTGCTTTTCAGTCCTGTTTAAGAAATCTCTGCCTATTGCAAGGTAACATAGATATTTGTCTGTGTTTGATTTAAAAATTTTTATTATTCTATCTTTATCATTTAAATTTACAATATATCTGGAATTAATTTGTTTACTGTGTGAGATAGGTTTCAAAAAAATTTTTTTTCCTGTGTGAATATCCCCATGATCCAGCAGAATTTTTTGAAAAGACAATGCTTTCCCTATTTCATTGTAGGATCAAATTGGTCATGAATCATGTGACTATGTATTCACAGGTCTGTTCTGGACTTTATTCGGTTCCATTGATCTATTTGTTTATTTTGTGCCAATTTCATACTTGCTTAATTATTACAGCTTTATAGTAAATCTGAATATCTGGTGAGTCCTCCACCTTTGACTTTTTTCTTCAAGATTCTTCAGAATTTCCATGTAAATGTTATGACTACCTTGTCAATTTTCTGTAGAAAAAATGGCTGGGGTTTAGACTGGGATTGCATTGAATCTATAAATCAATTTTACATGTTTATAATGTTGAATTGTCTAACCCATGCACGAATGTGGCATATTCCTACATTTACTTGGGTCTACCTTAATTTCTCTGAAGAATGTTTTTCTGCACATATTTTATTAGAGTTATTACTACATGTTTGGTTTTCAAAACTGCTCTTATAACTTATTTTCTAATTGCTGGTATAGAGAAATATTGATACGTTGGATTTTTGTGTACTTATTAATTCCAGTTTGCCTTGGGTTCTCTTAAATTTTCTACCTACACAATCAGGTGTTTTGTAAATAATGACCGTTTTGTTCTTCCTTCCCAATCCTTTGGTTGTTTTTTTTTTAACATTTTTATTTGAGTATAACTCTTTTACAATAGTGTGTTAGTTTCTCCTTTACAACAAAGTGAATCAGTTATACATATACATATGTTCCCATATCTCTTCCCTCTTTCGTCACCCTCCCTCCCACCCTCCCTATCCCACCCCTCTAGGTGATCACAAAGCACAGAGGTGAACTCCCTGTGTTATGCAGCTGCTTCCCACTAGCTATCTAATTTACATTTGGTAGTGTGTATATGTCCCTGCCACTCTCTCACATCATCACAGCTTACCCTTCCCCTTCCCCATATCCTCAAGTCCATGCTCTAGTAGGTCTGTGGTTTATTCCCGTCCTACCACTAGTCTCTTCATGACATTTTTTTTCTTAGATTCCATATATATGTGTTAGCATACGGTATTTGTTTTTCTCCTTCTGACTTACTTCACTCTGTATGACAGACTCCAGGTCTATCCACCTCATTACAAATAACTCAGTTTCATTTCTTTCTATGGCTGAGTAATATTCCATTGTATATATGTGCCACATCCTCTTTATCCATTCATCTGTTGATGGACACTTAGGTTGCTTCCATGTCCTGGCTATCGTAAATAGAGCTGCAATGAACATTTTGGTACATGACTCTTTTTGAATTATGGTTTTCTCAGGGTTTATGCCCAGTAGTGGGATTGCGGGATCATATGGTAGTTCTATTTGTAGTTTTTTAAGGAACCTCCATACTGTTCTCCATAGTGGCTGTATCAATTTACATTCCCACCAGCAGTGCAAGAGGGTTCCCTTTTCTCCACACCCTCTCCAGCATTTATTGTTTCTAGAGTTTTTGGTGATGGCCAATCTGACCGGTGTGAGATGATATCTCATTGTAGTTTTGATTTGCATTTCTCTAATGATTAATGATGTTGAGCATTCTTTCATGTGTTTGTTGGCAATCTGTATATCTTCTTTGCAGAAATGTCTATGTAGTTCTTCTGCCCATTTTTGGATTGGGTTGTTTGTTTTTTTGTTATTGAGCTGCATGAGTTGCTTATAAATTTTGGAGATTAATCCTTTGTCAGTTGCTTCATTTGCAAATATTTTCTCTCATGCTGAGGGTTGTCTTTTGGTCTTGTTTATGGTATCCTTTGCTGTGCAAAAGCTTTTAAGTTTCATTAGATCCCATTTGTTTATTTTTGTTTTTATTTCCATTTCTCTAGGAGATGGGTCAAAAAGGATCTTGCTGTGATTTATGTCATAGAGTGTTCTGCCTATGTTTTCCTCTAAGAGTTTGATAGTGTCTGGCCTTACATTTAGGTCTTTAACCCATTTTGAGTTTATTTCTGTGTGTGTTGTTAGGGAGTGTTCTAATTTCATACTTCTACAGGTAGCTGTCCAGTTTTCCCAGCACCACTTATTGAAGAGGCTGTCTTTTCTCCACTGTATATCCTTCCCTCCTTTATCAAAGATAAGGTGACCATATGTGTGTGGGTTTACTCTGGGCTTTCTATCCTGTTCCATTGAGCTATATTTCCGTTTTTGTGCCAGTACCATACTGTCTTGATTACTGTGGCCTTGTAGTATAGTCTGAAGTCAGGGAGCCTGATTCCTCCAGCTCCACTTTTCATTCTCAAGATTGCTTTGGCTATTCGGGGTCTTTTGTGTTTCCATACAAATTGTGAATTTTTTTGTTCTAGTTCTGTAAAAAATGCCAGTGGTAATTTGATAGGGATTGCATTGAATCTGTAGATTGCTTTGGGTAGTAGAGTCATTTTCACAATGTTGATTCTTCCAATCCAAGAACATGGTATATTTCTCCACCTATTTGTATCATCTTTAATTTCTTTCATCAGTGTCTTATAGTTTTCTGCATACAAGTCTTTTGTCTCCTTAGGTAGGTTTATTCCTAGATATTTTATTCTTTTTGTTGCAATGGTAAATGGGAGCGTTTTCTTAATTTCCCTCTCAGATTTTTCATCATTAGTGTATAAGAATGCCAGAGATTTCTGTGCATTAATTTTGTATCCTGCTACTTTACCAAATTCATTGATTAGTTCTAGTAGTTTTCTGGTAGCATCCTTAGGATTCTCTATGTATAGTATCATATCATCTGCAAACAGTGACAGCTTTACTTCTTCTTTTCCTATTTGGATTCCTTTTATTTCTTTTTTTTCTCTGATTGCTGTGG
Organism: Kogia breviceps; assembly: GCF_026419965.1. Classification (NCBI taxonomy): domain Eukaryota; kingdom Metazoa; phylum Chordata; class Mammalia; order Artiodactyla; family Physeteridae; genus Kogia; species Kogia breviceps. The sequence continues at coordinate 167,260,721 of NC_081310.1, forward strand.
CTAGACTTTCCAAAACTAGGTTGAATAAGAGTGGTGAGAGTGGGCAATCTTGTCTTGTTCCTGATCTTAGTGGAAATGGTTTCAGTGTTTCACCATTGAGAACAATGCTGGCTGTGGGTTTGTCATATATGGCCTTTATTATGTTGACGAAAGTTCCCTCTATGCCTACTTTCTGCAGGGTTTTTATCATAAATGGGTGTTGAATTTTTTCAAAAGCTTTCTCTGCATCTATTAAGATGATCATATGGTTTTTCTCCTTCAGTTTGTTGATATGGTGTATCACGTCGATTGATTTGTGTATATTGAAGAATCCTTGCATTCCTGGAATAAACCCCACTTGATCATGGTGCATGATCCTTTAAATGTGCTGTTGGATTCTGTTTGCTAGTATTTTGTTGAGGATTTTTGCATCTATGTTCATCAGTGATATTGGCCTGTAGTTTTCTTTCTTTGTGACGTCTTTGTCTGGTTTTGGTATCAGGGTGATGGCGGCCTCATAGAATGAGTTTGGGAGTGTTCCTCCCTCTGCTATCTTTTGGAAGAGTTTGAGAAGGATAGGTGTTAGCTCTTCTCTAAATGTTTGATAGAATTCGCCTGTGAAGCCATCTGGTCCTGGGCTTTTGTTTGTTGGAAGATTTTTAGTCACAGTTTCAATTTCAGTGCTTGTGATTGGTCTGTTCATATTTTCTATTTCTTCCTGGTTCACTCTCGGCAGGCTGTGCATTTCTAAGAATTTGTCCATTTCTTCCAGGTTGTCCATTTTATTGTCATACAGTGGCTTGTAGTAATCTCTAATAATCTTTTGTATTTCTGCCGTGTCCGTTGTTACATCTCCTTTTTCATTTCTAATTCTATTGATTTGAGTCTTCTCCCTTTTATTCTTGATGAGCCTGGCTAATGGTTTATCAATTTTATTTATCTTCTCAAGGAACCAGCTTTTACTTTTATTGATCTTTGCTATTGTTTCCTTCATTTTCATTTATTTCTGATCTGATATTTATGATTTCTTTCCTTCTGCTAAATTTGGGGGTTTTTTGTTCTTCCTTCTCTAATTGCTTTAGGTGCAAAGTTAGGTTGTTTATTCGAGATGTTTCCTGTTTCTTAAGGTATGATTGTATTGCTATAAACTTCCCTCCTAGAACTGCTTTTGCTGTATCCCATAGGTTTTGGGTCGTCGTGTCTCCATTGTCATTTGTTTCTAAGTACTTTTTGATTTCCTCTTTGTTATCTTCAGTGATCACTTCGTTATTAAATAGTGTATTGTTTAGCCTCCATGTGTTTGTATTTTTTACAGATCTCTTCCTGTAATTGATATCTAGTCTCATAGCGTTGTGGTCAGAAAAGATACTTGATATGATTTCAATTTTCTTAAATTTGCCAAGGCTAGATTTGTGACCCAAGGTATGATCTATCCTGGAGAATGTTCCATGGGCACTTGAGAAAAATGTGTATTCTGTTGTTTTGGATGGAATGTCCTATAAATATCAATTAAGTCCATCTTGTGTAATGTATCATTTAAAGCTTGTGTTTCCTTATTTATTTTCATTTTGGATGATCTGTCCATTGGTGACAGTGGGGTGTTGAAGTCCCCTACTATGATTGTGTTCCTGTCGATTTCCCCTTTTATGGCTGTTAGTATTTGCCTTATGTATTGAGGTGCTCCTATGTTGGGTGCATAAATATTTACAATTGTTATATCTTCCTCATGGATCAATCCCTTGATCATTATGTAGTGTCCTTCTTTGTCTCTTGTAATAGTTTTTATTTTAAAGTCTATTTTGTCTGATATGAGAATTGCTACTCCAGTTTTCTTCTGATTTCCATTTGCATGGAATATCTTTTTCCATCCCCTCACTTTTAGTCTGTATGTATCCCTAGGTTTGAAGTTGGTCTCTTGTAGACAGCATATATATGGGTCTTGTTTTTGTATCCATTCAGCCAGTCTGTGTCTTTTGGTGGGAGCATTTAATCCATTTACATTTAAGGTAATTATTGATATGTGCGTTCCTATTACCATTTACTTAATTGTTTTGGATTGTTCTTTTAGGTCTTTTCCTTCTCTTGTGTTTCTTGCCTAAAGAAGTTCCTTTAGCATTTGTTGTAAAGCTGGTTTGGTGGTGCTGAACTCTCTCAGCTTTTGCTTGTCTGTAAAGGTTTTAATTTCTCCATCAAATCTGAATGAGATCCTTGCTGGGTAGAGTAATCTTGGTTGTAGGTTTCTTTCCTTCATCACTTTAAATATGTCCTGCCACTCCCTTCTGGCTTGTAGAGTTTCTGCTAAAAGATCATATGTTAGCCTTATGGGGATTCCCTTGTGTGTTATTTGTTGTTTTTCCCTTGCTGCTTTTAATATGTTTTCTTTGTATTTAATTTTTGACAGTTTGATTATTATGTGTCTTGGCATGTTTATCCTTGGATTTATCCTGTATGGGACTCTCTGTGCTTCCTGGACTTGATTGACTATTTCCTTTCCTATATTAGGGAAGTTTTCAACTATAATCTCTTCAAATATTTTCTCAGTCCCTTTCTTTTTCTCTTCTTCTTCTGGGACCCCTATGATTCGAATGTTGGTGCGTTTAATATTGTCCCAGAGGTCTCTGAGACTGTCCTCAGTTCTTTTCATTCTTTTTTCTTTCTTCTGCTCTGCAGTAGTTATTTCCACTATTTTATCTTCCAGGTCACTTATCCGTCCTTCTGCCTCAGTTATTCTGCTATTGATCCCATCTAGAGTATTTTTCATTTCATTTATTGTGTTGCTCATCGTTACTTGCTTCCTCTTTATTTCTTCTAGGTCCTTGTTAACTGTTTCTTGCAATTTGTCTATTCTATTTCCAAGATTTTGAATCATCTTTACTGTCATTATTCTGAATTCCCTTTCAGGTAGGCTGGCTATTACCTCTTCATTTGTTAGGTCTGGTGTGTTTTTATCTTGCTCCTTCATCTGCTGTGTGTTTTTCTGTCTTCTCATTTTGCTTATCTTACTGTGTTTGGGGTCTCCTTTTTGCAGGCTGCAGGTTCGTAGTTCCCTCTGTTTTTGGTGGCTGTCCCCAGCGGCTGAGGTTGGTTTAGTGGGTTGAGCAGGTTTCCTGGTTGGGGGGACTAATGCTTCTGTTCTGGTGGATGAGGCTGGATCTTGTCTTTCTGGTGGGCAGGTCCACGTCTAGTGGTGTGTATGGGGATGTTGGTAGCCTTATTATGATTTTAGGCAGCCTCTCTGCTAATGGATGGGGCTGTAGACCTGTCTTGCTCTTTGTTGGGCATAGGGTGTCCAGCACTGTTCGTTGCTGGTCCTTGAGTGAAGCTGGGTCTTGGTGTTGAGATGGAGATCTCTGGGAGATTTTCACCATTTGATATTATGTGGAGCTGGGAGGTCTCTTGTGGACCAGTGTCCTGAGGTTGGTTCTCCCACCTCAGAGACACCGCCTTGACACCTGGCTGGAGTGCCAAGAGCCTTTAATCCACATGGCTCAAAATAAAAGGGAGATAAAAATAGAAAGGATAGAAAGGAAGGAAGGAAGGAAGGAGGAAGGGCGGGAAGGAAGGAAGGAAGAAAGGAAGGGAGGGAGGAAGAAAGGAAGGTAGGGAAGGAAGAAAGGAAGGAGGGAATAAAGGAAGGAAGGGAGAAAGGAAGGAAGGAGTGAAGTAGGGAAGAAAGGAGGAAAGAAAGGGAGAAGACAAAATAAAGTAGGGTAAAATACATTTGTTAAAATAAAATATAATTATTAAGAAGAAAAATTTCTATTAAAGAAAAACAAACAAACAAATAAAAAACCAAAAAAAAAAAAAAGGGTCGGTCTAACCCTAGGACAAATGGTGCAAACAAAGCTATACAGACAAAATCTCACACAGCAGCACACAAATACACACTCACAAAAAGAAAAAAGGGGAAAATAATAGTATATCTTCCTCCCAAAGTCCACCTCCTCAACTTGGGATGATTCGTTGTCTATTCAGGTTTTCAACAGATGCAGGGCACTTAAAGTTGATTGTGGAGCTTTAATCCGCCGCTTCTGAGGCTGCTGGGAGAGACCTCCCCCTCTCCTCTTTGTTCACACAGCTCCTGGGGTTCAGCTTTGGACTTGGCCCCGCCTCTGCGCGTAGGTCGTCTGAGGGCGTCTGCCGTTCGCTCAGACAGGACGGGGTTAAAGGAGCAGCTGATTAGTGGTCTCTGGCTCACTCAGGCGGGGGGAGGGAGGGGCACGGATGCGGGGCGAGCCTGCGACGTCAGAGGCCGGTGTGACTCTGCACAGGCCCGAGGCGCACCGTGCGTCTTCCCAGGGGAGCTGTCCCTGGAACCCGGGACCCCGGCAGTGGCGGGCTGCACAGGCTCCCGGTAGGGGCGGTGTGGAGAGTGACCTGTGCTGGCACACAGGCCTCCTGGTGGCGGTAGTAGCAACCCTAGCGTCCCACACCCGTCTCTGTTGTCCGTGCCGACAGCCGCGACTCGTGCCGGTTTCTGGAGCTCCTTTACGCGGTGCCCTTAATCCCCTCTCCTCGTGCCCCAGGAAGCGAAGAGGCAAGAAAAAGTCTCTTGTCTCTTCGGTAGCTCTGCACCTGTTTCTGGAGCTCCTTTAAGTGGCGTGCTTAAACCCCTCTCCTCGCGCACCAGGAGGTAAAGAGGGAAGAAAAGGTCTCTTGCCTCTTTGGCAGCTCCAGACTTCAACTGGACTCCCTCCTGGCTAGCTGTGGTGCGCTAACCCCTTTAGGCTGTTTTCACTCTGCCAACTCCAGACCTTTCCCTGGGATAGGACTGAAGCCCGAGGCTCAGCTTCCAGCCCCGCCCGCCCCGGCGGGTGAGCAGACAAGCCTCTCGGGCTGGTGAGTGCTGGTTGGCACCGATCATCTGCCAATCCTTTGGTTTTTTATTTCTTTCTTTTGACTTATTTCACTGGCTAGGACCACTAGTATAATAGTTAATAGACATACTACTAGTGAACATTTTTGTTTCACTTTCAATGTTGGGGAGTAAGTTTTCAGTATTTCACCATGTAGTATGATATTTGCTGTAGGTTGCTTCTTTTATCGGGGATAGTATTTGTCACATTAAGAAAGTTCCCTTCCATATTATAAAACACAGGAAGCTCAGGTTGGTGCTCTGTGATGACCTAGATGGGTGGGATGAGGGGAGGTGGGAGGGAGGGCCCAGAGGGAGGAATTATAGGTATAGATATAGCTGATTCACTTCATTGTACAGCAGAAACTAACACAATATCGTAAAGCAATTATACTCCAATTTTTTAAAAGAAGGAAAAAAAAAGTTCCCATCTATTTTTACTTTTTTAGGAGGTTTATTTCTAATCTTAATTGATTGTTAACTTTTACCAGATGCTTTTTCTATATCTATTAAGTTAAGCAGATAAATTTTCTCCTTTACTTCATTAATCAGATGATTACATTGCTTGCATACCAAATGCTAAACCACCCTTGAATTCTTGTAATAAACCCAATTTGATTGTGATGTGTTATCCTTTTTAATATATTGCTAAATTAAATTGGCTAATATAATGTCAAGGAGTTTTGCAACAATGCCCATGAGAGAGATTCGTTTATGAGTTTTCCTTCTTGTAATGTCTTTGTTACTTTTTGGTATTGAGTTTATGTTGGTCTCATTAAATGAGTTGGGAACTTTTCACTCTTTTTCTATGCTTTGAAAGGGTTTGTTATGGTTGGTATTATTCCTCTCTTAAATGTTGGAAAAATTCACCAGTAAATCTGTCTGGGCCTAAAGTTTTCTTTCTAAGAAAGTTTAAAATTATAGATTCTTTTTGTTTTTTGGAAAGACAGTGGACTCTTCTTTTAGTTCTTCTTTGTCAGTTTTGTTAATTTGTGTTTTCATTTGCCCATTTTGTTTAATGGTCAAATTTATTGTTATAAAGTTGTTTATAATTTTTAAAGTTAGCTTTTGAATCACTGTAGGACCTATGGTAATGTTCCCCTTTCATTTCTGATGTTGGTAATTTGTGTTTTATTTATTTTTCTTTATCAGCCTTGCTAAGGACTTAGATATTATTTCAAAGAATGAACTTTTGGCCCTGTCGATTTTTCTCTATTGTAAGTTTGTGTACGATTTCATTGTTTTCTGCTCTTATCTTTATTATTTCCTTCCTTCAACTTAGTTTTAGGTTTGATTTGTCGTTCCTTCTCTAGCTTCTTGAGATAAAAGTTTAGTTGATTAATTTTTAGCCTTTTAAAAATATTCAAATGTATGCAATTAAGGGTATATGGTTCCCCGTAAGCACTGACAATGATTTTTTATCATCATTTATTTTAATATACACGAATTTCCATTTTGATTTTTCTTTACCCATAAATTATTTAGAAGTGTATGCTAATTTCAAAGGAGTAGGGTACTTACCCATGATATGTAATTTGAAATTGATTTCTAGCCAATTTCATGGTTTAGAGAGTATACTCTGAGTGATGATCACCCTTTGGGGTTTTTTGAGTTTACATTTATGATGTAGCATAGAGTCAATTTCAACAAATGTTTTATGAAGTTAAAATGTTTCTTTTGGTTAATATTTGCATGGTATATTTTCTTCCTAGTGTGTCTATGACCTTACATCAAGGTGTATTTCTTTTCTCCCCCAGCTTTATTGAAATATAACTGATGTAACATTGTTTAAGTTTTAGGTGAACAACAGGTTGATTTGATATATTTATATATTGCAGAATGAACAAGCTATGTTTCTTGTGAATAATATGTGGGGTTTTTAAAAAATTCAGTTTGAAAATATGCTTTTAATGAAAATATTTAGTCCTTTTGCTTTTAAAGTAATTACCTACATACTTAAGTTCCACTTATTTTTTATTGACCTGCCTATTTTATGTTTGGTTTTTTCCTCTCTCAAAAGAGCATTATTTTGGATTAATGAACATTTTTATTAGTTCATTTTCTCCTATTTTAGGTCATTGGCTATACATTATTTATTCTTTTATTGATTCTCCTAGATATTTTAACATAAATCTTTGACTTATCGCAGTCTAATGGCAAGTGATTAGTTTTACCACCTTTCCAATTATGCTAAATATTTAGAACACTATCTCTATAATCCTCTTCCATTTCTTACCATAATCTTTAGTCTTTCATCTGTTTTATTTTATTTATTTATTTATTTTAGTTGTTTTTTTAACATCTTTATTGGAGTATAATTGCTTTACAGTGGTGTGTTAGTTTCTGCTTTATAACAAAGTGAATCAGTTATACATATGTCCCCATATCTCTTCCCTCTTGCATCTCCCTTCCTCCCACCCTCCCTATCCCCCCCCCCCAGGTGGTCACAAAGCACTGAGCAGATCTCCCTATGCTATGTGGCTGCTTCCCACTAAATCCCACAAAATTTTTTTGGTTTATATTCATTATTAATTTATATTTATCTTTTCCTTGAGGAACTCTTCATTTCTTTTTACATTTTTGTGTTTCTGTCACTTTCTGCTTGAAGAACTCTGTTTAAATAATCCCACTTTTCATTTGTCTGAAAACGTTTTTATTTCACATTAAAATTTTTTTCAAAAACTCTTTTCAGAAATAATTTCAAAATCCTCAGAAAAGCAGAAAGAATTCTACAAAAAAATCCTGTATATCCCATACTTAATTAATTTTTTAGCATTGTTGTCATTATAATTTCCAGAACTATTTGAGAATAATTTGCAAACATCATGTTCCTTTACCTTTAATACTTCAGAGAATAGTTCCTAAGATGTAAGAGAATCAAGATATTCTTTTATATAGTAGTTATCAAATTTGGGAAATTTGATACTGATACACTTATCTAAAGTAATCTAATTCATATTTCAGTTTTATCAATTGTCAGATTAATGTTATTTATAGCATTCCTCCCTTCCAGGATTACATCTTGCATTAGTTGTTATATATTTTTTTAGTCCCCTTGCATCTATTATAGATTATTAGTGTTTCTTTGTCTTTCATGACTGATAGTTTTTGAAGATTAGAAGCTAGTTATTTTATAGAATATTCCTCAACTTAGGTTTCTATGATGCTTCCCCATGATTAGATTTAGGTTTAACTTTTTTGGCTGAAATAATATATAGGTGATATGTATAATGTTAGGATTTCACATATGGAGACACATTGTGTCTATTTGTGCCTTATTGATGATATTAATTATAATCACTCAGTTAAGATGCTGTCCAGTTTCTCCACCGATAGCTACTACTTTTTACTTTTGTAATTAATAATTACTTTATCGATAGATAGCTTATAACTGTGTAACATTCTGTTCCTTATCAAACTCACTCCCCATAGATTTAGCATCTGTATCATTTAGGATCCTGGAAGGAGACAGAACACACCAATAATGTGAAGAGGGAAAATTTAATATGCAGAATTGTTAACTAGTAAAAGGTAGATAACTGCTAAAAGGGATAAGAGAGAACCAGAGGTAGCAATAAAAAAAAATTTTTTTTTAAGCAGCTACTACCTCATGGCTGATGAAGAGTACACATTGAAGGGACTAAAGATTTAAGAGATACTTCCCTCCCTCCTCCTGATCCTGAAACCCCTCATTTCCCCACCCCAGAAAAGACTGAGCCCAGACTTTTTCAAAGAGGGTATGACTGCCACAGGAATGTATAGTGTGCTACTGGGAGTGAGGGTCGAGCCACAGGCCAGAGCTCCCATGGCAGTGGCCACTGGGTGGGGAGAGTGTGTGTGGCCTGAATATGTGACTGTGGTTGGTCCCCACCAACCCACTGGCTCTCCCGCTGAGTAACAGAAGAAGATTGAAGCCCCAACATAAGTGCTTTCCTGCTGCCCTCATCACATTGTCCCTCTATCGACCTCTACTGATAATGCCTCCCATCATCAGCTGCCAAAGGAGAAATGTTTACAGGGTGGGGAGAGGCTTGGAGCACATCCAGACAAATGATCTCTAAGGCAGAGGGGAAGGCCTCCTCCACAAGTTTGGGGCTTGAGCAGATGTGGTGTAAATCAATTGTTGTTAGACATTTGAGTGACCAGTTTTTCCACTGAGAGGTGGGGAGTAAGACTAGGGAGATTGCAAACAAGCATTCTATTGCTCTTTAGTGTTTTAAGACATCATATAAGACACTTTTATACATTGCCCCGACTCCTCATAAAAACCCTGAGAGATTAGTATTATTAGTCACATTTTACAGATGAGAAGACTGAGGCTCAGAGATTTAAGTCACTGGTGCAAGGCAGTACGTGAGTAGTGGGTCCAGAATTAAAATCCCAGCCTGTCTGCCTCCAGTTCTTACTAGGCTATCATAGTTTAGATGACACTGAAATGAATGTGATTCTCTTATAGGCCCACCATGCGGATGCCTCCAGGGCAGAACCAAAGCTGGGTTTCTGAATTTATCCTGCTTGGCTTCTCCAGTGACCCCACGACCAACAGGATCCTCTTCATTGCCTTCCTTCTCCTTTATCTGAGCTCAGTCCTTGGCAGTGGGCTCATCACCACCCTGATATGCCTGGACATGCACCTCCACACTCCCATGTACTTCTTCCTCTGTATCCTCTCCCTGCTGGATATGGGCTCTGTCACCACCACCATGCCCCAGATGTTGGTGCATCTTCTCGCTCAACCTCAGACCATCTCCTTTGCTGGCTGTTGGCTACAAATGTATATGTTTGGTGCTCTGGGCCTGACCGAGTCCATTTTCTTTGTAGTCATGGCTTATGACCGATATGTGGCCGTCTGCTACCCACTGCATTATGCTGTCATCCTTAGCTGGGGTCTGTGCACACGGCTGTCACCTGGGACCTGGGCCTGTGGTTTCTTCTTCTCTCTGATCCATACTTTTTTCACCATGAGGCTGCCATACTGTGGGCCGAACATGGTCAACCACTACTTCTGTGAGGGTCCCTCAGTACGAAGCTTGGATTGCATGGATACCAACCTCATTGCGATGGTGGACCTGGTCATCAGTGTCTTCATGGTTGTTGCCCTACTCTCCCTCATTGTGGCTTCCTACATCCGTATTGCCCAGGCCATTCTCAAGATCAAGTCCATGCAGCCCCTCTGCAAGGCTTTCTTTATCTGTGCTTCCCATCTGACCGTCACATACTTCTATGCTCCAGCCACCTACATCTATATAAGGCCCAATTCAAGCTATTCTCTTGAGCAAGAGAAGCAGATCTCATTCTTTTATAATGTCTTCACTGCCCTGCTTAACCCTGTGGTCTATAGTTTGAGGAACAAGGACATTAAGAGGACTTTTCTCAAAGTGATGCAGAGGAGTAGATTAGCCTGGTGAACTGGAAAACAGGAGGGGCCTGGGGTAGATTGTCCAATGTTGAGGGACAGCATCTATAACATATGAAACAAATATCATGCATTTGAACCAACATAGAACTTGGTCAGTGGAACAAATGTGGTACATGAAACCAAACATGGTTGTCTTGGTACATGGTTGTCTTGGTCAACTTGCTACTTTTGGGTTGAGAAACAACCCCATAATCTCAGTGGAGTGAAAGTTCATATATTTCTTATGTTCTATGTCAGTTGTAAGTAGACTGTGGCCTTCTGCCATTGGATTCTTGGATCCAGTGTGAAGGATGAGGCTGTATTGGCACATGAAAGTCTTATGAGAGAGAGAAAGCAACAATGGTTGAAATACATGATGACTCTTAAAGCTTCTGCTCAGAAGTAACACACAACTCTTTCCTCACGTCCTATTGGCCAAGCCAAGCCCTATGTTTAAGCCTGCTGGTAAAAGGGCAGGAAGTATTTCCTTCCCACAGAAAAGTAATGCAGATCATGTGGCAATGGGTACGGATGTATATTCCCTCCACAGTGAGAGCAGCAAATAATGGGGGTGATATTATAATCTACCACAGTGGCACTGGAACCAATAGAATACATGTAACCAACATGAAACATGGTAACCCTAAGTGACATGGTACATGGACACAGTAGAAAGTCAAGGTGATGTAGGTAATCAGAGTGGCACATGTAAACAATAAATATATGTAGCCAACATTGAAAATTAGGCCAATGGTATATGGAACCAATGTAACCCACAGATCTGATTTGGTGCAGGGAACTGATGTGGTTCATGGGGCTGACATGGTATACTCTGCATTGTCTTGTGGAAGGCCACAGAACATGACATTAAGTGAACTGGGTTCTAGTCCCAACCTTGCTAATTTGTTTGTGACTTTAAGCAATGTACTTCCTTTCTCTGGATCTTACTTTACTCATCCATAGAATAAGCACCTCAAATTGAAAGGTCCCCAAGACCTCTGTGTCACTAAAATTCTATGTCACAATAAGTGAAGTGCATAAAACTCAAATGCAATAAACTTGTGACTCTTCTGTGAACCCTAAGATGAATTAGGAAACCATAGAAAAATTAAAGTGTTGCATGTTTGCTGCACATTTGAGCAGCACATATAACAGTGCCTCTTTTTCTCTCAAGGGAACTAAATGACATATGAGGCTCTCTAAGAGAGAGCATGGGCATCCAACATTTTTTCAGGCCTCATTGATGGCCCAGATGTCTTGGGCATGAGTCAATTCTATTCCAGTATTTCGTGAGCATCCATTAATTCCCAACCAGTATCAGGTCCTGAGGAACCCAAGGGAGATATGTGGAGAGACTTACAGTCATGAAATTATAATACTGCAACCCAAGAAGATGCCACAGTGACCTATGGGGACTAATGGCCTCACAGGAGTGAGGTTCTCTCATTGAATGTCAGACACAGAGGATCAGGCTACACCTCACCCCACCACTGCATAGCTCAGCACTTTGTAAGCTCTCCAGAGCTTAGAATCAGGAGAGGGGGTGGAAAACCCCAACAAGTTTGATATTATTTCTCCCACCACTGGAAAGATAGGGTGAAATAGAAATTGAGTTTAGTTACTGAGAAATGAAACTCTCAGAAAACAGTGTTCTGTGATATGGAAAAATGGAGGAGGGAAATCTATTTACCAAGAGCGGACAGGTAAGGTCTTGTTCAGGAATTAAGATTTAGCTGGGAGTAAGAAAGAGTCACCTATGCAAAGAGCCAAGAGAAGGGCATTTCTGGCCAGGTACAAAGGCTCAAATCAGGGAAGGACTTTGTATTGTCTGCAGAGCTGGAAGAAGGTTTATGTGGTCACAGGAAAGGGAGCAGGAGAGGTAGAGATAACTTTGAGAAGTAGGCCATGGACAGTCCTAAAGAGCCATATAAGAAGTGTTTGCTGTATGCTAAATGCATTAGGAATGCTTAGATTCTTACTGGCTAAGTGATACAGTTTTATGGGTGATAAGCTCCACTGTGGGTGTGACTTGAGGTGACTGGAAAGGAGGTGGGAGAAAAGGTCATTGGGGATGAGAATGTTAGGGAACTCACAGGCCAGGAGTGAGAAAAAAGAACTTCCCTTTTGGAGAGCTGTAGGGGATGTGGTATCCCAGGGAGAATTCCAGGTTGAAGATATTGGGACAGGTGGTTGCTGATTATGGGGTTAAGTTGAGAAGACAAAGGGAGAGAAAACTGGAGAAAGGGAGAAGCAGGGATTTGGGCAACTGGGGGCTGTGCAGAGGGATTAATGAGAAATGGGAGTCTGGGAATAATGAATGACTAGAGAGTCGTGAACTTCTGGTGGGATTGAGATTTTGGCTCTAGCACCTAGGTGCAAATTTGGGTAGTGGTATAGTTCTAAAGCATTTACTCAGAGATGTAACAGGGCTGGGCTAGGCAGGTGATTTGAGTGGGTGAGTACCACTGCACCAATGGTATGGCAAAGTTCCAGGCAGCAGTTCCAGAGGGTTTCAGGCAGAAAATGAAGGGTCCCATGGACTACTGGAGTGTTCCCTCCATCTGGGGAGGGGGTAGGGAATATGAGGCTGGTGGAAGAGACTTGCATCTGTTAAGAGCTTCCTGCTTCTGGCTTTGTGGGGGAAGGGTGCTGCCTGGATAATGGGTAAGAGGTCTTCCTGGCTGTTGGAGTTCCTTCCAGAGGGTGCAGAGTCTACCTGGTGGCTCTTCTACAACAAGAGTCAGGGACCAGGGTAGTGGAGAGGTGAGTCTTGTGGATAAAGTGAGATGAGGTGGCTAAAGTGTGATGAGAGAGCGTGCCTCTCTCCTAGGACAGATAGTAACAGAGTTTGTAATTCAGGATGATAATAGATTTTATCTTAAAGATAAGCAACCTCTATTTTTAAGAACCAGGGATGAGGAATGGGGTGGAGGAAAGAGGGAGACACAGTATTTTCAGAAGAATGGCTTGGGAGTACTGATGAGGGGGTTGGATTGAAGAGGAACATTTAGTGGGGGAGACCTAGGCATAATTTATGAAGGTACTAGATTTGGATGGTGGCAGTGAGTGGGGAGATGCTGAAAGATGTGATGAGGAAAGAAGCAAGAGCATGTGATGGCTTGGGTGTTTTGGTGGAAAAGGGAGAAATCAAGGAAGATACCAGTGTTCTCAGCCAGATTTACCACTGTCTCTGCTTCCCTGCAGTTCACTGTTGGGCACCGTTGATTGTTTACTGTCAACACTGATCCCTGGCACTGCTGAAAGAAAGTCACAGCACCTGTCCTCAAGGAATTTGCAGTTCACAAACCAACAGTTCTTAGGAAGTGTATAGGTACTTAGGCGTGGGGTTAAAAAATGTTGTTAAATTAATTTTCTGTTAATTGGGATCTCTATAGGGTTGTGATTTTTTTTCCCCCGTGTTTCCTTGAACAAATCAAATGGCAGAGTGGGTAATAACTGCCTGTCGGGTAGGATACGGGTCAGCCATTTGGGGGAGGTACTTTGCTGCTAAACTGAAATGTCTGCTTCTCTAAATTCTTTGTCCCTTAGACCTATTTCTGCACTAATGATCTCAAAGTTTCTGTATGGGAAGATTGGTAAACTACCACTTATTGGCTGTTTGTTCTTGTGCAAGAAACTTAAGTTCCCCAATGCCACTCTCTCTCTCTCTCTTTTTTTTTTCCAATTATGCTATAATTTATTTTATTTTTTATTCTTTTAAACATCTTTATTGGAGTATTATTGTTTTACAATGGTGTGTTAGTTTCTGCTGTATAACAAAGTGAATCAGCTATACATATACATATATCTCCATATCTCCTCCCTCTTGCGTCTCCCTCCCACCCACCTTATCCCCCCCCTCTAGGTGGTAACAAAGCACCAAGCTTATCTCCCTGTGCTATGCAGCAGCTTCCCACTAGCTATCTAATTTACATTTGATGGTGTATATATGTCCCTGCCACTCTCTCACTTCGTCACAGCCCACCCTTCCCCCTCCCCATATCCTCAAGTCCATGATCGAGTAAGTCTGTGTTTTATTCCCGTCCTACCACTAATCTCTTCATGACTTTTTTTTCCCTTAGAGTCCATATATATGTGTTAGCATACGGTATTTGTTTTTCTCCTTCTGACTTACTTCACTCTGTATGACAGACTCCAGGTCCATCCACCTCATTATAAATAACTCAGTTTCATTTCTTTTTATGGCTGAGTAATATTCCATTGTATATATGTGCCACATCTTCTTTATCCATTCATCTGTTGATGGACACTTAGGTTGCTTCCATGTCCTGGCTATTGCAAATAGAGCTGCAATGAACATTTTGGTACATGAGTCTTTGAATTATAGTTTTATCAGGGTATGTACCAGGTAGTGGGATTGCTGGGTGGTATGGTAGTTGTAGTTTTACTTTTTAAAGGAACCTTCATACTGTTCTCCATAGTGGCTGTATCAATTTACATTCCCACCAACAGTGCAAGAGGGTTCCCTTTCCTCCACACCGTCTCCAGCACTTATTATTTGTAGATTTTTTGATGGTGGACATTCTGACTGGTGTAAGGTGATACCTCATTGTAGTTTTTTTTTTTTTTTTTTTTTCGGTATGCGGGCCTCTCACTGTTGTGGCCTCTCCCATTGCAGAGCACAGGCTCTGGACGCTCAGGCTCAGCGGCCATGGCTCACGGGCCCAGCCGCTCCGCGGCATGTGGGATCTTCCTGGACCGGGGCACATACCCATGTCCCCTGCATCGGCAGGTGGAGTCTCGACCACTGTGCCGCCAGGGAAGCCCTAGTAAATGTTTTTTTGTTTTTGTTTTTGTTTTTGTTTGCGGTATGCGGGCCTCTCACTGCTGTGGCCTCTCCCGTTGCGGAGCATAGGCTCCGGACATGCTGGCTCAGCGGCCGTGGCGCACGGGCCCAGCCGCTCCGCGGCATGTGGGATCCTCCCGGACCGGGGCGCGAACCCGTGTCCCCTGCATCGGCAGGCGGATTATCAACCACTGCGCCACCAGGGAAGCCCCCATACTGTCTTGATTACTGTAGCTTTGTAGTATAATCTGAAGTCAGGGAGCCGGATTCCTCCAGCTCCATTTTTCGTTCTCAAGATTCCTTTGGCTATTCGGGGTCTTTTGTGTTTCCATACAAATTGTGAAATTTTTTGTTCTACTTCTGTGAAAAATGCCAGTGGTAATTTGATAGGGATTGCATTGAATCTGTAGATTGCTTTGGAAGTAGAGTCATTTTCACAATGTTGTTTCTTCCAATCCAAAAACATGGTATATCTCTCCATCTATTTGTATCATCTTTAATTTCTTTCATCAGTGTGTTATAATTTTCTGCCTACAGGTCTTTTGTCTCATTAGGTAGGTTTATTCCTAGATATTTTATTCTTTTTGTTGCAGTGGTAAATGGGAGTGTTTCCTTAATTTCACTTTCAGATTTTTCATCATTAGTGTATAGGAATGCCAGAGATTTCTGTGCATTAACTTTGTATCCTACTACTTTACCAAATTCATTGATTAGCTCTAGTAGTTTTCTCATAGCATCTTTAGGATTCTCTATGTAGAGTATCATGTCATCTGCAAACAGGGACAGCTTTACTTCTTCTTTTCCAATTTGGATTCCTTTTATTTCTTTTTTTTCTCTGATTGCTGTGGCTAAAACTTCCAAAACTATGTTGAATAAGAGTGGTGAGAATGGGCAACCTTGTGTTGTTCCTGATCTTAGTGGAAATGGTTTCAGTGTTTCACCATTGAGAACAATGCTGGCTGTGGGTTTGTCATATATGGCCTTTATTATGTTGAGGAAAGTTCCCTCTATGCCTGCTTTCTGCAGGGTTTTTTTTCATAAATCGGTGTTGAGTTTTGTCAAAAGCTTTCTCTGCATGTATTGAGATGATCATATGGTTTTTCTCCTTCAATTTGTTGATATGGTGTATCACATTGATTGATTTGTGTATATTGAAGAATCCTTGCATTCCTGGAATAAACTCCACTTGATCATGGTGTATGATCCTTTAAATGTGCTGTTGGATTCCGTTTGCTAGTATTTTGTTGAGGATTTTTGCATCTATGTTCATCAGTGATATTGGCCTGTAGTTTTGTTTCTTTGTGATGTCTTTGTCTGGTTTTGGTATCAGGGTGATGGTGGCCTCGTAGGATGAGTTTGGGAGTGTTCCTCCCTCTGCTATCTTTTGGAAGAGTTTGAGAAGGATAGGTGTTAGCTCTTCTCTAAATGTTTGATAGAATTCGCCTGTGAAGCCATCTGGTCCTGGGCTTTTGTTTCTTGGAAGATTTTTAGTCACAGTTTCAATTTCAGTGCTTGTGATTGGTCTGTTCATATTTTCTATTTCTTCCTGGTTCAGTCTCGGCAGCTTGTGCATTTCTAAGAATTTGTCCATTTCTTCCAGGTTGTTCATTTTATTGGCATAGAGTTGCTTGTAGTAATCTCTCATGATCCTCTGTATTTCTGCATTGTCAGTTGTTACTTCTCCTTTTTCATTTCTAATTCTATTGATTTGAGTCTTCTCCCTTTTTTTCTTGATGAGTCTGGCTAATGGTTTATCAATTGTGTTTATCTTCTCAAAGTACCAGCTTTTAGTTTTATTGATCTTTGCTATTGTTTCCTTCATTTCTTTTTCATTTATTTCTGATCTGATCTTTAATATTTCTTTCCTTCTGCTAACTTTTTGTTGTTGCGGTTTTGTTCTTTCTCTGATTGCTTTAGGTATAAGGTTAGCTTTTTTATTTGAGATGTTTCTTGTTTCTTTTTTTTTAAAAAACATCTTTATTGGAGTATAACTGTTTTACAATAGTGTGTTAGTTTTTCCATTACAACAAAGTGAATCAGTTATACATATACATATGTTCCCATATCTCTTCCCTCTTGCATCACCCTCTCTCCCACCCTCCCTATCCCACCCCTCTAGGTGGTCACAAAGCACACAGGTGATCTCCCTGTGCTATGCGGCAGCTTCCCACTAGCTATCTAATTTACATTTGATAGTGTATATATGTCCCTGCCACTCTCTCACTTCGTCACAGCTTACCCTTCCCTCTCCCCATATCCTCAATCCATGCTCTAGTAAGTCTGTGTTTTATTCCCGTCCTACCACTAATCTCTTCATGACTTTTTTTTTTCCTTAGAGTCCATATATATGTGTTAGCATACGGTATTTGTTTTTCTCCTTCTGATTTACTTCACTCTGTATGACAGACTCCAGGTCCATCCACCTCATTATAAATAACTCAGTTTCATTTCTTTTTATGGCTGAGTAATAATCCATTGTATATATGTGCCACATCTTTATCCATTCATCTGTTGATGGACACTTAGGTTGCTTCCATGTCCTGGCTATCGTAAATAGAGCTGCAATGAACATTTTGGTACATGACTCTTTTTGAATTATGGTTTTCTCAGGGTATATGCCTAGTAGTGGGATTGTGGGGTCATATGGTAGTTCTTTTTTTTTTTTTAACATCTTTATTTGAGTATAACTGATTTACAATAGTGTGTTAGTTTCTCCTTTACAACAAAGTGAATCAGTTATACATATACATATGTTCCCATAAGTCTTCCCTCTTGTGTCACCCACCCTCCCACCCTCCCTATCCCACCCCTCTAGGTGGTCACAAAGCACAGAGGTGAACTCCCTGTGCTATGCTGCAGCTTCCCACTAGCTACCTAATTTACATTTGGTAGTGTGTATATGTCCCTGCCACTCTCTCACATCGTCACAGCTTACCCTTCCCCCTCCCCATATCCTAAAGTCCATGCTCTAGTAGGTCTGTGTTTTATTCCCATCCTACCACTAATCTCTTCATGACTTTTTTTCCCTTAGAGTCCATATATATGTGTTAGCATACGGTATTTGTTTTTCTCCTTCTGACTTACTTCACTCTGTATGACAGATTCCAGGTCTATCCACCTCATTACAAATAACTCAGTTTCATTTCTTTTTATGGCTGAGTAATATTCCATTGTATATATGTGCCACATCTTCCTTATCCATTCATCTGTTGATGGACACTTAGATTGCTTCCATGTCCTGGCTATCGTAAATAGAGCTGCAATAAACATTTTGGTACATGACTCTTTTTGAATTATGGTTTTCTCAGGGTATATGCCCAGTAGTGGGATTGCTGGGTCATATGGTAGTTCTATTTGTAGTTTTTTAAGGAACTTCCATACTGTTTTCATTAGTGGCTGTATCAATTTACATTCCCACAAGCAGTGCAAGAGGGTTCCCTTTTCTCCACACCCTCTCCAGCATTTATTGTTTCTAGAGGTTTGGTGATGGCCAATCTATCCGGTGTGATATGATATCTTATTGTAGTTTTGATTTGCATTTCTCTAATGATTAATGATGTTGAGCATTCTTTCATGTGTTTGTTAACAATCTGTATATCTTCTTTGGAGAAATGTCTATGTAGTTCTTCTTCTGCCCATTTTTGGATTGGGTTGTTTGTTTTTTTGTTATTGAGCTGCATGAGTTGCTTATAAATTTTGGATATTAATCCTTTGTCAGTTGCTTCATTTGCAAATATTTTCTCCCATTCTGAGGGTTGTCTTTTGATCTTGTTTATGGTATCCTTTGCTGTGCAAAAGCTTTTAGGTTTCATTAGATCTCATTTGTTTTTATTTCCATTTCTCTAGGAGATGGGTCAAAAAGGATCTTGCTGTGATTGATGTCATAGAGTGTTCTGTCTATGTTTTCCTCTAAGAGTTTGATAGTGTCTGGCCTTACATTTAGGTTTTTAACCCATTTTGAGTTTATTTGTGTGTGTGTTTTTAGGGAGTGTTCTAATTTCATACTTCTACAGGTAGCTGTTCAGTTTTCCCAGCACCACTTATTGAAGAGGCTGTCTTTTCTCCACTGTATATCCTTCCCTCCTTTATCAAAGATAAGGTGACCATATGTGTGTGGGTTTATCTCTGGGCTTTCTATCCTGTTCCATTGATCTATATTTCAGTTTTTGTGCCAGTACCATACTGTCTTGATTACTGTGGCCTTGTATTATAGTCTGAAGTCAGGGAGCCTGATTCCTCCAGCTCCATTTTTTGTTCTGAAGATTGCTTTGGCTATTCGGGGTCTTTTGTGTTTCCATACAAATTGTGAAATTTTTTGTTCTAGTTCTGTAAAAAATGCCAGTGGTAATTTGATAGGGATTGCATTGAATCTGTAGATTGCTTTGGGTAGTAGAGTCATTTTCACAATGTTGATTCTTCCAAATCAAGAACATGGTATATTTCTCCACCTATTTGTATCATCTTTAATTTCTTTCATCAGTGTCTTATAGTTTTCTGCCTACAGGTCTTTTGTCTCCTTAGGTAGGTTTATTCCTAGATATTTTATTCTTTTTGTTGCAGTGATAAGTGGGAGTGTTTTCTTAATTTCACTCTCAGATTTTTCATCATTAGTATATCAGAATGCTAGAGATTTCTGTGCATTAATTTTGTATCCTGCAACTTTACCAAATTCATTGATTAGCTCTAGTAGTTTTCTGGTAGCATCCTTAGGATTCTCTATGTAGAGTATCATGTCATCTGCAAACAGGGACAGCTTTACTTCTTCTTTTCCAATTTGGATTCCTTTTATTTCTTTTTTTTCTCTGATTGCTGTGGCTAAAACTTCCAAAACTATGTTGAATAAGAGTGGTGAGAATGGGCAACCTTGTGTTGTTCCTGATCTTAGTGGAAATGGTTTCAGTGTTTCACCATTGAGAACAATGCTGGCTGTGGGTTTGTCATATATGGCCTTTATTATGTTGAGGAAAGTTCCCTCTATGCCTGCTTTCTGCAGGGTTTTTTTTCATAAATCGGTGTTGAGTTTTGTCAGAAGCTTTCTCTGCATGTATTGAGATGATCATATGGTTTTTCTCCTTCAATTTGTTGATATGGTGTATCATATTGATTGATTTGTGTATATTGAAGAATCCTTGCATTCCTGGAATAAACCCCACTTGATCATGGTGTATGATCCTTTAAATGTGCTGTTGGATTCCGTTTGCTAGTATTTTGTTGAGGATTTTTGCATCTATGTTCATCAGTGATATTGGCCTGTAGTTTTGTTTCTTTGTGATGTCTTTGTCTGGTTTTGGTATCAGGGTGATGGTGGCCTCGTAGGATGAGTTTGGGAGTGTTCCTCCCTCTGCTATCTTTTGGAAGAGTTTGAGAAGGATAGGTGTTAGCTCTTCTCTAAATGTTTGATAGAATTCGCCTGTGAAGCCATCTGGTCCTGGGCTTTTGTTTGTTGGAAGATTTTAAATCACAGTTTCAATTTCAGTGCTTGTGATTGGTCTGTTCATATTTTCTATTTCTTCCTGGTTCAGTCTCGGCAGCTTGTGCATTTCTAAGAATTTGTCCATTTCTTCCAGGTTGTTCATTTTATTGGCATAGAGTTGCTTGTAGTAATCTCTCATAATCCTCTGTATTTCTGCAGTGTCAGTTGTTACATCTCCTTTTTCATTTCTAATTCTATTGATTTGAGTCTTCTCCCTTTTTTTCTTGATGAGTCTGGCTAATGGTTTATCAATTGTGTTTATCTTCTCAAAGAACCGGCTTTTAGTTTTATTGATCTTTGCTATTGTTTCCTTCATTCTTTTTCATTTATTTCTGATCTGATCTTTAATATTTCTTTCCTTCTGCTAACTTTTTGTTGTTGCGGTTTTGTTCTTTCTCTGATTGCTTTAGGTATACGGTTAGGTTTTTTATTTGAGATGTTTCTTGTTTCTTGAAGTAGGATTGTACTGCTATATACTTCCCTCTTAGAACTGCTTTTTCTGCATCCCATAGGATTTGGGTCATCATGTTTTCAATGTCATTTGTTTCTGGGTATTTTTTTATTTCCTCTTTGATTTCTTCAGTGATCCCTTGGTTATTAAATAGTGTATTTTTTAGCCTCCATGCGTTTTTGTTTTTTACAGATTTTTTTCCTGTAGGTGATATTTAATCTCATAGCGTTGTGGTCAGAAAAGTTACTTGATACGATTTCAATTTTCTTAAATTTACGAAGGCCTGATTTGTGACCCAGGATATGATCTGTCCTGAAGAATATTCCATGAGCACATGAGAAGAAAGTGTGTTCTGTTGTTTTGGGAAGGAATGTCCTATAAATATCAATTAAGTCCATCTTGTTCAATGTATCATTTAAAGCTTGTTTTTCTTTCCTTATTTATTTTCATTTTGGGTGATCTGTCCATCTGTTTCATTTTGGGTGATCTGATCTGTGAAAGTGGGGTGTTAAAGTCCCCTACTATGATTGTGTTACTGTTAATTTCCCCTTTTATGGCTGTTAGCATTAGCCTTATTTATTGAGGTGCTCCTATCTTGGGTGCATAGAAATTTACAATTGCTGTATCTTCTTCTTGGATTCATCCATTGATCATTATGTAGTGTCCTTCTTTGTCTCTTGTAATAGTCTTTATTTTAATGTCTATTTTGTCTGACATGGGAATTGCTACTCCAGCTTTCTGTTGATTTCCATTTGCATGGAATATATTTTTCCATCCCCTCACTTTCAGTCTGTATGTGTCCCTAGGTCTGAAGTGGGTCTCTTATAGACAGCATATGTATGGGTCTTGTTTTTGTATCCATTCAAAAACATTTAATGTTTTTTGGTTGGAGCATTTAGTCCATTTACTTTTAAGGTAATTATTGATATGTATGTTCTTATTATCATTTTCTTAATTGTTTTGGGTTTGTTATTGTAGGTCTTTTCCTTCTCTCATGTTTCCTGCCTAGAGAAGTTTCTTTAGCATTTGTTGTAAAGCTGGTTTGGAGGTGCTGAATTCTCTTAGCTTTTGCTTGTCTGTAAAGGTTTTAATTTCTCTGTTGAATCTGAGTGAGATCCTTGCTGGGTAGAGTAATCTTGGTTGTAGGTTTTTCCCTTTCATCACTTTAAATATGTCTTGCCGCTCCCTCTGGCTTGCAGAGTTTCTGCTGAAAGATCAGCTGTTAACCTTATGGGGATTCCCTTGTATGTTATTTGTTTTTTTTCCCTTGTTGCTTTAATATATTTTCTTTGTATTTAATTTTTGATAGTTTGATTAATATGTGTCTTGGTGTGTTTCTCCGTGGATTTATCCCGTATGGGAGTCTCTGCTTCCTGGACTTGATTGACTATTTCCTTTCCCATGTTAGGTAAATTTTCACTACGATCTCTTCAAATATCTTCTCAGTTCCTTTCTTTTTCTCTTCTTCTTCTGGGACGCCTATATTTCAAATGTTGGTGCGTTTAATGTTGTCCCAGAGGTTTCTAAGACTGTCCTCAATTTTTTTCATTTTTTTTCTTTATTCTGCTCTGCAGTAGTTATTTCCACTATTTTATCTTCCAGGTCACTTATCCATTCTTCTGCCTCGGTTATTGTGCTATTGATTCCTTCTAGAGAATTTTAAATTTCATTTACTGTGTTGTTCATCATTGTTTGTTTGCTCTTTAGTTTTTCTATGTCCTTGCTAAACGTTTTTTGTATTTTCGTTATTCTGTTTCCAAGATTTTGCATCACCTTTACTCTGAATTCTTTTTCAGGTAGACTGCCTATTTCTTCTTCATTTGTTTGGTCTGGTGGGTTTTTACCTTGCTCCTTCATCTGCTGTGTATTTCTCTGTCTTCTCTTTTTGCTTAATTTACCGTGTTTGGGATCTCCTTTTCACAGGCTGTAGGTTCGTAGTTCCTGTTGTTTTTGGTGTCTGCCATGAGTGGCTGAGGTGGGTTCAGTGGGTTGTGCAGGCTTCCTGGTGGAGGGGACTAGTGTCTGTTTTGGTGTATGAGGCTGGATCTTGTCTTTCTGGTGGGCAGGACCGTGTCCAGTGCTGTGTTTTGGGGTGTCTGTAACCTTATTATGATTTTTGGCAGCCTCTTTGATAATGGGTGTGGTTGTGTTCCCATCTTGCTAGTTGTTTGGCATAGGGTGTCCGGCACTGTAGCTTGCTGGTCGTTGAGTGGAGCTGGGTCTTAGCATTGAGATATGGAGATCTCTGGTAGAGCTTTTGCTGTTTGATATTATGTGGAGCTGGGAGGTCTCTGGTAGACCAATGTCCTGAACTCAGCTCTCCCACCTTAGAGGCACAAACCTGACACCCAGCCAGAGCACCAAGACACTGTCAGTCCCGCAGCTCAGAAGAAAATGGAGAAAAAAACGAAAGAAAGAAAGAAAAATAAAATAAAATAAACGATTAAAATAAAAAATAATTATTAAAAGTAAAAAAAAATTAAAAAATAGTAAAAGAAAGAAAGAAGAGAACAATCAAACAAAAAAAATCCACCAGTGATAACAAGTGCTAAAAACTATACTAAGAAAAATAAATAAGTAAAAATAACAGATAGACAGAACCCTAGGACAAATGGTAATAGCAAAGCTCTATAGACAAAATCACACAAAGAAGCATACACATACACACAATAAGAGAAAAAGGAAAAAAAATATATCTATATTTTAAAAAAGAGGAAGAGAGCAACCAAATCAATAAACAAATTTACTAATGATAATAAACTCTAAATACTAAACTAGGATAAACATAAAACCAGAATATATTAGATACAGAAAGCAAACCCCAAGTCTACAGTTGCTCCCAAAGTCCACCACCTCAATTTTGGGATGATTCATTGTCTCTTCAAGTATTCCACAGACACAGGGTACATCAAGTTGATTGTGGAGATTTAATCCACTGATCCTGAGGCTGCTGGGAGAAATTTCCCTTTCTCTTCTTTGTTCGCACAGTTTCTGGCGTTCATCTTTTGATTTGGCCCCGCCTCTGCATGTAGGTTGCCTGAGGGCGTCTGTTTTTCACTCAGACAGGATATTGTTAAAGTAGCAGCTGTCTTGGGGGCTCTGGCTTACTCAGGCTGGGGGCAGGGAGTGGTATGGAAGGTGGGGTGAGCCTGTGACGGCAGAGGCCATGACGTTTCACCAGCCTGAGGTGCACTGTGTGTTCTCCCGGGGAAGTTGTCCCTGGATCACAGGACCCTGGCAGTGGCAGGCTGCACAGGCTCCTGGGAGGGGAGGTGTGGATCGTGACCTGTGCTTGTGCACAGGCTTCTTGGTGGCTGCAGCAGCAGCCTTAGCATTGCATGCCTATGTCTGTTGTTCGCATTGATATCCGTGGCTAGTGCCCGTCTCTGGAGCTTGTTTAGGTGGTGCTCTGAATCCCCTCTCCTCGTGCACCCTGAAACAATAGTCTCTTGCCTCTTAGGCAGGTCCAGACTCTTTCCCGGACTCCCTCCCAGCTAGCTGTGGTGCACTAGCCCCTTTCAGGCTGTGTTCATGCAGCCAACCCCAGTCCTCTCCCTGGGATCTGAACTCCGAAGCTGGAGCCTCAGCTCCCAGCTCCCACCCAACCCAGTGGGTGAGCAGACAAGCCTCTCAGGCTGGTGAGTGCTGGTTGGCACTGATCCTCTGTGCGGGAATCTCTCCGCTTTGCCCTCTGCACCCCTGTTGCCGCACTCTCCTCTGTAGCTCTGAAGCTTCCTTCCTGCCACACCCCGTCTCCACCAGTGAAGGGGCTTCCTCATGTGTGGAAACTTTTCCTCCTTCACAGCTCCCTCCCAGAGGTGCACGTCCCGTCCCTATTCTTTTGTCTCTATTTTTTTCTTTTTTCTTTTGCCCTACCCAGGTACATGGGGGAGTTTCCTGCCTTTTGGGAAGTCTGAGGTCTTTTGCCAGCGTTCAGTAGGTGTTCTGTAGGAGTTGTTCCACATGTAGTTGTATTTCTGATGTATTTATGTGGAGGAAGCTGATCTCCACATCTTATTCCTCTGCCATCTTGAAGGTCTCTCCGCCGCTTTCTCTTTAGAGAGTGAATGTTATTGTAAACCATTGAAACATAAGAAAGATTGAAAAATCACAAGAGATTAGTTTGCTGAGCCTTATGCAAATAAAATTGGAAACTTAGACAAAACAGTTAATTTCTTAGGGAAATACAGATTAACAAAATTAAACTTTTTAAAGATAGAAAGTGTGAACAGACTAATTTCCATAGGAAAATGAGAAAACTAGAGAAAGCTATTAAGTAACTACCTCACAACAAGATTCAAAGTTTGGTGGCAAGAAAGTTTGGGTAGAGGGGAGACACTGATTTTTCTGCAGAAACTTTGTAGGCCTGAAAGGAGTGGCATGATATTCAAAGTCCTGAAAAGGAAAAACCTGCAATGTAAGATCTCTGTCCAGCAAGAGTATCATTTAGACTAGAAGGAGAAAGAATTTCTCAGAAAAGCAAAACTAAAGAATTCAGCAATACTAAATCTACCCTAAAAGAAATACTGGAGGGTTACCTCTAGATAAAAAATAGCCAAGAATCTGTAGGAAAGGGAAAATAACAACAGGAAAGGAAATATACAAAAGGGTTGAAGTTCATGTAAATAAGCCATTATATAGATTTTTAAAAATCAAAAAAATTATAAAAGTGATTATAACTATAATTAACAGTAAAAGAATAAGCATGAAGTTTTAGAATAAAACATCAAAATCACAAAATGTGGAGGAGTGAAGTAAAACAATGTATATCTTTTAGAATGTGTTTGAACTTGTAAGAGTGTCAGTTTAAAGTAAGTAGATATAGTTCTCAGTCAACATACTTGAACTCCATTGGAATCACAAATCAAGAACACACAACAGAGTATGATAGACTCAAGGATGTATTGTACAACGTCAGGAATATAACCAATATTTTGTATTGACTGTAAATGGAAAATAACCTTTAAAAATTGTATAAAAATTAAAATTTTTTAATTAAAAAATAAAATGGATGCACAAAAACCAAAAAGAAAGGAACTCAAGCATACTACAAAAGAAAATAATCAAACCACAAAAAAGGAAAAAACAAAAAGAAAGAAATGAACAAAAAAGAACTATAAAAACAACAGGAAAACAAGGTGGTTTTTTTTTTTTTTTTTTTTTGCGGCACGCGGGCCTCTCACTGTTGTGGCCCCTCCCGCTGCGGAGCATGGGCTCCAGACGCGCAGGTCCAGTGACCATGGCTCACAGGCCCAGCCACTCCGCGGCATGTGGGATCTTCCCGGACTGGGGCACGAACCTGTGTCCCCTGCATTGGCAGGTGGACTCGCAACCACTGCGCCACCAGGGAAGCCCGAAAACAAGGTTTTTAATGGCAATAAGTTCATATCAATAACTATCAATAATTACTTTAAAGATCAATGGATTGAATGCTCCAATCAAAAGACATAGAATGGCAGATTGGATTTAAAGAAAAAAAACAAGAAGATACAATATGCTGCATACAAGGGACTCCCTTCAGGGTAAAAAAACGCACACAGACTGAAAGAGAGGGGATGGAAAAAGACATTTCACGCTAATGGAAATGAGAATAAAGCAGGGGTAGCAATACTCATATCAGACAAAATAAACTTTCAAACAAAGGTCATAAAGAAAGGCATTATGCAGTGATAAAGGGATCAATAAAAGAAGAGGATATTACAACCATTAACATATATGCACCCAATATAGGAGAACCTAAATGTGTAAAAAAAAAAATACTAACACACATAAAGGGAGAACTGGACAAAAATAAAATAATAATAAAGAATTTATTACCCCACTGTCATCAATGGAGATCATCCAAGACAGAAAATCAGTAAGGCAAAAGAGGTCTTAAATGACACAATAGACCAGTTTGACTTAATTGATATCTACAGGACACTACATCCAAAGAAAACAATACACATGCTTTTTAAGTGTGCATGGAATATTCTCTAGGATAAGCAACACAATAGGGCACAAAACAGACTTCAAAAAACTTAAGAGGATACAAATTAATCCAAGCAGTATTTTGGACCACAATGGTAGGAAACTAGAAATCAACCACAGAAAGAAAAACAGGAAAAGAACAAACACGTGGAGACTGAATAACATGCTATTAAAAAATGAATGGGTCAACGGTGAAATCAAAGAAGAAATCAGAAAAAAACTCAAGTGAAACAACAATGAAAACATAAGCATACAAAATCGATGGGATGCAGCAAAAGCAGTTTTTAGAGGAAAGTTCACAGTGACATAGCCTTCCTCAAGAAACAAGAAAAATCTCAAACAAACAATCTAACCTAAAGGAATTAGAAAAAGAGAATAAACAAAACCCAAAGTCAGCAGAAGGAAGGAAATAATAAAGATCTGAGAGGAAATAAATACAATAGAAAGAAAAAACAACAGAAAAGATCAACAAAACCAAGAGCTGGTTTTTTGAAAATATAAACAAAATCAATAAATCTCTAGCCAGGCTCACCAAGAACAGACAGAGGACCCAAATAAACAAAATAAAAAAGGAAAGAGGAGAAATAACAACTGATAGCACAGAAATACAAAAAATCATAAGAGAATACAATGAACAGTTACATACCAAAAAATTGGACAACCTAGAAGAAATGGACAAGTTTCTAGAAACATACAGCCTACCAAAACTGAGTCAAGAAGAAATAGAAAATTTGAACAGACCTGACCCCTAGAAGTGATATAGAACCTGTAATTTAAAAAACTCCTTGCAAACAAAGTTGTGGGACCGAATGGCTTCACAGGGGCATTCTAGCAAAATACACCAAAGAACTTATACCTGTCCTTCTCAAACTATTCCAAAATATTGAAGAGGTGGGAACACTCCCTAATTCATTCTATGAAACTACCATCACCCTGATATCAAAACCAGTCAAAGATATCACTGAAAAAGGAAATTACAGGCCAATAACTCTGATGACTATAGGTGCAAATTTCTCAAAAAAATATTAGCAAACTGAATCTAACAACACATAAAAAGGATCATACACCACAACCAAGTTGGATTCATCCCAAATTCACAAGGATGGTTCAACATATGGAAACCAATCAATGTGATATACCACATCAACAAAAGAACACAAAAACCACATGATCATCTCAATAGATAAAGAAGAAGCATTTGATAAAATTCAGTATCCATTCATGATAAAAAAAAAAACTCCAAAGTGGGTATAGAGGGAACATATCTCAACATAATAAAACCTATTTATGACAAACCCACAGCCAATATAATACTCAACTGTGAAAAGCTGAAAGCCTTCCCATTAAAATCTAGAACAAGACAAGGGTGCCCACTCTCACCACTTCTATTCAACATAGTATTGGAAGTCTAGCCAGAGCAATCAAGAAGAAGAAATGAAAAATATCCAAATTGGAAGGGAAGAGGTAAAATCATCACTGTTTGCAGATGACATGATACTCTGTATTGAGAACTCTAAAGTCTCCATGCAAAAACTACTAGAAAAAATAGATGAGTTTATCAAGGTAGCAGGATAAAATATTAATATACAGAAATCTGATGCATTTCTTTACAAGAATAAGGAAACATCAGGAAGAGAAAGTTTAAAAAGTCCCATTTAAAATCACATAAAATAATACCTAGGAATAAACTTAACCAAGGAGGTGAAAGATCTATATGCTAAAAACTATAAAACATTGATAAAGGAAACTGAAGCTGATTCAAAGAAATAGCAAAAAATCCCATGCTCTTGGATTGGAAGAACTAATATTGTTAAAATGGTCATACTACCCCAAACAATCTACAGATTTAATGCAATCCCTATCAAAAACACATGTCATTTTCCACAGAACTAGAATAAATAATTGTAAAATTCCTATAGAACCACAAAAGACCCAGAATTGCCAAAGCAATCTTAAGAAAAAAGAACAAAGCTGTAGGTATCACTTTCCCAGATTCTGAATATACTACAAAGCCATAGTAATCAAAACAGCATGGTATTGGCACAAAAACAGATATACAGATGAATGGAATAGAATAGAGAGCCCAGAAATAGACTCACATACCTATGGCCAATTAACCTATGACAAAGGAGGCAAGAACATACAATGGAGAAAAGACAGTCTCTTCAGTAAATGGTGTTGAGAAAGCTGGACAGCTACTTGTAAAAGAATGAAATTAGAGCATTACCTCAAACCATATACAAAAAATAAACTCAAAATGGTTTAAAGACCTAAATATAAGACATGACATTCCTTCAATAGAACATAGAAAAACTATTCTCTGACATAAATTGTAACAATATTTTCTTAGATCAGTCTCCCAGGAAAAGAAATAAAAGTAAAAATATACAAATGGGACATAATGAAACTTAAAAGCTTTTACATAGCAAAGGAAACCATAAACAAATGAAAAGATAACTTATGGAATGGGAGATAATATTTGCAAATGATGTGACCAGTAAGGGGTGAAAATATACAAACAGCTCATACAATTCAATATCAAAAAAAAAAACAACCCAGTTGAAAAATGGACAGAAGACCCAAATAGACACTTCTCTGAAGAAGACATACAGATGGCCAATAGGCACATGAAAAGATGCTCATTATTGCTAATTATTAGAGAAATGAAAATCAAAACCACAGTGAGCTATCATGTCACGCCACCATTAAAAAAATCTGCAAATAATAAATGCTGGGCAGGGTGTGGAGAAAAGGGAACACTTCTATACTGTTGATGGGAATATAAATTGGTGGAACCAATATGGAAAACATTATGGAGGTTCCTTAAAAAAGCTAAAAATAGATCTACTGTATAATCCAGCAGTCCCACCCCTGTGTATATATTCAGAAAAAAATGAAAACTTTAATTTGAAAAGATACATGCACTCGAATGTTCATAGAAGCACTATTTACAATAACCAAGACATGGAAACAACCCAAATGTAAGTCAACAGATAATTGGCTTAAGAAGATGTGGTATATATATACAATGGAATATTAGTCATAAAAAAGAATGAAATATTGTCATTTGCAGCAACATGGATGGACCTAGATAACATTATACTTAGTGAAGTAAATCAGACAAAGACAAATATTTTAAAAACGAATGCACAGAAAATTCATAAATCTCTGTCACATTGTCCCAAACTAACCACAGGAAGCCTAGGAAATGCCCAGGAAAAGGAAACTATGGGATGAACACATAGCATTGTCTCTGCACCTCCATACTTCTGTCCTGAGGAGGTAACAGGGGGATGCCTTGGGCCAGGGTTATTGCCCAGTCCACTGGATGCTGCCACCTACTCAGTTCTAGATTGATTGTTTTAATGTGGAAAAGTGAGCCCATTGTTGCCCAACCACCTGATTTTTCAAGAAAAGGCAGAAGAAAGAGAGAGGAGAGAGAGAAAATACTACACTGGCCAAATTAAATTGAATTCATAGATTGACCGCCAGGTACCATGTCTGCTCCAGTCCCACTCCTTCTTAAACAAATAGGGAAGCTAAAGCCCAACGGGAAAAGGAATTGTCAAAAATTGTCAGAGCAAACACAGGCAGACCCGGAATTACAGCCCAAACCCTTGACTGGGCTGTTTGCCCTGAAAGAGTTGCAGCAAGTCCAAACTCTCTCTCCCACCCCTGTCCCTGGGTTTAGCCCTCTTACTAGAAGGACCTTCCTTGTGAAGGGCTGCTGTGGAAAACGTGGCCCAGTAGGGCTGTGGTGCAGACATTGTGAGCAGTGAGCCTCAGGGACATTTCTCAGGGCCAGGCCCCCACCTGGGCCTTCCTCACTTTTCATGTGTTTATGGGCAATTTTCATATCTTGTTTGGGAAGTGCCTGTTCCTAGGTTGCCTGTCAATGACTTGTAGGAGTTCTGTACTATTCTGAATAAGAGCTTTTTGAAGAGTTTGTCTGTGTTGCAAATACCTTAAGGCCTTGATATTAAGGTTCTTTGACTATTTTGACCCCAGGGGAAACAAACCTTGGGAAACAGTGGGGGTGGGCATGTGGTGGGAGAGGCACAGAACTCTAACCCATAATCATTCCAACAGTCACCCTCACTGGCCCCCACATCCCCCAATGCTGCTGAGGGAATCTGGTGGTCTTAGGCAATCTGGTTGTGAGGCAGAGACACCTGAGGTGCTCTGATTTCGAGTCCTGTCTGTCCCTCAGAAAAAAGGTGGATCACAGAACTTGGAGGAGCTGGGTTGGTTCCATTTATCTTATGCTGCCAAACCTCAAGATGGTGTGGAATCCTGATCCCACAGGCCCACTGCCGCTCACATTGCCTCACAGATGATTCAGGCCTGGCCTTTCTGCCCCTACCTCCTCCATTAGCTTCTGGCTCTGGGCCTGAGGTGACACCTATTGGAGGAGGGGAAGGACCTCTTTCCCACCCTGCCCATTCCTGGGGCTCCGTTTTCCAAGGTCCATCCCAGTCTGTTTTCTTGGGAGACACCAAGCAATGAGTTTGGGATTTGCAGAGAGTCTGGCAGGCTGGTCCAGGAGTGCTCCTAACCATACACACAAAGGGTCTGCTACACTCTGACTACACTTACAGTTACTAACCTTGGGTAAGGGTAGATGGGTTGGTGGTGAGGTTGCCCTGGGAGGGGCCCAGAGAAGCGTCTTGGTAGATAGGACCTTCAAAATACATGAAGCAAAATCTGAGGGATCTCTAAAGAGAAACAGACAAATCTACAACTGTAGTCAGAGATATCAGTAGTCCTCTCTTTCTAATCCATAGAACAAATAGAAAACCCAGAGGGCTATTGCAGACTTCAACAACACTGTCAAACAATGGTTACCAAACTGAACTTGTGTCCACTTGCCCACCATGCAGAAAAGCCGATTTACTGACACCGGTTTGTATTGAAGGAAAGTACAGCATTCATTGCAGGCACCAAGCAAGGAGAGAGGACAGCTCATGCTCAAAAGACCCAAACTCCCCATTGGCTTTCAGGGAAGGGTTTTTAAAGGAAAAATTTTGGGGTGAGGGCTGCAGGGTGCATGACTTGCTTCTGATTGCCTGGTGGTGAGGTAACAGGGTGATGTTTCAGGAATCATAATCATCAGCCTTCTGGTTCCAACTAGTCTAGGGTCTAAGTGCTTGTGGTCAGCATGTAGCCACCATCTGTCACCTTGGCAAGAGTCTTAGTTTCTGCAGAACAACTCAGGTTGTATATGCCTTGAGGAGAAACTAGGACTCTGTTTTATCTCTGGCTATTGTTTAAGCTATCATTACTTTTCTTGCTTAACCACTTTTCCTTTGTTTCTGTATTCCCTCACTTCTCTAATTAGTATCTGCTTATGCTTGCTTTTTGGAACTCAGGTAAGGCTTAGGAGATAAAGCCTTTTTCTACAAACAAGAAACAAGGGACACAGAGAGGCTTTTTACCTGGGAGGGTCCTGCAGGGTTCTGCTCAATCCCTCCTTTTCTTTGATATCCCTCAGTTCTGAGGGGAAAGGGGTGGTCCAAGAAAGGGAATAAAGTTTTGGATAGAGAGGTTAATAATAAACTTGGCAGGGGAATTCTGTTTTAGGGGGACCTGGTTTTGCAGCATGACTTAATTGACATTTATAGAACATTCATCCCACAACAGCAGAAAAAAATATTTCTTTCAAGTACATAGGGAGCATTTGACCAATACAGTCTATATTCCAGGCTATGAAACAAATCTCCATAAATTGAAAAGTATTCAAATCACACAGAGTATATGACCATGATGAAATTAAAGTAGTGAAACTGGGAGGACCCTGTGGGGTTCCTGGGCACAAGAGCCTTTCTGTGCCCTCCATTTCTTGATTATAGGAAATAGGCTTCATTCAGCCTCCATGACCTTCCCTGAGTTCCAACCGGCAGGTTTAAACAGTTGCTAATTAAGTAAGGGAGGGGATGAGGAGACAAGGGAGGAACAGTCAAGAAACAATAGTGCAGGCTTGGGGCAGGGTCCTGGTTCCCCCTCAAGGGATACACATAACAATATCTTTGAGCTGTTCTGCAGATACTGAAACCCCCACCAGGTGGGAGAAGTTAACTGTATGCTGCCCACAAGCACGTAGACCCCAGACCGGTTGGAACCAGAAGGTTAATGATACTGACTCCCACTTACCTTACCATCAACCAGTCAGAAGACTGTCCATGAGCTGATCATGCCCTCTGTGAAGCATTAGGATAAAAGTCCTCACTACTCCCTCCAGATTGGGACACACAGTTTTGAGGGCATTAGCCCACTGTGGCCCCCTTTGCCTGGCAAAACAATAAAGCTGTTATTTTCTACTTTACCAAAAACTCTGTCTCTGAGATTTAATTCGGTCTCGGTGTACAGATGCCAAATTTGGTTCAGTAGGAATCAATAACAAAGATTTCTAGAAAATCTACAAATATTTGGAAACTAAACAACACACTTCTACAAAACCCATGGTCCAAAGAAGAAATCAACATGGAAAATTAGAAGGTGTTTTGAACTGAATGAAAATAAAAACACGACGTATCAAAATTTGTGACATGCTGCTTAAGTAGTACTTAGAGGAAATTTGTAGCACTAAATGCCTATATTAGAAAAGAAGAAAAGTCTGAAATCAGTTGCCTCAGTTTCCATCTTAAGAAACTAGGGAAAGAAAAACAGATTAAACTCAACGTAGAAACATCTTCTGCTTAGAAGAAATGAAATAATAATTAGTGTGAAAATCAATGAAGTAGGAGGTAGTAAAACTGACTAAATCAGTGAATGATTCTTAGAGAATCAACACTCACTCAAGAAGAAACAGATAACTTGAATGGCCCTTTATTAAATAAATTGAACTTTTAGTTAAAAATATCTCACAAAGAAAACTCCAGCCCATATAGTTTCACGGGTGAATTCTACCAAATATGTAAGGAAGACATAACACCAGTGCTGCACAAACTCTTCCAGAATATTGGAGAGAGTACTTCCCAACTCATTCTATGATGTCAGCATTACCCTGCTATCAAAACCAGACAAAGACATTATAAGAAAAGAAAACTATAGATCAATGTCCCTCATGAACATAGATGCAAAAACCCTAAACAAAATTTTAAACAAATCAAATCCAACAATATATTAAAAGAGTAATACATCATGACCGTGTGAGATTTACTGTAGAGATGTGAAGTTGACTTGACATTAGAAAAGTAATCACTGTAATTCACCATATTAACAAACCAAAAACCATATGATCATCTCAAAAGATGTAGAAAATGTATTGACAACATCTAACATCCATGACTCATAAAAACTCTCAGCTAAGTAGGAATCAAAGGGAGTCCCTAACCTGATAGAGAGCATCTATAAACACTACATCTAAAATTATACTTAATGGCAAAAGGCATAAATAATTTCTTGATTTAAGATCAAGAACAAGACAAAGATGTCTGTTTTCAATGCTTCTATTCAATGTTACACTGGATGCTTTGATCAGTGAAATAAGGCAAGAAATAGAAATAAAAAGCATCTATTGGAGAAAAGAACTAAAAGTCTTTGTTCTCTGATGACATGATTGCTTATGTAGAAAATTAGAATCTACTTAATATGTTGGAATTTATGGGCTTTTGTAAGATTTTATGGAGAAAATCTTTAAGGTACTATTAGTAGGAGCAGTAGGAGTGGATACTGGCCAGAAAAATCAGATGTCCAACATACTCTGTAACACCAATTTTAGCACTCACTCCTAAGGAATTAGTTCAAGAATGGAGAATTCTACATGTATAAAGATATTCATTTCGGTAATGTTTATAAGAGAAAGTTTTAGGGAATTCCCAGGCAGTCCAGTGGTTAAGACTTGGTGCTTTCACTGCCGTGGGCCTGGGTTTGATCCCTAGTCGGGGAAGTAAAATCCCACAAGCCACATGGCACAGTGGGAAAAAAAGTTTTTTCAAATTGTGCATGTTGTTATGCTTTCAGTTAAGATAATAGATTGAATGTAGAACAACTGGAAACATGTATATGATATAACATGAAGTGGGGGAAAAAGTAGTCTACAAAATGACCAGTATACAATGAATACAAGTTCACACCAAATTATGTAGTTGATAAAATAGTGGAAAAAAACATACTAAAAAATGCCATTGGTTTTAGGAAAGTGGGATTATGGTTGATTCCCTTTTTGTATTCCCTATCTTCCTGCCTTTGAGGAACATAGTCATAACAGGATGTTGACTGGGACTTTTCCTGTTGTATCAAAATTTGGCTAAAGCTCCACTTTTTCAAAGAGCCTCAATGAGTTGCAAAGTGTAAATCATTCCCTGTGATCATCAGCCCGTCATCATGCACTGGAAGACTATATAAAAATACTTGAAATAGGAAAGATGGGTTCATTAACTAAGAGTGTTTGGTGTAGTCTTTCTCCTAGGGGACAGTGATATGATTCTTTCTTTTCCCTTTTAGTGAGGGAGGGGAATGGGTGCTCCCTTGCCCCTCACAGGTCAAGTGAGGGAAGCTCCAAGAGAATTGTTCAGACTGGTTGCAGAGAGAGATTTTTGCTGAGCTGTAGCAACTCTGGGCCATCCTGTCCCAGGATGCAACTGGACAGGTGCACCGTGAGAGATTGATATGTCCACTGGGGCTTGAGGGGTGAATGAAACTTGTGCTTCCTTCCTACCTGGAGAATACTGAAGACAGGAAGCTGACTGGAGGGGACCTGGAAGGCAGGAAGGGGAGAGAAGGCAGCAGTGGGACTGCTTGCACTTCCCCATTTAGAGTTACAAGGATGTATGTGTTTACCGTGGGCCAATTGGATGCTGCAGTGTACATCCTGCCTATTTGTATAATGCTTTGAAACTTGATTTGGCTCCTTGGTCTCTACCCTTGTGGATATCATATTCTGAGAGAGAGGCAGACAGAATAAAAGAATTATACAAATAAATATAAACCCTAATTGTTAGACGTACTAAAGTGGAAAGGTGCATAGTGCTACAAGGGCACGTAATATGTGCATTTAGCATAGTTAGGTCTGGGAAGGTTTCCTTGTGGAAGTGATGTATGAGATCCTAAATTAGGAGTTAACTAGAGGAAATTGATGTTTGGAGGGAACAACATATACCAAGTTCCTAAAGTCAGAAGGAGCATGGTATGTGCAAGGAACAGAAGGAAGCTTAGTTAGGCAGGAAGCAAGGGAGAGCACGTGGAGATGTGCAGGGTCAAACCGTGGGCCTTGTAGGCCACGTTAGAACTTTATTCTTTATCTTAAGAGCACTGGAAAGTTATTAAAGTATTTAAAACTAGGGATGATGTTCTAAAACTTGTATTTTGAATAGATCATTCTAGCTGCAATGTGGATAACAATTATCAGCTGAATATATGCTATTATATATTAAATTAAAGAAGTCTTTCTTTCATTAATTTTCCCTGGAATACAGTGGAATATTTTGATCTTCATAGTATTTCTTTTGAGATTCAGAAAGTTTTCTTATAGTATACCTTTGGATAATGCTTCTGATCCATTTACTGTTGTCTTCTTTAGAAATTCTTTAATACTTGTAAGTTGGATCTATGAAACTGTAGGGGAACAAAATTTGCCACCCCAAAATGCCTCTATGGCACGTGGACTATTTCAAGCTGAAAACAATCAACGCCCAAAAGACTCAGGAAGAAAATTAGAGCTTCCCCATAACTGCCTGAAGAAATTAGGCAGAGGGCCTATTAGAGGAATAAAGCTATTGCCAGAGACATCTGAAATGAATATGGACTGAGTGTGGTAGGGGAAACTCTGAGAGATCAGAGCTCACTGTGTCTGTGTCCCCTTGTTTCTGCATGGCCCAGTGAACATTTGTTCGCCAAACATTTGCTTTTTCATCTCCCTGTGAATTGCCTTCCTCCCTTTTGAAGGCCCAAACCACTAGCCCCAGTACCCTCTTTTGTCCTGAGCTAAAGATGGTATTTAAGGTGAGGGTTTCAGGCATTTTGATGAGTTACAAAGTTTTCCTGGGTCTCTCCTATGTATACATGTTATTAAACTTTTGTGTGATTTTCTCCTGTTAATCTGTCTCATGTCAATTTAATTCTTAGACCAAAAGAAACTGGAAGAGTAGAAGAGAATTTCTGCCTCCCTGACACAACTCACCCTTTATTCTATAATCATCATAATTGTCTTTCTTTTCCCCTGCATTCTGGGAATATTTAAAATTTTATGCAAGATCAATGGTCCCATTTACTACCTTCAGTTCAGGTTTGTCTTCTGTGTCAAATTATATTTTACTGTACTTAATGCATTCTTCTTATCTCAGTTTATTACTTCTCATCATGGCCTGCTTTGTTCTTTTGTACCGGGTTGAAATCACAGAACAGCTGTTTAAAAATATTTTTCTTGTCTGTTTTTCAAATAAAGACTTTTTCTCTGAATTTTGAAGATACTGCTCTCTTCTCATGATTTGCAGATATATATTACAGTGATGGTGATGAAATGGTGAAGCTGAATGATGGTGTTTGAGTGACAGTGGGGATGATGTAATACTGACGATGATTAAGATGGTGAGATGATGAGTTAGTAATAATATTGAGAATGATAATGCAATAAGTAAAGAACGATGTTTTTGGGGTGATGTGTGAAAATGATGATGAGAATTCTAATGGGGTGATGAGGTTATAATGATGATGCAATGTGTGATGAAAATAACAGGGTGATGGTAGTGGTGAAAGTTAAGGTGTCTTGGGTATGTGCTTAGTAGCTAGTGTACACACGGGATAAAGTTAGGTAAAAGTTAAAAAAAGTTTCTTGGGCTTCCCTGGTGGCGCAGTGGTTGAGAGTCCGCCTGCCGATGCAGGAGACACGGGTTCGTGCCCTGGTCCGGGAGGATCCCGCATGCCGCGGAGCAACTGGGCCCGTGAGCCATGGCACCCGAGCCTGTGCGTCCGGAGCCTGTGCTCCGCAATGGGAGAGGCCACAACAGTGAGAGGCCCGCATACCGCAAAAAAAAAAAAAAGTTTCTTGAGATGCCTCTGAGGGACACAGTCATTTCTGCTTTTCCTACTTAGCTGCTGCTGTTGGCCCAGGTGTATAATAAGCTGAAGTTCTTAATGATGTTTTTCCCATATTCTTTTTTTTTTTTTTTTTTTTTGAGGTATGCGGGCCCCTCACTGCCATGGCCTCTCCCGTCGCGGAGCACAGGCTCCGGACGCCATGGCTCACGGGCCTAGCTCCTCCGCGGCATGTGGGATCTTCCCGGACCGGGGCACGAACCCGTGTCCCCTGCATCGGCAGGCGGACTTTCAACCACTGCGCCACCAGGGAAGCCCCTCTCCCATATTCTTAAGCACTGAATTTAACAAGCCTCCCAGGACTTGTTACTTCAGAGCAACTCAGCTGTGGCTTAATTGGGCCACAGCCAGGAAGGAGCACTTCTGGGGCATAGGAACCCAGGAGTGGCTCCCAGTAACTGGGGAATAGACTACTTAGAGACTCACAGCAGGAGGGGGAAAGAGGAAGAGTGATTAAGACATTACTTCTAGCTTAATTGGGATTAGAAGAGTGTAGCTTTGTGTGTAACTGACAGAATTTGCATCCTCCTAGGAAGTGTCAAGCTAATGCAGAGCTTGTGGGGAATCCTCCAAGTCTGGGGCCTTTGATTTTGCTTGGGAAGCCACATCACAAATCTAAGGCAGGCCCCTAAATTCAGGTATCATATGCTTCCTGAGAAGTTTTCTCCACCTTGAGATCACCTTGCTGTTCAAGTCGGTTACTGAAGATCAGAGCTATTAGGAGCCTTTAAACGTGACAGTGATAGCCTGGTTACATCACACACCACTGCAGTGTTTTCATTGCTGTTATTTGTAATTTCTTTTAATTTGTCTTTAATTATACAAGTAAACATTAATACACTCATTGTAAACATTCAAACAATACAGGTGAGTGAGAGTCCCCTTTGATCTTTACTAGTCTCCGCATCAGAGGGTAAGTCTGCGTCCAGGTTTTAAAAAAATATGCTTTAACATTACATATATATGAACATATAGAAATATAATTTTCTTTTTTTTAAGGTGGAGAGACATACTGATAACATAATGATATAAATGACACTATTTTTACTGCTAGGTCAAAAAGTATTTATATACTTAATTTATTTCAGCTTTATTGAGGTTTAATTGACATGTAAAATTGTAAGATATTTAAAGTGTATATCATGGTGATTGGATATACTTACACATTGTGAAGGGATTCCTCCATCTGTTACCTCACATATTTATCTATTTTGTGTGTGTGTGAAAACATTTAAGTTCTACTCCCTTAGCAAATTTCAGTTATATAATATACTGTGCTATCAACTATAGTCATCATGAAAAAAGAACTATAGTCATCATGATTTATATTAGATCCTCAGACTTTATTCATCTTATAGCTGAAAGTTTGTAGTACTCTTTTACCAACCTCTCCCTATTTCCCCCCACCCCCAGCTTCTGGCAACAACTTTTCTGCTCTTGCTTCTATGAGTTTGATTTTTAAAAAATGAAACATATATGTGATACTATGCAGTATTTGTCTTATTTCACTTAACATGATGCCCTCAAGGTCCATCTATATTGTTGCAAATGGCAAGGTTTCCTTTTTGCTCATGGCTGAATTATATATATATATATATATATATATATATATATATATATATATATATATATATGTATGTATGTATAGCACACCCTCTTTATCCATTCAAGTGTCAATGGACATTTATGTTGTTTCTATATCTTGGCTATTGTGAATAATGCTGCAGTGAATATGGCAGTACAGATATCTTTTGATATCCTGTTTTTAATTCCTTTGGATATATACACAGAAATGAGATTCCTGGATCATATGGTAGTTCTATTTTTAAATTTTTTGAGAACCCTTGGTACTGTTCTCCATAGTGGCTGCACCAATTTACATTCCCACAAACAGTGCACCAGGGATCCCTTTTATCCGCATCCTTGTCAACACTTGTTATTGCTTGTGTTTGTTTGTTTTTTAAATATTTATCTATTTATTCGGCTGTGCCGGGTCTTAGTTGCAGCATGCAGGATCTTCATTGCCACATGTGGGATCTTTGTTGAGGCATTTGGACTCTTAATTATGGCATGTGAACTCTTAGTTGCAGTATGCACGTGGGATCTAGTTCCCTGATCAGGGATCAAACCCAGGTTCCCTGCATTGGGAGTACTGAGTCTTAACCACTGGACCACCAGGGAAGCCCCTATTGCTTGTCCTTTTGAAGAAAAACCATTCTAACAGGTGTGAGGTGATATCTCACTGTGGTTTTGATTTGTGTTTTCCTGATGATTAGTAATGTTGAGTTCTTATATATTTACCTGTTGGCCATTTGTATGTTTTCTTTAGAAAAATATCTGGTTCCTCTGCCCATTTTAAAATCAGATTGTTTTTTTTTCTTATTTTGCTATTGAGTTGTATGAGTTCTTTATATATTTTGAATATTACCCCCTAATCAGATATGTGATTCACAAATATTTTCTCCCATTCCGTAGTTGCCTTTACATTTTGTTGATGGTTTCCTTTGTTGGAGAAGATTTTTATTTTGATGTAGTCCCACTCTTTATTTTTGATATTTTTGCATGTGCTTTAGGTCATATCCAAAAAATCCTTGCCAAGACCCATGTCAAGGAGCTTTTCTTCTATATTTTCTTCTAGGATTTTTATGGTTTCAGGTCTTACATTTAAGTCTTTAATCCATTTTGAGTTAAATTTTGTGGGTGATATAAAATAGGAGTCTAATTTCATTCTTCTACAGGCACTTTTTATTAAAGAGATTGTCTTTTCTCCATTGAGTATTTTTGGCTCCCTTGTCAAGTATTAGATGACTGTATATGCATGAGTTTATTTCTGGGTTCTCAATGCCATTCCATTGGTCTATGAGTCTGCTTTTATGCCATTAACATGCTGTTTTGATTACTATAGCTTTTTAATATAACTTAAAATCAGGAATTGTGATGCTCCATTCTTTGTCCTCAGGATTGCTTTGGGTATTTGGATCTTTTGTGGTTCCATATAAATTTTAGGATTTTTTTCCTACTTCTGTAAAAAATGCCATTGTAATCTTGATAGAGATTGCATTAAATCTATAGGTGCCTTTTGGTAGTATTGACATTTTAAGAATATTAATTTTTCCAATCCATGAATTCAGGATATTTTTCATTTATTTGTGTCTTCTTCAACTTCTTTCACCAATGTCTTGTGGTTTTCAGAGTAGAGATCTTTCATCTCCTTCATTAAATTTACTCCTAAGTATTTTATTCTTTTTGATGCTGTTGTAAATGGAATAATTTCTTTTCTAGAATATTAGTTGTTAGTGTAAAGAAATGCCACTGATCTTTGTATGTTAATTTTGTATCCTGCAGCTTTACTGAATTCCCTGATTAGATCTAACAGTTTTTTTAATGGAGTTTTTAGGATTTTCTATTTATAAAATTATGTCATCTACAAATATATACAGTTTTACTTCTTTCTTTTCAATTCTGATGTCTTTTATTTCTTTTTTCTTGCCTGATTGCTCTGGCTAGGACTTCCAGTACTGTGTTCAATAGGAGTGGTAAGAGGGGCATGCTTGTCTTGCTTAACGATTACTGAAAAATTTTTTTGACCAACTTGATGGGTGGTGAATTGACACCTTGTTTAATCTGAATGTCACTCACTAATTATACTAATGAGATGGACATTTAAAACTGATTATTGACCATATTAATTTTTATTTTTTATGAATTACCTATCATATAATTGATCCACTTTTTCCATTGGTTTTGTTTTTAAATGTATATATTCTGAATATATATTCTTTTAATATTATGTATATTGTATATACTTTTATATATTATTCATATATATCTTCTTTCTGTATCATATATGTTGCACGTATTTTCTCCCATTTTATCATTTTTCTTTTGAGTTTTTTGGTATTTTTGTTGTTGTTGTTATCAAATCAATCAGTCTTTTTCCTTATGGCTGTGTGTACTGTTTGTATGTGATCTTATCTATACTTAGGAATGTAATCTACATCTTAAAACTATAAAAAATATTTTACATTTTCATGTATTCTTTTAGCTCTTTAATTTAGCAAGAATTTATTTTTGTTATGGGGTGAGATAGAGTTCTAATATTTTTTTCCAGATTGAGAGCCAGTTGTACTAATAATATTTATTGAATAGTATATTCTTTACCCAACTGACTTAAAATTCCATCATTACTATATTCTAATGCTCCAGGTAATTATGACTCTATTTTTTTTTTTTTTTTTTTGTGATATGCGGGCCTCTCACTGTTGTGGCCTCTCCCGTTGCAGAGCACAGGCTCCGGACGCACAGACTCAGCGGCCATGGCTCACGGGCCCAGCCGCTCCGCGGCATGTGGGATCTTCCTGGACCAGGGCACGAACCCGTGTCTCCTGCATCGGCAGGCGGATTCTCAACCACTGCGCCACCAGGGAAGCCCTATGACTCTATTTTGAATTCTACTCTTTTATTGATCTATCAGTATGTTTTTCTATCTGGCAGGACAAGTTTTCTTTTATCTTTTTTTCTTTGGGCTATTTTTATGCATTTTCTCTTCAAAATGAACTTTAGAATTAGCTAATCAAGTTTCCTAAATACATTTTTGGGGACTTGGATTGGGTTTTGAGTTAATAAGTTGCAGAAGTAACATGTTTACAATATTGAGGTTTCCCATTCATATATATTCTGTCTTTATTTATTAGTAAAATTTTATAGCATTCTTCATATAGATCTTAAATGTTTATTAATAAGCTGATTTTTTAAAAAAAATTATAATTTTGTAGCAATTACAAATGTTATCTTTTTTCCATTATGTTGATAATAATTGGAAGGTGTTTTATCTTTGTTCATTTTGTATGTAGTTTTATTTCTTAAATCTATTAACATAGGGCATTGCATTAATATATTTTCTAATTTGGAATCCTTTTTGCATTTAATGGGTAAACCCTAGTTGGTTATGACGTATTATTATTTTAAAATACTGCTACATTTCACTTACTATTTTATTAAGGATATTTATATCTATTATTTGCAAGGGAAGGATTGGCATTTAACTTTCATATTTTGTACTATCTTTCTATCTTTGCCCAATTATAGTACCAGTCTTGTAACCTCGGAAGCAGCCACCTTTCCCTATACTCTGGGACTGTTTGTGTAACATGGGAAGAATCCATTCTGTAAAAGGCTTGGTAAGATTCATTCACAACACATCTGGGCCCCAAGACTTTTTTAAAAAGGATAGATACTTGACTAACATAATAACTTGTTTTCTTGGTCTACTCAGAGATTTTACTTCTTCTTGAGACAATCTGGTCAGTTAAATTGTTCTAAAAAACTACTCATTGAATCTATATTTTCAATATACTGATATGAAATTTTATATAGTACTTTCTCAAAATTGAAAAAATACCCTTACTATCTGTCTTTTGTAATATTTTTTCTTCCTATAACTTGTCTATTGTTTATATATTTGTAATAGTCATCATTTCCAAAAAAGTGTTTATTAATAGTCTTTTTCTATTTTATTAATTTATACATTTAAAAATTATTTCACTTCATCAGTATTCATTTAATTGATTTTGTTTTTCTTTTTCATTGAAATTACTATTAAACCCTTAGTAAGAATGACAAAGAAAAAGAGGAAAATATACAAATTATTAATATCAGGACTAGAAAGGAGGATATACCTCAAATCTGCAGACATCACAGTACACAATCAAGATATATTGTTAATAATTTTATTCTAAGAATTTCAACAATTTAGGTAAATTAAATAAATCAATTGAAAAACAGATTAAAGAAAATAAAGAAAAAAATGTATGACCACCTGAGTAGTTGCAGAAAAATAAT
This sequence comes from Kogia breviceps, assembly GCF_026419965.1. Classification (NCBI taxonomy): domain Eukaryota; kingdom Metazoa; phylum Chordata; class Mammalia; order Artiodactyla; family Physeteridae; genus Kogia; species Kogia breviceps. Next base: position 167,304,529 of record NC_081310.1, read on the forward strand.
TTACTAAAAGCTAATACTTTTTTCTCTCAGCCTTATGAAGTATGATTGACAAATAAACATTGTATATATTTAAAGTATACGATGTGATATTTTGATACATGCATGCATTGTGAAATGATTATCACAATCAAGCTAATTAACATATCCATCATCTCACATAGGTACCTTTTTCTGTGTGTGGTGAGAACACTTAAAATTTACTCTTAGCAAAATTTAAGCATGCAATACAGTATTACTAATCATGATCACCATGCTGTACATTAGATCTTCAGAACTTATTCATCTTGTAACTGAAAGTTTGTGCCATTTGACCAATATTTACCCCATTCCCTACCTCTCCCCTTCCCAGCCCCAGGTAACCACAATTCTACTCTTTTTGAGTTCAACTCTCTTAGATTCCACATATAAGCGAGATCATACAGTTTTTGTCTTACTGTGTCTGGACTTTTTCACTTAGCATAATATCCTCCAGGTTTATCTATATTGTTGCAAATGGAAGGATTTTCTTTTTTTAAGGCTAAACAATATTCCATTATATGTATACATAATATTTATATTATATATATCTCACATCTTCTTTATCCATTCATCTGTTGTTGAACGCCTAGTTTGTTTCCATTATCTTAGCTATTGTGAATAATGCTGCAATGAACATTAGAGTGCAGATATCTCTTTGAGATAATGATTTTATATCCTTTGGAGATATATAGATATATATATAGATATATAGATATATCTATAGATAACTATCTATCTATATATCTCCAAAAGTACAATTGCTGAATCAGATAACAGTTCTATTTGTAATTCTTGAGCAATCTCCATATTTTTTTCCATAATTGTTGTATCAATTTACATTCCTACCAACAGTGTATAAGGGTTCCTTTTTCTCCACATCCCCATCAACACTTGTTATCTTTTGACTTCTTGACTATAGCCATCATAAGAGGTATCAGGTGATATCTCATGGTTTTGATTTGAATTTCCCTGATGATTAGTGATGTTAAGCAACATTTTGTATACCTCTTGGCTATTTGTATATCTTCTTTGGAAAATGTCTATTCAGAGTTGTTAAACATTTTTTGATTGGGTTATTTATTATTTCTATTGAGTCATCTGAGTTCTTTATATACTCTGCATATTAACACCTTGTCAATTATGGGCTTTTCAGTATTTCTCCAATCTGTAGGTTGTCCTTTCATCTTGTTGTTTTCTTTGCTTTTAGTTTGATGTCATCTTACTTGTTGATTTTTGCTTTTGTTGCCTTTGCTTTTCATGTCATATCCAAAAAATCACTGCCAAAACCAATGTCAAAGAGCTTTTCCCCTATGCTTTTTTCTAGAAGTTTTACAATTTCATGTTTTATATTTAACTCTTTAATCCATTTTGAGTTGATTTTTGTGTATGGTGTATAAGATAATGGTCCAATTTCATTCTTTTGTATGTGACTATCCGGTTTTCCCAACACCATTTATTGAAGACACTATACTTTCCCAGTTGTGTATCCATGGTGACTTTGTGGAAGATAAGTTGATCATATGCATGCAGGTTTATTTATGGGTTCTCTGTACTAGTCCATTGGCTTGTGCATCTCTTTTTTAATGCCAATACTATACTGTTTTGACTACTAGAGCTTTAAAATATAGTTTGAAACCAGGAAGTGTGACGTCTCTAGTTTTGTTGTTATTGCTTAAGATTGCTTTAGTTATTTGAGGACTTTTATGGTTTCAACAATTTATGGATTGTTTTTTCTATTTTCTGTGAAAAATGCCCTTGGAATTCTGATAAAATATTGCATTGAATCTGTAGATCACTTTAGGTAGTATGAACATTTTAAAATATTAATTTTTCCAATCAATGAACATGGGATATCTTTCCATTTATTTGTGTCTTCTTCAATGTTATACTTTTCAGTCTACAGATCTTTCATTTCCTGGGTTAAGTTTTTTCCTATGTATTTTTATGTATTTATTCTACACGATGCTATTGTAAATTGGATGTTTCTTTTTTTCATGTTTTTATTAGTTATCTATTTTATACATATTAGTGTATATATGTCAATGCAAATCTCCCAATTCATCCGACCACCACACCCCCTGCTTCCCCCCTTGGTGTCCATATGTCTGTTCTCTACATCTATGCCTCTATTTCTGCCTTGCAAACCGGTTCATCTTTACCATTTTTCTAGATTCCACATATATGCATTAATATATAATATTTGTTTTTCTCTTTCTGACTTACTTTACTCTGTATCACAGTCTCTAGGTCCATCCACGAATCGACAAATGACCCAATTTTGTTCCTTTTTATGGCTGAGTAATATTCCATTGTATATAGGTACCACATCTTCTTTGTCGATACATCTGTTGATGGGCATTTAGGTTGCTTCCATGACCTGGCTATTGTAAACAGTGCTGCAATGAAGACTGGGGTGCATGTGTCTTTTTCAATTATGGTTTTCTCTGGGTATATGCCCAGTAGTGGGATTGGTAGGTCATATGGTAATTCTATTTTAGATTTTTAAAGAACCTCCATACTGTTCTCCATAGTGGCTGTATCAATTTACATTCCCACCAACAGTGCAAGAGGGTTCCCTTTTCTCCACACCCTCTCCAGGATTTATTGATTGTAGATTTTTTGATGATGGCCATTCTGACTGGTTTGAGGTGATACCTCATTGTAGTTCTGATTTGCATTTCTCTAATAATTAGTGACGTTGAGCAGCTTTTCATGTGCTTCTTGTCCATCTGTATGTCTTCTTTGGAGAAATGTCTACTTAGGTCTTTTGCCCATATTTTGATTGGGTTGTTTGTTTCCTTAATATTGAGCTGCATCAGCTGTTTATATATATATATATATATATATTTTTTTTTTTAGTGTTATGGTCTCTATTTTATTTATTTATTTATTTATTGCCTTTTAAACATCTTTATTTGAGTATAACTGTTTTACAATAGTGTGTTAGTTTCTCCTTTACAACAAAGTGAATCAGTTATACATATACATATGTTCCCATATCTCTTCCCTCTTGCGTCACCCTCTCTCCCACCCTCCCTATCCCACCCCTCTAGGTGGTCACAAAGCACAGAGATGAACTCCCTGTGCTATGCGGCAGCTTCCCACTAGCTATCTTATTTACTTTTGGTAGTGTGTATATGTCCCTACCACTCTCTCAAATCGTCACAGCTTACCCTTCCCCCTCCCCATATCCTCAAGTCCATGCTCTAGTAAGTCTGTGTTTTATTCCCGTCCTACCACTAATCTCTTCATGACATTTTTTTTCTTAGATTCCATATATATGTGTTAGCATACGGTATTTGTTTTTTTCCTTCTGACTTACTTCACTCTGTATGACAGACTCCAGGTCTATCCACTTCATTACAAATAACTCAGTTTCATTTCTTTTTATGGCTGAATTATATTCCATTGTATATATGTGCCACATCTTCTTTATCCATTCATCTGTTGATGGGCACGTAGGTTGCTTCCATGTCCTGGCTATCATAAACAGAGCTGCAATAAACATTTTGGTACATGACTCTTTTTGAATTATGGTTTTCTCAGGGTATATGCCTAGTAGTGGGATTGCAGGGTCATATGGTAGTTCTATTTGTAGTTTTTTAAGGAACCTCCATACTGTTCTCCATAGTGACTGTATCAATTTACATTCCCACCAACAGTGCAAGAGAGTTCCCTTTTCTCCACACCCTCTCCAGCATTTATTGTTTCTAGAGTTTTTGATGATGGCCAATCTGACCGGTATGAGGTGATATCTCATTGTAGTTTTGATTTGCATTTCTCTAATGATTAATGATGTTGAGCATTCTTTCATGTGTTTGTTGGCAATCTGTATATCTTCTTTGGAGAAATGTCTATTTAGTTCTTCTGCCCATTTTTGGATTGGGCTGTTTGTTTTTTTGTTATTGAGCTGCATGAGTTGCTTATAAATTTTGGAGATTAATCCTTTGTCAGTTGCTTCATTTGCAAATATTTTCTCCCATGCTGAGGGTTGTCTTTTGGTCTTGTTTATGGTATCCTTTGCTGTGCAAAAGCTTTTAAGTTTCATTAGGTCCCATTTGTTTATTTTTGTTTTTATTTCCATTTCTCTAGGAGATGGATCAAAAAGGATCTTGCTGTGATTGATGTCATAGAGTGTTCTGCCTATGTTTTCCTCTAAGAGTTTGATAGTGTCTGGCCTTACATTTAGGTCTTTAACCCATTTTGAGTTTATTTTTGTGTATGGTGTTAGGGAGTGTTCTAATTTCATACTTCTATAGGTAGCTGTCCAGTTTTCCCAGCACCACTTATGGAAGAGGCTGTCTTTTCTCCAATGTATATTCTTGCCTCCTTTATCAAAGATAAGGTGACCATATGTGTGTGGGTTTATCTCTGGGCTTTCTATCTTGTTCCATTGATCTATATTTCTGTTTTTGTGCCAGTACCATACTGTCTTGATTACTGTGGCCTTGTAGTATAGTCTGAAGTCAGGGAGCCTGATTCCTCCAGCTCCATTTTTCGTTCTCAAGATTGCTTTGGCTATTCGGGGTCTTTTGTGTTTCCATACAAATTGTGAAATTCTTTTTTCTAGTTCTGTAAAAAATGCCAGTGGCAATTTGATAGGGATTGCATTGAATCTGTATATTGCTTTGGGTAATACAGTCATTTTCACTATGTTGATTCTTCCAATCCAAGAACATGGTATATTTCTCCACCTATTTGTATCATCTTTAATTTCTTTCATCAGTGTCTTATAGTTTTCTGCATACAAGTCTTTTGTCTCCTTAGGTAGGTTTATTCCTAGATATTTTATTCTTTTTGTTGCAATGGTAAATGGGAGTGTTTTCTTAATTTCATTCTCAGATTTTTCATCATTAGTGTATAAGAATGCCAGAAATTTCTGTGCATTAATTTTGTATCCTGCTACTTTACCAAATTCATTGATTAGTTCTAGTAGTTTTCTGGTAGCATCCTTAGTATTCTCGATGTATAGTATCATGTCATCTGCAAACAGTGACAGATTTACTTCTTCTTTTCCTATTTGGATTCCTTTTATTTCTTTTTTTTTCTCTGATTGCTGTGGCTAGAACTTCCAAAACTAGGTTGAGTAAGAGTGGTGAGAGTGGGCAACCTTGTCTTGTTCCTGATCTTAGTGGAAATGGTTTCAGTTTTTCACCATTGAGAACAATGCTGGCTGTGGGTTTGTCATATATGGCCTTTATTATGTTGAGGCAAGTTCCCTCTTTGCCTACTTTCTGCAGGGTTTTTATCATAAATGGGTATTGAATTTTGTCAAAACCTTTCTCTGCATCTATTGAGATGATCATATGGTTTTTCTCCTTCAGTTTGTTGATATGGTGTATCACGTTGATTGATTTGCGTATATTGAAGAATCCTTGCATTCCTGGAATAAACCCCACTTGATCATGGTGTATGATCCTTTTAATGTGCTGTTGGATTCTGTTTGCTAGTATTTTGTTGAGGATTTTTGCATCTATGTTCATCAGTGATATTGGCCTATAGTTTTCTTTCTTTGTGACGTCTTTGTCTGGTTTTGGTATCAGGGTGATGGCAGCCTCATAGAATGAGTTTGGGAGTGTTCCTCCCTCTGCTATATTTTGGAAGAGTTTGAGAAGGATAGGTGTTAGCTCTTCTCTAAATGTTTGATAGAATTCGCCTGTGAAGCCATCTGGTCCTGGGCTTTTGTTTGTTGGAAGATTTTTAGTCACAGTTTCAATTTCAGTGCTTGTGATTGGTCTGTTCATATTTTCTATTTCTTCCTGGTTCAGTCTCGGCAGGTTGTGCATTTCTAAGAATTTGTCCATTTCTTCCAGGTTGTCCATTTTATTGGCATACAGTTGCTTGTAGTAATCTCTAATAATCTTTTGTATTTCTGCAGAGTCAGTTGTTACATCTCCTTTTTCATTTCTAATTCTATTGATTTGAGTCTTCTCTCTTTTTTTTTTTTTTTAACATCTTTATTTGAGTATAACTGTTTTACAATAGTGGGTTAGTTTCTCCTTTACAACAAAGTGAATCAGTTATACATATACATATGTTCCCATAACTCTTCCCTCTTTTGTCACCCTCCCTTCTACCCTCCCTATCCCACCCCTCTAGGTGGTCACTAAGTACAGAGGTGAACTCCCTGTGCTATGCTGTAGCTTCCCACTAGCTATCTAATTTACATTTGGTAGTGTGTATATGTCCCTGCCACTATCTCACATCGTCACAGCTTACCCTTCCCCCTCCCCATATCCTCAAGTCCATGCTCTAGTAGGTCTGTGTTTTATTCCCTCCTACCACTAATCTCTTCATGACATTTTTTTTTTAGATTCCATATATATGTGTTAGCATACGGTATTTGTTTTTGTCCTTCTGACTTACTTCACTCTGTATGACAGATTCCAGGTCTATCCACCTCATTACAAATAACTCAGTTTCATTTCTTTTTATGGCTGAGTAATATTCCATTGTATATATGTGCCACATCTTCCTTATCCATTCATCTGTTGATGGACACTTAGGTTGCTTCCATGTCCTGGCTATCGTAAATAGAGCTGCAATAAACATTTTGGTACATGACTCTTTTTGAATTATGGTTTTCTCAGGGTATATGCCCAGTAGTGGGATTGCTGGGTCATATGGTAGTTCTATTTGTAGTTTTTTAAGGAACCTCCATACTGTTCTCCATAGTGGCTGTATCATTTTACATTCCCACCAGCAGTGCAAGAGGGTTCCCTTTTCTCCACAGCCTCTCCAGCATTTATTGTTTCTAGAGTTTTTGATGATGGCCAATCTGGCCGGTGTGAGATGATATCTCATTGTAGTTTTGATTTGCATTTCTCTAATGATTAATGATGTTGAGCATTCTTTCATGTGTTTGTTGGCTATCTGTATATCTTCTTTGGAGAAATGTCTATTTAGTTCTTCTGCCCATTTTTGGATTGGGCTGTTTGTTTTTTTGTTATTGAGCTGCATGAGTTGCTTATAAATTTTGGATATTAATCCTTTGTCAGTTGCTTCATTTGCAAATATTTTCTCCCATGCTGAGGGTTGTCTTTTGGTCTTGTTTATGGTATCCTTTGCTGTGCAAAAGCTTTTAAGTTTCATTAGGTCCCATTTGTTTATTTTTGTTTTTATTTCCATTTCTCTAGGAGATGGGTCAAAAAGGATCTTGCTGTGATTGATGTCATAGAGTGTTCTGCCTATGTTTTCCTCTAAGAGTTTGATAGTGTCTGGCCTTACATTTAGGTCTTTAACCCATTTTGAGTTTATTTTTGTGTATGGTGTTAGGGAGTGTTCTAATTTCATACTTCTATAGGTAGCTGTCCAGTTTTCCCAGCACCACTTATGGAAGAGGCTGTCTTTTCTCCAATGTATATTCTTGCCTCCTTTATCAAAGATAAGGTGACCATATGTGTGTGTGTTTATCTCTGGGCTTTCTATCCTGTTCCATTGATCTATATTTCTGTTTTTGTGCCAGTACCATACTGTCTTGATTACTGTGGCCTTGTATTATAGTCTGAAGTCAGGGAGCCTGATTCCTCCAGCTCCATTTTTCGTTCTCAAGATTGCTTTGGCTATTCGGGGTCTTTTGTGTTTCCATACAAATTGTGAAATTCTTTGTTCTAGTTCTGTAAAAAATGCCAGTGGCAATTTGATAGGGATTGCATTGAATCTGTATATTGCTTTGGGTAATACAGTCATTTTCACTATGTTGATTCTTCCAATCCAAGAACATGGTATATTTCTCCACCTATTTGTATCATCTTTAATTTCTTTCATCAGTGTCTTATAGTTTTCTGCATACAAGTCTTTTGTCTCCTTAGGTAGGTTTATTCCTAGATATTTTATTCTTTTTGTTGCAATGGTAAATGGGAGTGTTTTCTTAATTTCATTCTCAGATTTTTCATCATTAGTGTATAAGAATGCCAGAAATTTCTGTGCATTAACTTTGTATCCTGCTACTTTACCAAATTCATTGATTAGTTCTAGTAGTTTTCTGGTAGCATCCTTAGTATTCTCTATATATAGTATCATGTCATCTGCAAACAGTGACAGCTTTACTTCTTCTTTTCCTATTTGGATTCCTTTTATTTCTTTATTTTCTCTAATTGCTGTGGCTAGAACTTCCAAAACTATGTTGAATAAGAGTGGTGAGAGTGGGCAACCTTGTCTTGTTCCTGATCTTAGTGGAAATGGTTTCAGTTTTTCACCATTGAGAACAATGCTGGCTGTGGGTTTGTCATATATTGCCTTTATTATATTGAGGAAAGTTCCCTCTATGCCTACTTTCTGCAGGGTTTTTATCATAAATGGGTGTTGAATTTTTTCAAAAGCTTTCTCTGCATCTATTGAGATGATCATATGGTTTTTCTCCTTCAGTTTGTTGATATGGTGTATCACGTTGATTGATTTGCGTATATTGAAGAATCCTTGCATTCCTGGAATAAACCCCACTTGATCATGGTGTATGATCCTTTTAATGTGCTGTTGGATTCTGTTTGCTAGTATTTTGTTGAGGATTTTTGCATCTATGTTCATCAGTGATATTGGCCTATAGTTTTCTTTCTTTGTGACGTCTTTGTCTGGTTTTGGTATCAGGGTGATGGTGGCCTCGTAGAATGAGTTTGGGAGTGTTCCTACCTCTGCTATCTTTTGGAAGAGTTTCAGAAGGATAGGTGTTAGCTCTTCTCTAAATGTTTGATAGAATTCGCCTGTGAAGCCATCTGGTCCTGGGCTTTTGTTTGTTGGAAGATTTTTAATCACAGTTTCAATTTCAGTGCTTGTGATTGGTCTGTTCATGTTTTCTATTTCTTCCTGGTTCAGTCTTGGCAGGTTGTGCATTTCTAAGAATTTGTCCATTTCTTCCAGGTTGTCCATTTTATTGTCATACAGTTGCTTATAGTAATCTCTCATGATCCTTTGTATTTGTGCAGTGTCAGTTGTTACTTCTCCTTTTTCATTTCTAATTCTATTGATTTGAGTCTTCTCCCTTTTTTTCTTGATGAGTCTGGCTAATGGTTTATCAATTTTATTTATCTTCTCAAAGAACCAGCTTTTACTTTTATTGATCTTTGCTATTGTTTCCTTCATTTCTTTTTCATTTATTTCTGATCTGATCTTTATGATTTCTTTCCTTCTGCTAAATTTGGGGTTTTTTTGTTCTTCCTTCTCTAATTGCTTTAGGTGCAAAGTTAAGTTGTTTTTTCGAGATGCTTCCTGTTTCTTAAGGTATGATTGTATTGCTATAACTTCCGTCTTAGAACTGCTTTTGCTGTATCCCATAGGTTTTGGGTCGTCGTGTCTCCATTGTCATTTGTTTCTAAGTACTTTTTGATTTCCTCTTTGATTTCTTCAGTGATCACTTCGTTATTAGGTAGTGTATTGTTTAGCCTCCATGTGCTTGTATTTTTTACAGATCTTTTCCTGTAATTGATATCTAGTCTCATAGCATTGTGGTCAGAAAAGATACTTGATACGATTTCAATTTTCTTAAATTTGCCAAGGCCTGATTTGTGACCCAAGATATGATCTATCCTGGAGAATGTTCCATGGGCACTTGAGAAAAATGTGTATTCTGTTGTTTTTGGATGGAATGTCCTATAAATATCAAGTAAATCCATTTTGTATAATGTATCATTTAAAGCTTGTGTTTCCTTATTTATTTTCATTTTGGATGATTTGTCCATTGGTGAAAGGGGGTGTTAAAGTCCCCTACTATGATTGTGTTCCTGTCGCTTTCCCCTTTTATGGCTGTTAGTATTTGCCTTATGTATTGAGGTGCTCCTATGTTGGGTGCATAAATATTTACAATTGTTATATCTTCCTCATGGATCGATCCCTTGATCATTATGTAGTGTCCTTCTTTGTCTCTTGTAATAGTTTTTATTTTAAAGTCTATTTTGTCTGATATGAGAATTGCTACTCCAGCTTTCTTCTGATTTCCATTTGCATGGATTATCTTTTTCCATCCCCTCACTTTCAGTCTGTAAGTGTCCCTAGGTCTGAAGTGGGTCTCTTGTAGACAGCATATATATGGGTCCTGTTTTTGTATCCATTCAGCCAGTCTGTGTCTTTTGGTGGGAGCATTTAATCCATTTACATTTAAGGTAATTATTGATATGTGTGTTCCTATTACCATTTACTTAATTGTTTCAGGTTGTTCTTGTAGGTCTTTTCTTTCTCTTGTGTTTCTTGCTTAGAGAAGTTCCTTTAGCATTTGTTGTAAAGCTGGTTTGGTGGTGCTGAACTCTCTCAGCGTTTGCTTGTCTGTAAAGGTTTTAATTTCTCCATCAAATCTGAATGAGATCCTTGCTGGGTAGAGTAATCTTGGTTGTAGGTTTTTTTCCTTCATCACTTTAAATATGTCCTGCCACTCCCTTCTGGCTTGTAGAGTTTCTGTTGAAAGATCAGATGTTAACCTTATGGGGATTCCCTTGTGTGTTATTTGTTGTTTTTCCCTTGCTGCTTTTAATATGTTTTCTTTGTATTTAATTTTTGACAGTTTGATTATTATGTGTCTTGGCGTGTTTATCCTTGGGTTTATCCTGTATGGGACTCTCTGTGCTTCCTGGACTTGATTGACTATTTCCTTTCCTATATTAGGGAAGTTTTCAACTATAATCTCTTCAAACATTTTCTCAGTCCCTTTCTTTTTCTCTTCTTCTTCTGGGACCCCTATGATTCGAATGTTGGTGCATTTAATGTTGTCCCAGAGGTCTCTGAGACTGTCCTCAGTTCTTTTCATTCTTTTTTCTTTCTTCTGCTCTGCAGTAGTTATTTCCACTATTTTATCTTCCAGGTCACTTATCCATCCTTCTGCCTCAGTTATTCTGCTATTGATCCCATCTAGAGTATTTTTCATTTCATTTATTGTGTTGCTCATCATTGCTTGCTTCCCCTTTATTTCTTCTAGGTCCTTGTTAACTGTTTCTTGCAATTTGTCTATTCTATTTCCAAGAGTTTGAATCATCTTTACTATCATTATTCTGAATTCCCTTTCAGGTAGGCTGGCTATTACCTCTTCATTTGTTAGGTCTGGTGTGTTTTTATCTTGCTCCTTCATCTGCTGTGTATTTTTCTGTCTTCTCATTTTGCTTACCTTACTGTGTTTGGGGTCTCCTTTTTGTAGGCTGCAGGTTCGTAGTTCTATCTATTTTTGGTGGCTGTCCCCAGTGGCTGAGGTTGGTTCAGTGGGTTGAGCAGGTTTCCTGGTTGGGGGGACTAGTGCCTCTGTTCTGGCGGATGAGGCTGGATCTTGTCTTTCTGGTGGGCAGGTCCACATCTGATGGTGTGTATGGGGATGTTGGTAGCCTTGTTATGATTTTAGGCAGCCTCTCTGCTAATGGATGGGGCTGTAGACCTTTCTTGTTCTTTGTTGGTTATAGGGTGTTCAGCACTGTTTGTTGCTGGTCCTTGAGTGAAGCTGGGTCTTGGTGTTGAGATGGAGATCTCTGGGAGATTTTCGCCGTTTGATATTACGTGGAGCTGAGAGGTCTCTTGTGGACCAGTGTCCTGAGGTTGGTTCTCCCACCTCAGAGATACAGCCGTGAATCCTGGCTGGAGTGCCAAGAGCCTTTAATCCACATGGCTCAAAATAAAAGGGAGAAAAAAATAGAAATGCAAGAAAGGAAGGAGGGAAGGAAGGAAGAAAGGAAGTGAGGGAGGAATAAAGGAAGGGAGGAAGGAAGGAGGGAATAAGGGAAGGAAGGAAGTTAGGAAGGAGGGAAGTAGGAAAGAAAGGATGGAAGAAAGGAAGAAAGAAAGGGAGAAGACAAAATAATGTAGGGTAAAATACAGTTATTTAAATAAAAAAATAATTATTAAGAAGAAAATTTTCTATTAAAGAAAATAAAAACAAACAAACAAAAAACATAAAAAACCCGGGTCGGTCTATCCCTAGGACAAATGGTGAAAACAAAGGTATACAGACAAAATCTCACACAGCAGCACACACATACACACTCACAAAAAGAAAGAAGGGGAAAATAATAGTATATCTTGCTCCCAAAGTCCACCTCCTCAACTTGGGATATTTTGCTGTCTATTCAGTTTTTCCACAGATGCAGGGCACTTCAAGTTGACTGAGGAGCTTTAACCCACTGCTTCTGAGGCTGCTGGGAGAGACCTTCCCCTCTCTTTGTTCGCACAGCTCTTGGGGTTCAGCTTTGGCCTTGGCCCCGCCTCTGCGCGTAGGTTGTCCAAGGGCGTCTGCCCTTTGCTCAGACAGGACGGGGTTAAAGGAGCAGCAGATTCGTGGTCTCTGGCTCACTCAGGCCAGCGGGAGGGAGGGGCACGGAGGCGGGGTGAGTCCGAGGAGGCAGAGGCCGGGCGTGACACTGCACCAGCCAGTGGCGTGCCGCGCGTTCTCCCGGGGAAGCTCTCCCTGGATCCCGGGACCCCAGCAGTGGCGGGCTGCACGGGCTTCCGGGAGGGGCGGTGTGGAGAGTGACCTGTGCTCACACATAGGCTTCTTGGTGGCGGCAGCAGCAACCCTCGCATCCCACACACGTCTCTGTTGACCGTGCCGACAGCCACAGCTCGCGCCCGTTTCTGGAGCTCCTTTACGCAGTGCCCTTAATCCCCTCTCCTCGCGCCCCAGGAAGCGAAGAGGCAAGAAAAAGTCTCTTGTCTCTTCGGTAGCTCCGCGCCCGTTTCTGAAGCTGCTTTAAGCAGCGCGATTAAACCCCTCTCCTCGCGCACCAGGAGACAAAGCGGGATGAAAAAGTCTCTTGCCTCTTCGGCAGCTCCAGACTTCTCCGGGACTCCCTCCCAGCTACCCGTGGTGCACTAACCCCTTCAGGCTGTGTTCACGCCGCCAGTCCTTTCCCTGCGATCCGACCGAAGCCCGAGCCTCAGCTCCCAGCCCCCCGCCCGACATGGCGGGTGATCAGACAAGCCTCTCGGGCTGGTGAGTGCTGGCCAGCACCGATCCTCTGCGGAATCTTTCCGCTTTGCCCTCCACACCCTGTTGCTGCGCTCTCCTCCGCGGCTCCGGAGCTCCCCCCTCCGCCACCCGCAGTCTCCGCCCGCGAAGGGGCTCCTAGTGTGTGGAAACCTTTCCTCCTTCACGGCTCCCTCCCACTGGTGCAGGTCCCATCCCTATTCTTTTGTCTCTGTTTATTCTTTTTTCTTTTGCCCTGCCCAGGTACGTGGGGAGTTTCTTGCCTTTTGGGAGGTCTGAGGTCTTCTGCCAGCGTTCGGTGGGTGTTCTATAGGAGAAGTTCCACGTGTAGATGTATTTCTGATGTCTCTGTGAGGAGGAAGGTGATCCCCGCGTCTTACTCTTCCGCCATCTTCCAAGAAGCCCCCCTGTTTATATATTTTGGAGATTAATCCTATGTCTGTTGATTCGTTTGTAAATATTTTCTCCCATTCTGAGGGCTGTCTTTTCATCTTGTTTATGGTTTCCTTTGATGTGCAAAAGCTTTTAAGTTTCATTAGGTCCCATTTGTTTATTTTTGTTTTTATTTCCATTTCTCTAGGAGCTGGGTCAAAAAAGATCTTGCTGTGACTTATGTCAAAGGGTGTTCTTCCTATGTTTTCCTCTAAGAGTTTTACAGTGTCTGGTCTTACATTTAGGTCTTTAATGCATCTTGAGTTTACTTTTGTGTGTGGTGTTAGGGAGTGTTCTAATTTCATACTTTTACATGTAGCTGTCCAGTTTTCCCATCACCACTTATTGAAGAGACTGTCTTTTCTCCATTGTATATCCTTGCTTCCTTTGTCATAGTTTAGTTGACCATAGGTGTGTGGATTTATCTCTGGGCCTTCTATCCTGTTCCGTTGATCTATATTACTGTTTTTCTGCCAGTACCATATTGTCTTGATTACTGTAAATTTGTAGTATAGTCTGAAGTCAGGGAGTCTGATTCCTCCAGCTCTGTTTTTTTCCCTTAAGACCACTTTGGCTATTCGGGGTCTTTTGTGTCTCCATACAGATTTTAAGGTTTTTTTGTTCCAGTTCTATAAAAAATGCCAGTGGTAATTTGTTAGGGATTGCACTGAATCTGTAGATTGCTTTGGGTAGTATAGTCATTTTTATAATATTGATTCTTCCAATCCAAGTACATGGTATATCTCTCCTTCTCTTTGTACCATCTTTAATTTCTTTCATCAGTGTCTTATAGTTTTCTGCCTACAGGTCTTTTGTCTCCTTAGGTAGGTTTACTCCTAAGTATTTTATTCTTTTTTTTGCAATGGTAAATGGGAATGTTTCCTTATTTCTCTTTCAGATTTTTCATCATAAGCATATAGGAATGCAAGATATTTATGTGCATTAATTTTGTATCCTGCAACTATACCAAATTCATTGATTAGCTCTAGTACTTTTCTGCTGGCATCTTTAGGATTCTCTATGTACAGTATTATGTCATCTGCAGACAGTGACAGTTTTACTTCTTTTCTGATTTATATTCCTTTTATTTCTTTTTCTTGTCTTATTGTCATGGCTAGGACTTCCACAACAATGTTGAATAATAGTGGTGGACATCCCTGTCGTCTTCATGATCTTAGAGGTAATGTTTTCATTTTTTCACCATTGACAATGATGTTTGCTGTGGGTTTGTCATATGTGGCCTTTATTATGTTGAGGTAGGTTCCCTCTATGCCCACTTTCTGGAGAGTTTTTATCACAAATCCATGTTGAATTTTGTCAGAAGCATTTTCTATATCTATTGAGATGATTATATGGATTTATTCCTTAATTTGTTAAAGTAGTGAATTACATTGATTGATTTGCATATATTGAAGAATCCTTGCATTCCTGGAATAAACCCCACTTGATCATGGTGTATGATCCTTTTAATGTGTTGTTGGATTCTGTTTGCTAGTATTTTGTTGATGATTTTTGCATCTATGTTCATCATCGATATTGGTCTATAATTTTCTTTTTTTGTGATATCTTTTTCTAGTTTTGGTGTCAGGGTGATGATCGCCCCATAGAATGAGTTTGGGAGCGTTCCTTCCTCTGCAATTTTTTTAAAGAGTTTGTGAAGGATGGGTTTTAGCTCTTCTCTAAATATTTGAAAGAATTCACCTGTGAAGCCATCTGGTCCAGCACTTTTGTTTGTTGGAAGAATTTTAATAACAGTTTCAATTTCATTACTTGTGAATGGTCTGTTCATATTTTCTATTTCTTAATGGCTCAGTCTTGTAAGGTTATACCTTTCTAAGAATTTACCCATTTCTTCCAGGTTGTCCATTTTATTGGCATAGAGTTGCTTGTAGTAGTCTCTTATGATGCTTTGTATTTCTGTGGTGTCCATTGTCACTTCTCCTTTTTCATTTCATTTTTTTCTTTGAGATAATGATTTTATTTCCTTTCAATTTTTACTCAAAAGTGGGATAGCTGGATACTTCATATATATATATATATATATATATATATATATATATATATATATATATAAGTTCCATTGATTTATTTTTTAATATCTTTATTGGAGTATAATTGCTTTACAATGGCGTGTTAGTTTCTGCTTTATAACAAAGTGAATCAGCTATACATATACATATACATATATACCCATACCTCCTCCCTCTTGCATCTCCCTCCCACCCTCCCTATCCCACCCCTCTAGGTGCTAAGTACTGAGCTGATCTCCCTGTACTATGCTGCTGCTTCCCACTAGCTATCTATTTTATATTTGGTAGTATATATAAGTCCATGCCACTGTCTCACTTTGTCCCAACCTACCCTTCCCCCTCTTCACATCCTCAAGTCCATTTTCCGTGTCTGCGTCTTTATTCCTGTCCTGTCCCTAGGTTCTTCAGAACCATTTTTTTTTGTTTTTTTTAGATTCCATATATATGTGTTAGCTAATGGTATTTGTTTCTCTCTTTCTGACTTACTTCACTCTGTATGACAGACTCTATGTCCATCCACCTCACTACAAATAACTCAATTTTGTTTCTTTTCATGGCTGAGTAATATTCCATTGCATATATTTGCCACACCTTCTTTATCCATTCATCTGTCAGTGGACACTTAAGTTGATTCCATGTCCTGGCTATTGTAAATAGAGCTGCAGTGAACATTGTGATAAATGACTCTTTTTGAATTATGGTTTTCTCAGGGTATATGCCAGGTAGTGGGATTGCTGGGTCGTATGGTAGTTCTATTCTTAGTTTTTTAAGGAACCTCCATACTGTTCTCCACAGTGGCTATACCAATTTACATTCCCACCAACAGTGCAAGAGGGTTCCCTTTGCTCCACACCCTTTCCAGGATTTATTGTTTGTAAATTTTTTGATGACTGCCATTCTGACTAGTGTAAGGTGATACCTCATTGTAGTTTTGATCTGCATTTCTCTAATGATCAGTGATGTTGAGCACTTTCATGTGTTTGTTGGCAATCTGTATATCTTTGGAGAAATGTCTATTTAGGTCCTCTGCCCATTTTTGGATTGGGTTTATTTTTTTTAAATATTGAGTTGCATGAGCCGCTTGTAAATTTTGGAGGTTAATCCTTTGTCAGTTGCTTCATTTGCAAATGTCTTCTCCCATTCTGAGGCTTGTCTTTTCATCTTGTTTATGGTTTCCTTTGCTGTGCAAAAGCTTTTAAGTTTCATTAGATCCAATTTGTTTATTTTTGTTTTTATTTCAGTTCTCTAGGAAGTGGGTCAAAAAGAACTTGCTGTGATTTATGTCATAGAGTGTTCTGCCTATGTTTTCCTCTAAGAGTTTTATAGTGTCTGGCTTTACATTTACGTCTTTCACCCATATTGAGTTTATTTTTGTGTGTGGTGTAAGGGAGTGTTCTAATTTCATTCTTTTACATGTAGCTGTCCAGTTTTCCCAGCACCATTATTGAAGAGACTGTCTTTTCTACATTTTATTTTCTTGCCTCCTTTGTCATAGATTAGGTGATCATAGGTGTGTTGGTTTATTGCTGGGCTTTCTTTCCTGTTCCATTGGTCTATATTTCTATTTTTGTACTGGTACTATACTGTCTTGATTACTTTGGCTTTGTAATATAGTCTGAAGTCAGGGAGCCTGTTTCCTCCAGATCCATTTTTCTTTTTCAAGATTGCTTTGGCTATTCGTGGTCTTTTGAGTCCTTACAAATTGTGAAAGTTTTTGTTCTAGTTCTGTGAAAAATGCCATTGGTAGTTTGATAGGGATTGCATTGAATCTGTAGATTGCTTTGGGTAGTATAGTCATTTTCACAATGTTGATTCTTCCAATCCAAGAACATGGTATCTCTCTCCAACTGTTTGTATCATCTTTAATTTCTTTTATCAGTGTCTTATAGTTTTCTGCATACAGGATTTTTGTCTCCTTAGGTAGGTTTATTCCTAGGTATTTTATTGTTTTTGTTGCAATGGTTAATTGGATTGTTTCCTTAATTTATCTTTAAGATTTTTCATCATTAGTATATAGGAACACGAGATTTCTGTGCATTAATTTTTTATCCTGCTACTTTACCAAATTTACTGATTAGCTCTAGAAGTTTTCTGGTAGCATTTTTAGGATTCCCTATGTATAGTATCATTTCATCTGGAAACAGTGACAGTTTTACTTCTTCTTTTCCAATTTGGATTCCTTTTATTTCTTTTTCTTCTCTGATTGCCATAGCTGAAACTTCAAAAACTATGTTGAATAATAGTGGTGAGAGTGGGCAACCTTGTCTTGTTACTGATTGCAGAGGAAATGGTTTCAGTTTTTCACCAAGGAGAACAATGTTGGCTGTGGGTTTGTCATATATGGCCTTTATGATGTTGAAGAAGGTTCCCTCTATGCCTACTTTTTGGAGAGTTTTTTATTATAAATGGGTGTTGAATTTTGTCAAAAGCTTCTCCTGCATCTATTGAGGTTATCATATGGTTTTTATCCTTCAGTTTGTTAATATGGTTTATCATGTTGATTGATTTGTGTATATTGAAAAATCCTTGCATTCCTGGTATAAACCCCACTCAATCATAGTGTATGATCCTTTTAATGTGCTGTTGGATTCTGTTTGCTATTATTTTGTTCAGGATTTTGCATCTATGATTATCAGTGATATTGGCCTGTAGTTTTCTTTTTTGGTGACATCTTTGTCTGGTTTTGGTATCAGGGTGATGGTGGCCTTGTAGAATGAATTTGGGAGTGTTCCTCCCTCTGCTATATTTTCGAAGAGTTTGAGAATGACAGGTGTTAGCTCTTCCTTAAATGTTTGATAGAATTCACCTGTGAAGCCATCTGGTCCTGGGCTTATTTGTTGGAAGATTTTTAGTCACAGTTTCAATTTCAGTGCTTGTGATTGGTCTGTTCATATTTTCTATTTCTTCCTGGTTCAGTCTCGGCAGCTTGTGCATTTCTAAGAATTTGTACATTTCTTCCAGGTTGTCCATTTTATTGACATATAGTTGCTTATAGTCATTCCTCATGATCCTTTGTATTTCTGAAGGGTCAGTTGTTACATCTCATTTTTCATTTCTAATCCTGTTGACTTGAGTCTACTCCTTTTTCTTGATGACTCTGGCTAATGATTTATCAATTTTGTTTACCGTCTCAAAGAACCAGCTTTTAGTTTTATTGATCTTTGCTATTGTTTCCTTCAGTTCTTTTTCATTTATTTCTGATCTGATCTTTATGATTTCTTTCCTTCTGCTAACTTTGGGGTTTTTTTATTGTTCTTCTTTCTCTAATTCCTTTAGCTGTAAGGTTAGGTTGTTTGAGTTTTTTCTTGCCTTTTGAGGTAGGATTGCATTGCTGTAAACTTCCCTCTTAGAACTGCTTTTGTTGCATCCCATAAATTTTGGCTCATCATGTTTTCATTGTCATTTGTTTCTAGGTATTATTTGATTTCCTCTTTGATTTCTTGGTTATCTAGCAGCGCATTGTTTAGCTTCCATGCATTGTAGTTTGTACAGTTTTTTTCCTGTAATTGATATCTAGTCTCATAGTGTTCTGGTTGGAAAAGACACTTGATACCATTTCAATATTCTTAAATTTACCAAGGCTTGATTTGTGACTCAAGAAGGGATTTATCCTGGAGAATGTTCCATGAGCACTTGAGAAGAAAGTGTATTCTGTTGTTTTTGGATGGACTGTCCTACAAATATCAATTAACTCCACCTTGTCTAATGTGTCACTAAAAGCTTGTGTTTGCTATTTATTTTCATTTTGAATGATCTGTCCATTGGTGAAAGTGGGGTGTTAAAGTCCCCTACTACGATTGTGTTGCTGTCGATTTCCCCTTTTATGGCTGTTAGCATTTGCCTTAGGTATTGAGGTGCTCCTATATTGGGTGCATACATTTTTATAATGGTTATGTCTTCTTTTTTGATTGATCCTTTGATCATTTTGTGGTAACCTTCTTTGTCTCTTGGAATACACATGCATCCCAATGTTCATTGCAGCACAATTTCCAATAGCCAAGACATGGAAGCAACCTAAATGTCCATTGACAGAGGAATGGATAAAGAAGTGGTACATATATACAATGGAATATTACTCAGCCATAAAAAAGAACGAAATAATGCCATTTGCACAACATGGATGGATCTAGAAATTATCATAGTAAGTAAAGTCAGACAGAGAAAGGCAAATACCATAAGATATCACTTATTTGTGGAATCTAAAAAAATGATACAAATGAACTTATTTACAAAACAGAAACAAACTCACAGACATAGAAAACAAACTTATGGTTACCAAAGGGTAAGGAGAGGATGATAAATTAAGGTAATGGAATTAACAGATACAAACTACTATACATAAAATAGATAAGCAACAAATGTTTACTATATAGCCCAGGGAACTATATGCAATATCTTGTAATAATGTATAATGGAAAATAATTTGAATAAATATAACTGAATCACTTTGTTGTGCACCTCAAACTAACATAATATTGTAAATCAACTCTACGTCAATTTTTTAAAAAAGAACCATAGGCTTACCTGAGTAAGTAATTTATTGCCAGACATCTTAAAACTTCACTCTGAGGAAACATTATCCTTATTTGGGACTATTCCACTGGCTTTCTGTTCTATGGTGTTAACACACTGGTTCAAATGATCTGTCAGGCTTTTTTTCTAAAATATCAAAATATCTATAATAGCTCAGTCCTTTGCATGAAGCCAACACATACATACTGTTAGAGCAGGTAACAATTGTCCTATTGCCACAGTAAGCTATTTTTGTGTTCACTATCACATCTCTTTCTGTGCCTCTGGTTCTTGTCCTCTTGGATTCTCTCACTCTCTTGGCCCCACCTGTGCTCTAGCTTTTGCCACTCACTTCATTCCATCTCTACATGAATGATCCATTTGCACCAATCCTCCAGCCTTTGGACCTCAGTCTTCCTGTTCATCTCTCAAATTTGTCCAGATTCTAGGTTTTGTCTTTTCAACAAATCTTAATTCACTAGTAAATAATGCACAAATAATTTGTGGGTGACTCAAAGTTAAGCAAGAGGTGATCTTTGCCCTCAGGAGCAAACACTGTAACAAAATTAAAAGACCATCAAAACCTAGAAAACTGGGCTTCCCTGGTGGTGCAGTGGTTGAGAGTCCGCCTGCCGATGCAGGGGACATGGGTTCGTGCCCCGATCCGGGAGGATCCCACATGCCGCAGAGCGGCTGGGCCTGTGAGCCGTGGCCGCTGAGTCTGCGCTTCCGAAGCCTGTGCTCTGCAGAGGGAGAGGCCACAACAGTGAGAGGCCCGCGTAACACACACACACACACACACACACACACACACACACACACACACACAGCCCTAGAAAACTATGTCTGAAACATATATAACAAATGCAGGTCAAAATCATAGAGGAAGAAAATAGAATGGTGGTTACCAGGGGCTAGAGATGGGGCTGGATAGAAAGTTATTGTTTAATGGGTTCAGTTTCAGTTTGAGAAGATGAAAAAGTTTTGGAGATGAATAGTGGTGATGGTTGCAAAACAATGTGAATGTACTTAATGCCACTGATCCTGTACACTTAAAAATGGTTAAAATGGTAAATTTTATGTTTGATGTATTTTACCACAATAAAAATTAAGTATTTACCCAAAAAAAGCAATTCTATAAAATAGTATATATATAAAATGTATGGTTGGGCCTATAAAATATAAAAACATACATACCATAATAGCACAAAGGAGGTAGGTGGGAGCAGATCTGTATTGGGCTAAGAAAATGACTAAAGATAGTAAAGTAATAATTATAAAAATGTATTTGGGGGTTATAAAATTAATATAAGTAATATGTATAACAATAATATCATAAAAGGGGGAAATGGAATAAAGCTATATAGAAGTAACTCTTCTATATATCACTGGAATTAAGCTAGTATAAATGTATAGCTGATACTGATGAAATATAAGTGGTAAGCCCTAGAGCAATAGTTTTTAACTCAAAAAATAATTTTAAAATTAAAAAAAAATTGTAATGTATCATCAGAAAATAATCACTTAATGCAAAAGAAAGCAGTAAAGGAGAAACAGAGGAACAATAAGGACATAAGAAATATAGTAAACAAAAAGTACAATGGCAGATGTAAAGCCAACTATATTAATAAGATTAAATGTGAATGGATTAAATAATAAAATGTAAAGGCAAATATTGCCAGACTGGATTTTAAAAAGATCTAATTATATGCTATGTATAGGAGATATACTTTAGAGTCAAAGATACAAATATATTAAAAGGATAGAAAAAGATATGTCACGCAAACAGCAACCCCAAGAAAGCTGTAGTCACTATCCTAATATTGGATAAAAATAGAGTGTAAAACAGAAAACATTACTAGAGACAAAGAAGGATATTTTGTAATGATAAAAGAATCAATACATCAGGACAACATGACAATAATAAATATATGTGCATGTAATAACAGAACACCAAAACACATAAAGCAAAAATTAAATATATGGAGAAATAGACAACTCAATAATAGGTGGAGGCTTCAATAGCTTACTTTCAATGATGGATAGAACAATTATGAAGAAGAAGAACAAGGAAACAGAGATTTGAACAACACTATAAGCCAACTAGACCTAATATGCATCTATAGAAAACTCTACCCAACAACAGCAGAATATACATTCTTCTCAAGTGTAAATGGAACATTCTTCAGGATAAGCCATTTACTAGGCCATAAAAAAATTCAATAAATTTAAAAGGATAGAAATAAAACAAAGTATGTTCTCTAACCACGAGATGAAATTAGAAATAAAAGAAAAATATGGGAAACTCACAAACATGTAGAAATTTAGCAACACACTGTTAAATAATCAGTGAATCAGAGAAGAAATCACAAGGGAAATTAGAAAATACTTTGAGGCCAATGAAAATTAAGACAAAATATATCAAAACTTACAGATGCAGCTGATGCAGTGCTCAGAGGAAAATGTATAACTGCAAATGCCTCCATTAAAAAAAAAGAAAGAGTTCAAATCAACAACCTAAGTTTTCATATTAAGGAACTGATGGTGAGGATATAAAAAAGAGTAAACTCAACCCAAACCCAGCAAAGCCAAAGCCAGGAAGGAAATAGTAAAGATTAGAGCAGAGATAAATGGAATAGAGGATAGAAAAACAATAGAGAAAATCAACAAAAGCAGAAGTTGTTTCTCTAAGAAGTTCAACAAAATTGGCAAACCTTTAGCTAGATTGACTAAGAGAAAAATAGAGAAGACTTCAATTAATAAAATGGAAGAAAATACTTGTAAGTCATATATTTGATAAGGGTCTAGTATCCAGAATATATAAATAATTCTTACAATTCAACAACAAAAAAGACAAACAACCCAGTTTACAAATGAACAAAGTCATTTGAACAGATATTTCTCCAAAGAATAAATACAAATGGCCTACAAACACATGAAAATATGGTCAACTCCATTAGCCATCAGGGAAAGGCAAATCAAAACCACAATGAGATACCACTTCATACCCACTAGAATGGCTGTAATTTTTAAAAAGGAAAATAACAGATGTTGACAAGTATATGGAGAAATTAGAACACTCATACATTGCTTGTAGGAATGTAAAATGGTTCAGCCACTACAGAAAATAATTTGGTGGTCCTCAAAAAGTTAAACATATATGACCCACAATTCAACTCCTGAATAGATATCCATAGTATTTAGAATAGTGTTCCCTAAAGATTATGTCCAAGTCCTTACTCCTAGAACTTGTTAATGTGACCTTACTTGGAAAAAGGGTCTTTACAGATGTAATTAAGAATCTAAGATATTGGATTTAAGCTGGGTCCTAAGCCCAGTAACAGGTGTCCTTCTAAGAGGAAGGTAGAGGGAGATTTGAAACACTCAGACACATAGTAAAGAAGACCATGTGAAGACAGAGGCTAAGACTGAGATCATGTAGCCCAAACCTAGAAAAGCCTGTAGCCTCTAGAAGCTAGAAGGGGCAACGAAGTGTTCTCTTTTAGAGACTTTGGAGGGAGTGTACCCCAACTGACACCTTGATTTTAGCCTTCTGGCCTCCACAATTGTGAGATAAATTTTTATGTTTTTTTAAGTGACCCAGTTTGTGGCAATTTTTTTGACAGCCCAAAGAAACTAATAAAGATTTTAGTACAGGAAAATGGTGCTCCTGTAACAAACACCTAAAAAAGTGGAAGTGGCCTTGGAATTGGCTAATGGGTAGATGCTGGAAAAATTTTGAGGTGCTTCATAGAAAATGCTTTGATTCCCTTGAAGAGATGGTTGATAGAAATACAGGTGTTAAGCTTGTTCTTGAAAGGTCTCAGAAAGAAATTAGGAGCATGTTATTAGAAACTGGAGGAAAGGTAATCCTTGTTACAAATTGACATTACATTTTTCTTGTGTTCTCCTGTTATATGGAAAGAACTTGTGAGTGATGAACTTAATATTTAACTGAGGAGATTTCCAAGCAAAGTGTCGAAAGCACAGCCTGGTATTTCCTGCTGCTTATAGTAAAATGTGAGAGGAAAGAGATAAATTGAGGAAGCAGGTGCTAAGCTAAAAGGAATCAGTACTTGATGATTTGGGAGGTTCTCAGGCAATCCTGATTGCAAAGGATACTAAAATTAGGAAACTCATTTTGGGGAAAGCATGCTCTGGAGAGAAGACCAAGGACATGGCTGGACAACATTTTGCTAAAAAGAGTTGGTATATAACTCATGGATCCATCAATCATCTCAACAGAAACCAGGAATAGATATGGGATAATCTAGGAAAGCTCTGCAGAGAGACCTTATATATATGGCATGGACTGCACCCCCACCACAATGACATACACCGAACATCTACAAGGTTTTTGAGAAGGTTATATCAGCAGAAACACTGCCAGCATGGACTGAAAGAAACAGAGACTGAAAAAAATGAGAGAAGGCTGTTGGACTTCCACAAATTCTAAAATTGAAAATGGGCTGAAAATGCAACTTAGTTTCAAACATGTGCTACCCTTCAGGAAAGGAAAAGAATGACTCCAAGGACAGAGGCAGAGGATGAAGCAGAAGTAGAGGGCAGAGCTGCAGGCCCAGAGGTTAGAGACACAGGTCCAGAGGGCAGAGCCATGAACCCAAAAGGTAGAGCTGTGAGTCAAGAGGGCAGGGCAGCAAGCTATAGGGCTTTATTCTCAAGCCTTGAAACCTAATGGAATTTGCCCTGCTGGATTTCAAACTTGCTTGGAACCCATGAACCCCTTTATCTCTTCCAATTTATCCCTTTTTGAATGAAAATGTCTACCCTATGCCTGTTCCACCTTTATATTTTGGAAGCATATAACTTGTTTTCTAGGTTCAAAGGTCCACAGATGGAGAAGAATTTTGCCCTAGGCTGGATCATACCCAGAGTCTTCCCCATACCTGATTCAGATATTTAGATAGAGATTTGAAACTTTTGAGCTGATAATACTTAGGTGAGATCTTGGATTAAGTTGACATTGTAATGGGTTAAGACTTTGGGAGACTTGGAGGTTAATATGTTTTGCACATGAGACAGACATGAATTTGTGGGGGGCAGGGGGTGGATTGTAGTGGATTGAATAGTGTTCCCCTCAAAATATATGTTCAGGTCTTAATCTTTGGTACTTGTGAATGTGACCTTATTTGGGAAAATGAGCTGCTCAGATGCAATTAAATTAAATATCTTGAGATGTGATCATCCTGTTTTAGGATGGGACTTAAATATAATGGTGTCCTTATAAGAGAAGACAGGGAGATTTGAGACACTCAGACAAAAAAGAGGAAGACCATGTAAAGACAGAGGTAAAGATTGGAATCAGGTAGCCCCAAACATAGGAACACCTGGAGCCACCAAAACCTGGAAGAGGCAAGAAAGAATTCTCCCCTAGAGCCTTTGCAAAGAGCATGGCCCTGGTAACACTGTGATTTAGGCCTTCTAACTTCTATAACTGTGAGACAATAAGTTTCAATTGTTGTGCTAATTTGTTATGACAGCCCTAGGAAACTAACAGAATGCCCAAAATAATTGAAAACAAGTACTCAAATACTTGTAAACAAATGTGCATAGCAGCACTACTCACAATAGTCAAATGGTGGAAACAACCTAAATGTCCATCAATAGATGAATGGATGAACAAAATATGGTATATACATTCAATGGAATATTATTCCGCTATTAAAAGGAACGAAATACTAATACATGTTACAAAGTGGATGCACCTCTAAAACATTATGTTAAGTGGAAGAAGACAAACACAGAAAATCACATATTGTATGACTCCATTTATATGAAATATCCAGATAAATCCATAGACAAAGAAAGAAGATTGATAGTGGCCAGGAAATGCAGGGAGGGAGGGATGGAGAGTGACAGCTTACTGGGTACAAGGTTTTATTTTGCGGGGATTAAAATGTTTGGAACTTGATAAAAGTGGTGGTTGCATAACATTGTGAATGTACTATGAATATATAGTGAATGTGCCACTGAACTGCACACTTTAAAATAGTTAATTTTATGTTATATGAACTTCACCTCATTAAGAAAAATATTCTTTAAAAACAAAAGTACAAAAATCATACTCTGAAAACTACAAAACATTTTTGAAATAACTAAAGAATATCTAAATAATTGGAAAAACAACCCACATTCATTTATCAGAGGATATTATTAAAATGACAATACTTCTCAAATGGATTTATAGATTAAATGCAATCCCTACTAGAATCCTGGCTGACTTCTTTGTAGAAATTGACAACTTTATTCTAAAATTTATATGGAAATTTAAGGAACTTGGAATAGCCAAAACAATACAAGAATAACAAGGTAGGAATACTCAGGCTTCCCAATTTCAAAACTTACTACAAAACTGTAATCAAGAAAGTATAAGAGTCCAGACATAAAATCATATGTCCACGGTCAAATCATGTCCATGATTTTTGATGAGTGCCAAAATTACGCAATGGGGAAATAACAGTCTTTCCAACAAATGGTGCTGGGACAACTGGATAGCCACATGCAAAAGAATGAAGCTGGACCCTTATCTCAAACCATATACAAAAATTGACACAAAATGAACCAATGACCAAAATATCAGTCAAAAATATAAAACTATTAGGAGAAAACAGAAGGGTAAACCTTCATGACCTCAGATTTGGCAATAGGTTTTTAGATATGATATCAAAAGCACAAGCAATAAAAGAAAAAATAGATCATGTGAAACTCATCAAAATTTTAAAATTCCATGCTTAAAAATATAGCAAGAGAGGAGACGGCTTAAAGATGGCAGAAGAGTAAGACGCGGAGATCTCCTTCCTCCTCACAGAGACATCAGAAATACATCTACACATGGAACTTCTCCTATAGAACACCCACCGAACGCTGGCAGAAGACCTCAGACCTCCCAAAAGGCAAGAAACTCCCCACGTACCTGGGTAGGGCAAAAGAAAAAAGAATAAATAGAGACAAAGAATAGGCACGGGACCTACACCAGTGGGAGGGAGCCGTGAAGGAGGAAAGATTCCCACACACTAGAAGTCCCTTCGCGGGCGGAGACTGTGGGTGGCGGAGGGGGAAGCTCCGGAGCCACGGAGGAGAGCGCAGCCACAGGGTACGGAGGGCAAAGCGGAGAGATTCCCGCAGAGGATCGGTGCCGACCGGCACTCACCAGCCCGAGAGGCTTGTCTGCTCCCCTGCCGGAGCAGGCGGGGACCGGGAGCTGAGTGTTGGGCTTCAGTGGGATCCCAGGGAAAGGTCTGGAGTTGGCAGAGTGAAAACAGCCTGAAGGGGTTAGTGCACCACGGCTGGCCGGGAGGGAGTCCCAGAGAAGTCTGGACCTGCTGAAGAGGCAAGAGACCTTTTCTTCCCTCTTTGCTTCCTGGGGCGCGGAGTGGGGATTAAGCGCGCCGCTTGAAGGAGCCTCAGAAACGGGTGTGGAGCTGCTGGAGAGACAAGAGATTTTTCTTGCCTCTTTGCTTCCTCAGGCACGAGGAGAGGGGATTAAGAGCACCGTGTAAAGGAGCTCCAGAAACAGTCGCGAGCCGCGGCTGTCAGTCAGCACGGACAGTCGAGACGGGTGTGGGACGCTAAGGTTGCTGCTGCCGCCACCAAGAGGCCTGTGTGTGAGCACAGGTCACACTCCACACCGGCCCTCCCGGGAGCCCGTGCAGCCCGCCACTGCCAGGGTCCCGGGATCCAGGGACAGCTTCCCCGGGAGAACGCGCGGCACGCCTTGGGCGGGTACAGCGTCACGTCGGCCTCTGCCGCTGCGGACTCGCCCCGCCCCCGTGCCACTCCCTCCCCCCAGCATGAGTGAGCCGGAGCCCCCAATCAACTGCTCCTTTAACCCCGTCCTGTCTGAGCAAAGGGCAGACGCCCTCGGATGACCTACACACAGAGGCGGGGCCAACTCCAAAGCTGAACCCCAGGAGCCGTGTGAACAAAGAGGAGAGGGGGAGGTCTCTCCCAGCAGCCTCAGAAGTGGCAGATTAAAGCTCCACAATCAACTTGAAGTGCCCTGCATCTGTGGAAAACCTGAACAGACAACGAATCATCCCAAGTTGAGGAGGTGGACTGTGGGAGCAAGATATACTATTATTTTCCCCTTTTTTTCTTTTTGTGAGTGTGTATGTGTGTGCTGCTGTGTGAGATTTTGTCTGTATAGCTTTGCTTTCACCATTTGTTCTAGGGTTAGACAGACCCGTTTTTCTGGTTTTCTTTAAATAGAAAATTTTCTTCTTAATAATTATTTTTTATTTTAATAACTATACTTTATCCTACTTTATTTTGCCTTCTCCCTTTCTTTCTTCCTTTCTTCCTTCCTTTCTTCCCTCCTTCCGTCCTTTCTTCCTTCCTTCCTCCCTTTTCTCCCTTCCTTCCTCCCTTCCTCCCTTTCTTCCTCTCCTCCTTCCTTCCTTCCTTTCTTGCTTCCTTCATTTCTTCCTTTCTTCCTTACTTCCTCCCTTCCTTTCTTCCTTCCATCCCTCCCTCCCTCACTCCTTCCTTCCTTCTTTCCTTCCTTCATTTTCTTTTCATTCTATTTTTTCTCCCTTTTATTTTGAGCCGTGTGGATTAAAGGCTCCCGGCGCCCCAGCCAGGCACCACAGTTGTGTCTCTGAGGTGGGAGAACCAACCTCCAGACACTGGTCCACAGGAGACCTCCCAGCTCCACACAATATCAAATGGTGAAAATCTCCCAGAGATCTCCATCTCAACACCAAGACCCAGCTTCACTCAAGGACCAGCAACGAACAGTGCTGGACACCCTATGCCCAACAAAGAGGAAGACAGGTCTACAGCCCCATCCATTAGCAGAGAGGCTGCCTAAAATCATAATAAGGCTACCAACATCCCCAAACACACCACCAGACGTGGACCTGCCCACCAGAAAGACAAGATCCAGCCTCATCCACCAGAACAGAGGCACTACTCCCCCCAGCTAGGAAACCTACTCAACCCACTGAACCAACCTCAGCCACTGGGGACAGCCACCAAAAACAGAGGGAACTACGAACCTGCAGCCTGCAAAAAGGAGACCCCAAACACAGTAAGATAA
Organism: Kogia breviceps; assembly: GCF_026419965.1. Taxonomy (NCBI): domain Eukaryota; kingdom Metazoa; phylum Chordata; class Mammalia; order Artiodactyla; family Physeteridae; genus Kogia; species Kogia breviceps. Next base: position 167,333,468 of record NC_081310.1, read on the forward strand.
GCAAAATGAGAAGACAGAAAAACACACAGCAGATGAAGGAGCAAGATAAAAACACACCATACCTAACAAATGAAGAGGTAATAGCCAGTCTACCTGAAAGGGAATTCAGAATAATGATAGTAAAGATGATTCAAAATCTTGGAAATAGAATAGACAAATTGCAAGAAACAGTTAACAAGGACCTAGAAGAAATAAAGGGGAAGCAAGCAATGATGAGCAACACAATAAATGAAATGAAAAATACTCTAGATGAGATCAATAGCAGAATAACTGAGGCAGAAGGATGGATAAGTGACCTGGAAGAGAAAATAGTGGAAATAACTACTGCAGAGCAGAAGAAAGAAAAAAGAATGAAAAGAACTGAGGACAGTCTCAGAGACCTCTGGGACAACATTAAATGCACCAACATTCAAATTATAGGGGTCCCAGAAGAAGAAGAGAAAAAGAAAGGGACTGAGAAAATATTTGAAGAGATTATAGTTGAAAACTTCCCTAATATGGGAAAGGAAATAGTCAATCAAGTCCAGGAAGCACAGAGAGTCCCATACAGGATAAACCCAAGGATAAACACGCCAAGACACATAATAATCAAACTGTCAAAAATTAAATACAAAGAAAACATTAAAAGCAGCAAGGGAAAAACAACAAATAACACACAAGGGAATCCCCATAAGGTTAACATCTGATCTTTCAGCAGAAACTCTACAAGCCAGAAGGGAGTGGCAGGACATATTTAAAGTGATGAAGGAAAGAAACCTACAACCAAGATTACTCTACCCAGCAAGAATCTCAATCAGATTTGATGGAGAAATTAAACCTTTACAGACAAGCAAAAGCTGAGAGAGTTCAGCACCACCAAACCAGCTTTACAACAAATGCTAAAGGAACTTCTCTAAGCAAGAAACACAAGAGAAGGAAAAGACCTACAAGAACAACCCAAAACAATTAAGTAAATGGTAATAGGAACATACATATCAATAATTACCTAAAATGTAAATGGATTAAATGCTCCCACCAAAAGACACAGACTGGCTGAATGGATACAAAAACAAGACCCATATATATGCTGTCTACAAGAGACCAACTTCAAACCTAGGGATACATACAGACTGAAAGTAAGGGGATTGAAAAAGATATTCCATGCAAATGGAAATCAGAAGAAAGCTGGAGTAGCAATCCTCATATCAGAAAAAAATAGACTTTAAAATAAAAACCATTACAAGAGACAAAGAAAGACACTACATAATGATCAAGGGATCGATCCATGAAGAAGATATAACAATTGTAAATATTTATGCACCCAACATAAGAGCACCTCAACACATAAGGCAAATACTAACAGCCATAAAAGGGGAAATCGACAGTAACACAATCATAGTAGGGGACTTTAACACCCCCCTTTCACCAATGTACAGGTCATCCAAAATGAAAATAAATAAGGAAAGACAAGCTTTAAATGATACATTACACAAGACGGACCTAATTGATATTTATAGGACATTCCATCCAAAACAACAGAATACACATTTTTCTCAAGTGCTCATGGAACATTCTCCAGGATAGATCATATATTGGGTCACAAATCTAGCCTTGGCAAATTTAAGAAAATTGAAATCGTATCAAGTATCTTTTCCGACCACAACACTGTAAGACTAGATATCAATTACAGGAAAAGATCTGTAAAAAATACAAATACATGGAGGCTAAACAACACACTACTTAATAATGAAGTGATCACTGAAGAAATCAAAGAAGAAATCAAAAAATACTTAGAAACAAATGACAACGGAGACACGACGACCCAAAACCTATGGGATACAGCAAAAGCAGTTCTAAGAAGGAAGTTTACAGCAATACAATCCTACCTGAAGAAACAAGAAACATCTCAAATAAACAACCTAACTTTGCACCTAAAGCAATTAGAGAAGGAAGAACAAAAAAACCCCAAATTTAGCAGAAGGAAAGAAATCATTAAGATCAGATCAGAAATAAATGAAAAAGAAATGAAGGAAACAATAGCAAAGATCAATAAAAGTAAAAGCTGGTTCTTTGAGAAGATAAACACAATTGATAAACCATTAGCCAGACTCATCAAGAAAAAAAGGGAGAAGACTCAAATCAATAGAATTAGAAATGAAAAAGGAGATGTAACAACTGACACTGCAGAAATACAAAAGATTATTAGAGATTACTACAAGCAACTCTATGCCAATAAAATGGACAACCTGGAAGAAATGGACAAATTCTTAGAAATGCACAACCTGCCGAGACTGAACCAGGAAGAAATAGAAAATATGAACAGACCAATCACAAGCACTGAAATTGAAACTGTGACTAAAAATCTTCCAACAAACAAAAGCCCAGGACCAGATGGCTTCACAGGCGAATTCTATCAAACATTTAGAGAAGAGCTAACACCTATCCTTCTCAAACTCTTCCAAAAGACAGCAGAGGGAGGAACACTCCCAAACTCATTCTATGAGGCCACCATCACCCTGATACCAAAACCAGACAAAGACGTCACAAAGAAAGAAAACTACAGGCCAATATCACTGATGAACATAGATGCAAAAATCCTCAACAAAATACTAGCAAACAGAATCCAACAGCACATTAAAAGGATCATACACCATGATCAAGTGGGGTTTATTCCAGGAATGCAAGGATTCTTCAATATACGCAAATCAATCAACGTGATACACCATATCAACAAACTAAAGGAGAAAAACCATATGATCATCTCAATAGATGCAGAGAAAGCTTTTGACAAATTTCAGCACTCATTTATGATGAAAACCCTGCGGAAAGCAGGCATACAGGGAACTTTCCTCAACATAATAAAGGCCACGTATGACAAATCCACAGCCAACATTGTTCTCAATGGTGAAAAACTGAAACCATTTCCACTAAGATCAGGAACAAGACAAGATTGCCCACTCTCACCACTATTATTCAACATGGTTCTGGAAGTTCTAGCCACAGCAATCAGAGAAAATAAAGAAATAAAAGGAATCCAAATAGGAAAAGAAGTAAAGCTGTCCCTGTTTGCAGATGACATGATACTATACATCGAGAATACTAAGGATGCTACCAGAAAACTACTAGAGCTAGTCAATGAATTTGGTAAAGTTGCAGGATACAAAATTAATGCACAGAAATCTCTGGCATTCTTATACACTAATGATGAAAAATCTGAGAGGGAAATTAAGAAAACACTCCCATTTACCATTGCAACAAAAAGAATAAAATATCTAGGAATAAACCTACCTAAGGAGACAAAAGACTTGTATGCAGAAAACTATAAGACACTGATGAAAGAAATTAACGATGATACAAATAGGTGGAGAAATATACCATGTTCTTGGATTGGAAGAATCAACATTGTGAAAATGACTCTATTACCCAAAGCAATCTACAGATTCAATGCAATCCCTATCAAATTACCACTGGCATTTTTTATAGAACTAGAACAAAAAATTTCACAATTTGTATGGAAACACAAAAGACCCCGAATAGCCAAAGGAATCTTGAGAACGAAAAATGGAGCTGGAGGAATCAGGCTCCCTGACTTCAGACTATAATACAAGCCTACAGTAATCAAGACAGTGTGGAACTGGCACAAAAACAGAAATATAGATCAATGGAACAGGATAGAAAGCCCAGAGATAAACCCACACACATATGGTCACCTTATCTTTGATAAAGGAGGGAAGGATATACAGTGGAGAAAAGACAGCCTCTTCAGTAAGTGGTGCTGGGAAAACTGGACAGCTACATGTAAAAGTATGAAATTAGAACACTCCCTAACTCCACACACAAAAATAAACTCAAAATGGGTTAAAGACCTAAATGTAAGGCCAGACACTATCAAACTCTTAGAGGAAAACATAGGCAGAACACTCTATGACATCAATCACAGCAAGATCCTTTTTGACCCATCTCCTAGAGAAATGGAAATAAAAACAAAAATAAACAAATGGGACCTAATCAAACTTAAAAGCTTTTGCACAGCAAAGGATACCATAAACAAGACCAAAAGACAACCCTCAGAATGGGAGAAAATATTTGCAAATGAAGCAACTGACAAAGGATTAATCTCCAAAATTTATAAGCAACTCATGCAGCTCAATAACAAAAAAACAAATAACGCAATCCAGAAATGGGCAGAAGAACTAAATAGACATTTCTACAAGGAAGATATACAGATTGCCGACAAACACATGAAAGAATGCTCAACATCATTAATCATTAGAGAAATGCAAATCAAAACTACAATGAGATATCATCTCACACCAGTCAGATTGGCCATCATCAAAAACTCTAGAAACAATAAATGCTGGAGAGGGTGTGGAGAAAAGGGAACCCTCTTGCACTGCTGGTGGGAATGTAAATTGATACAGCCACTATGGAGAACAGTATAGAGGTTCCTTAAAAAACTAAACATAGAACTACCATACGACCCAGCAATCCCACTACTAGGCATATACCCTGAGAAAACCATAATTCAAAAAGAGTCATGTACCAAAATGTTCATTGTAGCTCTATTTACAATAGCCAGGACATGGAAGCAACCTGTGTCCATCAACAGATGAATGGATAAAGAAGATGTGGTACATATATACAATGGAATATTACTCAGCCATAAAAAGAAATGAAACTGAGTTATTTGTAATGAGGTGGATAGACCTGGAGTCTGTCATACAGAGTGAAGTCAGTCAGAAGGAGGAAAACAAATACCGTATGCTAACACATATATATGGACTCTAAGAAAAAAAATGTCATGAAGAGATTAGTGGTAGGACGGGAATAAAACACAGACTTACTAGATCGTGGACTTGAGGATATGGGGAAGGGGAAGGGTAAGCTGTGACAAAGTGAGAGAGTGGTAGGGACATATATACACTACCAAATGTAAATTAGATAGCTAGTGGGAAGCTGCCGCATAGCACAGGGAGATCACCTCTGTGCTTTGTGATCACCTAGAGGGGTGGGATAGGGAGGGTGGGAGAGAGGGTGACGCAAGAGGGAAGAGATATGGGAACATATGTATATGTATAACGGATTCACTTTGTTGTAAAGGAAAAACTAACACACTATTGTTAAACAGTTATACTCAAATAAAGATGTTTAAAAAAAAAAAGAATACATGTAGTAGAAAGTAACAATTGTTGCCAAGACTATATAGAAAAAAGGGAATCCTTGTGAACGATTGTTGGGAGTATAAAATGCTGCAGTTTCTATGGAAGACAGTATGGTGGTTCCTCAAAAAATTAAAAATAGATATACAGTATATTCCAGCAACCTCATTTCTGGGTATATATCCAAAAGAATTGAAAGCAATTTCTTGAACAGATATTTACACATCCATGTTTATAACAGCATTATTCAAAGTACCCAAGAGGTGGAAGCAACCCAAATGTCCATCAATGGATGAATGGATAAACCAACTGTGGTATAAGTATACAATGGAATATTATTTAGCTTTTAAAAGGAAGCAAACCCTGTCATGTGCTACAACATGGGTAAACCTTGAGGACATAATGCTAAGTGAAGTAAGCCAGTCACAAAAAATAGAAAAATATTGTATGATTCTACTTACATGAGGTATCTAAAGTAGTCAAATTCAAAGAAACAGAAAGTAGAATGGTGATTACCAGAGGCTTGGGGGAGGGGGGAAATGGGAGTTATTTTTAATGGTTATAGGGTTTCCGTTTTGCAAGATGAAAAAGTTCTGAAGACCTGTTACACAATAATGTGAATATAGTTAACACTACTGAACTGTATACTTAAAAATGGTTAAGATGGCAAATTTTGTTATGTGTTTTTTACCACATAAAAAGAAAAGATATATATATGTAGCATCTATTATGACAGCAGCTATGTTTTGATACACATTGCTGTTTCAACCCCAAACGTAATCTTGTATGAACTTCCTAACAGAAATTTGAAAATAGGAATAGATATAAACAATTTTTTAAATACCAAGAAAAGGATAGGTTTGATTGGAAAGGAATTGAAGCTGTGGAGTTTAGGGGAAAAACTACTTGGGTGATGGATAATAACAAATTTATTTTACTAGTCAATGACTCAGGCTTTCCAACAATGAAACTATATATTAGTGGCAGTGCTAAGGATAGCAACCATGTGATTTCATATAAAATTTTAATTATTTGGCTGTGAAACCAAATATTGTTTAAAGTGGTTTGTGATACTATAGTTTAGATAACATTAAATGAAACTGTAATTCTTGATTGTTATTTAATTTTCATGTATATGTATATAGATATGTAAGATGAAAATTTCTTGACTGTTGTTATATTACACATATATAAAATGATAAACAGTTCATGAAACAAACAAAAAAATACAGCAAGAAAATGAAAATTTACACAATGGGAGAAAATATTTATAAATATATGTGCATCTCTCTGATAAAAGACTTGTATCTACAATACATAGTGAATGCTTACAACATAATAGAAAAGAGACAAATAACAAAATGAAAAACAAATGGGCAAAGTAGCTTACTCCACATCTCCAAAGAGGATATACAGATGGTCAATAAGCACGTGAAAAGATGCTCAACATCGTTAATCATTAGGAAAATGCAAATCAAAATCACAATGAGATACCATTTCATACCCACTAAGATGACTAGGATTAAAAAATCACATAATAACAAGTGCTGGCAAGGATGTGGAGAAATGAGAACCCTCATACACTACTGGTGGGAATGTAAAATGGTGCAGAAACTTTGAAAACAGTGTAACACTTCTTCAAACAATTAAACATAGAGTTACTCCTATGATCCAGCAATTCTATACCTAGGTATTTATCCAGGAAAATCAACTTGTACACAAATCAAGACTTGTACAAAAATATTAACAGCAATTTTATTTATGACAGCCCAAAATTAGAAATAATCTAGATATCCATTAACAGGAAATGGATAAATAAATTACACTGTATCTATAAAGTGGAATACTACTCAACAATAAAAATGAATTACTGGGGGAGCGAGAAGATGGCCAAAGAGTAAGACGCGGAGATCACCTTCCTCCTCACGGATACATCAGAAATACATCTACACGTGGAATTTCTCCTATAGAACACCCACCGAACGCTGGCAGAAGACCTCAGACCTCCCAGAAGGCAAGAAACTCCCCACGTACCTGGGTAGGGCAAAAGAAAAAAGAATAAACAGAGACAAAAGAATAGGGACAGGACCTGCACCAGTGGGAGGGAGCCGTGAAGGAGGAAAGATTCCCACACACTAGAAGCCCCTTTGCGGGCGGAGACTGCGGGTGGCGGAGCGGGGGAAGCTTCGGAGCTGCGGAGGAGAGCGCAGCCACAGGGTACGGAGGGCAAAGCGGAGAGATTCCCGCAGAGGATTGGTGCCAACCGGCACTCACCAGCCCGAGAGGCTTGTCTGTTCACCCACCGGGGCAGGTGGGGCTAGGAGCTGAGTGTTGGGCTTCAGTGGGATCCCAGGGAAAGGTCTGGAGTTGGCAGAGTGAAAACAGCCTGAAGGGGTTAGTGCACCATGGCTAGCCGGGAGGGAGTCCAGTTGAAGTCTGGAGCTGCCGAAGAGGCAAGAGACCTTTTCTTCCCTCTTTGCCTCCTGGTGCGCGAGGAGAGGGGTTTAAGCGTGCCGCTTAAAGGAGCTCCAGAAACGGGGGTGGAGCTACCGAAGAGACAAAAGTCTTTTTCTTGCCTCTTCACTTCCTGGGATGCGAGGAGAGAGGATTAAGGGCACCGCGTAAAGGAGCTCCAGAAACGGGCACGAGCCGCAGCTGTCGGCACGGACAACAGAGACGGGTGTGGGACGCTAGGGTTGCTGCTGCCACCACCAAGAGGCCTGTGTGCGAGCACAGGTCACTCTCCACACTGCCCCTGCCGGGAGCCCGTGCAGCCCGCCACTGCCGGGGTCCCGGGATCCAGAGACACCTTCCCCGGGAAAATGCATGGTGTGCCTCAGGCTGGTGCAGCGTCATGCTGGCCTCTTACGTCGCAGGCTCACCCCAAATCTGTGCCCCTCCTTCCCCTCGGCCTGTGCCAGAGCCCCTGAATCAGCTGCTCCTTTAACCCCGTCCTGTCTGAGCGAACGGCAGACACCCTCGGACGACCTACACACAGAGGCGGGGCCAAGTCCAAAGCTGAATCCCAGGAGATGGGCGAACAAAGAGGAAAGGGGGAGATCTCTCCCAGCAGCCTCAGAAGCAGTGGATTAAAGCTCCAGAGTCAACTTGAAGTGCCCTGCATCTGTGGAAAACCTGAATAGACAGTGAAATACCCCAAGTTGAGGAGGTAGACTTTGGGAGCAAGATATACTATTATTTTCCCCTTTTTTCTTTTTGTGAGTGTGTATGTGTGTGCTGCTGTGTGAGATTTTGTCTGTATAGCTTTGTTTTCACCATTTGTCCTAGGGTTAGACTGACCCTTTTTGTTTGTTTGTTTGTTTTTTTCTTTAATAGAAATTTTTCTTAATAATTATTTTTATTTTAATAACTATATTTTATACTACTTTATTTTGTCTTCTTCCTTTCTTTCTTCCTTTCTTCCCTCCTTTCTTTCCAACTCCCCTCCTTCCTTCCTTCCTCCCTTCAATCCTCCCTTCCTTCCTTTCTTCCTTCCTTCCTCCCTTCCTCCCTTCCTTCCTCCTTCCTTTCTTTCCTTTCTATTTTTTTGTCCCTTTTATTTTGAGCCGTGTGGATTAAAGGCTCTTGGCACTCGAGCCAGGTGTCAAGGCTGTGTCTCTGAGGTGGGAGAACCAACCTCAGGAGACTGGTCCACAAGAGACCTCCCAGCTCCACGTAATATCAAACAGCGAAAATCTCCCAGAGATCTCCATCTCAACACCAAGACCCAGCTTCACTCAAGGACCAGCAATGAACAGTGCTGGACACCCTATCCCAACAAAGAGCAAGACAGGTCTACAGCCCCATCCATTAGCAGAGAGGCTGCCTAAAATCATAACAAGGCTACCAACATCCCCATACACACCATCAGACGGGGACCTGCCCACCAGAAAGACAAGATCCAGCCTCATCCACCAGAACAGAAGCACTAGTCCCCCCAACCAGGAAACCTGCTCAACCCACTGAACCAACCTCAGCCACTGGGGACAGCCACCAAAAACAGAGGGAACTACGAACCTGCAGCCTGCAAAAAGGAGACCCCAAACACAGTAAGATAAGCAAAATGAGAAGACAGAAAAACACACAGCAGATGAAGGAGCAAGATAAAAACACACCATACCTAACAAATGAAGAGGTAATAGCCAGTCTACCTGAAAAAGAATTCAGAATAATGATAGTAAAGATGATTCAAAATCTTGGATATAGAATAGACAAATTGCAAGAAATAGTTAACAAGGACCTAGAAGAAATAAAGAGGAAGCAAGTAACGATGAGCAACACAATAAATGAAATGAAAAATACTCTAGATGGGATCAATAGCAGGATAACTGAGGTAGAAGGACGGATAAGTTACCTGGAAGATAAAATAGTGGAAATAACTACTGCAGAGCAGAAGAAAGAAAAAAGAATGAAAAGAACTGAGGACAGTCTCAGAGACCTCTGGGACAACATTAAATGCACCAACATTCGAATTATAGGGGTCCCAGAAGAAGAAGAGAAAAAGAAAGGGACTGAGAAAATATTTGAACAGATTATAGTTGAAAACTTCCCTAATATAGGAAAGGAAATAGTCAATCACGTCCAGGAAGCACAGAGAGTCCCATACAGGATAAACCCAAGGATAAACACGCCAAGACACATAATAATCAAACTGTCAAAAATTAAATACAAAGAAAACATATTAAAAGCAGCAAGGGAAAAACAACAAATAACACACAAGGGAATCCCCATAAGGTTAACATCTGATCTTTCAGCAGAAACTCTACAAGCCAGAAGGGAGTGGCAGGACATATTTAAAGTGATGAAGGAAAAAAACCTACAACCAAGATTACTCTACCCAGCAAGGATCGCATTCAGATGTGATGGAGAAATTAAAACCTTTACAGACAAGCAAAAGCTGAGAGAGTTCAGCACCACCAAACCACCTTTACAACAAATGCTAAAGGAACTTCTCTAAGCAAGAAACACAAGAGAAGGAAAAGACCTACAAGAACAACCCAAAACAATTAAGTAAATGGTAATAGGAACATACATATCAATAATTACCTAAAATGTAAATGGATTAAATGCTCCCACCAAAAGACACAGACTGGCTGAATGGATACAAAAACAAGACCCATATATGTGCTGTCTACAAGAGACCCACTTCTGACCTAGGGACACTTACAGACTGAAAGTGAGGGGATGGAAAAAGATATTCCATTCAAATGGAAATCAGAAGAAAGCTGGAGTAGCAATTCTCATATCAGACAAAATAGACTTTAAAATAAAAACTATTACAAGAGACACAGAAGCACACTACATAATGATCAAGGGATCGATCCATGAAGAAGATATAACAATTGTAAATATTTATGCACCCAACATAGGAGCACCTCAATACATAAGGCAAATACTGACAGCCATAAAAGGGGAAATCGACAGTAACACCATCATAGTAGGGGACTTTAACACCTCCCTGTCACCAATGGACAGATCATCCAAAATGAAAATAAATAAGGAAACACAAGCTTTAAATGATCATTACACAAGATGGATTTACTTGATATTTATAGGACATTCCATCCAAAAACAACAGAATACACATTTTTCTCAAGTGCTCATGGAACATTCTCCAGGATAGATCATATATTGGGTCACAAATCTAGCCTTGGCAAATTTAAGAAAATTGAAATCATATCAAGTATCTTTTCTGACCACAACGCTATGAGACTAGATATCAATTACAGGAAAAGATCTGTAAAAAATACAAACACATGGAGGCTAAACAATACACTACTTAATAACGAAGTGATCACTGAAGATATCAAAGAGGAAATCAAAAAGTACTTAGAAACAAATGACAATGGAGACACGACGACCCAAAACCTATGGGATACAGCAAAAGCAGTTCTAAGAAGGAAGTTTACAGCAATACAATCCTACCTGAAGAAACAAGAAACATCTCAAATAAACAACCTAACTTTGCACCTAAAGCAATTAGAGAAGGAAGAACAAAAAAACCCCCAAATTTAGCAGAAGGAAAGAAATCATAAAGATCAGATCAGAAATAAATGAAAAAGAAATGAAGGAAACAATAGCAAAGATCAATAAAAGTAAAAGCTGGTTCTTTGAGAAGATAAACACAATTGATAAATCATTAGCCAGACTCATCAAGAAAAAAAGGGAGAAGACTCAAATCAATAGAATTAGAAATGAAAAAGGAGATGTAACAACTGACACTGCAGAAATACAAAAGATTATTAGAGATTACTACAAGCAACTGTATGCCAATAAAATGGACAACCTGGAAGAAATGGACAAATTCTTAGAAATGCACAACCTGCCGAGACTGAACCAGGAAGAAATAGAAAATATGAACAGACCAATCACAAGCACTGAAATTGAAACTGTGATTAAAAATCTTCCAACAAACAAAAGCCCAGGACCAGATGGCTTCACAGGCGAATTCTATCAAACATTTAGAGAAGAGCTAACACCTATCCTTCTCAAACTCTTCCAAAAGATAGCAGAGGGAGGAACACTCCCAAACTCATTCTATGAGGCCACCATCACCCTGATACCAAAACCAGACAAAGACATCACAAAGAAAGAAAACTACAGGCCAATATCACTGATGAACATAGATGCAAAAATCCTCAACAAAATATTAGGAAACAGAATCCAACAGCACATTAAAAGGATCATACACGATGATCAAGCGGGGTTTATTCCAGGGATGCAAGGATTCTTCAATATACGCAAATCAATCAACGTGATACACCATATCAACAAACTAAAGGAGAAAAACCATATGATCATCTCAACAGATGCAGAGAAAGCTTTTGACAAAATTCAACACCTATTTATGATAAAAACCCTGCAGAAAATAGGCATAGAGGGAACTTTCCTCAACATAATAAAGGCCATATATGACAAACCCACAGCCAGCATTGTCTCAATGGTGAAAAACTGAAACCATTTCCACTAAGATCAGGAACAAGACAAGACTGCCCACTCTCACCACTCTTATTCAACCTATTTTTGGAAGTTTTAGCCACAGCAATCAGAGAAAAAAAAAAAATAAAAGGAATCCAGATAGGAAAAGAAGATGTAAAGCTGTCCCTGTTTGCAGATGACATGATACTATACATTGAGAATACTAAGGATGCTACCAGAAAACTACTAGAACTAATCAATGAATTTGGTAAAGTAGCAGGATACAAAATTAATGCACAGAAATTTCTGGCATTCTTATACACTAATGATGAAAAATCTGAGAGGGAAATTAAGAAAACACTCCCATTTACCATTGCAACAAAAAGAATAAAATATCTAGGAATAAACCTACCTAAGGAGACAAAAGACTTGTATGCAGAAAACTATAAGACACTGATGAAAGAAATTAAAGATGATACAAATAGGTGGAGAAATATACCATGTTCTTGGATTGGAAGAATCAACATTGTGAAAATGACTCTACTACCCAAAGCAATCTACAGATTCAATGCAATCCCTATCAAATTACCACTGGCATTTTTTACAGAACTAGAACAAAAAAATTCACAATTTGTATGGAAACACAAAAGACCCCGAATAGCCAAAGCAATCTTGAGAACGAAAAATGGAGCTGGAGCAATCAGGCTCCCTGACTTCAGACTATACTACAAGGCTACAGTAATCAAGACAGTATGGTACTGGCACAAAAACAGAAATATAGATCAATGGAACAGGATAAAAAGCCCAGAGATAAACCCACACCCATATGGTCACCTTATCTTTGATAAAGGAGCAAAGGATATACAGTGGAGAAAAGACAGCCTCTTCAATAAGTGGTGCTGGGAAAACTGGACAGCTACCTGTAAAAGTATGAAATTAGAACACTCCCTAACACCACACACAAAAATAAACTCAATGGGTTAAAGACCTAAATGTAAGGCCAGACACTATCAAACTCTTAGAGGAAAACATAGGCCGAACACTATGACATAAATCACAGCAACATCTTTTTTGACCCATCTCCTAGAGAAATGGAAATAAGAACAAAAATAAACAAATGGGACCTAATGAAACTTAAAAGCTTTTGCACAGCAAAGGATACCATAAACAAGACCAAACGACAACCCTCAGCATGAGAGAAAATATTTGCAAATGAAGCAACTGACAAAGGATTAATATCCAAAATTTATAAGCAACTCATGCAGCTCAATAACAAAAAAACAAATAACCCAATCCAAAAATGGGCAGAAGAACTAAATAGACATTTCTCCAAAGAAGATATACAGATTGCCAACAAACACATGAAAGAATGCTCAACATCATTAATCATTAGAGAAATGCAAATCAAAACTACAATGAGATGTCATCTCACACCGGTCAGATTGGCCATCATCAAAAGCTCTAGAAACAATAAATACTGGAGAGGGTGTGGACAAAATGAGTCTTAAGGAGCTAAAGTCAAGGTGTTGGCAGGCTTGGTTCCTCCTGGAGGTTCCAGGGGAGAATCTGTTTCTTACATCTTCCATCTTTTAGAGACTACTTTGGCATCCCTTGGGTTGTAGCCAAACCACTCCAACCTCTGCTTCCATGTTCACATCACCTTCTTCCCCTTTGACCTTCTTGCCTCCCTGTAATAAGGACCCTTATGACTATATTTAGAGCCCATTTGAATAATCCAGGATCATTTCCCCATCTCAAAATGCTTCACTTAATCACATCTGCACACTCCCTTTCACAAGGTTCCAGGACTTAGGACATAGACATCTTTGGGGAGCCATTGTTCAGCTTACCACACAGGGTCTCCAGACAACCCCCCTCAGTCAGCTCACTCCCCAAGGCCTTTCCTGGTCTGCTGAGACCCCAGGAAGCTTATCAGCATGAAGCTAATTCAGCAGGTGAATGTGCTCTCTAGAAAGTACCAAAAGTAGGTACATGAGACCGATGGTAACTTCAGGCTCCACCAGGATTTCCTACCTGGACCCTACCAAACTGTGGGGCCTCCTCTTTTCTTTGTCAGTAACAGTAGCAACTGTAAGAGTCCCCAACCTCCCAGGAATGCAAGATTAGTTTAAGATTTGAAAATCAATTAATGTAATACACCATATCAATAGAATAAAGCACAGAAACCACATTAGTTCTTACTGTGTATTTCTATACAGTTGTAATAAACAATTTAAAAATGAAATTAAGTCCGTTTACAATAGCATCAAAATAATAAAATACTTAGGAATACATTTAACAAAAGAAGTATAAAGCTATACTCTGAAAACTACAAAACATTGCTTAAATAAATAAAGATTATCTAAGATGGAAAAACATCTCATGTTCATGTATCAGAATACTAAAGTCTGTTAAGATGTGAATATTCCCTAAATTATCTACAGATTCAACATAATCCCTATCATAATCCCAGCTGGCATTTTGCAGAAATTGGCAAGCTGATCCTAAAATTCATATGGAAGTTCAAACCACCCAGAATAGACAAAACAGTCTTTAAGGAGAACAAAGCAGGAGGACTCAAACTTACCAATTTTAAAACTTAGGGAGGGGCAGGGTAAGCTGGGATGAAGTGAGAGAGTGTCATTGACATATATACACCTACAAATGTAAAATAGCTAGCTAGTGAGAAGCAGCCGCATAGCACAGGGAGATCAGCTGGGTGCTTTGTGACTACCTAGAGGGTAGGGATAAAGAGTGGGGGAGGGATAGGGAGGGTGGGAGGGAGACGCAAGAGGGGAGGGAGGGGATATACGTATAGCTGATTCACTTTGTTATACAGCAGAAACTAACAAAACATTGTAAAGCAATTATACTCCAATAAAGATGTTAAAAAAAACACAACTTTCTACAAAACTATAGTAACCAGTAAGCAAGACAGTGTGGTAGAGTCATAAGGATTTGCGTGTAAATCAATGGAATAGAACTGATAGTCCAGAAATAAATGCTCACATTTATGGTCAATTGATTTTTGACAAGGATCAAATTTTCCAAGACAATTTAATGAGAAAAGAATAGTTTTTTAAATAAAATATGCTGAGACAACTGAATAGCCATATGCAAAAGAATGAAGTTGGATCTCTGTTTCACATCATATACAAATATTACTTCAAAATGGACCAAAGACCTCAATATAAGAGCTAAAAATATAAAACTTTTAGAAGAAAGCAAAGGGTAAGTCTTCATGACCTGGGAGTAGGCAATGACCCCAAACACACAAGCAACAAAAGAAAAAAATAAGGATTCTTCAAAATTGAAAACATTTCTGCTTCAAAGGACACCAAGAAAGTAAAAAGGCAACCCACAGAACGGGGCTGTCAGAAACATTTGCAAATCACATATGTGATAAGGGACTTTTTATCTACACTATATGAAGGACCCTAACAATTCAGTAATAAAGAGACAATTAACCAAATGAAAAAATGGGCAAAGGATCTGAAAATACATTTCTCCAAAGATGATATACAAATGTCCATTAAGCACATGAGAAGATGCTTAATGTCACTGGTCACTGGGGAAGTGCAAATGAAAAACACAATGAGTTCGTACTTTACACCTACCTGGATGGCTATAAACAAAAGCACCGATAATAACAAGTGTTGTCAAGGATGAGGAGAAATTGGAACTCTCATGTGTGGCTGGTGGGAAAGTAAAATGGTACAGGCATTTTGGAAACCAATCTGGTAGTTCCTCAAAAAGTTAAACAGAGTTAACATACAACCCAGCGACTCCACTCTAAAGTGTATAGCTAAGAAAAATGAAAAACTATGCCCATATATTGATAAAAAGAATGTTTATAGCAACACTGCCTGTAATAGCCAAAAAGTGGGGAGAAACCCAAATGGCCAAACCCAGATGATGAATGGATAAACAAAATGTGGTATAAATGGAATAGTATTTAGTCATAAATGGAATATTATTCAGCCAGAAACAGACTATTATTCAGCCATTAAAAATGAAGTACTGATACATGCTGAAATATGGATGAATCTTGAAAATATTATGTTAAATGAAAGGAGCCAGTCATAAAAGACCACATATTGTACAATTACATTTACATGAAATGTCCAAAACGGGCAAACCCACACAGACAGAAAGCAGAATAGTGGATGTCTAGGGTTGGGGAGATGTGGGGAATGGAGAGTGATGGCTAAACTGGTATTTCTTTTTGGAATGAAGAAAATGTTTTTAAATTGACTGTAGTGATAGCAGGACAACTCTGTGAATGCACTAAAAACCATTGAATTGTTCACTTCAAATGGGTGAGTTGTATGGAGTATAATTATATCTCAATAAAGCTATTAAAAATAAAAGAAGCAACAATAGAAAGAGCAAGAGAGAGTCCTTGACCTGCATCTAAAACCCAGCAATTCACTCAGTAACTCTCCAAGCATTATTCTACCTGGTGTTCCCAGCAACCCTGTGGTGGAGGAACTATCCCTTTTAAAAGATATTACAACTGTGTGTGATAAACCCTATCTCCAAAATGAAAGAAGGAAACCAGCTTAGGTACCTACCTATGCCAAGCTCTTCACACATCATCTCACTTAATTCTTGAAATATCCTGTAAAGAAAGTATTGTTGCCCCATTTTACAGATAAGGAAACCCAGGCTCAGAGAAGTAGAAACCATATGTCCTAAGACACACAGCTACAACATGACAAAGCAGGATTCGAACTCAGTTCTATTCGATTCCATGGCTATTGCCCTTTCCTCTATGCCACCACTGGTGTCCAGGATCTGAGTCCTGTGTATCAGCTGCTGCATGTCTGCTCGCACCCCCGGCCCCCTCCCCAGCCCCAGGCTGCTGCTCTGTGCGTGTTTCCTGCCCACTTCTCTCTCCACCTGCACTGTACACAGAGAACAAAGGGCTAGTATTGGTGCCACAGCCAGATGGCCTGATTCCTCGGGAGAAGAAATTTCAGGGCCAGAGAAACCCGCCTGTGCCTAAGGAAGCCCTGAGGGCCCCAGAGGAAAGGAGAAAAAAGGCCACTCCTCACTGCAAATGGGCAGGACCAGAGACCTCTGCCCTGCCTGCAGAGGGAGCACCTGAGAGGGGTGGGGAGGGCCCAGCCCTCCCATGGGAATTCATGGCTAGACTCCCTACCTCGGAGTAGAAGCTTCCACAGTGAGACAGCAGTGGAACAGGGACATTCTCTAGTGGGAGTGGCCAGGAGCTTTGCCCTGTGCTGGGAGCCCAGACACTGGACTTCCAAACCAGTCCAGATGCTCATTGCCAACCCTCACCCCTTCCTGGGAGATGGTCACAGCAGGTTTGGTACAGTCCACTGGGTTCCCACAACCCCTCCTCCCCACTGGCTGGGCTCTGAGCTGGGAGAAGGGGCTTTCTCTAGGAAGGGAGATGGGCCAGGAGGAAGGTGGAGGTGCAGAAGATGAAGCTAGGGATGGGACAGTCATCTCCCCTGACAGCCCAGGCCTTGAGGGCAGGGCTTCTCTGCTTGGCCCAGCCAACAGGGCCCTGAGGCAGCCTAGTGGGAGGAGGCCAGCTACTGCTGGGTGGAGCTGAATCCTCATAAAGAGAGGGAGAGCTGTCCCGGGCTCAGCCTGAGCTGCAGGGCCATGGTCAAGATGAGAGGTAAGTGGGGTCCCTCCTCTGGGTCTGAGAGGGAAGTACCTGAGGAAGGAGGTGTTGGACAGTGAAACAGGGAGGGGAGCTAGACTGGGGAGTGGGGATGGGCCAGGGGGTCGAGATGGGTCCAAGGGGGAGTCTGGGCATAGGGCCAGGCCAGGGGAAGGGAGGTGGGGAGTGAGATGGGACAGGAGCTCGGTCAGGGGCTATGGATATGTCCAGGTGTTGCAAGTGAGTTGAGAGGATCGTTACAGGTCTGGAGAGTGAGTCTGGGGGTTGGGCCCACTCAAGGGGAAGGTTATGGCACTGAGACAGAATGATGGTAGCTCAGGGAGATGGGAAAACTTTTCAGGGGTGGAGAACTTGTCAGGTGTTAGGGAGGTTGAAGTAGGCCTGGTGGGGGCTGTGGGGAGGCTCGACTGTCTGTTGCCTGAGTCATAACCCTCTCCTCTTTTCTGAGGAGTCACCCCTGCAGAAGGCTCTTCTGGCATTGGGAAAGGCCTGCCCTGGGAACCAACTGGGTCTCTGCCCCTCCTCAGTGGGTGGTCACTTTTCTTCTTAGAAAGGTCACTTTCTTCTTAGAGCTTCAGTTGTCCTGCCTGTACAAAGACTGGACTAAGGGGGGTTCTCACCTGCCAGAAAACCTAGGGCTAGTGCAAGGGGGCTCAGAGTGTCACAGCTCCTGGCTGTTCCCCTTTAGAGCAGGTGACACCAAGGAAACCACACAGTCTCTCTTTCAGAGTTTCAGACTCTTAGGTGAATTTCTCTGTACATAAGAACGGTTAATTGTAGCAGTCACTCCGGACTTGTTGCATGTTATACATTAACTATGGTTTCCAGTCTTGACTGCACGTTAGAAACATGGAGGGTTTTGGAAAAATACTGTAAGGCTGGAGAAGAACAGGATTGCCAAGTTCCCGTGGGGCACTATTAGTCACTGAGAAACTGTGCACCACTTCCCCACTTCCCTTCCCCAAAGAGAACTGTGCTACACACACACATACATCCTCTCACAAACGCACACATCCCGGAAGAACACTGACCACCCAACCTCATGCACAAATGCACACAGGGAATCAAACACAAGACACAAGCAACCGAATTCTCTCTCAAACTCAAGCAAATGCACACCTATCATCCTCTCTCCTCCAAATGCAGGCCAACACACACCCATTTCTACAATTCCCTCTCGCTTTTCTGTACAGATTCATCCACACATTTGCTCAGGTACCTACACTCTCCCACAAACACATCCCCTTCACAGAAAATCACAGACATCGCACGGTTATGCAGGGCAATAATCACAAACTCACAATCACAGCACCTTTGTCATAGACAAGCTCACACACACACACTCAGCAACAGAAGCAGGCGAATTTACACTCCAATACGAAGCTGCACACTCTTGAGTTTCCAGTCACGTGCACACATGTGAACTTGTAGTCCACGTTCACAACCACACAACTAACACCAGCACGTTCACACAAACGTCCATACCCCATAAAACATAGACACAGACACAATCGCAAACACACATTTACAACCACACATCCGACAGACACGGCCTGATCTCACCATTCCCACTCATCCACACAGCCAAGCTCAGTCTGGGTAGGGCGGAGTACAGAGCCCCAGAAAGGCAGCGCCCATTCCTCTCTCTGCCCCAGGAATCCTGATCTTGGGGCTCTTGTTGGCTACTCCCAGCTGCCTTGGCTATGATGAGGACTTGGTCAAGTGCTTCCAGGACCCCGAATACGAGTCTATCCTGGTCACAGCCCAGGAGGGCCTCCACACCTCCCCACTGCCCAAGCGTGTGGTGATAGTGGGAGCTGGCATGTCAGGGCTAACGGCAGCCAAGGCCCTGCAGGACTCGGGCCACCAGGTGAGCGGGCCTTGGAGGGACCCCAATCATTCACCTCCAGTTTGCATCGTTGTGTGGAAAAAGAAAAGGAGTGGGGTTACAGCCAACACTTTGACAGCTATGCATAACCCACCAGGTCTCTCAGGCCTTAGGTATTGTTCCTCAAAAATCTGGGTTCTCCTGAGACTTAACTGTAACTTGTGTTCTTTTGGAAATAAAAGTAGAGAAAGGTTATGTAACCAGAAGGGACCAAGAGGCGTTCTGACCCATGTAACCCTGGAGCTCTTCTGCCTCATTTACGTTACTCAGGACCCTCTGGGAGAAAACCCCCCTCTGCCCAGTTTGGATATCCCGCACATTCAGGGACCTACTGCTGGGAATTCCAGAGTAGAACCTGTGGCCACTGGGGGTGGGAGTAGAGGGTGGGAGAAGTGAGAGCATGACCCTGGGAATGACAGCAGCCTCTCTGAACACCAGGTAACCATCCTGGAAGCCAGCGACCATGTCGGGGGTCGAGTGGTCACATTCAGGAATGAGAAAGAGGGCTGGTACTGTGAACTGGGGCCCATGCGAATCCCAAAGTCCCACAGGTAAGTCTCAGGAAAGGGATGGAGCAAAAGGCAAGGAGGAAGAATTAGGAGGAGGGCAGCCCTGCTGCCATCGTGTCAGAGCCCTTGCAGATTCACTGTCTCATGTGATTCAATCCTGCAAGTCAGGACTAACACTGGTCCCCCACTTGACAGGATTGAGGCTCAGAGCCCAGGGTCATACAGAAAGTGGTAGATCCCAGACTAATAATGACAATAGGTACCATTAACTCATCAAATTGTTCTCTTTAAATATGGGCAGTTACTTACATGTCAATTATACTACTTTAAGCTATAAAGTAATTAATAATAAATAATAATAACAGCTGCCATTCGGTGAACTCTTACTGTGTGCCCCCCCCGTGCTAAGTGCTATATGTGTATTATTTCATTTGATCCTTGCAACCCTATAATTTAATACTCTTATTTTTCCGATTTACAAATCAAGAAACTGGGCTCAGAGATACTAAGTGACTCATCCAAGGTTCTCCTAGGAGAAAGTGACAAAGCTCCTCAAAATCAAGGAGGCACCTGGCACCAAAATATATGCCCAATCCCTAAATCAGAACTCACTCATGGAAGAGAACCCAGCCCCTGGTTCTGGGGCTTCCAAGACAAAAAGATCCCTCACCTGGTGTCCTAAATACCTCCAAAATTGTGGCTTCTTTTTTGCCTTAAGTGGAAACTGAACCCGAGATTTCCCTCCAAACACCACCAAAAACAAAAACAAAATTTAACAGTACCAGCCCAAAGTAGGAGTCTTTAGATATGGCCTCACACTTAGAATTTGAATTTCAAACACCGTCTGAAACAAAATGTCTCTGTCTCTGTATCTGAGTTCTATACGTTCAGATTTCCTTAAGGGCCTTCATTCAGTAATGGGTGAACTCCCTACTCCCTGTCTCCCTCAGGGCAAAAACAGGAGGAAAAGAACTAATGCTAGAGTAAGAGGAGGCAAGGTTAGAGATGAGGAAGCAGTTAATCTGAGCTCCTTGGGCACGTGAAGAAACTGGTTTTCCTGGAAATGGTTTCTATTGTGAGGTCAGCAGGAACGAGGTGCCATTGGGATGGGTGCCATGTTATGCCTGTATCTGTTCCAGGTTGGTCCACACCTATGTCAGGAAGCTGGGCCTGAAGCTAAACACGTTCTTCCAGTACGATGGCAACACCTGGTACCTCATCAACAGAAAACGCTATCGTACTAGGGAGGTGAAGGCCAACCCAGAGCTCCTAGGCTATTCCATGAACCCAGAAGAAAGGGGCAAGAATGCTATGAATCTCTTCTACCAGTCCATTGCCAAGGTGATTCCTGTCTCCCCCCTCCCCCACCCCAGGGCTAGGAAAAAAACAGGGTCTGGCCAAAGGTCACCTAGCAAGTTAGTGGGTGGACCCAGGTCACCTGACTCCTACCTGGTACTCTTATGATTGGTCTGCCTTCCTTCTAACACCCCCTAAGAGTTTTGCCACCCCAACCCTAGTGTCCAGCCCCATCTCTTCTGTCCCTGTATGGTCCAATGGCCCATTGCTTGATTAGGCAGTGGAAGGAAAAGGAATCACCAGGTAATCCAATCCTTGGTAATGAATCAATCCTCCTAGATCGCAGTGAATGTCTTCACCTTAAATTTTAGTCTCCAAAGGTCTTTAAATGAAGGAGAGATTTGGAAGTTAAGAGACAATGTAGGAGGTCCTGGAAGTTCCCTTCCCCTGGTCCTTCCATCCACTCCCTCTTTGTCCCCACCCTCTTCAAAGGAACATCCAGAGAACCCAGGAGTCCTGCCTCTGGCTCTGTGACTTTATCCAAAGCTGGTCCCCCTTCCTCTCCTCTGCAGCTCAGAACAAGTCTGAAAAAATTCAACTGCAGCCACCTGATGTCCTTTTATGATTCTTACTCCACCAAGGTGAGTGAGGCAATGAAGTCCCAGGATAGGGATGGAAGGGGGTCTGTGCTCAGCCTAGACCCCTGGGATTGTCCCCTGCATCCCAGGACCCTCTCCTCCAAATGCCCACAGCTTCACCTCCCTGGAGTCCAGTCCCCCCTTCCCCGCCCAACCTTGCCTACCCCAGGCCCCTGCTGAGGCCCCTTCTTACATACTGGGCCCACTATCTGGTGCTTCCACCTCCCCACAGGCTTATCTACTGAAGAAAGGCATGCTGAGCCGAGGAGCAGTAAAGATGATCGGGGATGTGATGAATGAGGATGCTGGATACTATAAGTCCCTCCTGGAGGCCCTTCGGACTGACATGGTCTTCACAAGTAATGAGTAAGGCTGATCTGGACCAGGACTCGAGTCGGCCTCTTCCTCCAATACTCAGAGCAGAGAAAGGGAACTTTGATTGTTGAGTAGTTACTGTGTGCCCGGTGCTGTGCTAAGCACTTTCCAAGAGTTATCATATTTAATGCTAGGATCACCTTCAAGGTAGGCACTATAATTCAGAGCCATTTTACCAGTGAGGATGCTGAGGCTCAGAGAAGTTATGTAACTTACTTAAGTTCACACCACTTGGGCAAGGGCTGGAGCCAGAATCCTAACGCAGGTCTGTAGGACTCCTCCTGGGACGCAAAACTGCATGGTGGACTTTGGATCTAGACTGAGCACGTCATCGTGGGAAAGTCCCTTTTTTCTGGTGTTCCTCGTCCAAGCTATAAACGTAAACAAGAATCCCTCCCTCACAAAGACTAGTTAAGGTGAGGTATATCAAGTAAGCAGCGTAGGCTGCAGGAGGCTAGTTTCCTCCCTTTTCACACTGGGATCACTGCTGGCAACTCAGCAATCGGACCTTGTACCTCCTATACTCACCCTCTCCCCTCTCTTCACCCCTACAGCTTTTCCGAGATCACCGGGGGCTTTGACCAGCTCCCCAAAGCCCTCAACGCCAGCTTGAAGCCTGGCACCATCCTTCTGGGCTCCAAGGTAGAGACGGTGGTGAGGGATGGGCCTGAGGTCCGGATTTCCTACCGGGTGGGCGAACCCAACTCCACGCTGCCCACCCTCACGGCGGACTTTGTCATCATCTCCGCCTCGGCCAAGGCCACGCGACTCATCACCTTTGAGCCCCCGCTCTCCCGGGACAAGATGGATGCGCTCCGCTCGGTGCATTATACCAGTGCCAGCAAGGTAGTTCTGGCCTGCAACGAGTCCTTCTGGGAGCGGGATGGCATCCGGGGTGGGGTTTCCATCACCGACCGGCCCTCGCGCTACATCTACTACCCCAGCCATAGCCTCCCCAGCGGCAAGGGGGTCCTGCTGGCCTCCTACACCGTGGACGACGATTCCCTCTTCTTCATACCCATGAAGAACGACCAGGTGGTGGATATCGTCCTGGAGGACCTGGCGGCTGTGCACCAGATCCCCAAGGAGGAGCTGCGGCGCATGTGCCCCTCTTCTGTGATCAAGCACTGGTCTCTGGACCCCCTCGTCATGGGCGCCTTCACTGAGTTCACACCCTACCAATTTGTGGACTATTCGCAGCAGCTTTTCCAGCCAGAGGGCCGCATCCACTTTGCTGGCGAGCACACCTGCCTGCCCCACGCCTGGATAGACACTGCCATCAAGTCTGGCCTCCGAGCAGCCAGGAACATCCAGGCTGCCGTGGACAAAGAGGCCACGGGGAGACGGAAGACCTTCACCAATGCCCAGAATCATTTCTAACCCTAAGAGAAATCCCTGAGGGGATCTGGAAGGAAGCAGGCTGCATGCAAGGTGTGAGTTGGAGGCAGAGACCCTGGAGAGATGCCACCATTAGGCCCCCCGCCCACAAAGAGCCCGAAAATACCAGAGAACCCAGCTGGCAAGTCCACCCCCTTTCCGGCTTCTCACTCCTGCCAGCCCTGGAGAAGGATCAGCAGAGTCAGGGTATTTGGAGGGATAAGGAAAAACCAAGGATGGACTGTGCTAGAATCAGCCTTTAGCTTGCCAGTAGTAACAAGCAAAAAAGAAAGTTTTCAACAACACCCAAATTTCTGTCATCTACAACTAGAAGCCCCTAAAGGAACAGACAAACCCAAACCAGAGCAATGTTAAACCACAGATTGGCCACGTGAACCCACAGCGCCACAAACCCCATCATTGTGTGCTTGAGCCAGGGGCCTCACATCTTGGTCCAGGTGAAGTCGAGGCAGATGGGAGAGATGAGTTCTTTTTGGCCCTTTTTGAGCCTGCAAGAGCAGGACTTGGCTTCCTAGATATCTCCTGGCCCATGGACTTTTCCTCTCTACCCTGACCTCTTCATCACCAACCAGAACTCACCGCCCTGCCCCGGCCTGTCCAGTCCACACATCCCCCTGGGAGGACACCAAGCTCATTCTACACGCTCCCTACCCACTCTGGTCCGCACTACCCCAAATCCTTCCTTAATGCCCACACTCAGACCCCAGGGGTCTCTTTCCTTTGAACCATAACCCTTCCTACCTAGAGTCCCAAACATTTGAACTGTGGATCTTCTTGTGCTGTTATATGTTATTTGTCCAAATAGACAAAAGGAAGAAGTAAATAAAGTGGTAAACCCTCTCGCTGGAGAGCGTTCCAAACTCTGGTCTCCAGACTCTGGAGACCAGCATGATGAAACATGTAGTGTTATATCCTGAGACTGGCATATTTATAGGAAGAAGGGATAGAAAGAGGAAACATTTTCTTTCTGCATTTGGTTTATTGTTAAAACCCCAGCCTACTTAATTTTGGTTTTCTTTGCACCCCTATGTTAGTCAGGACTTTTTCCATTTCAGGTGCTGGAAATCAAACTCAAACTACTTTAAGGGAAAAGGGAATGTTTTGGCTCACATATCTGAAAAGTCCAGGGTGAAGCTCACTTCACTCAGACTGATTGGGTTCAGGAATTGATAAGTCCTCATTAAAGTTCTCTCTTTCTACCTCTTGACACTGTTTTCCTAAACTAGCTTCTGTATTGAGTTGAATGATGTCCCCCAAAGCTCATATCCATCCAAAACCTGTGAAGGTGACCTTATTTGGTAATAGAGTCTTTGCAGATGTAATCAAGTTAAGATGTGGTCATATTGGATTAGGGTGGGCCAGGAGGAGGCATGGAACAGACTCTCCCTCAGAGCCCCCAGAAGGAGTCAAATCTGCTGTCACTTTGATTCTTGAACTTCTAGCCTCTGGTACTGTGAGAAAATAAATTTCTGCTCTTTTAAGCCATCTAATTTTATAGTAATTTGTTACAGCAGCCCTAGGAAACCGTACACATGGTGAAACTCCTAGAACCCGGCTTCATCAAGGGAGAAGTCACTTTCCAAATTGTCTCCTAGACTGTTATGTTTGGTAACCCCATTAGTGTCATGGCAAAGGCCATGTCTTCTTGAGGCTCTCAGAAGAGAGGAGGAATCCTGACCATGTGGAGTCTAGGCAGAGAAAGGAGCAGAAGGCAGGACTGGGGGAGACCAAGGTCCTGTAGGAAGAGCTCATCATGAACCCCCTTGGCTAAGAGGAGGACCCTGAGAAAACAAATCAGGGAGGAGCACAGGGAAGAACAGGGAAGCAAAGAGCTCTTTGCTGACCTCTGACCATTGGATATAAAAATGAGGTCCCAGGGCCATGGAGGCAGCTGTGCAGAGAGGATGAAGTAGGGTGAGGGGGAATGGAGGGTGGAAGTCAGACTCAACCAGTGGTTTGGAGGTAAATGACTCACAGCATTGGATGGGAGCATTAGGCAGAAGAGGAAAAGGTTCAGAGATACCTTTTTGTTGGAGAGCTGCCACATAAAAACCAGAAACCAATCTGAGTGATTTAAGTCAAAGAGGAGAGGAGGAGTATCAAGAACCTCCCAGAATTGACAGGAAGGGAAGTGGGCAGATGTCAAAGGAGACCTGTGGCCTGAGCCACAGCCAAGCTCCTGCCATAGGAGCAGCCTGATAGATGGCCATTGCGTGCTGGTGTGGCCATTGGGACCACCACCACTGGGCACACTCCTACTCTGCCAGAACTAGTTCTCAACTGTCCACTGCTTTTTCATTTCCCCTATATTCAAAATCCCAGATGGGAGCATCCAACTGGCTGAGCCTAGGTCAGTGCCCACTTCCTGGCTGCAGCATCAGGGAAAGCAAGTAATGAACAATACTCTAGATTTTGAAGTGGGAGGTGAACTGTTGCCTTCCATCAGACTTTACTGTGGTGGATTCCCCAGGCACAGGAAGAAGGTATTGATGCTGGCAACCATAAGGCAAAGTCAAGGTAAGTCCCAAAGAGAAGGACAGGACACAGACCACCTCTGCCACATGAGCCACTGAACCTCTCTGAGTCTCAGTTCCTCAGCTGAACAATCAGGATAACACCCCACCCCTCCTTCATGGCTGAAGGGATTAGAGATGCTGTACAAAGGGCACCTAAAGATTATATGTGCATAAAGCATGGAGGAAGCCTTTGCCCCCCACTGCTCTGAGAGAGGAATTATTCGCAGGTTAAAGATGAGGACACCAAAGCTCAGTGAGATCAAGTGACTTGCTGAAGCTTTGAAAGCCAGGTGTTGGGAGAGAATTCACAGCCAGGGCTGCCTGATTCAGAAGTCTAGCTCTTTCCACAGCACGATGCTGCTAGTCTAGTTGGAGAGAGAAATGACTGGCCTGAAAGAGATGGGACAAAATTCAGACCAAGCAAACACTGAGGCAGGTGAGGTGGCAGGAGCTCTATAAGGGCTGAGATATGCATGGGCAGTGCTGACCACCTGTCTGGGTAACACATTATCCCTAATAATGCTACACTCCCTCATTTCCTTTCTACATGCTTTCTTGGGGGGGGGAAGAAAAGAGTAGAGTTATGGCTCATAAAGCTAGCAGCCTCTCTACAGATAGCTACTACAAATTTCAGTGAGCAGCCTCTTTTATCTTTCTGCATCAAAATCTGGGAACACTCATAGAAGGGTGAGTGCATAGAACAGCCATATGTAACATATTTCTTAACAAAAGCAACAGTTGAGAATGACTCCAGTAACTCTCAAGAGGTAAAAAGCATGCTCCATTCCACCCCAAAATGTACCACCCACACAAGCCACTTAGAGGTAGACCTCTGGGAATCCCAAGCTGAAGCTTACTCTAAGAGCACAGAGAATCTTGAGCAAAGTCTCCCTTGGAATCCCTGGGCATGACATCTTCTCTTCCTGCCCCCCGGGATCTTCTTAGAACCCAGTGAGTACATCAAGGGCCAGGTGCCAGAGCTCCAGATTAAGAAGCAAGGCTAGAACTTGGAGTTGGGCCCCTTTGGATGCTAAGAACCCACTAACAGGCCTCAGGAAAAAGGGTGAGGAAGGAGGGGTGGAGAAGGAAGAGGAAGGGGACCCTGCCAAGAACAGAAACTCAACCCCTCTTTGCCTTCCTTTTCCAAGCACTTTATATTCATCATTGATTGTTTGTCTTCCTGCTTGACAGACAAGGAATTAAGGCTCTGAGAGTGAGATCAACCCAGCATGCAAGTGTAAGCACCTAGACTAGATGGTAATAATAATAGCCATCATTATTGAGTCTTACTGCAAGTATTGTGCTAGAACCATACATTCATTTTCTTACTGAATTTTCTAACTGAATCCCCACCCCACCCCACAAAAAGCCAACCTCTATGAAATAGACACAATCATTACCTCCATTTTACAAATGAAGGAATTGAGAACTAGAAAGCTTCTTTTGCTCTAAGTTACATAAACAGGATTCTCTATCTGATGCCCTGCATGTATTCACAAATTTGAATTTTTAGTCTAACATGTAAATTACATCAAAATATCTCCCAGATCCCCTGTAGTAAAAAGTGAGTTAGTCCAAACCAGAGCCAGACATAGTATTATTTTTTAAACCACTTAAACCAAAAGAATCAGAATGCTGCTTCTTGAGTCTCTGGTTGTCTGAAGGGCTTCCATTCAACACCAGGGACATGACCCCTGTCTGGGGTCTAGAAAAGAAGGAAATAAACTTTCTGTTGATACTCCAAGGAAATACAACTTAAACTTCAGGAAGCACTTTCAACCATGTTCCTGGGAAGACTGGGAAAT
Organism: Kogia breviceps; assembly: GCF_026419965.1. NCBI lineage: Eukaryota > Metazoa > Chordata > Mammalia > Artiodactyla > Physeteridae > Kogia > Kogia breviceps. The sequence goes on from NC_081310.1 coordinate 167,361,608, forward strand.
TGTTTTCTTTCAGAATGGCCGGTCTTGGAGCCCCATGAGCATGGGGGTAGAGGAGTGAGAGTCAGCCACTGTGCTCTAGGCTGTTGTGCACCTGGCAGGTAGCTGGAACTGAAGCTTCCCAATCTCATCCACTGCAATGGAAATGCTGATTCCTCAATGTATGGCAGCACTAGAGTAAGACTTTGAGACTAATGCTGAGTTCCTAAGCTACTCAAAGAAGAGGACAATTCAACAGGAAGGTTATGACCTAATAGCCCATCACCACTAGTGTGCCACACTCCACCCCAAGAGGAAGGCAGGGAGCATTTATGGACTGAATGTGTGCTTAAAGATCATGAAGCCAGGCCCCATTTTAAAATCACAGAAACTGAAAAACCCAGAGGAATTAAAAACATAATCAAGGAAAAGAGACTATCAAAAACTTGCCAGTCTGATTTGAAAAATAACTGAAGAGAATTTTAGAAGTGAAAAACATAAATAAAATTAGAAACACAGGGATAGATTTAATAGAAGGTTAGACTTAATTGAAAAGACAATTAGCAAACTGGAAGAAAGAGCTGAAGAAATTTGTCTCTATTTAGAGACAAATTACTTAGAAACAAAGAGATGAAAAATATGAAAAAGAACTTAACAGCCATGTAGGATAAAGGGAGAACATTCAGTATAAATTTAATCTGATATAGCAAGAGAGAATAGATAGAATGAGAGAAGGGCAATATTGAAGAAATAATAACTGAGAATTTTCCAGAATTGATGAAATACATAAAACAAATGAAGGAAGTCCAACAAATTCCCAAGCTGGATAGGTAAAAAGATATGCATACCTGGACACATCATGGTCAAACTGGCTGAACACAAAAGATAAACATAAGATGCCAAAAGCAGCAAAAAAAGAGAGATTACCTATGAAGGACTGTTGATTAAATTGACAGCTGGCTTCTCAATAGCAACACAGACCAGAATACATTGGAATACCACCTCAAAGTGCTTAGAGAAAATAACCAACAGCTTAGAGTTCTAAAACCAGCAAAATTATCTTTCAATAATAAAGATGAAATAAGACATTTCTAGATAACAAAAACTGATGGGTTTTACCATGGATTCCAGAGGAAAATTCTAAATGGGAAAAAGAATAGTGAGCAAATAATTTTATAAGCATGTGTAAAACAATAATAACTGTGGCCACTTTTTAGTGTTAAAAGTTTTTAAGATAGAACCAAAATCCTGGACAGGAATAACCTGTAAGTCAGGAGGAAGGTGATTGGAGATAAAATATACTGTATCCTAGTAAAAGAAATAACACAGTACAGCCCATACCAAGATAAAGGCTTAGTAAAGTTACTGACTTTCAAAGATTTAAAAATCTGCAACAAATTACCTACAGATACTATTATCCCCTTTGTTAGTAACAAGTCCCTCTGCTGTTTAAATGGCAATGTGCCCAGCTAAAAATCCACATTTCCCAGCCTCTTTTGGAGATAAGCATGGCCAATGAAATATAAACAAAGCTTTTGAATAAAACTTCTAGAAAAACTCCTTAAAGGAAACTGGCTCAGCTGAAGTGGCTCCCTTTCTGTCCCTTACTCTTTCCTTTCTTCTTACCTACACCTCAGATGAGATGGCTACAGCTCCAGCAACCATTTTGTGACCATAAGCTGCCTTCCAACTCAAAATATCAGAAAAAGAATGTGAGAATAAACATAAGAAAAACAGAAGTAAGGATTTAATAAAGATATTGCTTAGAAAGTAAAACATTAGAATTAACAAATGCAAGAGCTTTTTAAAATAACAAATATAAATAGATAAGTTATTAGCTAACCTACTCAAGGAAAAAAATAGAAGAAAACACAAATGTCTAATATAAAAAATGAGAATGAGGAAATAACTAGTACAGAGTAACAACAACAACAACAAAAATTGTACTTAGACTGCTTTTCCCAGCTATATGCAAGTAAATTTCATACCTGGATGTAATAGATTATTTTCTCAGAAAATGAAAGTTAACAAAACTGATCTTAGAAGAGATAGGAAAGTTTAAACAGACCAATCACAATAATGAAAATAAAGTTTTCAAAGGCCCAACTCTCCCTCAAAAAGCAACAAACACTGATGATCTCACAGGGTTCTATCAAATGTTTAAGAAGCAAACAATTCCATTGCTGTGTAAACTGTACCACACTGGAGAGGAAAAATAAACAATAATAGGACTTTAAAAAGGGTAATAACTACAGATACAATTGAAGTTTTTAAAAAATCATGAGAGATTTTTTGAATAACTTTATAAGAGGTTTATAAGAGGCAGGCTCCCTGCCTCCTGTAACCTGGGCTCTGATGACTGCGATGCTGACACAGACAGATTTCTCGGAGAACAGCCCCGCTCAGCCAAGGACAAGAGAGCCTTTCAGAGATTTATGAATAACTTTATACCAATAAATTTGAAAATGGGCAATTTTCAAATTGATGAAAAAGATAATTTCATATAAAAATATAATTTAGGTGAAACTGGCAATTTCATATAAGAATATAATTTACCAAAACTGAATTAAGAGAATTTTAAATACCTACATTGATCTACAACCTTTAAATACATAGGATTAATAGTTTATAATAGCTTATAATGACTTATGCCTCCCTCAAAAAAAAAAAAAAAAAGCCCCTGGAAATTTTAAAGCTAAATTCTGCCAAATGTTCAAGTGACATACAATCCTAATTTTACACAAAGTGTTCCAAATAACAGGAGAAAAAAGGGGAATGCTCTCAAATTCATTTTAGATGACCAGTCTAATTTGATACCAAACCCAGAAAAAGAAAGTTTAATAAAGAAAAGCTATGGACCGATCTCACTTATGAACAGAGATGTAAATGTTTTATATATTAGCAAACTGTATCCCATGTATACAAGATACATACACACATAAACACACACACACACACACACACACACACACACACACACACACACATATATATGTTAAAGGAAACTTTCTTAACCCAATAAAGGGTATTTCCTAAAAACCTATAGTAAACATCAAACTTCATGGTGAAATATTTGATATAATCCCCCCCAAATCAGGGATAAGACAAAGATGCCCACAATGGCCACCTCTCCTCAAACTGTTCTGGTTACCTAGTTATGCAATATGACAAGAAGAATAAAGTATAAGAATTGGTAAGGATGAAACAAAACTGCTAGCATCCACAAATAATGTCACTGCCTATATTGATATTAAATCATTGTCTACAAACCCTGAGAATAAATAAAAATTTTGATGTAAATTTATATGAGAGTTCAGCAATTTTGTGAAAGAGCAAAAAGACCAGAAAGAATTTAAAAAAATTTTAAAGCTATTAAGATTTAAAATGTAAGATGATTAAGACTGTGTGGTATTAGACCAATAAAACATAATAAAGAGCCCAGAAACAGATGTGCACATATGGAATATTAATATGACAAAAGTAAGCATTGCAAGTCAAAGTAGGAAAAGATGATCAGTTCAATATCTGACTTTAGGACAATTCATTACCCATATGAAAAAATGGATTCCTATATATCACCCATAAACATGGATCAATTTCAGATATATTAATGTGAAAACAAAACTTTAAAAATTTTAGAAGAAATTATAACTATCTTCATGAGCTTGGGGTACAGAAGGATTACCTATAAAGAACATGTAAAATAAAAATCATTAAGGATGATAAATTTGACTACTAATAAAATATAAAATATCTATTCATTACAAGTTACTACAAATAGAAAAGTATGGTACAGTCTGGGAAAAATCATTTGCAATACATATATCTAATAACTAAAAGAGCATTTCATTTAATCCTCACAGCAACCCTGTAAGGTGTTTTATGTCTATCATATAAATGAAGAAATTGAGGTACATTAAAAGTAATAAATGTTCTCATAAATGTGATTCAACCTAGGTCTGTCTTCTTCTGAAGCTCATGCTTCTAATTCTTCCAGTACAGCTCCTTACATGAACATGTAGCATGGTTGGATGGGCACAGAAGTGAAGGTCACAGGATCAGAGAATCTGCCATAGGAGAGAGGCAGAGGACCCCCCAATATGATAGAAAAGTGAGATTTCAGGATGCTTATAGAGAAAACAGAACATATTAAAGCAGGTCAAAAAGCTCCAGGAGGGCTTCCCTGGTGGCGCAGTGGTTGAGAGTCCGCCTGCCAATGCAGGGGATGTGGGTTCGTGCCCCGGTCTGGGAAGATCCCACATGCCGTGGAGCAGCTGGGCCCGTGAGCCATGGCCGCTGAGCCTGCGCATCCGGAGTCTGTGCTCCTCAACGGGAGAGGCCACAACAGTGAGAGGCCCGCATACCACGCCCCACCCCCCAAAAAAAGCTCCAAGAGAGATGTCTCCAACAAGATGGAACAAGAAAGTCTGACATGTTTGAATCTGAGAGGAAATGTAGACAGTTGTGGGGTACATTTGAAGATGAATTAGTAATAAATGCATAGGAAACTGAGGGAGCAAGATAGATGGAAATTACATATTATCTATTCAGCATATGTTCACCAGTAAGGGAGTGAATAAACTAATTGAAGCATATCCAGGGATTGGAATTCTATGCAGCAGTTAAAAATGAATGAGTGGGGCTTCCCTGGTGGCACAGTGCTTGAGAATCTGCCTGCCAATGCAGGGGACATGGGTTCGAGCCCTGGTCTGGAAAGATCCCACATGCCACAGAGCAACTAAGCCTGTGCACCACAACTACTGCGCCTGTGCTCTAGAGCCCATGTGCCACAACTACGGAAGCCCACACGCCTACAGCCAATGCTCCACAACGAGGGAAGCCACTGCAATGAGAAGCCCGCACACTGCAACGAAGAGTAGCCCCCACTCTCTGCAACTAGGGGAAGCCCACGTGCTGCAACGAACATCCAACACAGCCAAAAATAAATAAATAAAATAAATAAATGTACCTTAAAAAAAAATGAATGAGCTACATGATCTATGTATCATCACAAATAAATCTTTGAAAATAATGATGAGTGAAAAGAATTTTTAAATGAAACATACATTACTGAATATTAAATTCAAGAACAAATATATATTATTTTTAATACATACATATTTGATTTTAAAAAGATAAACTGAGCAAAAGAATACACACTAACTTCAGAATAGTGTTTACTTTTGGGGAAGAATGGGTTGAGGCAAATATAGCAAAAAGTTAAAATTTGATCAATCTAGTTGATGAGTACAAGGATGATTGTTATGTTTTTGTTATATTCATTTCTGTATTTTTTCTTTATTTTAAAAATACTTCAGATTTTTAAAAAATTAAACACACACACAGAGGAAGAACTGAACAACTGAAATGAATCAACTCTCCTCCAAACTCACTTCTAGCTTCTAGCCTTCTAAACTTTAATCCCAAAACTTGGTCTATGTTTTGATCAAAATTCTTGGGGGCTATGATAGATACATAAAAACTAAAGAGAAAGGAACACAAGTATATCACTAAAGAAAATTATCAGACCACAAGGGAAGAAAATAAAAGAAGAAGAAAATAACAGAGGAGAACTACAAAAAGAACCAGAAAACAAGTAACAAAATGGCAATAAGTATATACCTAAAAGTAATAAATTTAAATATGAATGGACATATATCCCCATATCTCCTCCCTCTTGCATATGTATATGTATGGCTGATTCACTTTGTTATAAAGCAGAAACTAACACACCATTGTAAAGCAATTATACTCCAATAAAGATGTTATTAAATAAATAAATAAATATATATATATATATATGAATGGACTAAATCCTTCAATCATAAGACACAGGGTGATTGGCTGATTGGATTTTTAAAAAAACAAGACCCATCTATATTCTGCTAAAAGAAAGTCACTTCAGAGCTAAAGACACACACAGACTTAAACAATCAACAAGGACTTACTCTATAGCACAGGGAGCTCTGCTCAGTATTCTATAATAACCTATATGGGAAAAGAATCTGAAAAAGAATGCATATATGTATATGTATAACTGAATCTTTTTTTTTTTTTTTTTTTTGGTACATGGGCCTCTCACTGCGGTGGCCTCTCCTGTTGCGGAGCACAGGCTCCGGATGCGCAAGGTCAGCGGCCATGGCTCACGGCCCAGCCGCTCCGCAGCATGTGGGATCTTCCCAGACCGGGGCATGAACCCGCGTCCCCTGCATCGGCAGGTGGACTCTCAACCACTGTGCCACCAGGGAAGCCCATATGTATAACTGAATCATTTTGCTGTACACCTGAAACTAACAGGTTTCATTTACAATGGTTAACATTGTAAATCAACTATACTCCAATATAAAATAAAAATAAATTTAAAAAAGACACACAGAGACTGAAAGTAAGGGGATGGAAAAGATATTTCATGCAAATGGAAACTAAAAGAAAGCTGGGGTAGCAATACTCATATTAGACAAAGTAGACTTTAAAACAAAGTCTGTAACAAAAGACAAAGAAGGTCACTATATAATGATAAAGGGATCAATATAGGAAGAGAATATATTAATATATGTGCACATAATATAGGAGCACTTAAAGATAAAAAGCAAATATTAGCAGACATAAAGGGAGAAATTGACAATAATTAAATAATAGTAGGGAACTTTAATACCCAATTTACTTCAATGGACAGATCATCAAGACATAAAATCAGTGGTCTTAAATGACACATTAGACCAGGTGGGCTTAATAGATATCTACAGGACATTCCATCCCAAAACAGCAGGACACACATTCTTTTCAAGTGCACATGGAATGTTCTCCAAGATAGATCACATGCTATGCCACGAAACAGGTCTCAACAAATTTAAGAGGATAGAAATTATAACAAGCTTTTTTCCAAACACAACAGTATGAAGTTGGAAATCAAATTGGGAGGGGGGGTGCAGAGAATGGGAAAAGAACAAACATGTGGAGAATAAACAACATGCTACTAAAAAACCAATGCGTCAGTGAAGAAATCAAAGAGGCAATTAGAAAACACCTCGAGACAAATAAAAATAAAAACACAATCTATGGGATACAGCAAAAGCAGCTCTAAGTGGGAAGTTTATAGCAATACAGGCCCTACTTCAAGGAACAAGAAAAATCTCAAATAAACAACCTACAGACTTCCCTGGTGGTCCAGTGATTAAGACTCTGTGCTCCCAATGCAGGGGGCATGGGTTCAATCCCTGGCTCCCTGGTTAGGAAACTAAGATCCCACATACTATACATGTGGCCAAAAAAACAAAAACAAAAACAAAAAACAGCCTAACTTACCATCTAAGGGAATTAGAAAAAGAAGACCAAATAAAGGACAAAGTGGGCAGAAAGAAGGAAATGATAAAGATCAGAGAGCAAATAAATAAAATAGTGACCACAGGAACAATGGAAAATATCAATGAAACAAAGAGCAGGTTCTTTGAAAAGATAAATAAAATTGATAAGCCTTTAGCCAGGTTCATTAAGAAAAAAGAGAGAGGAAACTAACAAAGCAAGAAATGAAAGAAGAGAGATTACAACTGATATCACAAAGATACAAAAAATTATAAGGGAATACGACAGACAGTTATATGCCAGCAAATTGGACAACCTAGAAGAAATGGATAAATTTCAAGAAAAATACAATCTTCCAAGTCTGAATCAGGAAGAAATAAATAATCTGAACAGATTGACCACTAGTAATGAAATTGAATCAGTAATCAAATACTCCCAGCAAGGAAAAGTCCAGGACTGAAGAGCTCCACAGGGGAATTCTATATAAAGAATAGAATAATATAAACATATAAAGAAGAACTAATACCTATCCTTCTCAAACTATTCCCAAAAACTGAAGAGAAGGGAATGCTCCCAAATTCATTCAACAAGACCACCATTACACTGACACAAAAGCCAAATAAAGACACTACAAAAAAGAAAATTACAGGCCAATATCTCAGATGAATGTAGATGTAAAGATCCTCAACAAAATATTAACAAACCAAATTCAACAATATACAAAAAGAATCACACCATGATCAAGTGGGATTTATTCCAGGGATACAAGGGTGGTTCAATATCAATAAATCAATCAATATGATACATCACACTAACAAAATGAAGGGTAAAAATCACATGACCACCTCAATAGATGCAGAAAAAAGCATTTGACAAAATTCAACATCCATTCATGATTTTAAAAAAACAAAACCTCTCAGAGTTGGTATAGAGGGAACATATCTCAACATAGTAAAGACCATTTATGACAGACTCACAGCTAACATCCTACAGATTGGTCGAAGCTGAAAGCTTTTCCTCTAAAATGAAGAACAAGACAAGGATTCTCATTTTAACATAGTATTAGAAGTTCTAACCAGAGATATTAGAAAAGAAAAAGAAATAAAGGGTATCCAAATTGGAAGGGAAGAAGTCAAACTGTCACTATTTACAGATGACAGGATACTATATATAGAAAACCTCAAAGTTTCAACCAAAAAACTATTAGAACTAATAAATGAATTCAGCAGAGATGTAAGATATAAGATTAATATAAAGAATTCTGCTGTTTTTCTATACGCTAATAATGAACTCTCAGAAAAAGAAAGAAAACAATCCCATTTAAAATTACATCAAAAAGGATAAAATATCTAGGAATAAATTTAACCAAGGAGGTGAAAGACCTATACTCGGAAAACTATAAAATACTGATGAAGGAAATTGAAGATGATACAAAGAAATGGAAAAATATCCCATGTTCATGGATTGGAAGAATTAATATTGTTTAAATGCCCATACTACCCAAAGTTATCTACAGATTTAATGTGATTCCCTACCAAGTTACCCACGACATTTTTCACAAAACTAGAACAAATAATCCTAAAATTCATATGGAACCATAAAAGACCCCAAATGGCCAAAGCAATCTTGAAAAAAAGCACAAAGCTGGAGGTATCCTCCCAGACTTCAGACTATACTACAAAGCTACATTAATCAGAACAGCATGGTACTGGCATGAAACAGACACAGAGATCAATGGAACAGAATAGAGAGCCCAGAAATAAACCCGCACACTTCTGGTCAATTAATATATGGAAAAGGAGGCAAGAATATATAATGAGAAAAAGACAGGCTCTTCAAAAAGTGGTGCTGGGTGGCACAGGGAGATCAGCTAGGTGGTTTGTGACCACTTGGAGGGGTGGGATAGGGAGGGTGGGAGGGAGGGAGATGTATAGATATAGATATATATATATGTATATAGATATAGATATAGATATATATTCTATATACAATAGAATATTACTCAGCATAAAAAGAAAAAAATTTTGCCATTTGCAACAACATGGATGGACCTGGAGGGTATTATGCTTAATGAAATAAGTCAAAGAAAGACAAATAGTGTATGATATCACTTATGTGTGGAATCTAAAAAATAAAACAAATGAATAAATATGACAAAACAGAAATGACTCACATATAGAGAACAAACTAGTGGTTACCATTGGGAAGAGGGATGGAGGAGGGGCAAGATAGAGGTAGGGAATTAAGAGGTACTAACCACTATGTATAAAATAAAGATACAAGAATATATTGTATAACACAGAGAATAAAACCAATATTTTATAACTTTGAATAGACTAAAATCTATAAAAATATTGAATCACTATGTTGTACACCTGAAACTAATATTATAAATCAATTATACTTTAATTTAAAAAAATTAACATGTTAAACACCTTAAATTTAATATAGATAGATAAACAATAGATAGATAGATAAAGTTTAAACAGACCTAAAAGAGAAATTCTTGGGAGAACTGAGTGCAGAGGCACATCTAGATTCTAGGAATTTTTTAATGAGCTTTGCCCTCAGGAAATATATAAACAAGGAAGACTTTCAAGGTTTCTATAAATTGAGCTATTGGTTAGATCAATAAAAATACTTACATGGAACACTCTGTATTCAAACTGCCATACTGGTACAAGGAAAGGGAAGAGAAAGGAAGCATATTTATTTAGCACAATAGAATCCACTGTTCACACTTGAGCCTACCTTTTTCAGTACTCCCACACAGCCATGAGGATTTTCAAGGTATGCTAAGTGGTAGAGCTGAGGCTTTCCTGAAACTTAATTAGGTCAGTCCCCTCTGAGCTTCCAAGGAACAAGTGGATTACCAGATCGAAAGGATATAAAAATATTTATGGCAAGTAGCACTTACTGAGAAGGTACTAATTTCCAGTCACTTTTCTGAGTCCTGTACATATATATGAATAAGGCCTCTCAATAACTCTATGAAGTAGATATTATTTTGCCCCTCATCTTATTGAAGAAGAAACTGAGGCATGAGAGGTCAAGTAATTTTCCGAAAGCCAAATAGCAAGAATGTGGTGGAGTTATAATACAAAACCAGACAATCATACAAAATCCAATTCAAAATGGATCAGACACCAAATGTGAAATTTTTTTAAAAAAATAAAACTTTTAAAGCTATCTGACAGTGATGTCAGCAAGATGGCAGAAGCTCCAAGCCCCCCTTCCTCCATGGAAATGCCAAGAAAACAACAACAGATAGACCACAAATAGTGTTATGGGAACTCAAGAAACCAGCCAAGAATCTGTAGCAACCAAGAAAATGCCTAATTTTTAAAAAGCAACACTAAAATCAGTAGAAAATTTCATGGCATTTTTTTATACCCTTGCCAACCACCTCCCGGACTCAATAAGGTGGAAGTCACCCAATACCTGGTTCTTCCCTTGGAACTTGTTTGCAATGTTCTGGCACAACTGGGGGCTGCCCAAGAGACGGATTTCTGTTTCATGCAACTTAAGCTCAGACGGCAACAGTGACATAGTTTGAATATCAGAGTGGATATTGCTGAAAGCAGTGGTAGGTGCAGTGGCACATGAAAACTTCAGGGGAACTGCAGACCCATAGGTGGTTGGAGGCAAGACATTATAAGCAGAGGAATAAAACAGAATATCCAAAACCCTGAGAAGAAGCAGAGGTGAGATTCTCAGGGAAATTAAGACATTTAAAGGCAGCTGTGGGGATTTCCCTGGTGGTCCAGTAGCTAAGACTCCGCAATCCCAATGCAGGGGGCCCAGGTTCAATCCCTGGTCAGGGAACTAGATCCCACATGCTGCAACTCAGAGTTCACATACCGCAACTAAAGTTCCCGCATGCCACACCTAAAGATCCCACATGCCACAACAAAGATCCTGCGTGCTGCAAATATGACCTGGTGCAGCCAAATAAATTAATTTTAAAAAATAAAATAAAATAAAAGCAGCTGTATATACATATGAAAAGCACACAGTTAACACCATACTCAATGACAGAAGACTGAAAGCTTTTCCTCTAAGATCAGGAACAAGACAAGAATGCCCACTTCACCATGCAATTCAACATAGTACTAAAAGTCTGAGCCAGAGAAATTAGGCAAGAAAAAGACATATATGGCATCCAAATTGGAAAGGAAGAAGTTAAATTACCTCTGTTCACAGACAACATGGTCTTATATGTAGAAAAACCTAAAGACTACATCCTAAAAATTGTTTGAACTAATAAACAAATTCAGAAAAGTTACAGGATACAAAACCAACACACAAATATCAGTGTTGTTTATATACACTGATAAAGAACAATTCAAAAATGAAATTAAGGGGAGAAATTTCATTTACAATAACATCAAAAATATATATACTTATGAATAAACTTAATCATGGAAGCAAAAAACTTGAACACTGAAGACTACAAAACATTGTTGAAAGAAATTTTAAAAGACACCAATAAAAGGAAAGATATCTCATGTTCATGAATTAGAAGATATCTCCAAAAAAGACATACAGATGGCCAAGAAGTGCATGAAAACCTGCTCAACATCACAAATTATTAGAGAAATGCAAATCAAAACTACAAAGAGGTATCACCTCACACCAGTTAGAATGGGCATCATCAGAAAAATCTACCAATAACAAATGCTGGAAGGGGCGTGGAAAAAGGGAACACTCTTGCACTGTTGGTGGGAATGTAAATTGATAGAGCCACCATGGAGAACAGTATGGAAGTTCCTTAAAAAACCAAAAATAGAATTATCATATGACCCAGCAATCCCACTACTGCGCATATACCCAGAGAAAACCATAATTCAAAAAGACAATGCACACCAATGTTCACTGCAGCACTATTTACAATAGCTAGGTAATGGAAGCAACCTAAATGCCCATCTACAGATGAATGGATAAAGAAGATGTGGTACATATATACAATGGAATATTACTCAGCCATAAAAAGGAACGAAATTGGGTCATTTGTACAGATGTGGATGAATCGAGAGACTGTCACACAGAGTCAAGTAGTCAGAAAGGGAAAAACAAATACTGTATATTAACGTATATATGTGGAACCTAGAAAAATGGTACAGATGAACTGGTTTGCAGGGCAGAAATTGAGACACAGATATAGAGAACAAACGCACGGTCACCAAAAGGGGAAAGACGCAGCGAGTGGGTGTGGTGGTGGTGTGATGAATTGGGAGATTGGGATTGACATATATATATATATATATATATATATATATATATACACTATATATGTATATGTATATATATATATACACTATATATACACTATATATATATACACTAATATGTATAAAATGGATAACTAATAAGAACCTGCTGTATAAAAAAATAAATAAATATATAAAAAATAAAATTATCAACAATTAAATATAAAGAAAACATATTAAAAGCAGCAAGGGAAAAACAACAAATAACACACAAGGGAATCCCCATAGGGTTAACAGCTGATCTTTCAGCAGAAACTCTGCAAGCAAGAAGGGAGTGGCAAGACATATTTAAAGTGATGAAAGGGAAAAACCTACAACTAAGATTACTCTACCCAGCAAGGACCTCATTCTGAGTTGACAGAGAAATTAAAACCTTTACAGAAAATCAAAAGTTAAGAAAATTCAGTACCACCAAACCAGCTTTACAACAAATGCTAAAGGAACTTCTCTAGTGACGAAACACAAGAGAAGGAAAAGACATACAATAAAAACCCCAAAACTATTAAGAAAATGGTAATAGGAACATACATATCAATAATTACCTTAAATATAAATGGATTAAATGTTCCCACCAAAAGACATAGACTGGCTGAATGGATACAAAAACAAGACCCATATATCTGCTGTCTACAACAGACCCACTTCAGACCGAGGGACACATACAGACTGAAAGTGAAGGGATGGAAAAAGATATTCCATGCAAATGGAAATCAAAAGAAAGCTGGAGTAGCAATTCTCATATCACACAAAATAGACTTTAAAATAAAGATTATTACAAGAGACAAAGAAGGACAGTACATAATGATCAAGGGATCAATCCAAGAAGAAGATATAACTATAACAATTGCAAACACTTATGCATCCAACATAGGAGCACATCAATACATAAGACAAATGCTAACAGCCATAAAAGGGGAAATCAACAGTAACACAATCATAGTAGGGACTTTAACACTCCACTTTCAGCAATGGACATATCATCCAAAATGAAAATAAATAAGGAAACACAAGCTTTAAATGATACGTTAAACAAGATGGACTTAATCGATAGTTATAGGACATTCCATCCCAAAACAACAGAATACATTTTCTTCTCAAGTGCTCATGGAACAATCTCCAGGACAGACCATATCTTGGGACACAAATCACGCCTCAGTAAATTTAAGAAAGTTGAAATCATATCAAGTATCTTTACTGATCACAATGCTATGAGACTAGATATCAATTACATGACAAAATTCTGTAAAAATACAAACACATGGAGGCTAACAATATACTAGTCAATAACCAAGAGATCACTGAAGAAATCAAAGAGGAAATCAAAAAAACCCTAGAAACAAATGACAGTGAAAACACAAGGACCCAAAACCTATGGGATGCAGTAAAAGCAGTTCTATGATGAAGTTTAAAGCAATACAATCCTACCTGAAGAAACAAGAAACATCTCAAATAAACAACCTAACCTTACACCTAAAGCAATTAGAGATAGAAGAACAACAAAACCCCAAAGTTAGCAGAAGGAGAGAAATCATAAAGATCAGATCAGAAATAAATGAAAAAGAAATGAAGGAAACAATAGCAAAGATCAATAAAAGTAAAAGCTGGTTCTTTGAGAAGATAAATAAAATTGATAAACCATTAGCCAGACTCATCAAGAAAAAAAGGGAGAAGACTCAAATCAATAGACTTAGAAATGAAAAAGAAGAAGTAACAACAGACACTGCAGAAATACAGAGGAACATGAGAGATTACTACAAGCAACTGTATGCCAATAAAATGGACAACCTGGAAGAAATGGACAAATTCTTAGAAAAGCACAACCTGCCAAGACTGAACCAGGAAGAAATAGAAAATATGAACAGACCAATCACAAGCACTGAAATTGAAACTGTGATTAAAAATCTTCCAACAAACAAAAGCTCAGGACCAGATGGCTTCACAGTGAATTCTATCAAACCTTTAGAGAAGAGCTAACACCTATCATTCTCAAACTCTTCCAAAATGTAGCAGAGGGAGGGGCACTCCCAAACTCATTCTATGAGGCCACCATCATCTTCATACCAAAACCAGACAAAGATGTCACACAGAAAAGAAAACTACAGGCCAATATCACTGGTGATCATAGATGCAAAAATACTCAACAAAATACTAGCAAACAGAATCCAAGAGCACACGAAAAGGATCATATACCATGATCAAGTGGGGTTTATTCCAGGAATGCAACGATTTTTCAATATACTCAAATAAATCAATGTGATAAACCATATTAACAAACTGAAGTATAGAAAACATATGATCATCTCAATAGATGCAGAAAAAGCTTTTGACAAAATTCAACACCTATTTATGATAAAAACCCTCCAGAAAGTAGGCATAGAGGGAACTTACCTCAAAATAATAAAGGCCTTATATGACAAACCCACAGCCAACATTGTTCTCAATGGTGAAAATCTGAAACCATTTTCTCCAGGATAAGGAACAAGACAAGTTTGCCCACTCTCACCACTCTTATTCAACATAGTTTTGGAAGTTTTAGCCACAGCAATCAGAGAAGAAAAAAAATAAAAGGAATCCAAATCAGAAAAGAAAAAGTAAATCTGTCACTGTTTGCAGATGACATGATACTATACATAGAGAACCCTAAAGATGCTACCAGACTAGCTACTAGAGCTAGTCAATGAATTTGGTAAAGTAGCAGGACACAAAATTAATGCACAGAAATCTCTTGCATTCCTATACACTAATGAAGAAAAATATGAAAGAGAAATTAAGGAAACACTCCCATTTACCACTGCAACAAAAAGAATAAAATACCTAGGAATCATCCTACCTAAGGAGACAAAACGCCTGTATGCAGAAAACTATAAAACACTGATGAAAGAAATTAAAGATGATACAAACAGATGGAGAGATATACCATGTTGTTGGATTGGAAGAATCAACATTGTGAAAATGACTATACTACTCAAAGCAATCTACAGATTCAATGTAATCCCTATCAAACTACGAATGGCATTTTTCACAGAACTAGAACAAAAAATTTCACAGTTTGTATGGAAACATAAAAGGCCCCGAATAGCCAAAACAATCTTAAGAAAGAAAAACGGAGCCAGAGGAATCAGGCTCTCTGACTTCAAACTATACTACAAAGCTACAGTGATAAAGACAGTATGGTACTGGCACAAAAACAGAACTATAGATCAATGGAACAGGATATAAAGCCCAGAGATAAACCCATGCACATATGGTCACCTTATTTTTGATAAAGGAGGCAAGAATATACAATGGAGAAAAGACAGTCTCTTCAATAAGTGGTGCTGGGAAAATTGGATGGCTGCATGTAAAAGAATGAAATTAGAACACTCCCTAACACCATACACAAAAATAAACTCAAAATGGATTAAAGACCTAATGTAAGACCAGACACTATAAAAGTCTTAGAGGAAAACATAGGCAGAACACTCTCTGACATAAATCACAGCAAGATCCTTTTTGACCCACCTCCTAGAGAAATGGAAATAAAAACAAAAATGAACAAATGGGACCTAATGAAACTTAAAAGCTTTTGCACAGCAAAGGAAACCATAAACAAGATGAAAAGACAACCCTCAGAATGGGAGAAAATATTTGCAAATGAAGCAACTGACAAAGGAATAAGCTCCAAAACTTACAGGCAGCTCATACAGCTCAATATAAAAAAAACCAAACAACCCAATCTAAAAATGGGCAGAAGACCTAAATAGGCATTTCTCCAAAAAGATATACAGATTGTCAACAAACACATGAAAGAATGCTCAACATCACTAATCATTAGAGAAATGCATATCAAAAACTACAATGAGGTATCACCTCACATCGGTCAGAAGGGCCATATTCAAAAAATCTACAAACAATAAGTGTTGCAGAGGGTGTGGAGAAAAGGGAACCCTGTTGCACTGTTGGGGGGAATGTAAATTGATACAGCCGTTATGGAGAACAGTATGGAGGTTCCTTAAAAAACTAAAAATAGAACTACCATACAACTCAGCAATCTCACTACTGGGCATATACCCTGGGAAAACCATAATTCAAAAGGAGTCAAGTACCACAATGTTCATTGCAACTTTATTTACAGTAGCCAGGACATGGAAGCCACCTAAGTGTCCATTGACAGATGAACGGATAAAGAAGATGTGGCACATATATACAATGGAATATTACTCAGCCATAAAATGAAACGAAATTGAGTTATTTGTAGTGAGGTGGATGGACCTAGAGACTGTCATACAGAGTGAAGTAATTCAGAAAGAGAAAAATAAATACCATATGCTAACACATATATATGGAATCTAAAAAAAAAGGTTCTGAAGAACCTAGGGGCTGTACAGGAATAAAGACACAGACATAAAGAATGGACTTGAGGACCCGGGGAGGGGGAAAGGTAAGCTGGGACGAAGTGAGAAAGTGGCATGGACTTATATATATTACCAAGTGTAAAATAGATAGCTAGTGGGAAGCAGTCACATGGCACAGGGAGATCAGCTTGATGGTTTGTGACCACCTAGAGGGGTGGGATAGGGAGGGAGAGAGGGAGATGCATGAGTGATGAGATATGGGGATATATGTATATGTATAGCTGATTCACTTTGTTATAAAGCAGAAACTAACACACCATTGTAAAAAAATTATACTCCAATAAGCATGTTAAAAAAGAGAGAGAGAATTGCTAAGCTGGATTTCATTAAAATTTAAAACTTCTCTGCAAAATACAATGTAAAGAGAATTGGAAGACAAGTCACAGACTGGGAGAAAATACTTGCAAAAGACACATCTGAAAAAGGACTATTATCCAAAATATACAAAGAACTCTTAAAACTCAACATTAGGAAAACAAACAACTTGATCAAAAAGTGGGCCAAAGACCTTAATAGATGTATGGCTATTAGTATAATTAACACCATCTTGGGCCCATACAGTTTCTCCTGTCCTTCCTCTGACCCTAACCAGGATTTTACTGTGTAGTAAATCACTTCTCTGTCATCATGGGTTTTGTAGTTAATAGATATTGTTTAATAATCATTAGGACCAGGGGGCTTCTATGCTCTGTTAGTCTCCAAACAATGATGAAAACCTTCACTGACGCATTCCCAGCACCCACAAGACTAGTTATCCATTCATAAATCTTGACTTAGGAATGCACATCCTGTTTCCAAGCACCTACCCCCATACCCTAGGTTAACTATAAATTTGTCCCAATGGCCCCTCGGGGGATACAGAGTGCAGCTGCAAATGCTCCTGGATCGTTGTTCACCCGATGCCAATCCCACCCTGTGAGTAAGTTACCTTATAATAAACTGATCCACTGCTTATATGGAGCTGTCTGCCTCATTTTTCAGTCTCAAATGCCTTCTCAGTTCAGTGGGCACTTTCCCTTCCCTCTGCCCTCCAACAACAGACACCTCACCAGAGAAGGTATACAGATGGCAAATAAGCATATGAAAAGACGCTCTGTGTCATATGTCTTCAGGGAAATAAAAAGTAAAACAACCATGAGATACCACTGCACAGCTATTAGAATGGCCAGAATCCAGAACACTGACAACGGCAAATGCTGGCAAGGATATGAAGCAACTCTCATTCACTGCTGGTGGGGATGCAAAATGGTACAGCCACTTTGGAAGACAGTTTGGTGTTTTCTTACAAAACTTAATATTCTCTTACTATACACAATCCAGTAATCACACTCCTTGGTATTTACCCAAAGGAGTTGAAAACTTATGTTCACACAAAAACCTGCACATGGATGTGTATAGCAGCTTTATTCATAACTGCCAGTACTTGGAAGAAACCAAGATGTCCTTCACAGGTGAATGGATAAACTGTGGTATATCTACACCATGTAATGTTATTCAGCACTGTAAAGCAATGAGCTATAAAGCCATGAAAAGACATGGAGGGGTCTTAAATGTATATTACTAAGTGAAAGAAGCCAATCTGCAAAGGCTACATACTGTATAATTCCAACTATATGATATTCGAGAAAAGGTAAAACTTACAGAGACAGTAAAAAGATCAGTCACTGCCAGGGGAAACTTTAAAATGTGGATTGTCTATAGCTGTAAAATAAATCTGTGATTTTAAAACCTTTGCACAGAGAAAACTCCAGGTACAAATGCCTTCAATAGTAAATTCTACCAAATATTTAAGGAAGATATAGCAATCTTACAACAACTCTTGCAGAAAAGAATAAAAGATGGAAACACTTACCAATTCATTTTATATGGTTAGCATACTACTGATACTAAAATTTAAGGATATGAGAGAGGTAAATTATAGCCCATTCTCACTCATTAACATAGTTGCAACAAACCCTAAACAAGATATTAATAAACCAAAACCAACTCTTGATATAGTTATACATATATAGATCGTGACCAATTTGGATTTATTCAAGAAATGTAAAGATAGCATAACATTAGAAAATCAATGTTTTGCTATATTAATAGGATACAGGGAAAAAATCAAATCATCTTTAAAATGTAGAAAAAGTACCTATAACTCAACATCATTTATAATTTTTTAATCTTAGGAAAATAGGAATAGATCAGATAACAAATATCTCTGAGATACCTACAGTAAACATCACATCTAATGATGAAGTAATGAAATTGTTCCCTTTGAGATTAAAAACAAGACAATACCCACTACTATCACTGCTTCTACATACACTGTACTAGAAAGCCTAGCCAGTGCAGTAAGGCAATAAATAGAAATAAAAACATAAATATTGGCAAAGGAGAAATTATGAATATTCTTAGATATGACTGCTCACATAAAATTCTGAAAAAATAATTAGAATTAGCAAAGTTGCTAGAAATAGGCCAATATAGAAATACGAATCATATTTCTAAGCCAGCAAAAAGTTATGATAAAATTTTTTAAAGATATGTTTTACAGTTGAATAAAAAATTTCAAATACCTAGGAACAAATCTGACAAAGGCTGTGCAAGACCCATATATAGGAAAGAATAAAACATTATTGAGTGAAATTTGTAAACACTTAAAAAATGGAGGGGTATGTAAATGTCCATAGATCAAAGACCTAGTTTCACGAAGATATCATTTCTCCCATATTAATTTTCAGTCAATGGACTCCAAATCAAAATCTCAGAAGTATGTGCATATGTATGTAAGTAATCTCACAGGTTGAATCTAAGTTTATACGTGGAATTGCAAGGGGCCACGTATAGCCAACATACTGCTGAAGAAACATGAACAAGGTGAGCAGACTTGCTCTACTGGATATTATGATTTAATGTAAAGATACAGTGATTAAGACAGTGTGGGACTGGCACCAGAATAGACAAATAGACTAGTGAAATAAAATAGAAAACCCAGAAAGAGGCTTGATTTTTCACTATAGAGAAGTGGAGAAAGGATGGTCTTTGCAATAAATGCTTTTGAAGCAAGAACGTATGTGTAGAGGGAGTAACTTGACTCCTATCACAACAGACAAAAACTCAGTCTTATACAAAACTATAATGCTTTTAGAAGGTTAACATAAGAGAATATCTGCATTTCACTGAGGTAAGAAAGATATCAAAAGCAGAAAACAGAAGCATTAACCATTGATAAGTTAAACAGCATTAAACATAAGAACTTCTGTTTATCAAAAGATGTCCTCAAAAAAGTAAAAGGCAAGCCAGAGGGGAGACAATACTTTAAATACATATGACAAAAAACTCATACTTAGAATATATAAAGAATTCATACAAATGATAAAAGAAAACCCAATAAAAACATAGGCAAGAGACTTGAACAAACACATCATAAAATAAGAAATACAATTTTCCAATAAACATGAAAAAATCCTTGACCTCAGTAGTCATCAGGGAAATGCAAGTTAAAACCACACACCCCCAGACTAGCTATAATTTTAAAGGCAGAAAATACCAGCTGCTGAAGAGGATGTAGAACAACAAAGGTTTACTGGACTTTGTAAAAGTTATAGAGTGTAACCAAAAAATAATGAGCATAAGTAAGTCATTCAGGCAAACAACATTTATTGAAATCTACCTGTATCAAGTTCTGTGCCAGGAGTGAGACATACAAAGATGTACAAGACAGTTCCTGCCATCAAAAATCTAACAAGATGCAGACCTACTAGAGAATGGACTTGAGGACACGGGGAGGGGAGGGGTAAGCTGGGACAAAGTGAGAGAGTGGCATGGACATATATACACTGCCAAATGTAAAACAGATAGCTAGTGGGAAGCAGCCACATAGCACAGGGAGATCAGCTTGGTGCTTTGTGACCACCTAGAGGGGTGGTATAGGGAGGGTGGGAGGGAAGGAGACACAAGAGGGAAGAGTTATGGGAATATATGTATATGTATAACTGATTCACTTTGTTATAAAGCAGAAACTAACACACCATTGTAAAGCAATTATACTCCAATAAAGATGTTAAAAAAAAGAATAAAGAGTGACCTATTTTGTAAAATTTCCACATCCATTAAAAAGTGGATATAATGAATAAATTTATCAAAGAACATATTGTTAGGATTCAATCATAAAAATAATTCATGAAAAAAATAAAATTGAGTAGAAGATTTAAAAAAATCTAAATATCAGGAACCTCCCACCACCCAGTGCAAGTTGATATGGGCTTTGGTTAAATGTTAAAATATTCTCATGGGTTTATACACCCAAATAGGTTTATAAACTCCCTGAGAGTAGATATCAATGTGTTCTGTTTCCTTGGTGGTCTCCAATGATATTAGGCAGATAGCTGATCTCACTATGGATGCATATCTTTTGAGGGTTCCAAAAGAAACTAGAGGAAGTAAACACAAAAATGTAAAAGTACTAAAGGTTTTCAGCATAATGCTGGAGTTGGAGAGTGGGGAAGAGGCACTGAGCCACTTAACAACATGAGGTATTATGCTGTGACTTTTACAAATATGGATTCAAACCTTATAACTCTAGAAGCAACTTAAAAGCTTTAATAGAGTGCTCTGGCTTGAACATCAGAAACAAGAATGATGGTAACAAAAAAATTTTTTTCAAGCCTTATTTTGAGTTCAGGTTCAGAGAGGAACATACGGTGACAACATATTCACCAGTCC
Source organism: Kogia breviceps (assembly GCF_026419965.1). Lineage (NCBI taxonomy): Eukaryota > Metazoa > Chordata > Mammalia > Artiodactyla > Physeteridae > Kogia > Kogia breviceps. Next base: position 167,383,263 of record NC_081310.1, read on the forward strand.
TATCCAAACACCTGATTTCCAAATCAGAAACAACCTTGGATCAACCTCAACTTCTGCCTCTTTAAACATTCTCGACAACAATGTAATTGGTCACAAGGATGAAGTCACAGGAGTCACAGGCAAAAGTCACAGATCAATTTGCTAAACTCAGAGAATCATAAACGTTCAAATGGCATTATACATTAACTGACTCATTACTCACAAGTTATCCATTACTTGCAAGAGTATTAGCTCTGGGCTTCCCTGGTGGCGCAGTGGTTGAGGGTCCGCCTGCCGATGCAGGGGACGCAGGTTCGTGCCCCGGTCCGGGAGGATCCCACGTGCCACGGAGCGGCTGGGCCCCTGAGCCAGGGCTGCTGAGCTTGCGCGTCTGGAGCCTGTGCTCCGCGACGGGAGAGGCCACAGCAGTGAGAGGCCCACGTACCACAAAAAAAAAAAAAAAAAAGTATTAGCTCTGATTTTTACAACACTGAGAATTTATAAATGTTAGAATATATGCACATAGGCTTAAAACAAATTCATGATTTAAAACACCTTATTACCTACTTGCTTACATCTCTACTGTACTGAGCATGTTTATGTTGATTTTACCTAAAAGAACTTGATAGTGTGAACAGAGATAGCAAAACAGTTTTTGTTTCAGAATTATATGTAACTCAAATATTTCTAAGCCTCCAAGAACAAACTATTTGGGTATAGTATATGAAGAAATAGGATACCTGGAACTCTCAAGGACTCTTTGGGCAGTTTTAACTCTAGATATTCATTCCTGTGTCAGATTATATATCTCAACTTTTGGTTTGTAAAGACACTGAAGACTGAAGGAACAAATTTTCTTCTAGTAAAGGAAAGATAAAGTAGTTCTGAAGAGACAGCATTCTTCCCCAGAAGGTATAAAACCTTGCCTCTGGACAGTTCTGTCTCCTGCCAGCTCATCTAGTCTAAGATAACTAAATTCCACCAAACAACTATGTTGCACTATCTAGTACCATTCCACATACAGGATAGCCCCTTGAGATTCAACAGCAGCAGAACAAAACCACAAAATCTGTTTCAACGTAGAAAATATGAATGAAAAAGTCATTTACCTCTAGCCCAGCTAGAAAACTGGACAAAGCAACCTATTGATGTCTAAACTGTTGGTGAGATTTGTGCTGCCCTGATGGAGGCACTTTTAATAAAAATAATAAAATGTAAAAGTACGAAATTACTTTTTACTCAAGGCTGATATCCTGGTTTCCTTTCTCTCATCAGCTTATCTTCAAAGATCTGTTCCCTACCTTACTACAATACATTAAGAAAAATGAGGTAAAGACCTCATGGACAACATGGTATATATAAAAATCTTTAAATATTCAAGAAGGCTAACCAAAAAAATTAGCACAGAGAGAGTGAGAAATTTAAGATGGCAGTTTAAATCAAACCAGGAATAAAATCCAAGTCTCCTGACTTCTCTGGATCTAATCAATAAGGCAAAAACTTCAGATTTAAGATATCTGCTTTAGAAAGAGTTGGCTGTTATAATTCAGGGCAGACCTTTTACATAAGTAAGACATATCAGAGACACATCTTCCACAGAGCAATTAGGATTCCTAACCTATAACTGGTGCATGAAGGCACTAGTGGTTACAAGGACTTTTCCACTATGGCCACATTAACATTTTTACTGAGAATGAGTTTTCTGATGGGTGATAAGATTGGAACTGTTGCTGAAACCCTTCTCACAAGTGGGACATTTGTAAGGTCTCTCCCCCAGTATGGGTTCTCTGATGAATGATGATAAATGAGCTCCAACTATAGTTTTTCCTAAAAACGAAGCACTTGTAAGGTCTTTTTCTCATGTGGGCTCTTTCATGCATAAGAAGAAACAAATTGCACCTGAAGCTTTTCCCACACTGGGAACAGTGATACGTTTTCTCACCTGTATGGGTCCTCTGATGCACTGCAAGTTAGGAGTTGTGACTAAACCTCTGACCACACTCTGGACACTCATGAGTCCCCTCACCAGTGCATGTCCTCTGGTGCCAGAGCAAGTTGGAGCTGTAGTTGAAGCTCTTCCCACACTCCTGACTTTCTTAGGGCTTCTCCCCGGTGTGAAGGCCCTGGTGGGTGATCAGGTTAGAACTCTTGCTGAAAGTCTTCCCACATTCACAGCACTTGTAAGGCTTCTCCCCAGTGTGTTTCCTCTGGTGGGTGGTGAGGTTGGAGCTCCAGCTGAAGCTCTTGCCATGTTCTCTGCACTGCTATGGCTTTTTTCCAGTGTGTGTCCTCTGATGTGTGATGAGGGCTGAGCTCTGGCTGAAGGAGCACCCACAGTCAGGGCATTTATAGGGCTTCTCTCCAGTGTGGGTCCATAGGTGTCTTATAAAATTTGAACTGTTACTGAAACATTTCCCTCAGTCTGGGCAATGATAGTATTTCTCTCCTGTGTGGATCAGCTGATTCTTACTAAGGTGTGAGCTCTGAGTAAAATTCCTTCCACACTTAGAACATATACACAGCTCTACACAGGACCCTCATGACTTGCAAATGACCTTAAACTGTCCTCTTCAGGGGTGGACTTTCCCTATTGATGTTCCAGAGATGTCATTTCACATTCAGTTTCAAAGTCTTTTCTCTGATAACACTGTACAGAAGCTAAAAATGCACCATCAAGCAACACTTCTTCAAAAAGGTTCTCTTCTATATTGTTTTCCTTCTCATTTCTGTCCTCAAAATCTGTAAGAAGAGAAAATGTAGTTATCTTATTTTTCATTACCTAAGGAAGATCAGGATTAGGATTAAGGGGCCGTAACAGTTTGCATTTTTTAAGGATTTCTGACTTTATGGTTGTACACACATGAAACCCTAAGATTTAGACTTTTTTCAGAAATAAAATACTAGATTTTTTTCTGATGATAAAAATAACATATGCTTATTGTAAGAAATGCAGATGGTGTCAATATAGATTCATTCTATATATGCTATTTGATAATCTACTTTTCCCCTGAACATATAGTGGGCATCTTTCCATGCCTAAAATGTAGTTCTACATCATTTTTTATTTGCATACTGGTATTCTATTATATGGACTAAAATGAAGTGGTTATGAGCATCTGCTTTGGAATCAGACTGTCAAGAATTCAAATCCCAAATTTACTAGCAGTAGGATCTTGGGCAAATTATTTAATCTCTGTCAGCCTTAAGTATAACATCTACCATAAATGTGAGAATTAAATGAAATAATGCCTAAAAAGAATTTTCAAAATACCTAATGCATAATAATAGCTTAATAGATGATAAGTACTATCTTTAGAATTATTATATTTTATTTTGAATAATGGCCTATTCATTTGGGCACATAGATTATAATTTTTCCTTAAAAAACAATGGCACAATACATTCCTTTTATATAGAAAACTTTTCCCATTTGTGCAATTTGGTTTTTTAAGTTTAATCCATGAAATAAAATTCCTGGGTCAATGGATATCAACAACATAGTGTTTCTAACATCCCCCAAAAATTTCACAGCATTAAAACTGAGAGAACTATAACACATAGTGCAGAAGAGAAAGGCTGAGACATAGGAGCCATGCAATGGAGAAATCAGGAAAAGGTGTAGTCTACCTTGTAGAACACTTTTTTGTACAGGAGAGGTGGAGGGAGAAAGTATAATAGAAAAGTCAAGAGTATACATAAGCTCTGAAGTCAGTTTAGATTCAAACCTTGGATTGAACCAAATCTTGGATTATATCAGTCGTGTAATCTTGGATAAATAACACTTTTTTAAATCTAAAATTGTTTAAATGGTAATAATAGAAATGTTTTAACTGTGAGGAATAAATAATGTATGTGAAGTGTTTTATACATAGCCTAACCCAAGTGAGTGCTCAGTAAATGGTTGGTATTGAAAATACCAACTAGATTAGAGAAATGAAAATGAGAAAAAGCAGAGCACAGAAAAAGAACATTTCCCAACTAATGCTTTAAGAAAAACATAACCCTAATATTAAAACTGGATGATAACATGCAAAAATAGAGAACTGTAGACCAATTTCACTTGTGAACATAAATGTAAAATTCCTAAACAAAATAAGAGCAAAAAAACCCCCCAAAAAAGTGGAGTTCTAAAAGAATAATGTCATATCCAAGAAACAGCTAAGTAATGCAGCAAATTTTTAAACTTTTCAGTGTCTCAATTTCCTTATATGTAAAACAACATGGTAATAATACAGTAGGATCTATCTCATAGGGATGTAGTATTGAGTTGAAAATAAAGAACAAAAAACACTGACTGTTATATACTAAATGCTTAATAAATGTCAATTGTTAATAGTCTCATCATCACCACTATACCACCACTGGAATGCAAGGATGGTTCAAATTTAGGTAAAGAGAAAAACCCTAACCTTAATCACTGCTGAAAAATCACTTCATAAAGCACAACACCCATTTCGTTTAAAAAAACTAAGCCATGTAGAATATAAGTAAGCCTGATATGTTTCTGAGATACAGAAAATATCATTCTTGAAGGATACAGGGATACCTCAGAGATATTGAGGATTTGGTTTCAGACCACAAAAAAAAAAAATAAATTATGACGATAAAGTGATTATCAATAAAGCAAGTCTACAAGAATTTTCTGGTTTCCTAATGCATATGAAAGTTATGGAGTGCATCATGGCTAGCCAGGAGGGAGTCCGGTTGAAGTCTGGAGCTACGAAGAGGCAAGAGACCTTTTCTTCCCTCTTTGCTTCCTGGTGCGCGAGGAGAGGGGATTAAGCGCACCGTGTAAAGGAGCTCCAGAAACGGGCACGAGCCGCGGTTTCCCCGCGGACAGCAGAGACGGGTGTGGGACGCTTGGGTTGCTGCTGCCGCCACCAAGAGGCCTGTGTGCGAGCATAGGTCACTCTCCACGCTTCCCCTCCTGGGAGCCTTTGCAGCCCGCCACTGCCAGGGTCACGGGATCCAGGGACACCTTCCCCGGGAGAATGCGTGGCACGCCTTGGGCCGGTGCAGCGTCACGCCGGCCTCTGCAGCTGCAGGCTTGCCCAGCATCCGTGCCCTTCCCTCCCCCCGGCCTGTGCCAGAGCCCCCGAATCAGCTGCTTCTTTAACCCCGTCCTGTCGGAGCAAAGGGCAGACGCCCTCGGATGACCTACACGCAGAGGCGGGGCCAAGTCCAAAGCTGAACCCCAGGAGCTGTGCGAACAAAGAGGAGAGGGGGAGGTCTCTCCCAGCAGCCTCAGAAGCAGTGGATTAAAACTCCACAATCAACTTGAAGTGCCCTGCATCTGTGGAAAACCTGAATAGACAGCGAAATATCCCAAGTTGAGGAGGTGGACTTTGGGAGCAAGATATACTATTATTTTCCCCTTTTTTTCTTTTTGTGAGTGTGTAAGTGTGTGCTGTGTGAGATTTTGTCTGTATAGCTTTGCTTTCACCATTTGTCCTAGGGTTAAACTGACCCATTTTTATTTTTGTTTTTTAATAGAAATTTTTCTTCTTAATAATTTTGTTTATTTTAATAACTATATTTTATCCTACTTTATTTTGTCTTCTTCCTTTATTTCTTCCTTTCTTCCCTCCTTCCTTCCTTCCTTTCTTCCCTCCTTCCTTCCTCTCTTTCCTCCCTTCCTTCCTTCCTTCCTCCCTTCCTTCCTCTCTTTCTCCCTTCCTTCCTCCCTTCCTTCCTCCCTTTCTCCCTCTCTTCCTTCCTTCCCTTCTTCCTTCCTCCCTTCCTTTCTTCCTTCCTTCCTTCATTTCCTTTCTATTTTTCCTCCCCTTTATTTTGAGCCATGTGGATTAAAGGCTCTTGGCGCTCTAGCCAGGTATCAGGGCTGTGTCTCTGAGGTGGGAGAACCAACCTCAGGACACTGGTCCACAAGAGACCTCCCAGCTCCACGCAATATCAAACAGCGAAAATCTCCCAGAGATCTCCATCTCAACACCAAGACCCAGCTTCACTCAAGGACCAGCAACGAACAGTGCTGGACACCCTATCCCAACAAAGAGCAAGACAGGTCTACAGCCCCATCCATTAGCAGAGAGGCTGCCTAAAATCATAACAAGGCTACCAACATCCCCATACACACCATCAGACGGGGACCTGCCCACCAGAAAGACAAGATCCAGCCTCATCCACCAGAACAGAGGCACTAGTCCCCCCAACCAGGAAACCTGCTCAACCCACTGAACCAACCTCAGCCACTGGGGACAGCCACCAAAAACAGAGGGAACTATGAACCTGCAGCCTGCAAAAAGGAGACCCCAAACACAGTAATGTAAGCAAAATGAGAAGACAGAAAAACACACAGCAGATGAAGGAGCAAGATAAAAACACACCAGACCTAACAAATGAAGAGGTAATAGCCAGCCTACCTGAAAGGGAATTCAGAATAATGATAGTAAAGATGATTCAAAATCTTGGAAATAGAATAGACAAATTGCAAGAAACAGTTAACAAGGACCTAGAAGAAATAAAGAGGAAGCAAGTAATGATGAGCAACACAATAAATGAAATGAAAAATACTCTAGATGGGATCAATAGCAGAAGAACTGAGGCAGAAGGACGGATAAGTGACCTGGAAGATAAAATAGTGGAAATAACTACTGCAGAGCAGAAGAAAGAAAAAAGAATGAAAAGAACTGAGGACAGTCTCAGAGACCTCTGGGACAACATTAAACGCACCAACATTCGAATCATAGGGGTCCCAGAAGAAGAAGAGAAAAAGAAAGGGACTGAGAAAATATTTGAAGAGATTATAGTTGAAAACTTCCCTAATATAGGAAAGGAAATAGTCAATCACGTCCAGGAAGCACAGAGAGTCCCATACAGGATAAACCCAAGGATAAACATGCCAAGACACATAATAATCAAACTGTCAAAAATTAAATACAAAGAAAACATATTAAAAGCAGCAAGGGAAAAACAACAAATAACACACAAGGGAATCCCCATAAGGTTAACATCTGATCTTTCAGCAGAAACTCTACAAGCCAGAAGGGAGTGGCAGGACATATTTAAAGTGATGAAGGAAAAAAACCTACAACCAAGATTACTCTACCCAGCAAGGATCTCAATCAGATTTGATGGAGAAATTAAAACCTTTACAGACAAGCAAAAGCTGAGAGAGTTCAGCACCACCAAACCAGCTTTACAACAAATGCTAAAGGAACTTCTCTAAGCAAGAAACACAAGAGAAGGAAAAGACCTACAAGAACAACCTGAAACAATTAAGTAAATGGTAATAGGAACACACATATCAATAATTACCTTAAATGTAAATGGATTAAATGCTCCCACCAAAAGACACAGACTGGCTGAATGGATACAAAAACAGGACCCATATATATGCTGTCTACAAGAGACCCACTTCAGACCTAGGGACACTTACAGACTGAAAGTGAGGGGATGGAAAAAGATAATCCATGCAAATGGAAATCAGAAGAAAGCTGGAGCAGCAATTCTCATATCAGACAAAATAGACTTTAAAATAAAAGCTATTACAAGAGACAAAGAAGGACACTACATAATGATCAAGGGATCGATCCATGAGGAAGATATAACAATTGTAAATATTTATGCACCCAACATAGGAGCACCTCAATACATAAGGCAAATACTAACAGCCATAAAAGGGGAAATCGACAGTAACACAATCATAGTAGGGGACTTTAACACCCCACTGTCACCAATGGACAGATCATCCAAAATGAAAATAAAAATCTACCTAAGGAGACAAAAGACTTGTATGCAGAAAACTATAAGACACTGATGAAAGAAATTAAAGATGATACACATAGGTGGAGAAATATACCATGTTCTTGGATTGGAAGAATCAACATTGTGAAAATGACTATACTACCCAAAGCAATCTACCGATTCAATGCAATCCCTATCAAATTACCATTGGCATTTTTTACAGAACTAGAACAAAAAATTTCACAATTTATATGGAAACACAAAAGACCCCGAATAGCCAAAGCAATCTTGAGAACGAGAAATGGAGCTGGAAGAATTAGGCTCCCTAACTTCAGACTCTACTACAAGGCTACAGTAATCAAGACAATACGGTACTGGCACAAAAACAGAAATATAGATCAATAGAACAGGATAGAGAGCCCAGAGATAAACCCACACACATATGGTCACCTTATCTTTGATAAAGGAGGGAAGGATATACAGTGGAGAAAAGACAGCCTCTTCAGTAAGTGGTGCTGGGAAAACTGGACAGCTACATGTAAAAGTATGAAATTAGAACAATCCCTAACACCACACACAAAAATAAAATCAAAATGGGTTAAAGACCTAAATGTAAGGCCAGACACTATCAAACTCTTAGAGGAAAACATAGGCAGAACACTATTTGACATAAATCACAGCAAGATCCTTTTTGACCCATCTCCTAGAGAAATGGAAATAAAAACACAAATAAACAAATGGGACCTAATGAAACTTAAAAGCTTTTGCACAGCAAAGGATACCATAAACAAGACCAAAAGACAACCCTCAGAATGGGAGAAAATATTTGCAAATGAAGCAACTGACAAAGGATTAATTTCCAACATTTATAAGCAACTCATGCAGCTCAATAACAAAAAGCAAACAACCCAATCCAAAAATGGGCAGAAGAACTAAATAGACATTTCTCCAAAGAAGATATACAGATTGCTAACAAACACATGAGAGAATGCTCAACCTCATTAATCATTAGAGAAATGCAAATCAAAACTACAATGAGATATCATCTCACACCGGCCAGATTGGCCATCATCAAAAACTCTAGAAACAATAAATGCTGGAGAGGGTGTGGAGAAAAGGGAACCCTCTTGCACTGCTGGTGGGAATGTAAATTGATACAGCCACTATGGAGAACAGTATGGAGGTTCCTTAAAAAACTACAAATAGAACTACCTTACGACCCAGCAATCCCACTACTGGGCATATACCCTGAGAAAACCATAATTCAGAAAGACTCATGTACCAAAATGTTCATTGCAGCTCTATTTACAATAGCCAGGACATGGAAGCAACCTAAGTGTCCATCATCAGATGAATGGATAAAGAAGTTGTGGCACATATATACAATGGAATATTACTCAGCCATAAAAATAAATGAAACTGAGTTATTTATAATGAGGTGGATGGACCTGGAGTCTGTCATACAGAGTGAAGTAAGTCAGAAGGAGAAAAACAAATACCGTATGCTAACACATATATATGGACTCTAAGGGAAAAAAATGTCATGAAGAGATTAGTGGTAGGACGGGAATAAAACACAGACTTACTCGATCATGGACTTGAGGATATGGGGAGGGGGAAGGGTGGGCTGTGACGAAGTGAGAGAGTGGCAGGGACATATATACACTATCAAATGTAAATTAGATAGCTAGTGGGAAGCTGCTGCATAGCACAGGGAGATCACCTGTGTGCTTTGTGACCACCTAGAGGGGTGGGATAGGGAGGGTGGAGAGAGGGTGATGCAAGAGGGAAGAGATATGGGAACATATGTATATGTATAACTGATTCAGTTTATTGTAAAGGAAAAACTAACACACTATTGTAAAACAATTATACTCCAATAAAGATGTTAAAAACAAAAAAACAAACAAAAAAAACCAAAATGAAAATAAATAAGGAAACACAAGCTTTAAATGATACATTATACAAGATGGATTTACTTGATATTTATAGGACATTCCATCCAAAACAACAGAATACACATTTTTCTCAAGTGCTCATGGAACATTCTCCAGGATAGATCATATCTTGGGTCACAAATCTAGCCTTGGCAAATTTAAGAAAATTGAAATCGTATCAAGTATCTTTTCTGACCACAACGCTGTGAGACTAGATATCAATTACAGGAAAAGATCTGTAAAAAATACAAACACATGGAGGCTAAATAATACACTACTTAATAACGAAGTGATCACTGAAGAAATAAAAAAAATACTTAGAAACAAATGACAATGGAGACACGACGACCCAAAACCTATGGGATACAGCAAAAGCAGTTCTAAGAGGGAAGTTTACAGCAATACAATCCTACCTGAAGAAACAAGAAACATCTCAAATAAACAACCTAACTTTGCACCTAAAGCAATTAGAGAAAGAAGAACAAAAAAACCCCAAATTTAGCATAAGGAAAGAAATCATAAAGATCAGATCAGAAATAAATGAAAAAGAAATGAAGGAAACAATAGCAAAGATCAATAAAAGTAAAAGCTGGTTCTTTGAGAAGATAAATAAAATTGATAAACCATTAGCCAGACTCATCAAGAAAAAAAGGGAGAAGACTCAAATCAATAGAATTAGAAATGAAAAAGGAGAAGTAACAACGGACACTGCAGAAATACAAAAGATTATTAGAGATTACTATAAGCAACTGTATGCCAATAAAATGGACAACCTGGAAGAAATGGACAAATTCTTAGAAATGCACAACCTGCCAAGACTGAACCAGGAAGAAATAGAAAATATGAACAGACCAATCACAAGCACTGAAATTGAAACTGTGATTAAATATCTTCCAACAAACAAAAGCCCAAGACCAGATGGCTTCACAGGCAAATTCTATCAAACATTTAGAGAAGAGCTAACACCTATCATTCTCAAACTCTTCCAAAAGATAGCAGAGGGAGGAACACTCCCAAACTCATTCTATGAGGCCACCATCACCCTGATACCAAAACCAGACAAAGACGTCACAAAGAAAGAAAACTACAGGCCAATAACACTGATGAACATAGATGCAGAAATCCTCAACAAAATACTAGCAAACAGAATCCCACAGCACATTAAAAGGATCATACACCATGATCAAGTGGGGTTTATTCCAGGAATGCAAGGATTCTTCAATATACACAAATCAATCAACGTGATACACCATATCAACAAACTGAAGGAGGAAAACCATATGATCATCTCAATATGTGCAGAAAAAGCTTTTGACAAAATTCAACCCCCATTTATGATAAAAACTCTGCAGAAAGTAGGCATAGAGGGAACTTTCCTCAACATAATAAAGGCCATATATGACAAACCCACAGCCAGCATTGTTCTCAATGGTGAAAAACTGAAACCATTTCCACTAAGATCAGGAACAACACAAGGTTGCCCACTCTCACCACTCTTATTCAACATAGTTTTGGAAGTTCTAGCCACAGCAATTAGAGAAAAAAAAAGAAATAAAAGGAATCCAAATAGGAAAAGAAGAAGTAAAGCTGTCACTGTTTGCAGATGACATGATACTATACATAGAGAATCCTAAGGATGCTACCAGAAAACTACTAGAGCTAATCAATGAATTTGGTAAAGTAGCAGGACACAAAATTAATGCACAGAAATGTCTTGCATTCTTATATACTAATGATGAAAAATCTCAGAGTGAAATTAAGAAAACACTCCCATTTACCATTGCAACAAAAAGAATAAAATATCTAGGAATAAACCTACCTAAGGAGACAAAAGACTTGTAAGCAGAAAACTATAGGACACTAATGAAAGAAATTAAGATGATACAAATAGGTGGAAAAATATACCATGTTCTTGGATTGGAAGAATCAACATTGTGAAAATGACTCTACTACCCAAAGCAATCTACAGATTCAATGCAACCCCTATCAAATTACCACTGGCATTTTTTTACAGAACTAGAACAAAAAATTTCACAATTTGTATGGAAACACAAAAGACCCCGAATAGCCAAAGCAATCTTGAGAACGAAAAATGGAGCTGGAGGAATCTGGCTCCCTGACTTCAGACTATACTACAAGGCTACAGTAATCAAGACAGTATGGTACTGGCACAAAAACAGAAATATAGATCAATGGAACAGGATAGAAAGCCCAGAGATAAACCCACACACATATGGTCACCTTATCTTTGATAAAGGAGGGAAGGATATACAGTGGAGAAAAGACAGCCTCTTCAGTAAGTGGTGCTGGGAAAACTGGACAGCTACATGTAAAAGTATGAAATTAGAACAATCCCTAACACCACACACAAAAATAAAATCAAAATGGGTTAAAGACCTAAATGTAAAGGCAGACACTATCAAACTCTTAGAGGAAAACATAGGCAGAACACTCTATGATATAAATCACAGCAAGATCCTTTTTGACCCATCTCCTAGAGAAATGGAAATAAAAACAAAAATGAACAAATGGGACCTAATGAAACTTAAAAGCTTTTGCACAGCAAAGGATACCATAAACAAGACCAAACGACAACCCTCAGAACGGAAGAAAATATTTGCAAATGAAGCAACTGACAAAGGATTAATCTCCAAAATTTATAAGCAACTCATGCAGCTCAATAACAAAAAAAAAAACCCAATCCAAAAATGGGCAGAAGAACTAAATAGACATTTCCCCAAAGAAGATATACAGATTGCCGACAAACACATGAAAGAATGCTCAACATCATTAATCATTAGAGAAATGCAAATCAAAACTACAATGAGATATCATCTCACACCGGTCAGATTGGCCATCATCAAAAACTCTAGAAACAATAAATGCTGGAGAGGGTGTGGAGAAAAGGGAACCCTCTTGCACTGCTGGTGGGAATGTAAATTGATACAGCCACTATGGAGAACAGTATGGAGGTTCCTTAAAAAACTACAAATAGAACTCCCTTACGACCCAGCAATCCCACTACTGGGCATATACCCTGAGAAAACCATAATTCAGAAAGAGTCATGTACCAAAATGTTCATTGCAGCTCTATTTACAATAGCCAGGACATGGAAGCAAACTAACTGTCCATCAACAAATGAATGGATAAAGAAGATGTGGCACATATATACAATGGAATATTACTCAGCCATAAAAAGAAATGAAACTGAGTTATTTGTAATGAGGTGGATAGACCTGGAGTCTGTCATACAGAGTGAAGTAAGTCAGAAGGAGAAAAACAAATACCGTATGCTAACACATATATATGGACTCTAAGAAAAAAAATGTCATGAAGAGATTAGTGGTAGGACGGGAATAAAACACAGACCTACTAGAGAATGGACTTGAGGATATGGGGAGGGGGAAGGGTAAGCTGTAACGAAATGAGAGAATGGCATGGACATATATACACTACCAAACGTGGGGTGGATAGCTAGTGGGAAGCTGCCGCGTGGCACAGGGAGATCACCTCTGTGCTTTGTGATCACCTAGAGGGGTGGGATAGGGAGGGTGACACAAGAGGGAAGAGATATGGGAACATGTGTATAACTGATTCACTTTGTTGTAAAGCAGAAACTAACACACCATTGTAAAACAGTTATACTCCAATAAAGATGTTAAATTTTTAAAAAGTAATGTTTACACTATATTGTAGTCTATTAACTGTGCAATATAGCATTATGTCAAAAAAAAACAATGTACATACCTTTATTTTTTTAACATCTTTATTGGAGTATAATTGCTTTACAATGGTGTGTTAGTTTCTGCTGTATAACAAAGTGAACCAGCTATACCTATACACATATCCCCATATCTCCTCCCTCTTATGTCTCCCTCCCACCCTCCCTATCCCACCCCTCTAGGTGGTCACAAACCGCCTAGTTGATCTCCCTGTGCCATGCGGCTGCTTCCCACTAGCTATCCACCCCACGTTTGGTAGTGTATATATGTCCATGTCACTCTCTCACTTTGTCCCAGCTTACCCTACCCCCTCCCCATAACCTCAAGTCCATTCTCTACATCTACGTCTTTATTCCTGTCCTGTCCCTAGGTTCTTCAGAACCTTTTTTTTTTTTAGATAAGGTAATTATGCTGCCCTTCTCTTAACCCCCTACTGACTCCTCCTCAAAAGGAGGGAGATAGTTTATCTAATGGGCAAAATTGCATATAAAGCTGATTTTAGGGGGCAAAAGGGAGTCTTACTTACTTCAAACACCAACATCTAGTGAACAGGCTTGGAATACTGAGAAATAGATACAGGAGTAAGAGAGATGGAGATAAACGTCAGCTTTTCTACTGATAAATGTTAGTTTGGGGCTTCCCTGGTGGTGCAGTGGTTAAGAATCCGCCTGCCAATACAGGCACACGGGTTTGAGCCCTGGTCCAGGAAGACCCCATATGCCTCGGAGCAACTAAGCCCATGTGCTACAACTACTGAGCCTGCGCTCTAGACGCCACGAGCCACAACTACTGAGCCTGTGTGCCGCAACTACTGAAGCCCGCATGCCTCGAGCCTGTGCTCCGCAACAAGAGAAGCCACTGCAATGAGAAGCCCGTGCATCACAACGAACAGTAGCCCCCGCTCGCCTCAACTAGAGAAAGCTCATGTGCAGCAATGAAGACCCACGCAACCGAAAATCAAAATAAATAATTTTCTTTAAAAAGTTTTTTTAAATGCTACTTTGGAGGACAGGGTTCAGACCTGGGGAAAATGAGCTCATTAAGTTCATCCCTGAATTAGGCAAACTCACACCCACTGCTGCAGAGGCTGCTGATTACTCCCTATTCTGTCTTTCACGTTCAATTTTGGGCTGAGGAAATGGCTTCTTGGAGTAAAGACTATAATTCCTAGTTTTCCCTGTAGTGAGGTATACAGGCCAACAAGATATAAACCGAAGGTCTACAAGGCAGCTTCAAGGAAAACCTCCCTAAATTTTGCCTTTTGTGCCTTCTTCTTCTTTCCTTCCTCCCTTCCTCCATCCTGCTGCCTGAAACACAGATGTGATGGCAAGAATATATTAGTTTTATGTCCTCAGAGCACACTGTACTCTAGGTATGACTGAGCAATAAGCAGGAGGCAACTGGGTCCTCAAGGACTTTGAAGGCACAAAGCCATCAAGTCCTCTGGCCTTGGCCTGCCTACCTCTGGACATTATGTAAAACAATAAAAATTCTAATCCATTTAAGCTATGGTGTTTTGGATTTCTGCCACCTGCAGTGAAATTAATCTGAACCGATACACCCAAGCAGTCAAAGACAGCTCTGGGTTCTTCAGGCCTCCCACTTGGTGACCAACCTAATAAAACTTAAGACATGGAAGAGTAGACCATTCCCAAAGAAAAAACAGGAAGGAACTTAACCAAGTAGCTCACCTTTTCCCAAACTTACCAGCTAAGCCACTTTTCCTCTCCTTGAAGGAGAGGAGAATGAGGAAGAAGAGAGAGGTCAGGAGCCTTTAAAGGCTCCTCCAGGGCTTCCCTGGTGGCGCAGTGGTTAAGAATCCACCTGCCAATGCAGGGGACACGGGTTCGAGCCCTGGTCTGGGAAGATCCCACATGCCGCAGAGCAACTAAGCCCGTGCACCACAAATACTGAGCCTGCTCTCTAGAGCCCGTGAGCCACCTGAGCTCGCCTGCCACAACTACTGAAGCCTGTGCTCTGCAACAAGAGAAGCCACCACAATGAGGAGCCCGCACACAGCAACGAAGACCCAATGCATCCAAAAATAAATAAATTTTAAAATAAATAAATAAAAGCTCCTCCACATAGAAACAATTAGGAATGGGGTTCCCACCTCTGCCCTGCCCCATTGCCTATATGTCAACTTCAGCTCCTCCCTTCCCTTCAGATTCTAGATATCTCATCAATCACCAGGTCTTGCTGATGCTTCCTCCTTAGTATCTCTTACATTTAGCTGCCTCTTTCTTTCTGAATTGCCCCTATTATAATTCATGTCAGTAGAATAATAGTGTAGCTTACTGGTCAAGATCATGAGCTTTGAAATTGGACACACCACGGTTAGAAACCCAGCTTCTGAATCAGTCTGTGTGTGGCCTTGAGCAAATCGCTTACCTGATTTACGCCTCAATTTTGTAATACATAAAACAAATATAACACTAATCTCACAAGACTGTTAAGAGCATTAAACAAGATAATGTTCACAAAGTATTTTGATAATACTTGACCATAATTGATATCTACAGATCTATAACTAACCTCTCCCCTGGACTACATAAACAGTCTCCTAATTGGCCTCCCTGTATCCACATTTACTTATCTACCTAACATTCCACACTATTACCAATGTGATTTTTCTAGAATCTGATTGTCACTCCCTACTTAAAAATCCTTCTATGGGGACTTCCCTGGTGGCGCAGTGGTTAAGAATCTGCCTGCCAATGCGAGGGACACGCGTTCGAGCCCTGGTCCAGGAGGATCCCACATGCCGCAGAGCAACTAAGCCCGTGCACCACAACTACTGAGCCTGCATTCTAGAGCCCGCGAGCCACAACTACTGAGCCCGTGTGCCACAACTACTGAAGCCCACGCGCCTAGAGCCCGGCTCCACAACAAGAGAAGCCACCACAATGAGAAGCCCGTGCACCGCAACAAAGAGTAGCCCCCACTCCCCGCAACTAGAGAAAGTCTGCCTGCAGCAACGAAGACCCAAAGCAGCCAAAAACAAATAAATTTTTTTTAAAAAAAAGATGATTCTTTAAAAAAAAAAAAAAATCCTTCTATGGATCCTACTGCCCTCAGGATAAAGTCCAAACTTCCTAGTGCTACACAAGACCCTCTATTAGCTGAACCCTGCTTACCTTCTCTGCTTCAGTTACCATCACTCACTTCCTCGACCACTCTCTGCACAGCTAGACATGAGCAGGGTCAGACTGTGAAGGCACAAAGACTTTATCCTATCTGTATCTGGGACTCATTGACAAAAGCCCTCTGGGGGCATATGATCACAACTGCATAAATGCAGCCTCAAAGCAAAAACTCTGTGTCAAGAAACTCATCAACTAATATTGATTTTTTTTAGTTAGAGTTATTCCTATGTATTTTGATATTATTCTAAACAATCCCTCTTTATATAAGTTTCCCAGTTGGCTTGGCACAATACAAAATTAAAAGCACTGTAACTCAAGACTCAGCCAACTTGCCATGCAGTATGCACACATCTCCCAATGAGCAGCCTTTCTCTGACTATAATATGGACAATATGATTTTCCTCACCCTCCTATATCGTTTTCTCTTAATATTTATTTTTTAAGTGTATAACTCTCTAGATTTTTTCAAAAGGTAAACACTAGCAGAATTTATAAAGAATATTAAAATTCTAATTCTAATGTAATTTTAATTCTGACCCAACAGTTACAATAATAGTGTTCATAATAGCTAATGCTTGCATGGTGCCAGGGACTGTTCTAAGTATTTTAGCCATATTAATTCTCACAACAATCCTATGAGGCAGGGGCTATTGTTATCTTCATTTTACAATAAGGAAACTAAGGCAAAGAGAAATTGGGTTGTTTGCACAAAAACCCATAGCTAGAAATCTTGATTTTGAAAAACTTTCAAAAGAAAAAAATCCTCACTTGCCCACTCTGTGTGATTGGTTATATCTTTTTCAGACTGAAAAATTCAGAGGCTGAATTTCCTGGTCTTGATGGGGAAATAAAATATTGCTATGAATTTCTGGGACATGCCCATTTATGATGATACGAGCTGTTTACTGTTTTGCAACTGGCTGGAAACAGCCAATCCTTGCTCTAAGCGAATCCTTCCCTGTGCCAGTTGGGGAAGTTGGGTCAAATCTTCATTTTTCCACCTTCTGTATTTGGAGATGCCCTCCTTTCTCTGATACAGTCACGTGAAAGCAGTCTTTTACATAAGGTTCTGAAAATGGATAGATGATACAATCTTATTAAAAGCCACTCCAGGGCTTCCCTGGTGGCGCAGTGGTTGAGAATCCGCCTGCCGATGCAGGGAATGCGGGTTCGTGCCCCGGTCCGGGAAGATCCCACATACCGCGGAGCGGCTGGGTCCATGAGCCCTGGCCGCTGAGCCTGTGCGTCCGGAGCCTGTGCTCCGCAACGGGAGAGGCCACAAGACTGAGAGGCCCGCGTACCACAAAAAAAATAATAATAATAAATAAATAAATAAAAGCCATTCCAGCATCTTAAAGAACAAATACAAATTCACATATCCTGATCCTGACCCAGGAAAGTTCTTTACCAACATCATACATACCCTTTCTCTAGAAGGAGATATTGACTTCACCTGCATTTAGAAAGGGGCTCTCTTGTTTTCTAAAGATACCATCATCAGCTGAGACTTTTCTAATGAAATGGACATTTTCATTTTTCCAATTAACCTTTACATGAACAATTTCTAATAAAATACAGCAAATTAGTAAATAAACATATTGAAAAAAATATTAACAGTGTCAATCAAAGAAAAGCAAATTATAATAACAATTACATTTTCCTAATGAGTGAGAGGCTAAATTGGCCCTTTCTTTTGGAAAACAATTTGATACTAACTGTCAAATAAAATGTTTAACTACTTTGACCTCTCCTAGGAATTTACTCTGTAATACTAATCCAAAATAATGGAAAAGTAATTTGCACAATGATGTTTGATGTCCATCAGTCTATATTAAGTTAAAAACCACATTGATGAACAACTATAAGGAAATATCCATTCAGTGGAATGTTAAACAGTGACTAAAATTTTAAAAGACTATTCAATAACATGGAAAATGGTTATGACACATAAAATAAGAACGCAAGATTAAAAATTATATTGAGCTATGACTGCAATCTACTCACAAAACAAACGCATAGCCTAGTCAATAGTTAACATTCAAAACATAGTAGCCATTTCAATATTGCTAAAATCCATTAGCTCTTAAGATTGGAAACTATCCTGGAATCCATGGATGGGTTTCAGGGAATTTGAAAAATCTGGAGTTGGCGTTTTTCTGAGGAATAGGTCCTAGATTTTCATCATGCTCTCAAAGGGGTCCACGTCCCTAAAATACTTGAGAACCTCTGCCCTAAAAAATTAGGGTCGGGTTTGGGAAGGAAGAGGTTAAAGCCAAAGGGACGAGATACTGAGGCTTGACTCATCCTACAGTTACCAAATTAATCTTGCTAAAGCTTTGCTTTTGTCAAAATAGTGCTCTGCTCGAAATTTCAAATGACTCCTTGTTTACTATCACATTAAATTCAAACTCCCAGGACTTCCCTTGTGGCACAGTAGTGAAGAATCCACCTGCCAAGGCAGTGGACACGGATTCGATCCCTGGTCCGCTAAGATCTCACATGCCGCGGACCAGCTAAGCCCGTACGCTACAGCTACCGAGCCTGAGCTCTAGAGCCCGTGAGCCACAACGAATGAAGCCCGCATGCCTAAAGCCTGTGCTCCACAACAAGAGAAGCCACTGAAGTGAGAAGCCCGCACACCACAACCAAGAGCAGCCCCCACTCACTGCAACTAGAGAAAGCCCACGCGCAGCAATGAAGACCCAACGCAGCCAAAAATAAAAATTAATTAATTAATTTTTTAAAAAATACAGGGGCTTCCCTGGTGGCGCAGTGGTTGAGAGTCCGCCTGCCGATGCAGGGGACACGAGTTCGTGCCTCGGTCCGGGAATATCCCACATACCGCGGAGCGGCTGGGCCCGTGAGCCATGGCCGCTGAGCCTGCGCGTCCGGAGCCTGTGCTCCGCAACGCGAGAGGCCACAACAGTGAGAGGCCCGCGTACCACCCACCCACCCCACCCCCACCCCACCCCCCCCCACACACACAAAATCCAAACTCCCTTCGCCTAGCTTTCAAGGTCCATCCTAATCTTTCTCAGCCCATCTCCCCAACAGTACTTACTTCCCAATTACCAAGATAACCCTTCTTCAAGCTAGTTTCACCAAACCCCACACATGGCAAACAATCCTTGCTCTTGCCATTCCCTATCCCAAGGAAGTTCTCTCCTTCTTCTCTTCACCTTTCAAGACCTAGCTGAAGTGCCATTTCTCCTACACCACCTTCCCAAACCCGTGTCTCCCTTTCTGCGATCTTTTAAACTGTAGTTTCTTCTAACTGCTAGTGGAAGAACGCTTAGCTAGGCAAAAAGAAATGATCCTTCCTTTTTCCCAGCTGTAGATAAGCAGAAACTATTCTGCTTCATATAATTGTTCTTGCAAAGGGCTACTAACAAGGTAGCCCTTTAAAACATCAGGGGTCCTGAGATTGCTGGTACATCCAATGAAAATAATCTTTAATCCCAAAAAGGCCTTTAATGATTGACTGTTGTTGGGCTGCACCCCACAGGCCTGAAAGCCTTGTAGTTGCCCAGCCGCAAGACTGAAGCAAGAGCCCAGATACAATGACAGAGTCATCAATGGTTTTATTGGATAGGAGAACTTACAAGTCTGAAGCAAGGTCCCGGAGTGACACCCCACCATGTACAGCAGATAGCAGGCAGGACGTGGCATCAGTCTTCACTACTGAGGGGTGGGGAGAAGGAGGCTACCATTTATAGGGGAATTGATGTCCGTTTGGCTCATCAGTTACCAAGGAAACCAGCAGCTGGGGCAGGAGGCAAGAACATAGGCAGCTACTGGTTAAGCCCCATAATTAAGAGGATTGGATAGTCATGTGAGTGAAACAGGGCCTGATCAAGCAGAGGTCGTACAGAGAGTAACAGAACAGCCATTTCGAATGGCCTGACCATACAGATGTCTTCCTTAATAATTGTTGGCATCTCTATTTTATGGAAGGTATAAATACTTGTAACTTTATTTTGTTAAGCTGGTAGGGGATCAATGGCATTTTCCTCTTCTCATATTGAATACATACACAGGTAAAAAAATAAAATGACGCTACGAGATTTCTGATTTAAACAGAATTTGAGTATCTGCACCACATTTAAATTTAACACATATAATAATTTCTGAGATAAGAGTGAGCATAGAGTACCTTAGATGCACAGAAGAACACTCACCTTGGGCGAGATTTGGAGATAGTTTATATGATTTCAAGAGTCAAGAGGGGCTTCCCTGGTGGCGCAGTGGTTGAGAGTCCGCCTGCTGATGCAGGGGACACGGGTTCGTGCCCCGGTCCGGGAGGATCCCACATGCCGTGGAGCGGCTGGGCCCGTGAGCCATGGCCGCTGAGCCTGCGCGTCCGGAGCCTGTGCTCCGCAAAGGGAGAGGCCACAGCAGTGAGAGGCTCACGTACCACCAAAAAATAAAAATAAAAAAAAATAATAAATAAAGAGTCAAGAGTGATTGCTCTGGGTGGGGGGGATGGGCAAAATAGGTGAAGGGGATTAGGGGCCACAAACTTCCATTTATAAATAAATAAGTCATGAAGATGTAATATACAGAATAGGAAATATGGCCAAAACTATGGTAATAACTTTAAATGATGACATGTTAATTAGATTTAACATGGTGATCATCTCATAATGTATGTAAATGTCAAATCACTGTGTTGTACACCTGAAACTAATATAATGTATGTCAATTATATTTCAATTTTAAAAAGAAAGAGGGACTTCCCTGACGGTCCAGTGGTTAAGATTCCGCACTTCCACTGCAGCGGCCAGGAGTTCGGTCCCTGGTCGGGGGAACTAGGATCCCACATGCCGCATGGTGTGACCAAAAAAAAGAAAGAACGAACGCTTGCACTGAATGTGGAGTAAAAAGCAGAAAACTAGTGGAAAGGCATTCCAGACACAGGGAACAGCACGTGCAAAGGCACAGAATAAAGAGAGAGCATCATGTCTCCAGAGAACAACCAATAGTATGACTAGAGCAAAGGTTTCTGTGACAATGTAGTGGAAAATAAGTTTGGAGAGGAAGGCAGAAACAAGATTATAAGTTGTCAGGTTTTCTGCTCTAATTGAGAACATAAGTTTTTTCTGATAGTTCCTGTCGTGCTATAGATAGGTGATTGCCAATACTTTCACTTGTAGTGAACTAGATGGCATATAGGTTGACAGGAATGCACAGGCTGGGGTAGTATTTTAGGTGTTTGGGAGGTTTGAGGAAAAGAACAAGTATTAGGATTATGAAACTGGACAGCTGTTGCTAAATACCATTGATTTGTTAAAGAGAGACAATAACAGAATTAAATCTATTAATTGAAGGTTGAAAGCAGAGTGTGAACATCAGAGACCCTCCTTGGGAACACTTAAAGAAATCCTCATCTCCTACAGACAGAGAACAGACAAAACTACCTTTTAAATTGTAAGACAAGCAGAACTTTGGAACAGGCTGAATTCTCAACCTAAGCAAGTCTCCTACGCCCTGATAGAAGAGGGATGAGACCTGAGAATTAGAATGGGGCCGTCCAGGTAAGTGCATTTAAGAACCCTACGTTCTGGACACCCCCTGAAACTTCTGGTCCTGAAGAAGTGTACCACTCCTCTTTGTGGGGAGGACCCCATAAAGGAGGTCCTCCCCATAAAGGAGGACCCCCTTACCTGAAGACTGTGTAGATGACTCAAATGGAGCAGGTGTCTCACAATACAGTGCCTGCCCTCCTAAAGATCTGCTCTCATCCCTCTCATCACCAGAGTCCAAACTAGGTTCAAATCTCAGCAGAATATGACTGGGGAAGGCACTAGCATCATTGAAAAACTCAGTAGGCTTGGATTGACAGGAGGAGAAGCTATTCCAGAACCAGGTTCCAAAGCAGCAATAGTGATGGTTGGATCGCAGAACAGCAAAGGTCTGGTGGCAGCACTTAGCTATGAGAAGCAACGTGAGGCATAATAATGTGAAGGGCAATAAGATCAAAATGGCAGCCAAGAGGACCTGAGCCTCAGGGATCTATGGAGATGATCAGAGAACATGGTGTTTCTAAGGGCAAGATAGGTGAGCAGCTAACAGGGAAATCGCTTAATTTATATACTCAAACACAGTGAAGAACAGATGAGCAAAAGGCTTTGGTCAACTACTCCATGGAAAGTCACTATTCCTTGTCCAATTTCCAATCATGAGCCAGTTCTCAGAGGCAAAACCATCAACTGAAGGAGAGGCCAGGTCCCCGTAAGAAAAAACCCTGAAACACTGTGCAAAGTGAATACAGTAGAGATTTTCATGGTACCCCAACCCCAAAGAGATTACCTACTACCTATTACTTATAAGGATACATGGGGGCTGAGTTGATGTTGATACCTAGGGACCCCAAGCTCCATCATGCCCCCACTGTTAAAATAAAGTTGTATGGGGGTTCGGTAATAAGTCTTAGATTAGGTTCATAAAACAGTAGGTACATTGGGTTCACTGGCCCACTTTGTGGTCATTTCCCTGGTTCTTGAAGTGTATACTTGGGAATGACATTTTTAGCACTTGGCAGAACGCTCATATTCACTTGACATGTCGTAGAAGAGACCAAGCAGAAGTCACTGAAACTGTCCCCTTCCCCACCAAGAGAATAAATCAAAAACAATTTGTATCCTGGGGGAAATGGCAGAGATTAGTGCTACCCTTGAGACTTAAAGGTACTATAAACCTATATCATATCCCCATTTAGTTAATCAGACTGACCCCTGAAAAAAACTACATGGGTGACAGCAAATGACAGAGGAATATCACAAACTTAACTATCTTTACTAGAGCAAATTATCACAGCCTCAGCCACATGGTAAGTGTTTACTGATTTAGTGAAAGCATTCTTTCCCATCCCCATCACACAGGAGGATTCATAGCAGTTTGCAATCGGTGGGACAGATTTCGTTATGCATTCACAAGCTCCATATTCACATTCACAAAATTCACATTTCCCCAGGGCTATGTTGATTCGCCTTCTCTCTGTTATAATAGAATCCAAAAGGTCCTGAACTGTTTGACCGTCCCACAAAACATGGTGACAGATACCTTATGCCCTGCAAAGCCTAAAATATTTATTAAAGATAACATTTGCCAACTCCTTCTCCAGGATAAGAGGGGCCCTAAAAACTTCACCAAGTGGCAGACCCCTGAACCTTCATGAAGTTTATCTCCCATCAGAGGGCATCTAGAATTCTTGACATTTCCTGCTCATGGGTCTGTAAGTAGAATGCCACTAATATAGTGAACAGCATGATACTCTGCAAAATTCTTGCGGACTGTATATTAAGACAGAGAAAAGCAGAGTTAATTAACTTGGCCCTGAGGCAAAAGAGTAAACGTGTACCGGTATCTTTGCCATGAGTGCATATCTGTGTTCAGGTGCAGCCACGCCCTTCTAAGACTGGGAACTGCATTTCCCAGAGTCCCCTTTCCTATGTGCTTCCAGGTTAGAATTTGCCAAATAAGAGAATTCACACAAGATTTGGAAGGTACAGCCGACGTAGAAGCCATTATTCTCTAGCTGCGGTTGCTGTCAAACACGTGAACAGACAAAAGTGTCACAAAAGCTTCACACAAGCTCTTGAGAACTTCCCCCTTTACCACTGCAAATTGAGATGCCTGGAGCTTTCCGGAGTTTTCTGAGACTTGCAGTGGTTTCCAGGCAAGCTTTTGAGAACTCTGCACTTCACTGCTTGAAGAAGAGATCTCGTGTGTCAGCTTCTCTGACCTTCAGCAACAGTTTCCTTGATTTCCACTCCCTCAGCTCGGCTGGCTCTTCCCACAGCTGTGTGAGCCCCCAATTCTGTATTAAAGCCTTTATTCCCAGGATACATAGAATTGCTCCGTCTTCCTAACTAAACTCTGAGAGTCTTTAGTACTTTAGTTCTGCAGATAGCTCTGGAATTTGTTTTCCAACCTGTTTAGATGCAAAAGTAGTAATGAACTCACTGATATTGGAAAAAGGGACACTACTACCAGTCCATGGCATGCAGTTACTTAAATTATCACCTGTAATTGGCTAGAGCCTGTGGCCTATAGAAGGTAAGCCTTTGGAAGACCAAGTAGCTATAATAATAGAATGTTGCGGAATACCCCCTCCACAGTGAAGGATAGTTGTTCCATCAGGCACCTCCAATTACAAAGAAAGAAGCACATCTTTGGATTTGGAAGACAACTGGGCTCGCTGCTAGGGCCTATTTGCCGAGTAACCCACAAGGCTGCCACAGGGGGGCAGTGTGGCTTCTTGCAAAGTTCTTCGGCCTCAAACAAGTTTGGATGGAGCTTGAGCCTATTTTCTCATATGTAAAATGATCATAAACAACTTCTTCATAAGGTTATGGTGACTATAAAATGAGCTGAGAAAGCCCTTTAAAGCACACATCCTTGGGTGTTGCCTGAACCACTTTGCAATCTGGTACCAGTCCAATGACAAAATTTTCATCAGCCCAGAATAAAATTTGCCCCATAAGGATTGGCAACAATTCTATTTTTTTTTCTGTTGTGTTGTAACATAGATACAGAAGTGCCTGTAAAACATTAATGCAGGGTTTAAAGAATAATCATAATGCAACACCCTTCTAACTAGCACTCGAGTCAGAAATAGAACGTGGCCACTTACCCTGCAAAATGACACCCGGATGAGAGGCAGATGGGGGCTGAAATTGATGACACTTCTACCCAGTGCCCTCTGGGGCACAGCCTCACAACCAGTAAGTTGTGGAAGTGCACTCACTTTCCCTGAACCCCCAAACTCTGAAAGGACGAGTTGGGGTTGTTCCAAGCTCATCCCACCCTTGGGAGACAGGCAGGTTGCCAGCTCTCCTCCCTGAGAGGACAAGTCACATTTTGGACACCAGAGGGCGGCCACTCCCCACAGATGGTGGTGCCTGGGGAAAACAACAGCTGAAACAAGGGTGCAATGGGCCACAGACTCCCAGGGCTCTTCTTCTTTTTTTTTTTAGAGATCCTGTGGCCCACAAAGCCTAACATTATTTATTATCTGGCTCTTTAAAAAAAAAAAAAAAAAAAATCTTTATTGGAGTATAATTGCTTTACAATGGTGTGTTAGTTTCTGCTGTGTAACAAAGTGAATCAGCTATACATATACAAATATCCCCATATCTCCTCCACCCCTCTAGGTGGTCACAAAGCACCGAGCTGATCTCCGTGTGCTGTGCAGCTGCTTCCCACTAGCGATCTATTTTCCCGGGGCTCTTCTTGTCCCTCCTCCTGCTCAGGCCCACACCACACATCAGAACAGTGCAGTGTAAAGATCCATGGTGCTGGTAACTGGGAGACCTGGGCTTGACTCCAACTCTGCCACTTCCTCCCCGTGACCTTGAACAAGTGACCTCACCTCTCCAAGCCACAGTTTCCTCACCTGGAAAAATAGGGTACAAAAATAGTACCTACCTCATAGGGTTGCCGGAATGGCAAGTGAGATCGTGTGGCCCAAATATTGTCCAAATATTCGTTGTTCTTAGGCATCATAACAGTTCATCTGACTGGACTCTCACCGGAGTCCTGGCAGGCAGAGTAGGTAAACGTGATTCTCATTTTTCAGATGAAGAAACTGAGGCTTAAAGCAGTTATCTGACCTGCAGAATCGTGATGGTCAGAGTCGTTTGATTTTCTAAGCCTCTCTCTACCATTTCACAGTGATGGCAGCTGGCCTGAAGAGACTTGCTCATAATCCATTTGTGATTCTGGTATTCTGAGGTCAAGAGAGGGCAAATATATTACCCAAGGCTACATGGTGAGCCAGGGGCCAATCCAGGACTGAATGAGCCAGTCCAGAGGGCTCCTGGTCTGGTGTTCTAGCCACAGCCCCGGACACCCTGATAAGACACAGCCTCATTGTTCTGCCCTGATTGTCAGAGGATCCCATCCTTGTCCTGTCTCCCTGACTAGATTGTGAGCTAAAAGAGAAAAAAAAAAAAGTCTTAAGGAATATATCTTATTGACACTATGGAAAATCATCCATGATGTGTTGTTAAATGAAACAAGGGATCTACAAAACAGTAAGTACATGACCCCAGTGTCTATTTCTGTATATCAGCAGAGGAAAAAAGTAGAAGGTCATAATACACGATGGTAAAAATGCTTTATCTCTGGGTGGTAGAATTACAGGTAAGTTTTGTATTTTCCCCTTATACTTTTGTGCATGTGTTTCTAGGTTTATCCAATAAGCATGTTTTATTTCTGTGATCAAAACAAGTGTGTGTGTGTATGTGTATTATACAATTTCAATTGTTCATTTTTTAAAATTGCTACATTAAGAGTTGGAGATCTTGGGCTGTCTTTCACGTTAATTTATTGTAACTTTGTGCACGAATGAGCCTCAGTTTCTCTACCTGAAATATAGAGAGGACCCCCTGCCCCCTTTACCCAGAGGCTCAGAACCTTCCTGGTCTGGCTGCTTCAGGTGGCCCCCTCTTCTCCTCAAGCAAGCTTCCAGGCAGTGTGACACCTGCTTCCATCTCCGCTTCCCCCACTCCATTAATTACTCCCTCACCTCCCTGCAGCTTGCGTTTTCCCCCCTATTCTCCAGATTGCATTCTGCAGGGGTCCCTGGTGGTCTCCAAGCCTCTCTCTCTCTCTCTCTCTCTCTCTCTCTCTCTCTCTCTCTCTCCCTCCCCAAGCCCCTCCCCGTTCCCCAGCATGGGGCTCTCCTGGTCTGCCCTCCTCCTTGGAGCCCAGTCTTCCCTTGCCCTCTCTGCCCACAGCTCGCCCCGGTTTCCTTAGCCCCCTGGCTGCAGCTTCTCCCGAGGTGCTGCTTCTCAGCAGGGGGTTGGCTGGGCTCCAAGGCCCCTTTCTCTATCTTTAGCCTCCCATGTATGACCTCGCCCACCCCATGAGCCTATCAAATGGTCCCCACACCCATCTCCAGCCCAGACCTGGCTCCTGAGCTCCAGGCCTGATAGCAAAGCCCCAGGGGGCTCACCCCACACTCAGCACAGCTGAGCCCCTTCTCGCCTCCGTCCCCTCCCACATCTCACTAACCCTCCTCCATCGTCTGCTCTGAAGATAGCTTCCCAGGTGCCAGTCACTCGGAGCCAAAAACACAAGTGCTCAGCCCGGACTCTGCCTCTCCTCCTCCCTGGCCACAGGGACTTGTCCCCAGGTCTCGGTCAACTCACCTCTCAAGTACCTCTCTAACCTACCCTCCTCCCCAAACCCTGATGGAGGTCCCTCCACCCCTCCCACAGTGAAGCCATTCTCAACCCCTCCCTCACACTCCCCAGCACTCAACACAAATTCTGCCCACCTTCCTGCAACAGCCCAGACCCCCTTGAGCCCTCCGCCTGGGTCCCTTACTCATTCAGGGTACCTCACCATGGACCTCCATACCTCTCATCCGCAGGATGTCCCTAGAATCCCCACTGGCCTCCCTGCCTTCACTCTCCTTCCCTCCAGCCTGGCCTAAAATATAGGTTATATCATCATATCATCATAACTATTACTGAGCCCTTAGTATGTGTCAGGCGTTGAGGGCTTTACCTGTATTCTCATTTATTCATTTATTCCTTCCCACAAGATGAGAAAAGTACCACTGTTATTATCTCCATTTCAGAGATGAGAAAAGTGAGGTACATAGAGTTTAAGTAGCCCACTCACAGTTATACAGTTAATTATAGTTACTAAAGTCTTGGAACTGGGATTTGAATACACACAGTCTGACCTGACTGCAGAGCACCTGTGTTTAATCGCTCTGCTACACTGCTAATTGGCCTCTTCTGCCAGAAACACCTAGCGGATAAAGTCTACACGCTTCTGCCTGGCCTCTGGGCCCCCTCAGACACACCTTTTTCAGTCCCATCACCTACTGTGCCCAACTGGTGCCTCCCAGCTCTCCATCCTGACTGCACTCCTCACTGGCCCACTTCCATATCTCAGCCCATGTCTTCTTGCCGCCGGCTGCTTGTCTGGCTCAACCCCATCTCCAAATGTCAAAGCCCTCCCATCCTTCAAGGCCGTCTCAAAGGCCTCTCCTTCCATGCTGAGTAGGCCGAGCTGAAAAGCAGCCGTGATGGCAGAAGGGCCAGCAACTGAGAGACAGGAGACCTGAAAACTTGATCCTTGTCCTTCCAGAAGGTAAGTGGGGGATCTGGATCCGGGCCTCACTTTTTCCCCGTGTATAAGATGGAGGGAATAGGGTGAGACCATCCTTAGGGGCCTGTCTCACTCCAATAGTCTAGGGCCCTATGCTTTCATGATCCCTGAAATGGGGGTGAAATTGCCCCCTTTAAATCCCTTTAACGTTCACAGAATGGAGAGAATGTCAGGGCTGGGAAGGGCTTCAGAGAAAATATAATCCCACCCCCACACTTTTCCCCCTCTCCAAGGGATGCTTAGACCCAGGGAAGGACGGAGGCCCGGCTAGCCATCTGGGGAGTGGTGGGAGGGAGGCCGTGCTCTCTGCTTCATGGAAGACCCATCTCAGCAGGTCCCCAACCCTGCAGAGAGGAATGGGAGGAGCCTGGGAAGGCAAAAGCTGCCGAGCCAGGCTCTGGGCCGGTTTGGCCAGCCCATCCCCAGGAGGCCTCAGTAGTTTTCCATAACCAGCAGGCCTGCAGCCCAGTACATGTGCTCCCCTCTCACCTTGCTCCTCACATTCCTCAGCACACTTAGGCAGCAAAGTGGCATTCAGGGCCCTGATGCGGCGGGGCCGGGAGGGAGGCCCACACACAAAGACTCACTGATACCAGTAAAGCCACAAACACGCAGACCCAGAAAGATAGCACAGATCCAGATGAGGCAAAAGGAATCACACACAGACAACACACGCAGAAACAATATGCCCATCCCGCCAGACAAGTAGGCCCATTCTCAGAGGCACACACACGTAAGACCATCACACAGAGATATGCAACCCGTGTGCAGACACACACAGGCACGTTCACCCCGGGAGACTCCCGTGCATGCTCAGCAAACACCCCACCCCCAGCCCCTGCCATCCTCCCTCCTCCCCCAGCCCCCACACTGCCTGTCTAGATCAAACATTAGTCAAGGAAAGGGGGAAAAATCCTGAGCTGCCCCAGTCCTGGGAGATAGAACAGGGGCTAGACAAAACCCAGGGCCCAGCCAGGCTCCCCCTGCACCGAGAAGGCGCCACTTTTTAATTCCAAAGAATTCACCGGACAATCCCCATCCTATTCCCAGAGGCCAGGGGGAGGCTTGTCCTAGAGCATCACCCCTCCTTGACCCTTTCTCCAGCCTCTCAGATTCCAGCTTTGTCTCCAGCTGTTAAGGGCAGAGCAGAGGGGCACTCAGCAGCCACCTCCCTGGTTCATTTCCCTCCAAGCCCCTCTCCATCCTCACACCTGTCTCCCTCACTCTGTCTCCCCACTTCAGTCCCACATCCGTCCTTCAAGAGATTAACTCCATACCTTCACCGGGTCCACCACACTCAGGAACCCAGAAACACAATTCCTTGACCAGATGGACCCAGGGGCTTACACCCTCCCCAGAACCTCCCATGGGAGGTTCCATGACTACCTGGTGGCCAGGAGGTCCAGCAGGGGGACTCTGCATACACATAGCACCCTGCGCCCTGCGCCCTACGTTGAGTCAGCAGAGGTGGCTCCAGTCCCAGCCTCATCCACCTGTCTGGGAACCTTGGACAGGTGGCTTCAACTCTCTGAGGGGAGAGTTGAAGTTGAACTGAGCCTCAGTTCCCCTCATTTATAAAATGGGGATCGCGATGCCGCCCAGCTCTCAACAATGTATGCAGTTTATCACGGGGGCTTAATTTAGAGCCCTGGTTTTTAACCAAGAAATGGGCTAAGACTACTACTCGCTACCGCGAGCCTCAGTTTCCCTGTCTGGGAAGTGCGGTAACTCTTGCCACCCTGGGGGAGCGAAATACCCTGTCCGGAGCAGACGGTCTCTGGGAGGGGGCGCCCGCCACTGGATTCCGCTCCCCTCGCGCCCACCTCACCCCCGGCCCCACTCGAACCGGTTCCCACGCCGCCGGGCCCCAGCCGGCGCGGGCTGTCAGCCGGAAGGGATTTGGGATCAGCTGCGTCGGCACAGAGGCCGCCTTGTCCCGGTGGGGACCCGAGAGCGCGCTGGGGCCGTGCGGTCACGTTGCTCGGCGGCTGCGGTGCCAGCGGCCCCCCGCCCCCGCCCGACCTGGGGCCGCTTCAAGGGCCGGCGCCGGATTTCCTGGCCCCGCGCCCAGCGCCCCGCGGGCTGTTTGGGGGGCGCGCGGCGCGGAATCTGCTGGGCCTCGCAGGGCGCACGGTTTCCGCCCAGCGCCGGGGCTGGCTGGAGGGGGCTGCCGCGCACTCCCCGCCCGTCCGCTCCCACCCCACCCACCAGCAGGCAGCAGCCAAAGCCCACTCCTCAAGCTGGACCCCCAGCCCTCCCTACAAAGGGCGTGGGCCTGGCCTCCTGCCCCCTCCTCATCCCAGGCATCCCGAAGGACGACCACAGATTTCTCCTAGAAAAAGCCTTGGAACCTGCAAAAAAGCCTCTCCGGATGAGCTCATCTGAAGATGGATTGGGGGCGGAAGGGACAGAGCGGGGCAGGGGTGGGTCTGTTAGGTGTTGGGACCAGCTCCGGATGTTCTGGGTCTGAGTTGGAAGTCAATCAGATGTTATCTGGTCCAGTGTTGGGATCTTCTCGTTGTTCAGAGTTCGGGTGTTGGGACCCTCTCTGGGCGCTCTCGTCTAAGATGTTGGGACCTTCACTGAGTTTCTAGTTGGAGTTGTAGGGATCCACTCAGGCCAAGTTTGCAATGGAAGCTGATCCAGAGGTATCTGGTCCAGGTGTGGGGATTGTTTCTCCGGGTTCAGAGTCTGGGTGTGGTGTTCCTCTCCAGGTCAGGTTGTTGGAGCCTTCTCTGGTGTGGCTTGGAAGCCCATCTAGTGCCTGTGGTCCAGTGTTGGCGATCTTCTCCGGGTGTCAAGGGTCTGAGTTTGGCACCTGCCCAGGCAGATTAGGTCCAGGTGTTAGTAGCTGCTCTAGATTTGTTTGGACATAATGTTTAGGCCCAGAGCCTTCCATTGGCCTGAAGGCACACATCACGGCTCACCATCTGCCCCAGTTCATCAAGAACCCTATGGGACCAGCTAAAGGAGGGCCCGTGGCAGCTCAGCTTGACACTCCTCTTCAGAACCCAGGAATTAAGGGCGGACCCTAAACTCCAGTTGGAAAGCAGAGTGACTGCACTCTGTGCCCAAAGGCACATCCTTTCCCTTCTCTACCTTCATTTCCTCACCAAGAAAATGGAAGATTGGATCTGATGTTCTCCAAGGTCCCCTACACCACCCTCTCCCTGTCCTCCCCTACACACACACACACACACACACACACACACACACACACACACACACACGTTGCTCATTCCCATCTCTCCACATTTGTTCACACTGGTCTTCCCATCCAGAATGCTCTCCTTTCCCCTTCCAGCCTCTATGAGTCCCTCCAGGCCCCTTCCTGCTAGAAAACCTTCCTTACCCCCGCCCCGCTTTCGAGCCTGACTCTCCTGGTTCTCTCCATCTGGCTGGGAGCTCTCTGAGGGCAGGGCCCTGTCTGTGCCTGGCCCTCCACTCTGAAGCCTCGTTCTAGATGGGCATGGGGCTCAGGGGTTCACGCTCAGCTCAGCCACCATCCCAGGTTGGCAGTTGACCCTCTAAGAAGAAGAAGAATTTCTTTAGTCTCTAATACCCCGAATAGTGGGGTGGGCACTAAGCGGATTTAGGAGGCCTGTCTCCTGCCCACACCAATCCTCCTTTCCAGGCCACTGCACCCATGTGACAGACAGTCTGGGGCACCGGGGAGCCCTCAGAATCACGTGGGCCCAGGTGGGTAGCTGGAAATTGACTGCCCAGCTCTACCTCTCCTGGGTGGCTGTGTCCCAAGCAGTCAGAAACCCCAGAGGGCAGGAGTGATCTAGATCAATTACTCTGTTTTCCAGACCAACCTGCACAGTCAAGCATGTGAACGTGGCCATCCACATGCACACACGCATATCCACACAGACATGGACACACACACATGCATCTCTCGCAGAGGGAACTAAGCCAGATTCTGAGCTAGACCCACTGCAAACAATATTTCCTAGTCCTCACAGCAGCCCTGTAAGAATCACTAGCATCTGCAGACGAGGAATCTGAGGCTCAGAGAGGGGAAGGGACTAAGCTGAGACCACATAACTGTTAAACGTGGAATCAGAATTAAAAGCCATGCCCTTTGCACAGCACCACTCTGCTGCTGCGCGTGCACACACACGTGCACAAGTGCACACACAACTTTCACACACTTGTGCTCAACTCCTAAACTGGTCATTGAATATCAAAGCTAGAAGGGAACTTAAGAGATATCTTGTCTATGCCATCCCATTTTACAGAAGGAGGGGAAGGGATTTATTTAAGTTTTCAACACATTTAGGAAACGGCAGAACCAGGACTCAAATTCACATCTCTGCTGTCACACAGAGTCACGTGTACACACATCCACACACCACACAGCTTATCCAGAGACTGCTACACACAAACCCATGAATGTACACATAGACATAAGCAGCCATTCCCACCCACATCCCCAGTTGGTTTGTAAGCCTGCACACATGGCAGTGCACATGTCCACTCATCACACACACACACACACACACACACACACACGGTCATATGTGGTCACACACAGCACACACTCACCTACGCTCAACACACATGATCCTTTCACTCATCTGTCTACTCACACACACGTACTCACACACCCACGTTCTCTCACTTTCACACTCACATGCACCACCGTCCTGCTGCAGAAGAGATGAGCTGACCCTGATCAGGGACCCTGCGCAGCTAAGGCTAGACCCTGGTGTGGGAGCTACGCGCTGAGCCTTTAAGAGGGGGTGCCTGCAACCAGCATGGTGTTGCGTGGGTGTACCCTGGCATCGCCATCAGCAGCCCTGGCAAGTGCGTGCTGCCAGCGGTTCCCCACAGGCCCAGGCAACTTGCCCTGGCCGAACCCAGCAGGTAGCCCCAGAAAGTGCCAAGTCACAGGCCAGGAGGGGCCTGGCCGGGCCGGGCTGGCGGCAGTGCTGGTCCCAGCTTGCGAGCTCGTATTTGTCTTCTGCCTGGAGCCACACTGGGGATGCTCCTCCCTGAAAGGGCCAGACCCTGAGTCATGAGGCCTCTTCCAACACCCACTGAAGATGAGGATCAAGGCGCCTGGCTTTGGGGGCAAAGCACCCAGAGCTGCTAATGGGATTTACCAAAGTTGTTAAGTCAACTAATGTACATATCTAATACAGACTAATCCCAAAGCCTAGCCCATGAACAGTGACACCTGTCAAGGTCCTCTAACAGATGCTCTGAGCTGCACAGACCAGACACGTAAACAAGTAATTACAATGCCAGGATTGGGGGCTGTAACACAGAGACAGACATAGCATGTGGGAGCTCGGGGCAGGGAGCAGCCACCCTGGACCAGAGGTGGGGCCACTTGATCTGGGTCTGGAGTGGTGAGTTGGAGCTCACCAAGACGCTTTCCAGATGGAAAATTGTGTTTCAGGGAACAGAGGCCAGCATGGGTGAAGTAAGGAGTGGAGGGTAGACTTGAGGTACAGGAAATGAGGCAAATTGGAATCAGCTCTTCAACACCTATTTGTCACTACTTACTACGTGCTAGATTATGACACGTAAAATATACAAGCCTCTCTCTTGAAGAGCTTAAGTTCAAGGGTCCCAAATCAAGTGCTCTCTGGTGTCAAGCAGGTGGTGTAGACGGACGAAATGGTACAGTGTAAATGATGGTGGCGGGAGGGGGCTGTGTGTCTAATGGGAGCATTCCTGTCCTGTCAAAAGCATTTCTGTTCAAGAATATGTGTCAATCCAGTGACAGCCGAAAAAACTGATTTGTGGATGTGTTCAGATGATAGATCCTGAATTGGAAGGAAGGCTTACATGTAGAGCAAAGAAGTTTGAGCCTGACCCTGTAGATGGACCTAAAACCCACGGGAGGTTCTTGCCATGAAAAGACATTTGTCAGAGGGGCCTCCAGAGATGCTCTCACACAGTGGTCTCTGGACAAAAAGGGGCTGCGTTCCTGCTACCCAAGACCCTGACGACAGGGACAACTTCTGCTTTGCCCCATCACAACTGCTTCCTGGCAAGGGCCACTGTGTCCTCACGTGAACCTTCATCTTCAGTCCCTCCTCCTATTTTTGGCAGGGTACCCTGCCAAAAATCCTCCTTTTTCTACCCACATCATGCATAGAAAAACTGACTAGATTGAGTCCTCCCACATTTCTCTCTCTGACCCAAGGCCCTAACAAAAAGACAGCACACACACACACACACACACACACACACACGCACACGCGCACACACACGCACACACAAACACACAAACACACACACACACCCCTCTGTAAGGCCAGGGACTTAGACTAGTTGACCCGAGAATGATTCTCTGTGTGTTCCACCTCATGGAAATGTCAGAAGAGCCTGAAAGATCAAAATGACTGAGTTGCCATCCTGGTTCCCCTGAAGTTCCTTGGGGAGACTGGGGGCTAGATTGACATCCAGGCATAAGCGGGGAGCCTGAGCCTGGGCTTCAGATGCAGCTCTGCCGGTGCCCAGGGAAGGAGGGCAGCACAGCCTTTCCCCTCCCTGACACACATGCAGACCCCAGATGCTTGGCAGTGGGGCCTGGGAGCTGCCCTGGGCACATACTGGCAACCCTCACCAGCCGCAGCCTCCCTCCTGGACCCTCATTAAATTATTCTGCCCCACCGGTCCCAGGCTCAGACTGCCTTTGATGTGCACCGTTCAGCTTCTGAGGCCAAGGCCAGACCCCTCACACCAGGCCAGGCTGATGGGCTCTGACAGCTTCCCTGGGGCCCCAGGAGGGCAGGACACCAAGGCCCACTCTCATGCCCACAGGACCACATGCTCAGCCAGAGGTTCCCACTCTTACACGCAAGTGTAAGTGAGATTCTCTCACACACACGCACACTCACCGAGTCCTAGCGGGACTGGCCCTGTGGCACAGACACGTCCACCCTGGTGCACTCACACGCACTCAAGCACACCCATGTGCACACGCTCTGCAGCACACAGCCCTCACGCACTCCTGTGGTCTCACACGCTCACAACGCGGCACCCGGCTCTCACGTGAGGCTCCGTGCCTTCTTCCTTGCCCCTCGTCGGCCTTCTCGCTGACCTCCTCACCTTCCTCAACTTTCAGAGGTCGTAACATTGTGACTGAACCCAGACGGCCTGGCTTCAGTTCTTAGGGATCCCATTTACAAGCTGTGTGGCGGCGGGCAAGTTACTAACCTCTCTGGGACTCCATTTCCTTTCCTGTCAAAGGGGAATGATAATGGCGTCTTCCTAGGGTTCTTGTGTGGCTTAAAAGAGGTTCTGGACTTAACCGCTTCAACAGTGCCTGGCACATAATAACTCAACAAACAGGGTTTCCCTGGTGGCGCAGTGGTTGAGAGTCCGCCTGCCGATGCAGGGGACACGGGTTCGCGCCCCGGTCCGGGAAGATCCCACGTGCCGCGGAGCGGCTGGGCCCGTGAGCCATGGCCGCTGAGCCTGTGCGTCCGGGGCCTGTGCTCCGCAACGGGAGGGGCCACGACAGTGAGAGGCTCGCGTACCGCAAAGGAAAAACAAACAAACAAACCAAAAAAAAATAACTCAACAAACAGCTCTTGCCTCTGGCCTCTTCCCTTTCATATCCTTTGCCTCAGCCATAACAAAACCATGAAGTTTCCTAAACCTGCCGAGCTGCTACAGGCTTTTGACCCTTTACCTAGGGTGTTCCTTCTATTTGAAACATCTCTGCCCCATTTCTCCCTCCCTGCATCCACCTGGTGAGCTCCTACTCAACTTTTAAAACCCTACTCCGGGGGCTTCCCTGGCGGCGCAGTGGTTGAGAGTCCGCCTGCCGATGCAGGGGACACGGGTTCGTGCCCCGGTCCGGGAAGATCCCACATGCCGCGGAGCGGCTGGGCCCGTGAGCCATAGCCGCTGAGCCTGCGCGTCCGGAGCCTGTGCCCCGCAACGGGAGAGGCCACAACAGTGAGAGGCCCGCGTACCACCAATGGAAAAAAAAAAAAAAAAACAAACAAAAAAAACCTACTCCGGGGGCTCTGCCCTCCACCAGCAGAACTGATCACTGACTATTTTGCATCCCACCACAGCCCTGAATTGTCCATTTCCTAGACTGTGAGACCCTTGAGAACATGGGGCCTCAGGAAAGTCATCTCTTCAATCCTGTACCCAGCACTGGCCGTGGGTCATCACGAGCATCAGTGATATGTGAGGGAGAAAAGTGTGCTACATCCTAATGAGAGCATAAGAGGCCCTTGTGCAACTGATTATTAAAGATTATGGAAACTATGTAGCCTAAAGGCCTGATAGAAGCAATCATCACATCCTGTAATGATAGCTGACTTTACGGAATGGGAAATTTGGGCAAGCTCAGCATTAAGGGCTTTCTGCTTAATGCTTCAGTAATGCTGTGAGGCTGTGCTGGTCTGTCGCTCGGGGGAATGAATGAGGGAAGCACGTGGATGCTTCCAATGGAATACTATGCAGGAGCAAGAAGGAACAGAGCAATCTACGTACAGGAACTTGGACAGCCCTCAAAATCACGGTGTTGAGTAAGAAAATTACGGACCAGAAAGATTTACTGCACAGTACTATTTTTGTAAATGAACCCCCCATATGCATATTTTATAAAGATAAACACATTTTAAGGACATAGTTTTTAAAAATACACATTGGAGTGGATTCCTGGATTGTGGAAGGGAGTAAGGAAAAGGAATGCAAATCTGGGAAGAGGGGAAAAATTAAACTGGCAGAGAGGACTCAACTCTGTGCATCAGAAGCCCAATCAAACAGGGGAAAAAAAGTTAAATCCATGGGAGTGTGTCATTTTTGTCTCTTTTACAGCTGAGAAAATAAACTAGTCATACAGTTGTATTTTTTTTCCTTTTTTTCCTGTGGACTTTTATTTAGCTGTTGATTTTATGGTATCTAAATAACATCACTGTCGACAGTTTTTCTCGATGTAAAGATTTTCATGTACTGCTTTCTCTCCCTCCCTCTCCCGCTCAATCCCCCCCTCTTCCTCTCTCGCTCTCACTCTCAGAATCATTCACTGAAGTCCTGATTGAAGCCTGAACTAGATTCTCTCTGAGACAAAGGCAGACCCCACGACCTCCATGTCCTGTAGAGAAATGAATGAATGAATGAATGAGTGAATGAATGAATGAGCGAATGAGGACGCGAAGGAAGAGAAACAGAGGGGGAAGTAGGGAAGAAGGAATGAGAAAAGATTCCTCAGAAGCCTCGGCATGGGAGGACTCTCCTAGAGTATTCTCCCTTTCTCCACCCCATCCTGGGCATGAGCTGGGGTTGGGGCAGAGGGGAGGAGGGCAAAGGGCTAGAAACTAGATGGCTGATCACAAGGAAGAGGAGTTGCTTCCAGGAGGCAGCCGGTGCTGGCACAAGATCCTGGAGCCGCAGGCTAGCTTCCATCACTCTAGAGATCCAAAATCCCACATGACATGAGCCCCCTGCTCCAGGAGGGACACTGGGACTGACTCTTATACTAACAACAAGGACAGTAACAATTAATGTCTTCACCCGTTTACTCCTTTTCAATTCTCTTATCAAGCATGCACATTAAGGATTATCTCCATTTTGCTGGTGAGAAAACTGAGACCCAGAGAACTTACGGGTCTCT
Organism: Kogia breviceps; assembly: GCF_026419965.1. Classification (NCBI taxonomy): domain Eukaryota; kingdom Metazoa; phylum Chordata; class Mammalia; order Artiodactyla; family Physeteridae; genus Kogia; species Kogia breviceps. The sequence goes on from NC_081310.1 coordinate 167,421,479, forward strand.
TAAAGTGACTCAACTCTCAGTATAATAATAAGAGCAAGCACTTTCTGAATGCCCGCTCCATGCCAACACCTCAAGCACTTTGTAAGCCGTAACTCATCTGATCTCACAGCAGCCTATGAGCTGCACAGTCATTGCCCCCATCTCACAAACGGTGAGCCAAGACGCAGAGAGGGCAAGTGACGGTCCCAAAGTCACACAGTGACTGCGTGGGGGACCTGGAAATTGAGGTTAGATGGTCTAGTTCCAGAGCTTCCTCTCCTCCCTCCCAGGCTGTGCTGCCTTTTGTACAGCAGAGCCAGGATTTGAACGCAGGGTAAACCAGCCATGTGGAGTGGGTGAGGGGGTAGGGGGTAGGGTAACTAGATTCCTTGACACCTGGGCACCCAGTCAAATGAGGGCCCACTGGGAATGAGGTCAAGGACACACAGGGTCAGTCACCGGCCCTGCTGGGGCCCCAGATTCTGCCCACAGCCTCCCCAAGGGCCCCTAAGCCCGGCGGCATGGGAGAGGCTGTCTCCCTCCCCCTTTCCCAGCCAGAGCTGAGTGAGCTAATCCCAGGAGAAGACACATTAGTCCAGGAGAATCAGCCCCAGCCTGCTCTGCTGAGTCAGCAGGAAGTAGAGCCCTTGTTCTGCCAGCTACGTGAGCCCCTGCACAGCCACCACGGCTGCCTGCCCGCCTGCCTGGTGCGGCCCCCACCATGGGCATGCCCTCATGTTCCTGTTTCCTGCTGACCTGCCCACTAGAGCACTCTCCAGCTCAGCAATCCTGGGCCTCCCTCCCTGCCCGCTTTTCTAGCAACAGACCTGTTGCCCCGCTCCATCCCCACTGACCCCAAAAGACAGCCAACTAATCCGGCACAGACAACTAATCCTCACCAGGACTGCAGCAAGTGGGAAGGAGGGCTTTGGGGGAATGTAGCGAGCATCTTCCTCACATCCTGCACACTGTCAGCTCCAGAGAGGAGAGCTGCAGGCAGCTCATGTAATCCAGGGGTCATTGCCAGAAGTGATACCACTCTCAGGGTAATCACACCAACCTCGTCATCATCCCCGTCTCCACTAACACCCTCCCTATTACTGCCACTATCCCTGGGACCACCATCATCATCTCCACAGCTGTCAGCCTGACGGCAAGGCTACTGTCAAGTTCACCACTGACACCAGCACCCGTACCACCACCACTTACTTCCATCAGTTAGTTCTACCAACTAAGACAGGCAGGTGTCACCAACACCATCAAAAACAGTACTGCCACTAGCACTGACACCAGTACCACTACCATCATCACCAACACAAGGCATCAGTAAAATCATTTTGACCAACACCTCCACCATTCTTATACCAACCCCACTGTCATCGTCACCACCATCCAAGACAACTGTCATTTTGCCACCAAAAATATGACCACCATTTGCAACACTGGCACCACCCTTGCCTTTACCGCCGTCACCACTACCGACATCATCACGACCACCACCATCACTATCATTCTTACCTCTACCATAATTAATACCACCCTCACGGGCTTCCCTGGCAGTCCAGTAGTTAAGACTCTGTGCTTCCACTGCAGGGGGCATGGGTTCAATCCCTGGTCGAGGAGCTAAGATCCCGCATGCTGCGAGGCCAAAAAAAAAATACCACCATCACTGTCACCTTACCCGCCACCACCATTATGGCTTCCATCATCACCATAACTATACTCAGCACCTCTAAACTGGACACCACCAACGCCACCACCACCATCATCATCATTACCACCATAACTGTAAACAATACCAGTGTCACCATAACTTTAACCAACACCACTAAAAATGGTACTACCAACATCTATACCACCATCACTATATATAGAGTTGTCAGCAATACCTTCCCCAATATGAACCCTCCATCATCCCCAAACTGTCACCACCACCACTTCTTTATTAGGATGAGAAACATTTGCTCTTTACCTGAGCCTGTTTCTATGCCAGGCCAAATGTGAAAACAACAGTTGGAGGAAAGCAAAGTTCTTCTTATTGTTCTGACTATATAATTATATGTCCACTCACTTCCCATTAATGTCCTCCTCTGAAGAGACTTGATTGTTTGCTAAATTGGTCTGTTTAGCGATTCACAGAGGAACAGCCATGCATGCCTGAAAAACACAGGAGTGATTACAGGAGTAACCCCCCACTGTCTGTGACATCAAGAAGTCCAGCTCCTAGCATCACACACCCTTTTCCCTCCGTGCCTCTCTCAGACATTCTGGGGCTCTGTAGATAGAGAGCCCCAAGTCTCCAAGGTAGACTTAATCCCTTCGCTTCCCCAACTTCTGTCCTGCTCCTCTAGAGCAGAACAGAATGTTGGAAGAGTGTTAGTCTGAGAGCCCTAGATCACAGCCTCTGTTCCACCTCTAACTCTCTGTGTGGCCTCAGCAAACTCACTTCCTTTTCTCTGCCCCAGTTTCCTCACCTGTGAAAGAATGACCTTCAACCCTCGTTCCTGAAAGGTTTTTTGAGCTGAGACACTTCCAGGACAAATCTGAGCCCTTTTTCCAGAAGGTCCCTTCAAATGAGAAAACACAGACTGTCAAGTCATCTATTGATTCCCCCAGTAGACTCCCCTGGCCGACATGTCCCAAGCTCTCCAGAGAGGCATCTTCAAGCCCTGAGATGCTGCTGCCTAGGCAGCGTGGGGTGTGAAGGGTTAAACAGTCAGGGCTGTGTGTGAGCAAGCGTCTCAGATGAAAGGCTGGTCCCCGAGAACGCCATGAGGCTGTTGTGGTTGGCAGGCTGGGGCAATGGGGCCAGGCTAGGTCCCGAAGGAAACCCCTCCTGGTCGCACCAGAACAAAGTGGTGTTTTACGAAAACGCCATTGTTCTTGGGCAAGTCTTTCTCATCTCAACATAAACCAGGAAGCAGTGCTTCCTTTCCTTGGGCGAGACCCCAAGGTCCCCCCACCGGTAGGAGTGGGGGGAGAAGAACAGAGTTTTTCCTGCCTGGAAGGATCTACCACAAAGCCCCTGCCCAGCTATCTCCAAGGCTCCCCAAGGCTGGTATGTGTGTGTGAACGTGAGGGGCATGGGCGCTTGTGCACGTATGACGGGGTGAGGAGTGCAGAAGCAGAGGGGCACCTAGCCCAGCATCTTGCCTCCAAACAGAACCCTGTAGCAGGAGCCAGACTATGAAATGTCTGTCTCCCCACACCCCTGTGCCACTGAGGCTTTCTTCTGTGCCCACCAACATGGCAATCTTGTTTCTGCCTATGGCCTTTGCACATGCTGTTCCCTCTGCCTGGAACTCTCTGCCCTTCACACACTTGCTCCTTCTCATCACTTTGGTCTCTGTTCTAACATCAGTGAAGATATAACTGTTGAATTACTAGCTCAGTGTCTGCCTTTCCTGACTCCATGAGGTCAAGGATGAAGAATTACGTCCATCTTGCTCATTGCTACATCCCCAGCACCTAGAACAGGATAACCCCTGTGTGTGTGTATGTATGTGTGTATGTGTGTATCCTCACCTCCACCCCACCACTTAGCCCCATATAGAAAACAGGTTACAGCAGTCTCTCAGGCAAGGAAACCATTTCCCTTCTCAAGCTGGAAAATCAGAGGCTTTCAGCCCTTGGAGAGCAAGCAACCTGGCCAAACACTCCACTTTCTTTTTTTTTTTTTGCGGTATGCGGGCCTCTCACTGCTGTGGCCTCTCCCGTTGCAGAGCACAGGCTCCGGAGGCGCAGGCTCAGCGGGCCATGGCTCACGGGCCCAGCCGCTCCGCGGCAGGTGGGATCTTCCTGGACCGGGGCACGAACCCGTGTCCCCTGCATCGGCAGGTGGACTCTCAACCACTGCGCCACCAGGGAAGCCCCACTCCACTTTCTTGAAGGGGAAACTGAAGCTTAGAGCCTGGAAGGTCCTGGCCAGAGGCCCATGGTTGGTGAGTGGAATTCCTGAGCTAGGCTCCAGGTCTCCTGATGCCAAAGTTACTAGACAGGACCTATCACCTGCTTTCCAAGATTGGCCACTTCCTGGTGCTAATTATCTCACCTCTTCAGATACAAGACCTGGCTCCTGCCACCGTTGAAGTGTGCCAACCTGCTTTCCCCACCTCCCTGAGAACTGACTTACTGAAGGCCCAAAGAAAGAAATCCCTCCATGGGGCTCGGAAACTTCCTCCTCACCACCATCACCCCCAAGCTTTCCATCTCTCACGTTTAGCAAGGGACAGGTGAGGGCTTCCCTGGTGGTGCTGTAGTTAAGAATCCATCTGCCAATGCAGGGGTCACGGGTTCAAGCCCTGGTCTAGGAAGATCCCACATGTTGCGGAGCAACTAAACCTGTGCACCACAACTACTGAGCCTGTGCTCTAGAGCCCGCAAGCCACAACTACTGAGCCTGTGACCCATAACTACTGACACCCACATGCCTAGAGCCCATGCTCTGCAACAAGAGAAGCCACCGCAATGAGAAGCCCATGCACTGCTGCAACTAGAGAAAGCCCACGCACAGCAACGAAGACCCAACACAGCCAAAAGTAAACAAATAAAATAAACAAATTTTAAAAAGAGAGAGAGAGGGGTGAAATCACCCTCTGGGCATCCCTAGTGGCCAAGGAAGCAGGGTTCCAGTTTTCTATCCCTTTAAACTTCATTTTTTCTTTCTTGCAATTAATATTTCTTTTTTAAAAAAATAAATTTATTTATTTTATTTATTTATTTTTGGCTGTGTTGGGTCTTCATTGCTGGGCGTGGGCTTTCTCTAGTTGCGGCGAGTGGGGGCTACTCTCATTTGCGCTGCACAGGTTTCTCATTGTGGTGGCTTCTCTTGTCATGGAGCACAGGCTCTAGGCACACGGGCTTCAGTAGTTGTGGCACGTGGGCTCAGTAGTTGTGGCACGTGGGCTCTAGAGCACAGGCTCAGTAGTTGTGGCGCACGGGCTTAGCAGCTCCGCGGCATCTGGGATCTTCCCGGACCAGGGCTTGAACCCGTGTCCCCTGCATTGGCAGGCGGATTCTTAACCACTGCGCCACCAAGGAAGCCCTGCAATTAATATTTCTGCTTTTGTTTCTATAACTTTTGCTTGAACCAGCAAGGCTCATTCACTTAAATCTTTGTGGATAAATAGAGAAGGAGCATTAATACCTCCTTGAAGGAGTTGATGGGAAGATTAAATGGGATGCTGTCCCTAGCACAAGTAGATGCTTGATTAATGCCAGGTCCTTTCAAAACTCTAAAGAGCTATGTAAATGCAAAGAGTTACTTTATAGGCAAGGAGTATTTACAGATTGTTCCTTTTAAAAATGTGTGTTTAGGCCTTCTGAGGAAAGGAGGCAAAGTCCCTTTTAAGAAGTATTCATTCCCTCAGTGGGCTAGTCTGGGAAAGGTTAGCTTTTTTCTATTCTTTGCAAAATAATGTATACTCCCAGGTAGGACATGAAAGCAAGCAAACAAGTGGAGATGAAGAGGTGAACAGAGTTGATACTAATACCAGTTCCCAAAGAGACAAAGAAACAGAGGAGGGAGCTTGCTGTGTTCATTCCATTCCTTTGAGGCTCCTAAACTTATCTCTTATCCCAGGCTGGTGGAGAGGCCACAAACAGATGTATTTTGTGCCTCCAGGCAAGAGCAAGATAGGGAACAGATAAAATTCCACCCAAAGAAATTAAGATAAGCAGCTAGTAAGGGACTTAACCCCCCTGGAGTGGGAAAGAGGGAGAAGAGAAGAGGCCTCTTCTCCCAGCTCAAGTGCCTCTCAGAAAAACAAACAAAGAACTCATTGCGGTGATTTCTCACCCTGGGAAGGGAGAGCAGTTAGATTCCAGCCCTGGAACAAGAGGGGGTTAGTAACCCTTGAATTTCCCATAGAGATGCAGCTTAACCTGGACGGTGGCTATGAGTTTGCAATCACAAGCTCAAGGGTGCTTGTGATTCTTTCAAGTCAAATTAAAACTAATGGTGCACCTCTTTATGCTGTGCTGATGGAAAATTCCAGTTCCATTATTAGTGGGAAGGTCTTCCCTGTTCTAAGGATGCACAAGAGTCTGGAAGGTTAAGTTGTGTCCAGAAAACCAGGGAAAGACCCTTGGAGCTCCTTGTTGCCCAAAGTGTGGTCTGAGGACCAGCCACATCAGAGTCCATGGGAACCTGTTAGAAATGCAGAATCTCAGGATTCACTCCAGAGAATCAGAATCTGCATTATATCAAGATTCCCAGGTGATTCACAGGCATATTAATGTTTGAAAAACCCTGTAGACTACCCCCACATACCCATCAGCGGCTGACAGCACTGTGGCTTTGGTGGATCGAGGAGCGTGGATGCCTGGGGTTCGGCCTCCCTAAGGGAGCCACACAGCAGACACTACGCTCCAGAATTCTGCCAGTTCCTCATTCCTCCCAGGACTTACCCAACCACCTCCCTTTTGTCCCTCCTTCCCTTTCTTTCATCACAACTCCCTCCATAATCTCAGGCTTTCCATCAACAAAAGCCTGAAAGACCAGTTGTCTACAGGGGACTTCTAACTGCAGCTTCACCAACACCCCCTGAGGTGATGGAGCACAAAGGCAGGGCTCTCTGCTCTCTGCCTGGGATGGAGGATGGCAGGATGGGGAGAAGAAAAAACCACCCACCAACACAAATAACAGCACAATCTATCATCCTGCCACCCTTGTAACTCTTTAACTCTTGCTCTCAATTATATCTGGATTTAAGAGTGCAAAACAAAGGCTTATGCTGTAATTTTAATGGACTTGTTTTTATAGGGAAAAAATGAGTCCCAGAATCCTAGAAATGATTACTTCTAAGACTCACAGGGATTTAATGAGCTCCTAGTTTAAAGATTAAAAAAAAAAATTTTAGCATCAGTGGAACGTGTCTCCTGCCCTTCTTCCAAAATAAACCACTTGGAGAATCCCACTGTATAAAACGGAAATGGAACTGCTTTAGTTGTCAGGTGGGGGGCACAGAACCCCAGCTGGATGGTTTCCTCTCCATCCCCACAGCAGCCCTTGCAGTGGGGTGAGCAGACCCCAGGCCCAGTGGGACATGGGGTGTAAAACTAACCTCAGCCTCCCCTCCACTCAACACTGGAAGTTGCCTCATGGCCCCCCTTCTCCCATCTCTGATCACTCACTTCCAGAGAGAAGTCTCACAGGCAGCTGCACCCAATGTCCAGAGGTGCCCAAGACTGGAAAACACTTCCTTCGTGATGCCCAAATTCACTTCCCTGTCACTTTCACCCAGAAGTCCCAGTTCTACCTAGGGGACTGCAAGGAACAGGTCTAGTTCCTCTTTCGCATGATGTACAGAGCATATCTCTCCTGGAGTCTCCTATCCAGATGAAACAGGTGCTTAAACCTATGATAAATGGCTAAATGGATGAAGAAATCAAGAAATAACCAAACGGGGGAGTGGATTGGAGGCCGAAAAGGTGGGAAGAGAAAGAACACCTGAATGGAATACTCTGCCCGTTCTCTTCTGGACATGCTGTAGCTTGAAAACAGGTCTCTTAAAAAGTGATATGGGTAAAAAAGGTATAGCTTTTGGGATCAAACACAATACTCCAGAAAGACCTTAACCTGTTGTTTTTCAAACGATGGGTGGTGACCCATGTAAATAGTAAAAATCAGTTTAATGGTTCTCAACCATCATTTTGCTCAATGAAACAACAGAATAGAATAGAACAAAAATATGATAGTTCATCAACCAGCACTAAAGTTAGGAATTGTTTGGAAAACTTTTTTTCCAGCTATACATACACATGTATGTATGTATGTATGTATAAGATATGTAGGAATGTGTGTACTGGGTCTTGATGTAGAATGTATTGCTTACTGTGGGTCACAAGTCAAAAATAAAATGAAAACCAATGCTCTAACTCTATGAATAAGGCGCCACAATTATCCCCGTTTTCAGGTAAAAAAAAAAAAAGAGAGAGACAGATCAGTTATTAACTTGCCTAAGGTCACCCAACCAGTAAATGGCAGAGCTGAGACTGGAACAGGATGGGAGGGTGGGGGTAGGAGGCAGTCTGCCCCCAGAGCATGAACTTAGAACCTCTCCACTCCATGGCCACCAGAATAGAAACAGCCATGCCATGAAGGCAGTGGGAGGATAGTGCAGGACCAATCTTGGGACCCGGGCACCTAGCAGGGTGTTCCTCTCACACATTAGACTCGCATTCTCTTCCTCAGCACAGGGCACACAGAGACAGACACCAGCGAGCTTTAGTAGAAGGACCATATTGCTGATGGTCTGGCTCATAAAAGAGGAAGAATCTCATCCAACAGAATCACTGTTATTCTTCTACCCTGGGCAGAGGGCTTCAACCAGCCATGAGAAGGCTGAACGACCCTAAGATCTGGTCCCTATTTCTCCACTGACCTGCAAAAATATGTGTGAGAGGCATTTCAAAAGCCTCATCAACAGCAAAATTGACCTTGGTGCTACTGGTGCCTGACAAGGAAATCAGCCTCTCCATAATCCATGTCACATATTCTAAGGGATTCTTGATATTTTAGTCCTATAGGCAAAATAAAACTTTCTAGGTCCTAACTGCTATATTGGACAAATATTATCACTGTCTCTCAAATGTAGGTTACCAACATTCATCACCTCAGCACGTCTCACCTTTCTCACTCCGTGTCCCAGGGCTCCTCCTCCATCACTGACCACGAGACAAATTCTGGCAGCACTTGAGTCTCCTCTGCTACAAAGGGAAGCTTATAATTTTGGTATGTAAGGGACTGGGGTGACCCTGGCTGATGAACCCTCTCTTTTCTTCCTCAATGCAGCTCTCTTTTTTGCAGATTTATTTATTTATTTTATTTTTGGCTGCATTGGGTCTTAGTTGAGGCACGCGGGATCTTCATTGAGACATGTGGGATCCTTTGTTGTGGCGTGCAGGCTTCTCTCTAGTTGTGGCGTGCCTCTCTAGTTGTGGCGTGTGGGTTTTCTCTTCTCTAGTTGTGGCACTCGGGCTCCAGAGCATGTGGGCTCTGTAGTTTTGTGGCACATAGGCTCTCTAGTAGTGGCACACAGGCTTAGCTGCCTGGCGGCATGTGGGATCTTAGTTCCCCTACCAGAAATGGAACCCGCGTCACCTGCGTTGTAAGGCGGATTCTTTACCACTGGACCACCAGGGAAGTCCCCTCAATGCAGTTCTTATAACAGCAAAGTCTTATTTTAAAATTCTGTGTCTGTGGTCCTTTTCCCACAACATGCTCTGATCACCCTTCCTACGGGGGAAGTCTCTAGAGTGAGGCATGCCTTGACCTACATGAACCCGTCTTGGCTCCCAATAATCCCTGCTTAGAAAAGGAACTTCTGGAATTTTGCCTAGGATTATCATAAGCTCAATGTACCATATTTTTCCCATGCTCAAATTGAGGCAGCATTTTTTTGAATTCCTTCCTGGAAACTCTCACCTCCCCAGAAGGGCCCCTGGAATGACCCATCTCTGCCCAGAGGGGCCGTGAACAAAGCAAAGGAAGCTGGGGGTAGCTAAGTCTTTTAACTTACTGTTAGCCAGGATTGTTCTACTTCTTGGTTTGAAGAGTGTTTTCCACCATAGAGAAGGCAGGGTCCATTGGGTTCTGTTGTGTTCTATAACATTCTGTTCTGTTCTATAAACATTAAGCCTGTGCCTTATTTTTTCTCTCTTGCTCTGAACAGGGTTCAGAAAGTCTCTTCCATCTTCTTTAGGTCTCAGTGGTTCCGGAAGATGGGACTCAGCTACACCTAGGAAGGGTTTATCCTTTCCATGGTCCAAGTCCAAAACTTGAGGCTTGTTCTGAGGAGCCAGAGCAAGGGAGGAGTGGTGGACAAAGCAGGGACCTGGCCAAGGCATGGTCCGCAGGTGCGAGGACACATCAGTCATTACCAAGGGGAGATACAGACCTGCATCAAGGAAAGTGCATGAGCTTTGGAGCCACACAGGCCTGGATGGACAATTCTGGAAAACAATTCTTCCCTCTCAGAATTGCTGGGAGTGTTAAATGAGATCATGTTTGTTAACCCTACACATCTGGCATGTAGTAAGGATTTAATAAATTGCAGTCGATCTTGATATCATTACTTTTGCTGTGATCCAAAGAGCTCTGGTAGGGACTTCCCTGCTGGCACAGTGGTTAAGAATCCTCCTCCAATGCAGGGGACACGGGTTCGAGCCCTGGTCCGGGAAGATCCCACATGCCGTGGAGCAACTCAGCCCGTGTGCCACAGCTACTGAGCCTGAGCTCTTAGCCCGCAGGCCACAACGACTGAGCCTGCATACCACAACTACTGAGGCTGTGCTCTGCAGCAAGAGAAGCCCCTGCAATGAGAAGTCCGTACACCGCAACAAAGAGTAGCCCCGACTCGCCGCAACTAGAGAAAGCCCGCTCACAGCAACAAAGACCCACTGCAGCCAAAAATAAATAAATAGATTTATTTTTTCAAAAAAACAAAGAGCTCTGGTAATCCCAAACACTCCAGCGAGCCTTCAGGGCCTACCATGACTTTCCTGACCCCAGGAGCTCCTCCAGCTGCCTCTCCAGCACATAAACATCACAAGTCAGAGCAGGTCAGACTCACTGTGGCCCTGGCTCCTCAGTTACCTAGTTATGATTCAGGCTTCTCAGATCTCTACCCCTACAGATTTGGGCAGTGACCCTACCCAGCCATACTTGCATTAGAGGAGGAGCACTGGGCTTGGAGGACAATGGGCTGGGGTCCAATCCCAACTCCACCTCCTCTCTCTACTGAGCCTCAGTGCTCAGAATAACAGATCCTGCCTCACTGGGTTGTTGTGAGAGTTATTATAAGAAAGTGCCCAGCTCAGGACCTGATACAAAGTGGGGACGCAAGAGTGTTCGCTAAATTTCAGCCCTGATAGCTGAGCGCCTGGCCTCCTTCTGAGACTTATAGGAGGCAGGTATTCTGGGGGGTGGGAATGAGGGGGCAGAGAGAGAGAGCGGGTGGTCTTGGAAATGGAGACTTTTCCTCAATAGCTCATTGGCAGTTACTGGCAGAGACTCTGTCCCTGAGGGATTCTGGCTGGGCCTGTACTATGGAAGGAAAAAAGCAGGCATGCAATGTGGAAGAGAAAGAGAGAGGAATCAGAGAGATGATAAAGATGAGGCCTCTTTAGGAGGCAGAGACCAAAGCCCCGTGACCCGTCAGTGCAGAAGCTGGGATTGGAACCCAGGTGTGTCTGACTTTAAGCCTATGCCCTTTTGACTTCCAGAGGCTGTTCAAGGGGAAGGTGTGGCCTTCCGATGGGGCCTGAGAACAACTCTCTCACTTTCCAGATCCATCAAATGGACACTGAAAGCCCAGGTTACCTGGTGTGATCCCAGATCCTGAAAGTTACTCAGGCTGCTGTCAGACTGTGGTGCAAAACTGACAAAGTCCAGCCAACACAATGGGGACCTCCCGAGCAAAGACTGCCCATTAGAAGAGTCCCACACTGGGTAGAAATGGCCAGATCCTAGGACCCACATGCTTCTCATTGGCTGGGAGCTGCCCAGACAATATGGCCTTGGCCTGAAGGCTCTGCAGCTGGAAGCTGTCACCTCCTGCTCCCCTCACAGATGAAGGGCAAGTTCTGCACCGAAGGGAGGTCTGGGTAGCGCACCTACATGACTCCCACAGTCCACCTGTGCCCTGCAGGGATGTACTTCTCCAAGCTTCCAGTGGATCACTCTTCCTGAAGGGAGGAGACCTGGAAGAGGAAGGTTAGTGGGACAAACTTCAGCTCCCATCACTGCAGCTGATCTTGGAGCTTCAACTCGTGCTATCATCTCCCTCCTCCAGTATGCATTCTGAATCCCTTCCTCTTCCCTGAGATGTCACCTTGACAGATCAGATGATGTGACCCAAGCCCTCAATCCTCATCCCAGGGCTTGCCTTGTGATTCTTCTTCTGGGGCTTGCTGCAAACTTCACTCCACAGCTTTTTCTGCACTGGCGTCTCCCAAACCAAGATCTGCTGGATCATATGGCCCAAGTGGCAGGGCTGCTTGTACTGCAGCCTGAACTTGCTGCACAGCCCTTCCCAGGTCTGGACCCCACTCAAACCTGGGAGCCTTTCCTGTCACCATGTATATGGACTGGAGCAGTAACCCTAGACATGGAACGTGTGCCTCCAGAACCTAAAACGTCTAACTGGCACTGTGTTTCCTTCATGGTGGCAAAAGCAAAATGCAGCCATTCATGAATCTTCTCAAGGTTTATCTCCCACTCTCCATAGCACATGTGTCTTATCAAAGCCTCCAGCGTGCTAGCCACCTCTTGCTCATCCTCCTGGTTACAATAATGTCATCAATGTCACGGGTTCCTGTGATGTTCTGAAGGATGTCCAGGTGGTCTACAACTCTTTGGACTATATTGTGACAAGGAGCAAAAGAATTAACATGGCCCTGGGATAAAACTATGAATGTATATTCTTGTCTATCTCATGTGAATGTGACCTGTTTCTGATCTTCTTTCCTGATTGGGATAGAAAATAACACATTTACCAAGTCAATAGCAGCACACCATGAACCTGAAGTCATCTTAATCTGCTCTAGCAAAGACCCTAGATGAGCATGGCAGCTGCATTTGGGGCTACTATTCAGTAGAACTTCCAGTTGTCTACAGTCACACTCTAGGACACATCCGGTTTCTGTAAGGACCAGACTGGTAAATTAAACAGATATATGATAGGGACCACCACTCCTAAATCTTGAGATCCTCACTGATAGCATTAATATCTGCCACCTCCCCTAGGATACAATATTGGTTTTGATTTACTATCCTGTTGAGGGGTGGAGTGTGGAGAACAGAGAGTGGAGAGGGAAAGAGAGAAAGGAGGATGGATTCAGGGGCTTCTACTTGGCCTTCTCCACTATGGTAGCTCTTACCCCACAGGTCAAGGACCCAATGTACGGATTACTCTATCTGTCAAGTATGTCAACCCCAATAATACATTCAGAGATCAGAGAAATGAGTGCTTAGTGGTCTCACATCCCAGTGGGTCTACTGTAAGCTGGACCCTGGACAGGACTCCACTATTACTTGGCCCTCATGTGTAGGTCCATAATGACACTTCAGGTTTCTGGGTATCAATGTAAACTCAGATTCTGGGTCCAATAGTCCTAGAAGTATCCGGGTATTCCCATTTCCACAGTAAACAGACTCTGAGTAAATGGCCATCAGTCTCTTTGGCGAAGGACTGAGAAGATGCTTACAGGATGTGCTTGCTGTGATATAGCACAGTCTTTCCTCCTGGAGACACAGCCACTTCTTCAGTCAACAGGTTCTCCCTTCTACTAACATAAATATCTAAAATCTGGATCACATCCAAGAATTGGGCAAGGGATTGTGACATTTTATTGGGGCAGCCACCCTAAACCTGCTGCTTAAACATTCTTGCTTTCTTTTGATCATACCCTCACTGATTACCCATCTATTTTGCCTGTAGGGCAACTTATTCTATTAACCATCTCCACTGTTTTCTGCAGGTCAAGCTCCATTGGCTGCCACCCTAACTTTGCCAGTTTAACAGTAATTGTGACCTCCTGGTTTTTGTAGGAGCCATAGTCCCCATTGCTACCAAGAGGCCAAGCTCTATGACAGTCATCTTCTACCATCACCTCCTCTTAAAAAGGAGAGAACCACCATTGAGCTTAGTGACACTGGTGCCCTCTCACCAACACACACCCGATGAACTTGGTGAGTAATGTCTTCTCTGAGCCTTCCTAAGGACTATCATCCTCTGATGGGTCTTCTGACCTCACATAATATATTCATTCTAGCACATCTGCTTCCCTGACACTTTTAATCCCTTTCTCTTCCATTTGCCATGGCAACTCAGGCATTTCAACTTTGCTTGGCATACACCACCATTTTCTCCAAGTTTCTAGGAGCCTCCCAAGCAGCAAGTTCGCACTGTCCCCTCAGATCCTTGCCAGAGGGTTAAATCCCATATCCCCAAGTAAATACACTCCCCTTTCCCAGTTGTCTGTTCTGGATCCCTTGATCCAGCACCCTTAAAATACAGTCTACTGTATAATTCTTATAGTTCTTCTGGAGTATAGTCCCTTTCCTCCAATGTAAGACTCTGGCTGGGTCATGATGCAACTTAGTTCTGATTATCAGCCTGGCAGCCAGAAAAGGAGATGAGGGCAGACTCTGGAGAAGACCCCTATTGCCGGGTGGGGGAGAAGCGTCTTCAGTGTCTTCCTGCATGAGGGGAGTGCTATCTCTTATTAGAGAGGAGTGGGTCACCTCTGCATGCTCTGATAGTGCAGAGTCTGGGGAGACAAAATATACAGGTGTCCCCATCCCAGGGGTCCCCATTCCATGTGTCAGGCCCCAGTTTTTCCCAGCCAGGCTCCTGACCTTAGCATAGAGACTTGCCTCAGCTGAGCATTCTTCATCTTTGAAACTCCATACTATTCAATCCTAATTTGGATCATAAACTTTTTCTGCTCTCCCTCTGCAGGAAATAAAGGCTCATTTGTAAACCACCCAAAAGCATCTTCACACTTAGTTTTTGTTTAAGTGCACTCCGTTTTTCATGATCTCTCTGAAGGGTCAATATAACTTATGTAACTTAATACAACCAATTAATTCCATTGTCTTTATACGCATTGTCCCCTGTGCTTTTCAAACACCCACGTCATTGCATGGCCAGGATGTTCCCTCCACTGGAACATTCTCCCAAGTCATTACCAATGAAAGTTTTAGCAACTGAGCTGCCATCTTGTACCAGGGACTGTCGTGCCTCACGTACCCCTGGGGACGGGGTCTTCATTGACAGCTGGGCAGCAAGCGACCCAGTAAATAAATCCATCTTACCTCCTGTGCCAGGTTTGGTCCTTCAGGAAGCACACACCATGATGGAGTAAGGAGTACAAAATACTTAATGGGAGACAATGTCTATGAAAGATGAAGGGAGAAAAAGAGGATTAGCCCTTCTGATTGTGATGCAGATCTGATAAAGCCTCTTCCCACTGTTTGAGAGCTGCCTGGGGAAAGCGTGGCTCCTCAAGAGTGCTGCAGCAAGAGGGGGTCCACTAATTGCACTCCTGGTAGCTTGTCATGGGTTGAACTATGTCTCCGAACACCCTAATTCGGATATGTTGAAGTCCTAACCCCCTGAATGTGAACTTATTTGGAAATACTGTTGTTGCAGATGTAATTAGTTAAGAGGTCACATTGGAGTAGGGTGGGCCCCTAATCCAATATTGTTAGTGTCCTTCTAAGAAAAAGGCCATATGAAGACAGAGGAACACAAGAAGAGCGCCACATGAAGACGGAGGATGGAATAATGCAACCACAAGCCAAGGAATGCCTGAGGCTACCAGAAGCTAGGAGAGAGGCATGGAACAGATCCTTCCCTCGCACCTTCAGAGCAGCATGGCCCTGCTGATCCCTTGATTTCAGACTTCTAGACTCCAGAACTATGAAAAAATAGATTACTGTTTTTTAAGCCACCCAGTCTGTGGTACTTTGTTATGGCAGCCCTAGGAAACTCATTCACAGCTGACTAGCAAGTTATCTTTTGAAGGGAGAGCTGAATGGTGCACTTCTATGGTTGGCACAAATCTTAAACTGGCTCCAGAGCCCACATTCTTTACCTTCCCTGGGGGCCCATGAACTGGGGAGGGAGAAGGTCAAGGTCCCATGCTTTCCTTTGGAAGTCCTCCCACCACCACCTCTGCTCCACACTGGTCCTTGGCTGTGTGGACTCAAAGACTGGGGTGATGGAGACTTAGGACAGCCCCCTTGAACAAGAGAGCCAAGGCTCTAGGAGACCTGAGCCCCATCTAGGCCACAGCAGCTCATCTGGCCCCATCACTTGGGTGACAGGGAAGGAACTTGATCTGCCACCTCTCACCTTGGGGCTTCCATCTCCTGGGAAGCTGTCCCCCAGGTCATCTGAAGCTGGAGACACTCATGTGGGGAGGGGAAGGGGGTGCAGAAGGTGCCCCGTTCCAAGCCCCGTACCTCTAGGGAAGAACTTGCTGCAGTCTCTCAGCCTACACACATGTATATTTCTGGGGAGGGGGTTTAGGGTTTTCAAAGATGTCTCTGACCAACCCTCCAAAGGTAGGGACCAACATCTCTTCTGAGCTCTGCACTTGACTCACTGACTTCCTCCCCTCCTTACAGCCCCAGAGACCTGCCCTTTGGTGACACCGTGGGGCCAGGTTCCATTTTCCTCCAAAGAAGACCTTGGCCACAAGGCTTGCCCAGTGCCCTTGGAGGTCTCCACAGACAAAACTCCATCCACTTGAGGTCTCAAGGGGCTGGAAGTGCCAAGTGACTGAAATGGGCAGCCTCTGCAACTGGAAAAGACTGACATGCCTTGAGTTGCCTTTGGGGATAGTTTTAAGAAGTGGGGAAGGAAGCCCCCACATCCTGAGTTCCCAGTGTCTGCCAGGCCTGGTGCGAGTCCTTTGTCTTCTGCAGTGTCATGTTATTGGCCCCATTTTGTAAGTCAGAAGTCATGGGCTCAAAGAGAAGAGAAAGGCCACCCGATGACAGAGTGGTGAGGTTGGACTTGACCCAGATCTTCTGCTTCCTAGCTTGCCAGCATGCTGCCCTCTCTGGAATCATCTATATGGAGAAAAGGATGGAACCCTGCAATGATTCATCTCCCAATCTGATTCAAATAGAATCAAGTTTTTCATAAAGTTCTTTGGATGCATGTGCCAAACTTATTTTTCCAGTGTCGGAGAAAGCTGTTAGAAAGACTTTGACATGGACAGAAAAGATTACTGGGTGTCTTGTCTATAGTCGTCTTCCAGGTTGTTGTCACATTTTATTATCCTTGAGATAGTCTACAACTCTCTAAGTAGTGGAAAATTGATAATAAGGCAAATTATTCTTTTCCATGGAAATGCAAATGAATCGCATCCAGTGGAATGCATTGATGATTGCCCCATGGATAAACCAATTTTGTAAATATTTTAAAATATATCAACATTCTTATAACCTATATATGTAAGGTTCTCTTAATTCTCCTTTGAGCCAGTGGTACCATCTTACTGGTTCCTTCATTCATCAGTGGGTTAACCGACACATGTTCATTACATATTTGTAAGTGGCTAGGAAATTCGTACTTTCTGGCTGACTTTGCCTCTTGACGCAGACCTGCTACTCGTCACCTGAAGTGTGGTAAGGTACAAGAAGCTGGACTTTGTATTACCCGGAACTTGCTTTTTAAGACATCTTCCAGAGTTCATAAAGAGACATTCTTTTCCTTTTTGTACTTTTATTTTTGTTACTATTTCCTGTCTTCTTAATATTTATTCTTGTGTGTATCATAGGAAGGGCCACAAGCACAAGTCTACCTGTGTCCCTTAGTGGAAAGGCATGTGTGCTCGCCAAGGCCACACGGGAGACATTTATTGACACTGTCACCTCCTCTGTTTACTCTCACTCCAAGGACAGACTGTAACCCAGCAGGATGGGAAGGGGCACGAGATTCAGACTCCTTCTTACACACTTGGGCTCTGATAACAGGAAAGGCTGTTGGAGGCTCCAGAACTGATAACCTCCTGGGCCAGCGGGAGCCAGACATTCCGGGAGCTGGGGAGAGCAGACAGCTCTGACCAAGCTGAGGATGCACCAATGTCTGAGAGATGATGCTATTGGTCCTTGTTGGTCCCCTGCAGGGACCCAGCCTGAGCTGAGCCCCAGAGCAGGAAGGAAGTCATCCTGAAAGGCAAAGTTCAGGATGGTTCCCCAGAGCTGTGGTCTCCAAACCTCTTTGATCTCATACCATTACTGGTTAAAAATAATCTAAGCATGCTGTTTCAAATATGTGTGCGTTTTATTTTGAAATATTGTATTTGTTTTCCTACATATTAAATAGCAGTAAAGCTTAATGACTTTTTTGTTATGAAAAAAAATGCATATAAAGAGAAGTTCTTCCTGCAGCCCAGAGAACTGTCTTGCCCTCACTTTGGAGTCCACACTGCCCCGGAGCAAGCCCATCTTCACAGCACAGGACAGAGTGGAGCACGTAGGGAGCTTATAGCCAGCTCTACCACTGAAGACTTAGGACAAGCTGTGTCTCCTCTCTGGACCTGAGTTCCCCCATCTGTTTAAAATCAGGATTATAATACATGTCACTATCATGCCTCCCTTACAGAAACACCAGTTTATGTGAAAAATGTGAAGTACTATAATTATCTGCTGTGAGGTGTCATTTCCAGGAGCCTGAAATACTCATGCTTTTTGTTTTTGTTTTTTTTAACAGCAGACCGACAAGAATCTGGGCAAGAATGAAAGCTCAGGTCTAAACAAGGAATACCCCCTGAGGGTAACACCTGGACGGTATAAACTCACCAGAGCAAAGCTGCACTAAATTACCACAAATAGATCCTCTTCCAAGGGGGAGGGAATCCTGGAGGGGACAAAGGGATGTAATCAGGGCCCCGAAGTAAATGTTGTTGACTTCCCTTCTTAGCCTCCAGCAATAACTAAAATTTGTACTGATATTATTTGCTGAAAGTAATAGTAACTACTATTTACTGAGCACTCAGGATTCGAAGCATTTTGCATGTATTATTTCATCTTGTTTTTGAAATTGTACCAGGGGTAAAGCATGATTATCCCGCTTTATCTATGGGGAGCCTGAGACTCGGAGACATGCAGTAATTTGGCCAGAGTCATCTGGTTGCCAAGTCTTAGACCCAGGTCCTCTGGCTCCAAGGCTTCCTTTGACACCACACTCCAGCACGCCATGTTGCCTCCTTTCCTGGGCACCTCCGTCTTTAGCGAGACGTGGATGATTCCCTTCTGTCAGTTTCCCTTCAGGCTCTCCCTTAGATATGGGGGCCAAGTGGGCCACCAGCAGCTTCGGAAAGACCCTGGGACCAAGGAAGGCCACCAGCAGCCCCAAGGCTGGCAGAGCCATGTTCACGGCCACTACAGAGCTTGCAGCTGGGGGGCATTTAAACTCATCCAGACCCCCGGTCACTCTTTGACTGACGTCTCAGACCGAGGTCCAAAAGGTGATGCACCCCACTTGGGAACTCCAACCCCGTGGTTGGCTGGTGGGTTAAAGAAGACAGAAGCTGCTGCGTTTGTTAGGAGCACTGGCCTTGGAATCAGCCTGAGGTTTAAATCCCAGCCCTGCCACTTCGTCACTGTGCCTTTCTAAGCAAGCAGCTTTATCTCTGGGAGCCTTGGTTTCCCTATCGTAAGATAACACCTGCCTCACGATTGCTTTACAAGTCATTCTTTTATTCATTCAACAATAATAGGTTGGACGATTTGAAATTGCTGATGTTTAATCATTTTCTTACAAAAACAGCCATGTCGTACTGTTCAACTCTAGTATTTCTTGAGCTCTTTAACAGTCAGGGTTCTATAGAGAAACAGAACCAATAGGTTTGAGACAGAGACAGAGAGATAGCTTTTCAGATACTGGAAAATCCCCCTTCTTTTAACAGGCTGGCAAATCTGAAATCTGTAGGGCAGGCTAGAAGTCTGAAAATTCAGGTAAGAATTGACATTGAGGTCTTGAGTCCAAATTTCGTAGGACGGCAGGCGGGAAACTCAGGCAGCGTTTCTATGTGACAGTCTTGAGGAGAATTACTGCTTCGGGAAACCTCAGTCTTTGCTCTTAAGGCCGTTAACTGATTGGATAAGTCCCATCCACTTATTACGAAGCGTAATCGGCTTTACTTAGACTCAGCTGATTGAAAATATGAATCATATCTACAGACACCTTCACAGCAACATCTAGATGCACGTTTGACCAAACAACTGTACACCATGGCCTAGCCAAGTTGACATAAAATTAACTTTGTAAGTGCCAACTATGTACCAGGCTCTGTCGGAGGTGCAGGGGGTCCACGAGTAGATAAAACTGACAAAAGTGCCTGACTCAGCATAGCTTAACGTTCTAGTTGAGAGACAGAGAGCCAATAACCAGCACAATAAATAAGTAACTGTGTATTATGTTAAGAGGGAAAAAAGTGGGCTATGGGGGATGAAAGCTCAGGGGGCTGGCAGGCACGGCCTGCAGAGTGGTCAGGGGAAGGTAGGTCTCACTGGGCGCCATGGCATGAAGGGGTGAGGGGTCAGCCACGCCAGAGCCTTCCGGGAAGAGGGCTGCGTCAGTGTGGAGATGTTAAGGCTGGAGCATGCCTGGTGTGTTCTGGAAAGGAGGCCAGGGTAGCTGGAGTGGAGCAAGTGATGGGGAGGGAGAGTGACAGGAGGTGAGTTCAGAGAGGTCCTGTGGGGCCTTATAGGTCATTGTCAAGTGAGAAAATGAGGATTAACTCAGAGACACATGCATGTCACGTACCCAGCACAGTGTCTGGCCTAGGTGACCTAGGTCCTTGAGTGCAGGCCAGTGGACTCTGAGTTAGCGCTTTTTCCTCCCCTCCTCTTGAATTCTGTGTCCTGGACTCCACATTTTACCCACTTCATTCCTAAACAGATATTTTGGGAACCAGTGGACCACCACGACAGCCTGGAGGTCCAACAGCACCTGCCGTATACGTGAGACAGCTGGACCCACCGTAAGAGGAGGCCAGAAATACCCTGGGTGAGCCCGGCTGTAAAGGGGCTGGCCCGAGACATACGGTCCACTTCTCCCACTGGCATCCCAGCCCTGACCTATCTGCCCAGGCCGGTCTGCAGCCCCAGCCAGCTCTGTCTCGGGCTTTGTTCCTGAGTTTCCAAGGCCCCTCTTCCTGCCAAACAAAGCCCCCAGCCCCCGCCTGCCGCCCAACAGGCACCTGGGACCTCCGGGCCTGGGAATCAAAGCCTGTTTTGCAAAGGAGGCCCTGTGTTTGGAGAAACACCCATCCCCTGCTGCCCAGCCCTTCAAAGAGCTCGCATTGTTCTGCGCTGAGAAGGCGCCTCCTGACGCGAGGGCTGGGCCGGGGCTGACGCGGGTGGACCTCTGATCTCAGGCCAGGCCCTCCACACCACTCAGGGGGGATGCAGGGGCCAAGCCAGGCGTGGTTTGTCTCATGGCACTGTGCCCCTCTCCTTTCCTCTGCCCACCTGAGCCCCCATCCTTTGCTTCCCCGCCAAGGCTAGGACCCGGCGGCCCAGGCCCTTCCACCACCTGCCCAGACAGCAAGGTGGGCCGAGAGAGGCATCAGAACAAGAACTGAGGTGGGCCCCACAGGAGAGAGCCAGGGCGAGCGTGTCAGACGCTATGTGAAAAATGCCCTCATTTCACAGATTGCGAGACCGAGGCCAGAGAGGAGATGGAACTGGACCTGGGGCCCAGCTCCATCTGGGGAAGACTGGACTTCACTCCACACCCTTGGTAATGAGAGGTCCAGGCCAAAACATAGACCTTCTGACCCAAAGCCAGGTGCTCTTTTTTTTTTAAAGAAATATTTCATATGTACTTTTTTTTTCCCCACCAGCATTGTTTTACAATTACAGTTACAACTTAACTTCAGGTAGAAGTAAACTTAAATGCTCTTAACAGCGAGTGGAGGTCACAGAGCTGGCAGTGGGGCCCAGGCAGGTCCTGATCACTCACTGAGCCCTTGGAGGCACTCTCCTGTGTCTGCTTTCCTTCTCCTGCCGTCATCACACAGCCCAGAGGTGGCCGTGGGGCCTCTTAGCCTCACCCCTGCCTTCCTGAGGTCTCTCAAGGCACAGAGAGGGTAAGTCATCTGCCCAAGGTCTTACGGGAAACCAGGGACAAGTCATAACTCAGACCCCCATCTCAGGGGCTACTTCCACATTCTTCTTTTCTCCAGCTACACTGGTGAGCGGTGGCGTCCCTTTGCCACAGTGTCCCCAGTACCAATGTTGACTTTGCGTCCAGGACGCTGACTAAGATCGAGGGCTCTGCAATCAGACAGACTTGGGGTCCAGCCAAGGCCCCTTCACTGCAGAGGCAAACTACTTGTTCATTCTGAGCCTCAGTTTCCTCCTCTGTCAAACAGGAATGATGACAGCCCACAACGTAGAGGCTATTGTGAAGATTAACTTTGGGGGGAGGAAACATGTGAAAAGCCCTTAGCACGTGATAAATGATAAACGCTCAATAAGTGTTAGCATCCTGGAGTCTGTCATACAGAGTGAAGTAAGTCAGAAGGAGAAAAACAAATACTGTATGCTAACACATATATATGGAATCTAAGAAAAAATGTCATGATGAGACTAGGGGTAGGACGGGAATAAAACACAGACCTACTAGAGCATGGACTTGAGGATATGGGGAGGGGAAAGGGTAAGCTGGGACGAAGTGAGAGAGTGGCAGGGACATGTATACACTACCAAATGTAAAATAGAGAACTAGTGGGAAGCAGCCGCATAGCACAGGGAGATCAGCTCGGTGCTTTGTGACCACCTAGAGGGGTGGGATAGGGAGGGTGGGAGGGAGGGTGACGCAAGAGGGAAGAGATATGGGAACATATGTATATGTATAACTGATTCACTTTGTTGTAAAGCAGAAACTAACACACCATTGTAAAACAGTTATACTCCAATAAAGATGTTAAAAAAAAAAGTGTTAGCATGATCATTATTATTACTCCTACTTTCACTATTTGGAGCAGATGGAAAATGAGGGGCCAGGGTAAGGTGTGGCATTGTCTCTTTGTGTGAGCTCTTCCTAAAGCAAACAGCAACGGCCCCTTCCTGTCGGGCTAAAGGGAGAGGGAAGGGCCACGCAGGGCGGGGGGGAGGGGATGCTGCTGAGAGAGACTTCTGATCTCCAGCCTGGGATTCTCCTATTTCACCTCCTTGGCCTTCTGGGTCCCTGAGTGTGATCTTTTGACAGTCAGGATATTGCTGTCCTGGTCATCTTCCTCAAGTGTCTAATGACCATAGAGGTCACTTCCAGCCCCAGATTCCTGGAAAATTCCACAAGGCTCTTTGGGGGGGTAGTATGGCAGAGTAAAAACTACGGTGACACCTTGAGCAAGTAACTTCTGAGACTTGCTTGAGAGACCGGCAAGCATGGAAGTTAAGAGTTCCAATCCCAGCCCCGCCATTTGCTCATTGTGTGAACTTGGGTAAGTCCCTCAACCTCTGTAGGTCTCAAGTTTCCTTCCACCAAACAAGGACAACAATATCCATGCGATAGTATGATTTAGAATATTCTATATGCCATATTTGCTGGACCCTAAATGGTGCACGGTGACATTATCCAAAATTATGCAAAATGCCCACTGTAGTGTGTGGTACCTTACAGATGCTAAACAAATTCTAGTTCCCTTCAGAGCCAGAGTTTAGACTCTCTTAAACTTGTGTCAATGGGCAAGTCATTCCAGCTATTTGTTAGGTGATTCCTCATCTACAAATTGGAGCTAAACATAACTTCCTTACAATATTAATCATAATAGCTGCCATTTGTTGATTACATACTACATGCCAGGCATTCTCTGTGCTCGGCACTTTTCATGTATTAACTCATATCATCTTCTTGGCAAGTTCATAAAAAGGTATTCTTATCCCCATTTTACAAATGGGGAAACCGAAGAGTTTCCCTAACAGGCAGCCTGACCTCAGAGCCCTGCTTTCCACCACCACACACACCGCCCACCGCTCAGCACCTGCAGGGTAGATCAAAGAGGGGCTTGTGTGTAAAGTAACACACAGCATCCATCAATGCTAGTGCCCTTCTGGCCTTGCTAAGAGCCATATCAGATACTGGGGGACAGAGCTAGAGATACAAATATCGAGAGGGATTTTTTAATGTTTGCTTCTTAAATGATAAAAGATTTGCCTATGGAATATTCATACAATGCAATACCACACAAATAGTAAAATCTAAAGGTGTCTTAGAAGAATTTGCAATGACGTGGAGAGACATCCACAATATTACAAAGTGAAAAGAAAAATAAGACCTGTTCTCAAACAATATGAAATTCCCAAAACAACTGATGTTGAAATGCGATTGCTTAGAAGAATGCCTGGAAGGATCGATATGGCAAGTTATTAACACCCGTGGGTGTTTATATGGCTGGACAGTAGGATTGCATGGGGTTGTTATTTTTTTCTTTTTGATCAGCTGTATTTTCTAATTGTTTTTCTAGAAGCAACATATATTTCTTTTGTAATTTAAAAATATTTACGAATGCAAGATGAATAGTGACTTAGGTCTACCAGTTTAAAAAAAAAAAGACTGAGCTTTATTCTCTCACATTCATTTATTCACACAATAAATATTCAAGTATGTACTATGTGCTTCTGTTCAGCAGCAAGTTCAGTCAGTCCAGAATAACACTGCTGTGAAGGAGTAGATGGTGGGTAGTACTGGGAAAAGGGGTGCCGGCGCACGCGTGGGGACTGGTCTCGTGCTGTAAAGGACACATGCCTTCCTTGTGACAGCCCAGCAAGCCTGCACTTTTTCCTCCACGGTGATGTAGCCCCCTGTCTATTCAAGGGAATCAGGCCTCCCTCCTGAATGACTCCTTGAGAGGGAGATACGGGAGCTCATACCACAAGGGAAAGGACAAAGAACAAACATCTGCTGAGGATCTTTCGCCATGCTGGGGACTTTCATGCCACCCAATGAGTCCTCCCTTCCACCTTGCATCTCCATTTTTGCAGATGAGGGCACTGAAGCTCAGAGAAGCAAAGTTGCTTGTCCAAGGAGACCAGCTAGTCAGAGAATGAGCTGGAATTTGAATCTAGCTCCTTCCGACTGAGACGCCATCATCCTTCTACTGCAGGACCCACTCTCTCCCTCACTTCTCCTTCACCATCGTCATTATTCTGGACATGATGTGCTGGTGCCCTGCTAAGGGCATTGTCTCAGCAATCGATGTTCTCATTTACTCTTGCCCTGAGGTGGAAGCAGGAGGGAGGTGGTATTTACCAGTGATGAATCCCAGGCTCAAACAGGTTTCTACCTGCCTGGTCACACAGCTCTGGAGTTGGGGAGCTGAGATTTGCAATCTGTCCTTCTGGGTTCCAGAGCTCTGGTCCTAAACACCCACACTGCCTGCCTCTCCTCCTATCTTAGGTTAGACTCCTCTGAACAGCATGGAGCACTTTGGGGGTAGCATTAGGGAACATAAACAAGTGTCAGCTCTTCTTTTCCTTTTCCTTGCTTTTTACAACATTTGAGGAGTCTGTAATGTGAAAAGATAAAGAAGGTAGAGGAGTACAGCAAGAGGGAAGGTGCAGGAGGAATGTTTGGCAATTTGTCAAGCTGCAAGAATCAACACCCCATTTTTTGATAGAAACAAAAATTCAGTTTCTGAAAAATGAGCATGGAAGCATGGTGGGGAAAGAGAATGGAGAAAAGACTTGAAACCAAGTTCTTGGAGGTACAGTTAAAGGAACTGGAAATGCTTAAACTGGAGAAAAGTAGTTTTGATCATTCAACTAACAAATACGTGACAGGCTTTTCTTCTGGGGCAAGCATTGTGTAAGGTGTGAGGACATGCAAATAAACAAGACAGACATGGCCTCTGTTCTCGTGGAAACCTAAAATGGATGGGATGGTCAAGGTCTCTGCCTGAAAATATCTGAAGGGGTATTGGGGAAGAGTGAATGGCCTTGTTCTGTGGGGACCAGAGACAGAGATTGGATTGTTGTGTGGATGCCTTGATGGGCAGATTTCCTCCCTGAAGATGGAGGAACTTACCCACAGGCAGAGCTCTTCCAAGATGGATGGCTGCCTCAGGGAAGTAGTACGCTCCCTGGCACAAGGGGAAAGAAGGTGTGAGCACTTTGAGAGGATATGGACGAGGGACTGTATTTGTCTGCTCAAGCTGCCAGAAAAAAATACCACTGAGTGGCTTAAATGATAGACATTTATTTATCACTGTTCTGGAGGCTGAGAAGTCAAAGATCAATGTGCCAGCCAGTTTGGTTTCTGGTGAGCCCTCTTTTCCTGATTTGCAGATGGTGACCTTCTGTGCTCTCAGATGGCCTTTCCTTAGTGCATGTGCAGAGAGGGGGTGTGGGGGAGGGAGACAGAGCTCTGATTCTTGTGTCTCTTCTCATCAGGGCACTAATCTCATCATGAGGACCCCACCCTCATGACCTCATCTAACCCTAATTACCTCCCAAAGGCCTCATCTTCAAATATCATCACCTTGGGGGGTTAGGGCTTCAACATATGAATTGACGGGGGCGGGGCACACAAATATTCAATCCATAACAGGGGTCTCAGCATGAACAGGGCAGCTGGACTAGCTCACTGCAGAGAGCCCTTCTATACTTAGTTCTGTGCTTCTGTGGAAGTTGAGGGCCATATGGGCCCTGTGCTGAGGGTCAGGTGTGACTCAGGCAGCTGGAATTGGGCAGGATGAGAGAACCAGACAGAATACCTGGGTGGTTCACCAATTATCACCCCTCTCTGCTCTGGGAGTAGAGATGCAAAGATGAGTAAAACCACTACTTGTGGTAACACAACCCTGGGCAAGGCACTTTCCCTCTTGTAGTATTAACTTCTTCATCTGATAAAGAGGGTGTCATCACAACCAAAAACCTATTGTGAAATGGGGATAAAGTAAGGAACTGTATGGTACAGCTCAGCACAGAGCTTGAAACATAAGCACTCAGTGGATGTGAGCTGCCATTTATGATTACTTATAATAATTAGAACGAGTGCCTGCCATGGGGTTTCAACCCGGGTGGGGAACATATAGGAACACAGACGAGGAGATTATGGTGTAGGGAATCTCTCTACCTCAGAGGGTGTTTAATTCTCACAAGGACCTCTCCTGGAGTAGGAATCAGGGAAGGCTTCTTGGTGGAAGGGACAATTTGAGCTGGAACATGAAGAAAGACTGAAAAAGTTGAGGGGGTTGGGGTCAGGTTATTGAGAACTAAAGGATTAAAAAAAATTTTTTTTTTTTTTTAAAAAGACAGGCTGTTGGGCTAACTGGAGAAAGAAAATGGCTCAGGTGACCACATACGTATATTCACTCATTCACCTGCTCAATCATTCACCACTTCCCACGTCCCCACCTGCCACAACTACAATGCCTTCAGCTCTAAAAATCACAACTCGGACATCCCACCCTCTGACCACAGTTCCACTCTCCCATCACATGTACTGCACAGGTCCCCTCCACCCGTTCTTCATCACACAGGCATCTCCAGCCACTGGCCCTCTTTGTTCTTCCGGTCCTTCACCCTCTTCTTCCTCATGTCTTTCTCCTCCCCCCAGCTGCTCACAACCACTTTTCTACTGTTTTTTATGAGTCTGACTTTTTTGTTTTGTTCTGTTTTTAGATTCCACATATAAGTGATACTGTGGAGTCTTTGTCTTTCTCTGACTTATTTCACTTAACATAATGCCCTCAAGGACCATCCATGTCATCACAAATGGCAGGATTTCTTTCTTTTTCATGGCTGAATCATATTCCATTGTATATATACCATATCTTCTTTATCCATTCATCCATTGACAGACACTTAGGTTGTTTCTGTATCTTGATTATTGTGAATAATGCTGCAACGAACACAGGCGTGAAGATGTCTCTTCGAGATCTTGTTTTCATTTCCTTTGGATATATACCCAGAAGTGGAATTGCTGGATCATAGGGTAGTTCTAGTCTTAATTTTTTGAGACACCTCCATATTATTTCCCATAGTGGCTGCACCAATTTACATTCCCATCAACAGTGGACAAGAGTTCCCTTTTCTCCACTTCCTCACCAAGGCTTGTTAGCTCTTATCTACTTGAGGATAGACTCTAACACTTGTGAGTCATGTCCTTCTTTATTACAGCTCAGAGTCAAGGTCCGAAATTTCAATAACAGTCTTGTTAATGCCATGAATTCTCTTGCCCCTCTATCTTTAGATCTCATTGGTTGAGCAACCCCCTCCCTACCTGTTTCTGTGGCTTCCTCTGCCCAGCAGCCAAACCCTGCTGAGAACTGCACACCACAGGGCAGAGGCCTTCCCTGTAGCTCTGGGACCCTCACATCAAATGGGCCTTGGACACTGCCCATAACCAACCACCCTCCAATGGCCACTTCACACCTTCACCATGCTCCTGAAACCTGCTTCCTCATCCTCAGTGGTGATTCCACCTTCTACCTGATAGAGAAAGAAAACACTATTCCTTATCTTCACACACGCACACACACACACACACACACACACACACATGCAACCCTACACCCATCCTCTTTGCTTTCCCCTTCTATTTCAGCACAGGAGCTGACATTCTCATCAAAGCCCAGTTCTCCACCTGGCTTTTGGTGCCCTGCCTTCCCCCTTTCTTGGGGACCTAGTATTTCTTATTATCCTTTCTTTCTCTTGGATTTTCTAACTTTAGTTCTCCATCACATCTTTCCTGTTAGCCTTTAAACACGTTCAAATCACCTTGCTAAACAAAAACAAAAGCCAACTCCCTCAACCTCACATCTTCTCCAGCAACCACTCTCTGTGTTTCTAACCTCCACCACAGACCTCTGTCTCCACTTTCTCAGCTCCACTCACCTTTCCTGACAGCTTCAGCGAGATATAACTGATGTACAATAAGCTGCACATATTGAAAGTGTACAACTTGGTAAGTTTTGCCATATGTCTACACCCATGAAACCACCACCACGATGAAGATAATGAATACCTCCATCACCCCCATGAGTCTCTTTGTGCCCCTTTACAAGCTTCCTGCTCTGTCACTCACTGAAAATGCTCTTGATAAAGATACTTGTGAGCTGTATCTCACCAGATCCAATGAAGAATGGTAATTGCTCCTTAGACATCTCAGAAATACCTCAAATACGACCCATCCAAAACCAGACTCATGAGCTTATTCCCCCAAACCTGCTCCTATTCTGGTAGCACCAGTTAAGTGCTAGTGTGAGGCAGAAGCCTAGAAGTGTCCTCGACACACTTGGGCAATGCTGCACCAAGTACCATCCGTTTCACATCCTCAGTTATCTCTGTCCCCTCCTCTCCATCTTCATCATCACCGCCTTAGCCGAAAACTCCTTCCTCAGTCCCGCACCATAGCAAGGGTCTCCCGAGAGCCAACTCTATCCATGTTGGTGCACACACTTCACCTCCCAGCTGCAGCCAGAGGGAGCTTTTTTGAAAGCAAGAATGATCATGTGATCCCCACCCCCACTTAAAATACAGACAAAGACTAAAATCCATAACACAACCTACAAGGCTTGCAAGGTCTGGCCTCTCCTTTCCTCTGCACCCCCGCCTTACCCCACGCCCTCTCGGTCCCTGAGTTCTCACCACACTGGCCTCTGTTCAGTCCCTTTAATTTACTGGGATTCACCCCATCACAGAGATTTGCATATGTTGTTTCTTGTCCGGAACTCTTCTCAGTTCATGCTTCAGACCCTGGCACAATTATCACCTCCTCAGGAAAGCCCTCCTTGATGCCCCTAAGTTAGCTAAATTACCTTGCCACATCTTCACTTAGCATTCTGTACCTTTCTCTATAATATGTGCCACTTGGGTGTGACTTGATTATCTGTCTGCATATCTGTTTCCCTTACAATGTCATTTCCCTCACTAAAGTCCTAGGCAAGGGAGGGGGTCTGTCTTTGCTCACCATGGTATTCCCAATGCCTGACCTGGTGGACCCAGTCTCCAGCATTAGTAAGAAAAATGTGTTAAATTAATGAGCATCTGCTGAGCATCTACTGTGTGCCATGCTCTTCTGTATGTTTGATTGCATTCAATTCTCAAAACAACCTTGCAGGTGGATATTTTGCTCTTCATATATGAGGTCATTGAGGCTCAGAGAAGCTAAGAAACTTAGCCATGGTCACACAGTGGGAAGTGACTGAGCCTGAGCAAGAACCAGGTCTGTCCAACTCCAAGTTAGAGTCCTCATCAGTTTCCCCAGCTGCCTGGAAGGAAGGAAACATTCTCACATCCACTCCCACACTTGGAGGGCCTGTGCATACCAGCTGCATTATCTCCATTCATCTTCAGAATCAGTCTGAGGTAGGTGTTCTAGCCTTTTCTAAATGCAATAATTGAGGTACAGAAAGGTTATGCGAATGACCCAAAATTACTCAGCAAAACAGCATACCTGGGCTTCTCACTCAGGGTAGCAGGGTTCTTTTCACTGCACCAGACACGACAGAACAGGCAAGGGAAAGCATAGCCTGGAGTACCTGTAACTTCCCACTGAAGGACCAAACTGGCTTCTGGGTCTCTTCTCTGGTTCACACTTGCCAACTTGAGTCATCTTGGCTTTGAGAAATACTCATGCCTAGAATTGCTCTGTTGACCCAAGGCATCAGACAGTTTCCAATCGATGGGGAAGCAAGGGTGGGTGACATGCCCCACCCCTGGTGCCAACTCAAGGAGGTCCAGTGTCAAGACAGGAGGTGGCAGCACAATCCTGGAGCTGACCTTCCACCTCCACTTAAAAATAAACCGTCTGGGGCTTCCCTGGTGGCGCAGTGGTTGAGAGTCCGCCTGCTGTTGCAGGGGACACGGGTTCATGCCCCGGTCTAGGAGGATCCCACTTGCCACGGAGTGGCTGGGCCCGTGAGCCATGGCCGCTGAGCCTGCGCGTCTGGAGCCTGTGCTCCGCAACCGGAGAGGCCACAACAGTGAGAGGCCCGCGTACCGCAAACAATAAATAAATAAATAAATAAACCGTCTGGTCTTAGGGTGGCTTTTCAAGGACAGCCTGTGTCAGCCATCACCCTCCCTCCAGGGCACAGTGTGGAAGCACTGGGTAGGTGGGGCCCTGACTGACAGCGGTAGGTGCCCACGGGCTCTGGACAGAATCAGCCACTTTCCAGCTAGAGTAGAACCAATAGCCCTTGGGCTGTGGAGCTGCTGGGCCTGAGCCTCCTTGCCCACCCTCTGGTAGGCAGGAAAGGCACTTCAGTTGCAGCGGCCGGCACTAAGGGTGGGGTTCCTAGGAAGGTTTCCCTTGCCAGCAGATGACAAAACCACAGTCGGAATGGTGACATGGACATTCTGCACACCGGGGCCTCCCTGTGGAGGACCCACTAATGCCACCATGGTTTCCTTTGCTCATGCCTTAATACGAGAGGTAACCAAGGACATTTCTCCAAAGAAGACAAACTGCTCAACATCACTAATTATTAGAGAAATACAAATCAAAACTACAATGAGGTATCACCTCACACCGGTCAGAATGGCCATCATCAAAAAGTCTACAAATAATAAATGCTGGAGAGGGTGTGGAGAAAAGGGAACCCTCTTGCACTGTTGGTGGGAATGTAAATTGGTTCAGCCACTATGGAGAACAGTATGGAGGTTCCTTAAAAAACTAAAAACAGAGCTACCATATGATCCTGCAATCTCACTCCTGGGCATCTACTCAGAGAAAATCATAACTGGAAAAGATACATGGACCCCAATGTTTATAGCAGCACTATTTACAATAGCCAAGACATAGAAACAACCTAAATGTCCATCGACGGATGAATGGATAAAGAAGATGTGAGATATATTTATACATACACACGATGGAATATTACTCAGTCATAAAAAAAAGAATGGAATAATGTCACTGTAGCAACATGGATAGACCCAGAGATTATCATACTAAGTGAAGTAAGCCAGAGAAAGACAAATATCATATGATATCACATATGGGGAATCTTAAAAAAAGATACAAATGAACTTATTTGCAAAACAGACACTAGACTAACAGACACAGAAAACAAACTTGCAGTTACCAGTGGGGGGCGGGGAGTGGGATAAATTAGGAGTTTGGGATTAAAATATACACACTACTGTATATAAAATAGATAACCAACAAGGACCTACTGTATAGCATAGGGAACTCTACTCAGTATCTTGTAATAACTTATAATGGAAGAGAATGTAAAATTTATTTTTTTTAAAGAAGATGTTGGGGGTGGGAGTTTATTAATTTATTTATATTTATTTTTGCTGTGTTGTGTCTTCGTTTCTGTGCGAGGGCTTTCTCCAGTTGTGGCAAGCGGGAGCAACTCTTCATCACGGTGCGCGTGCCTCTCACTATCGTGGCCTCTCTTGTTGCGGAGCACAGGCTCCAGACGCGCAGTCTCAGTAGTTGTGGCTCACGGGCCTAGTTGCTCCGCGGCATGTGGGATCTTCCCAGACCAGGCCTCGAACCCGTGTTCTCTGCATTAGCAGGCAGATTCTCAACCACTGCGCCACCAGGGAAGCCCCAAAATATTTTTTTAAAAAAGAGATATCCAGGGGCTTCCCTGGTGGCGCAGTGGTTGAGAGTCCACCTGCCGATGCAGGAGACACGGGTTCGTGCCCTGGTCCGGGAAGATCCCACATGCCGCGGAGCAACTAAGCCCGTGAGCCATGGCCGCTGGGCCTGCGCGTCCGGAGCCTGTGCTCCGCAACGGGAGAGGCCATAGCAGTGAGAGGCCCACATACCACAAAAAAAAAAAAAAAAAAAAAAAAAAAAAGAGATAACCAGATAGAGCAGTGCTTCTCAAATTATTTGCAATGTACCTCAGACCTATCTTTTTGTACTACCACACTTGGATTTCAAATTGCTGCAAAATGTTTCTAAATGCTTACTCAGAACGTTGGTACTTAACTCACAATGGACTGGTAACAAAGAGTGTGCAGACCAGCATAGTCCATGGACCACATTTTGAGTAGCACTGGAGTAGAGGACCCATTATGGGCTAAGATCTGGAGGGGGAATGCAGGCGGAGACCCAAGAACGAGAAAGACCGTGTCTGCTGCCCTAGAGGAGAACAGGCTACAGAGAAAGACACCTGGGTTCAAATTCTGCCATACCAGGGACTTCCCTGATGGCGCAGTGGTTAAGAATCCGCCTGCCAATGCAGGGGACATGGGTTCGAGCCCTGGTCTGGGAAGATTCCACATGCCGCGGAGCAACTAAGCCCACAAGCCACAACCACTGGGCCTGCGTGCCACAACTACTGAAGCCCGTGTGCCCTAGAGCCCATGCTCTGCAGCAAGAGAAGCGACCGCAATGAGAAGCCCGTGCACCACAACGAAGAGTAGCCCCGGCTCGCCTCAACTAGAGAAAGCCCGCATGCAGCAACAAAGACCCAACACAGCCAAAAATAAATAAATAAATAAATTTATTTTTTTAAAAAATATTCTGCCATACCAAATACTAGTATGGCAGAGTTATATAGGTTATATATAAAGGTTATATAAAGGTTATATACTATAACCTTTGGCAAGGCACTTCTGTTTGCTGAGCCTCAGTTTCTTTACCTGGAGAATGGGGGTGGGGGTCATAGTATAGAAGATATCTGTTGCTTCTTTCTGTTCAGTGTCTGGACAAAGATAGCATCTGACTTCCCTTTGGGTTTGGGTGGGCTTAACTTTTCTCTTGGTTTCGGAGCTGGGTACATAACCTAAGTGTGACCAGTTAGCAGGTTCAATCACCCTACGTACAACATGCTTGGTCCAGAGATGGTCACATACCCCAACCGAGCCACTGAAAGTCTATCTTGGATCCCATGCTGGATGTGTTAAGGGAGAAATGCTCTTTTTGTGTGGGCTGCTAAGTGCAAAGAGAGCCCTTCTAAAAATGAAGCCAATACAGAAGAAAGCTGAGCCAAAAGTTGGAGAGAAATGCTCCTGATAATAGTATTTGAATGCCTGGACCCAGATGAGCTTCCAACACCCCATCCTCTCCTTCTCCTGGTCACGGTCTTTGGTCAGACTCCACTGGCTCTCCTTCTCCTCTCTGACCTCCCTGCTGACATGTGCGTCCAGGATGGAAGAGGTCCGAGAATGCAATTTGGGTCAAGAGGTAGGGACAAGCTTTGTGTCATGTCTCTGGACCTTGGCCTTCTCATCTGTCCAGTGGGGATGCTGTCTGTCTCAGACTCTCAAAGTTCTCTCCAGAACTTGGCACACTCATGAGCAAACATCCTTTAGAAGCTTAAAGGCTGAGCCTTGACCCAGGACTGTTGCTGGCATTTTACTTATTTCCCTGAGGCCATTATGACATGTGCAGGTAGATAGAGTGTAGAGAAAGAGCTTTGTCAAAAAGATCTGATCTTCACTTATTGTGTGTGATGCCGTGTGTGCCCATGTTTCAGCCTCCCTAAGTCTTTGTTTCCCCATGTATAAAATGGAGTAATAATAGTACCTACCTGCCAGTATGTCTGTGAGAGACAAGTGATAATGTAGACAAAGCACAGGCACATAGTAGGTGCTTTAAAATGGACTTTATAATTTTTTAAGGACACCAAATGTAGGTGAAACTCAGCTGACTAACTCAGGAAAGATTTCTAGTGTGTTCAGTACAATGTTCCTCTTTTGATGCTTCCTGAACAAGACATGTCCTGAAGGTGTTACTGTTCCTATGAGACAGAGCATCGTCTTGATAACCTCCTCTCTTTCCCCTGCTCCACTCCAATCCAATCAGTTGCCAAATTCTGTCCATTTAGACTCTGCAACACCCTTTCACCAGGCCAGCTCCTCTCGTCGATCTTCCTCTTCACTCTCCCCTGCAGCACATTGTGGGGCTGGCAGCAGCTTTGGGGAGCAGCCCCTTAAGTTCAGAAAACTCCCATGGCTTGCCATTTCCTAACAAATAAACAGCAAATCTCTAGTAGGGACTGCAGGGGTCCACGAACTCTTTTCAGCTTTTCTTTCTACAACAGGTGCTATTGGTACCCCACCTGTATCCCCTCAGTGCATCTTGAACATCGCCTACAGATTTGGTGAGGAGTTCCTGTACACATTGGTGGTGTCCTATGTCAAGCACCCACACCTCTTTGCCCCAAAGCTTTCTGTGGCAGCGGGAACAGGTTCAACCATCTGAGCAGGATAATGGGACTGATCAGATTTGAAAGACAAATACTCCAGCTTCCTCATGCCTCCGTAGGACACTTCTTTTTTTTGTTGTTTTCTGTGGCCACACTTCGCAGCTTGCAGGAGCTTAGTTCCCCAACCAGGGATTGAACCTGGGCCCTCAGCAGTGAAAGTGCTGAATCCTAACGACAGGACTGCCAGGGAATTCCTGGGGACATCCTCTCAAATACAGTACTTACACCTAAATCCTTGATTCAGCAACAGCTTTGGAGGGTACCCAAATTAGGACACTTTCAAAGCTCAAGTCCCATCACACCCTTTCATGCACCCTAAACTCTAGCCAACTTAAACTATAAACTAGATGCCCCATGCAGTCACCCTTCCATGTCTTTCTTTCTGGGCCTGTTACCTAGAAGCCCTTATTGCTTTGCATGGCTGTCATCCCCTATCTATTTTTCAAGAACAAGCTCGGGTTTCATTGATTCTATGATAAGCACAAAGAGTGACTGCTTAACCCTTTGAACTCAGGAGCAGTCTCTCAGGTCCCTCAGTATGCAATTTGCCCTCCAGGTCTCTTGACCAAGTAGAGTCTACCGACCATCTTCCAGCCCCCCCACACCATCCCCTACCCCCACTGCCCCACTTTTGTTCAGTGGCTTACTCCACGACCACAGCTAGACCTTATCATCACCCAGAATGGCTCAGGCTCTGGGATCTTCAACTCCAGTGTCCCCAGGGTGACCACAGACACTTCTCACTCTCTTGCTTCAAAGGCATCTGCTCTAGGAGGTTATCAAGCTCTCCAATCTCCTCTTCCCTGTCTCTTGGCTCCTCCAAGCCACAGACACTATAAAATTCTTAGAGGAAAACACAGGCAGAACACTGTCTGACATAAATCACGGCAAGATCCTTTTTGACCCACCTCCTACAGAAATGGAAATAAAACCAAAAATAAACAACTGGTACCTAATGAAACTTAAAAGCTTTTGCACAGCAAAGGAAACCATAAACAAGATGAAAAGACAACCCTCAGAATGGGAGAAAATATTTGCAAATGAAGCAACTGACAAAGGATTAATCTCCAAAATATACAGCTCATGCAGCTCAATATTAAAAAAACAAACAACCCCCCCCCCAAAAAAAAAATCCCAATACAAAAATGGGCAGAAGACCTAAATAGACATTTCTCCAAAGAAGATATACAGATTGCCAACAAACACATGAAAGAATACTCAACATCATTAATCATTAGAGAAATGCAAATCAAAACTACAATGAGATATCATCTCACACCAGTCAGAATAGTTGTCATCAAAAAATCTACAAACAATAAATGCTGGAAAGGGTGTGGAGAAAAGGGAATCCTCTTACACGGTTGATGGGAATGTAAATTGATACAGCCACTATGGAGAACAGTATGGAGGTTTCTCAAAAGACTAAAAAATAGAACTACCATATGACCCAGCAATCCCACTACTGGGCATATACCCTGAGAAAACCATAATTCAAAAAGAGTCATGTACCACAATGTTCATTACAGCTCTATTTACAATAGCCAGGACATGGAAGCAACCTAAGGTGTCCATCAACAGACGAATGGATAAAGAAGATGTGGCACATATATCCAATGGAATATTACTCAGCCATAAAAAGAAATGAAATTGAGTTATTTGCAGTGAGGTGGATGGACCCAGAGACTGTCATACAGAGTGAAGTAAGTCAGAAAGAGAAAAACAAACACCATATGCTAACACATATATATGGAATCTAAAAAAAAAAAAAAAAAAAATTCTGAAGAACCTAGGGGCAGGACAGGAATAAAGACACAGACGTAGAGAATGGACTTGAGGACATGGGGAGGGGGAAAGGTAAGCTGGGGCAAAGTGAGAGAGTGGCCTGGACATATATACACTACCAAATGTAAAATAGATAGCTAGTGGGAAGCAGCTGCATAACACAGGGAGATCAGGTCGGTGCTTTGTGTCCACCTAGAGGGGTGGGACAGGGAAAGTGGGAGGGAGATGCAAGAGGGAGGAGATATGGGGATGCATGTATATGTATAGCTGTTTCACTTTGTTATACAGCAGAAACTGACACACCATTGTAAAGCAATTATACTCCAATAAAGATGTTAAAAATCAATCAGTCAATCAATCAAATGGGTAACCAACAAGGACCTACTGTACAGCACAGGGAACTCTGTTCAATATTACATAACAACCTAAATGGGAGAAGAATTTGAGAAAGAAGAGATACATGTATATATATAAAACTGAATCACCTTGCTGTACACCTGAAACTAACACAACATTGTTAATCAACTGTTCTCCAATATAAAATAAAAAGTAAAAAAAAAAAAAAAAAGACAGAAGGGGGTAAAGAAATGTAGATAATTATTGACAGAGATTTGGTGAAGAAAAAATACAAATAGAGAGGGAGCTGGAGGGGGGCTAAGTAGAAGAGGAATTTTTGTTCCTATTTTAAAATATGGTAGAAACTTGAGTCGAGGTGGGGGGAGGGGGGAGGGTAACAGAGAAAGGAGAAGACCTTGAAGACGCAGGGAAGAGAGGGGCGGGGCAGTGGAGCAAGGAGCAGGCCCCAGAACAGGGTCACCTTCAACACATCAAGTCTAAACAGATGACTCAGTAAATCCAGGGATGGGTCAGCCACAGACTGACAGCAGCCACAGAACAAGTCAGAACAGACACATTGTTGGAGGAGAAAAGGCTGAGCCAAGGAATCACCAAAGACAAGAGAAAACATAACCAACAAGCCTCTGGAAGAGGCTGAGACTTAAAAGGGCTGAGTCAGAGATCATCCGTTGGGCAGGTGATGAGGCACTTTCTGCAGCTTCTCATCTGAAGCTCTGACTGCTGCTGGGGGGCAGGCAGAATTATGATGCCCCTTGCTTGGAGGAAGAAACTGAGACCCAGAAAGGCCTTAGGGTTACTGAATGACACACAGGTGACTGAGGTTACCAAAGGACACACAGAGCCCCCCAGTAAGGAGGCAGGGAGCCCAGGGAGGGCCTATGGCATCCTCTATCTGGACACATGAAGAGACACCCTTGAGGCCCCACCCAGAAGTGGGCACTCTTTTATACAGTTACCCTTTTTCCACTCTCCTCCCTGGGCTTCTGAGATAGTCTTCCTGGTTTTCTACCTCTTGAATCTTTCTCAAGAGACTTTCCAGAGTACCGCTTCTCCCTCCAACCATTTACAGATCCAAAACTGGATTCACCTTATTCCACCCCAGACTCCTCCTTCCGTGTTCCCTACTTGGCGGTTGGTACCACCTGCCACGAATCTGCCTCTGCCTCCCCCCAACATCCTGCCAATCACCAATCGCTGTGTCTGCTGCCTCCTAAATACCTTGTGAACCCACCTACTCTCTCCATCCCCAGGCCTTGTCTCCCCTGTCTTGCCTGAGCCTTGACTCTTGGCCTCCCCAGTCCATCCTCCAGACTGCTACAGCCTGAGCCTCCTAAATCCTAATGATGATGTTCTTGCTCAGGCATTTAAAGATCTCTGCTGGCTTCCTACCTCTGTTGGGTAGAGCACAAACTAGCATTCAAAGCCCTTTATGATCTGGCTCCTGCCAGATTCTCCAGCCTCAACAACACTGAACACATCCCACCCTCTAGCCACACCTACAACTTACCATTTTTCGAATGTTCCGCACCGTTGTCTAGGTTATTTCTACTGCCTGGAAGGTCCTCCTTCCTACCACCATCTGCCTAAAGCCAGCTCAGGAATCTATTCCCTTAAGAAGCTCTCCTGACCCTCCATCCCATGGGGTTAACCCCTCTACGTGCACTTTTCCCCACTCCTCCTGTCACACTCTCACACTATACAGTGATTGTTTCCCTGCCTGTCTCTACCCATCAGATGTGACAGAGATTCCCAGGTGGCCAGGGGAGAGTTCAGGACCTGAAGCATGCTTGGCTCACTTACTATTGGCTGCACTGTGTTGACTGTCACGGTGTATACCAATCTACCATACTTTGTCATTTACTTACTCATTGCTCTGTTATTGCCACTTTTCCCCACGACGCATAGTCAGCTCAAAACATTGTTAGACAAATACGGGTTTTTTTCCTTTCCATTATTTACTTGGAATATATTCCCCGAACTGCTTTTAATTGGCCAAAGTTTATACTTAAGTGTGTGGCTTTTAATAGGCATTGCCAGAGAGTTCTCTAGAAAGATTGTGTTGATACTTATCACTACTAAGTGTGTGCATGGATCCCTGCAACACTGCCAGCACTGGGTTTTACTATTTTCATTCATATTTACTACTTTACCAGGTATGATAAGTGATGGTCTCTTCCTTCAAGGAGCCTTCTCTAGTCTTAGAGAGGCAGCTATAATGCCATGACAGAAGGCAGCCAAGGAGACTGTGGGAGCCTAGATGGAGTGGAGGTGAGGTCTAATCCAGGTGGTGAGGTTCAAGGAAAATTTTCTAAAGGAGATGACACCCAACTTGGACCCAACCAGTTGGCGTTTCCTCTCACCTTGCCTTCCACAACATCCTGACCTGCTTTGGTTTTCCCAGTCTTATCTCCACCAGTCTTCATTCATCTCCTGCC
This sequence comes from Kogia breviceps, assembly GCF_026419965.1. Lineage (NCBI taxonomy): Eukaryota > Metazoa > Chordata > Mammalia > Artiodactyla > Physeteridae > Kogia > Kogia breviceps. Next base: position 167,460,685 of record NC_081310.1, read on the forward strand.
ATGAGGCTCCCATGTCCAGGGATAGCAAAAGTACAACAGCTCAATGGGAATAGATATTTTTTCCATCTCACAAATGAGGAAACTGAGGTTCACAGGGACCATGTAGCTAGTGATGGAGGGGACTAGAATGTGAACCAAGCCCTATATGACTGTCCCTGGGCCCATGCTCACCCAGCTACCTTCACTGAGAAGGGAGAAAGAGGACACTTCCTGGAAAGACTATGTGCCAGGCCCCATGGAAGCCACTTCTCACCTATCACTCCATTCATAACAGCCCTGCAAGGTAAGAAATACCAGCCAGCGTCTACAAAAGAGGAAACTGAAACCCATCAACGACCTTCCCAAGGTCACACAGTGGGGCAAGTCCATTGGGACCCAGAATGTCCAGGAACATAGACTCTCCCTCCTAGGGAGGGCTCCCCACCCCCACTCTCCTACCACACTCATCTCAGAGAGAGCAACACCAGCTGAACAGTGTGATGGGTTGAATTGCGTTCCCACCAAATTCATATGGTCAAGTCCTAACCCCTCGTAGCTTAGAATGTGACCTTATTTGGAGGTGGGTTGTTTAAAGAGGTAATCAACTTTAATGAGGTCATGAGGGTGGGTCCTAATCCAATATGACTGGTGTCCTTATAAAAAGGAGAAACGTGGACACAGAGACAGATATTCCAAGAGAGAAGATGATGTGAAGTCACACAAGGAGAAACTAGACAAGGAACACCAGAGGCTACCAGAAGCTAAGAGACAGGCCTGGAACAGATCCCGCTCTCACATCCCTGAGAAGGAATCAACCCTGCCAACACCTTGATTTCAGACTTCTAACTTCCAGACCCGTGAAACAACAGATTTGGGGTTTGTTTTGCTTGTTTGTTTTTTTAAGCCACTGTTTGTGGTACTTCGTTACAGCAGCCCCAGGAAATGCACACTAAGAATAAACTGCTACCCACCCCAAAAAGAAGAGATCCTGAAGATAGTTTTGAACACACGATTGTTGTGATCTTTAAATGGCTAGTGTTTTTATTATTGTTCTAGATTTCTATTGAAGAAATTTTAGAAAGGATCAGACAGTATAAAGAAGAAAATTAAAACCACATGCCCTCTTTGGAAGTGAATTCTTGGAGGGGGCGGGTACACACATGCCCTCTTATTTTACTGTTAACATTTTAGTGAATTTCCTTTTACTCTCTTTTTTTCCCCCCTTGCAGTTACTAGAATCTCCCTTGCAAGGCTGCTGTGATGCGTGACTGAGAGACTGGGTAAAGTTCTTAGCACAGGGTAGAGCACCCAGTCCAGCACTATCAACGGTACATATTGTGCATATTTATATAGCCATTGGATAAAACTGGATTCATGCTGTTTTATAACTTCCCCTTTTCACTTACCAGCACATCTTGAGTGTTTCCTCATATCTTTAATGTCCTTCAAGAGCATGATATTTCATTTCTGCACAGCCTCCCACCTGTGAATGTGGCATCGTCTATTTACCCAATTCCCTCTCACTGAACATTTCAGGAATTTCCAATTTTCCCCAGTTATAAATAAGACTGGGATGAAAAAAACCTTTGATTTTAGGGTACATCCTGGAAGTGGCATTGCTAAATCAAAGCATAACTCTTTTTAAAAGCTTTTGTATATAAAAAATGTGCAAAAGTTCCCGCAGAAACGCTGTATAATTTATCTTCTCAGCAGAGAAAAAGGCTCTGACTTCCCCACGCTTTACCAACATCTGGTGTTTTCATTATTTTTTTTGTGTTGACCAATTCTATAGGTAAGAAAAGCCGGAATCTCCTTTTCATTTGTACTTCGGGATTTCTAACATTTTCATGAGGTTTTTGTATTTCCTCGGTGAATTACGTTTATCATCCTTTTGCCTGTGGTGTCCCAGGTCAGTTCCTTTCATTGTTACGGGTTTAGCAGGACTTGAAAGGGCTGCTGCAGATGGGGCCCCGCGAGCAGCTTCCTCCCCGCCCTTCTCACCCTGCTCTCCCCACATTCCCATCCTCCGAGCTTTCCTCTGCTCCCCAGGGAACCTCTGTCATTCAAACTAGCCCTTGCTTTCCCTGGGAAAGCATCTCCACCACCTTTTGCTGCCTTCCCCCACCCCCAAGCCCCACAGGCCTTCGTCTCCCACCTCACCTCTCACCACATCCAGCAGCCCAGCACATTCACCCCTGAAATTTCCCAAGGAGGCCCCAAACCACAGGGGACCCAGACTGAGCCCTAGAGCAAGCATCCCAGCCCTGCTCTGCTCTGGCCTGAACACAAGGAGATGGTGAGCAGTTCAAAGGAACAGTTGTCCCCAGGGGAAGGCCTGGGAGACCAAGGCAACAGTGTGAGGTGGGAGAAAGCATGCTTTGGATGTCTTTTGGTGTTCGATGTCTTTCTAGCACAGAGCTCAAACCCCAGGTCAGCCACTTGAAGTCTGTCAACTCACTATCTTGCAGGGTCACAACGAGGGGAAAATGCAACATGATGTGTACAGCACCAGGCACAAAAGTCGGTAGCGCTGATGACAAACCCCAAGGATCAGGTACTGCTTCTCCGGGAGAGATGGACCTTGGAAGGGTCCAGTTTGCACTTGCGGCTGGAGAGGGTATCAAGCAGAAGGAACAGCTTGAACAAAGGCTGGGAGACCAGAGGTGGGGCTGAGTAGGTCATGTAAATGGAGGGTCTCAGGGCACACTGAGGAGGCCCCAGGGTCAGTAGTCGGGGCTGACAGGGAAGCTCCGACCTCAGCTCCGGCTGTGGAGAGGGCCACGCCTGGCTCGGGAAACCTCGGTTTTCCTTCCTGCCCGTCTCCAACTTCACTCCTTCACTCCCCACGGGAAGACACTTGTATGTACGCGGTCGGGCCTGGGCCGGGCCCCACCCTGGTTCTTGAAGGCAGACGAGCCTCGACCGGAGTGATCAGTGCCCAGGGGGCACCCCGAGGAGAGTGGCTAAAACTGCGAGAGCTTCCCAGAAGCAGCCTTTGAGCCAGGCCTGGGGGTGCGAGTTGGTCAAGCGCTGGGAGGGGGAGGCAAGGCGGGCACCGCGTGCAGAAGGGTCGCCTGAACCCCGACTGGCCGGCCAAGCCTGGCTCCGGGGATGGTCTGCGAGCACCACGAGGGTGGTGCGCGGGGGAGGGGCGGGATGCAGCAGGTGCCCAGAGACGCCCGGGAGGCCCCGGGCCGGCGGGGAGGAGGGAGCGGTCGGGGGAGGGGAGATGGGGGAAGGGGAGATGGAGGAAGGCCGACGTCCCCGGCCCCGCCCCCGAGGGCTGCCGCACGTAGCTCTCGTCGCTGCTCCGCTGAGTGTCCCGGCAGGTACAAAGGAGGAGCTGCGGTGGAGCGGGGCCTGCCCGCTACCTGCCGCGCCGCCCCACCCCCACCCCCATCCCCGCCAGAATTGGGGATTGCCCCACGGAACGAAGCGGGGGGCGGGGTGGGCAGGGGCCCAAGAGCACACCGTCCGGGCCAGGTTGGTCTCCTCCACCCACAGCTTTCCCTCCCGCGGCCTCCCCAGGGCCCCTACGGCCCGGGAAGGAGGCGGGGTCCTTGTGTGGCCGACTGGATGTCTGTGGCCCAGACAAAGGGACCTCCCCGGTTCCACAGGGGTGGGGGCGAGGCGACTAGTGAAAGGCACGATCCTGTCTTTTGCAGGAGAGAAGTGAGGGCAGGGCCCCCTGTGTACTTGCCCCGACCTCACCCCCACCCCCAGTGTGAGGACGGGGACTGTGCCCCAGGCCCTCTAAGCGGAATTTGATGTACAAGAGCCCTCAAGTACACAAGTCTGCGCTCCGGAATGTCTTATCTAGGAGTCAACCTAGGTGGATCTGTCTCCAAGCAGCCCTTTACGCAAGATCGTCCAGTCCACATCAAAGGAAGGGAGAGGCGCCGATAGAGGTTAGAGGGAGACCAAAGCCTTCTCAAGCCATCCGTGGCTCCGCCTCTGCACGTACCCATGCCCAGAGGATGCCCTCGTGGTCTCTCACAGTCCCGCAAACACACAGGTAGCCCCGCCCACGCATGCACCTGTGTGTTGTCCCCACAGACCCGTGTTCCCATCTGATTTCACACATGCACGCGTACGTTCAGATTCTGAAAGTCAAGGAGGGCTGGAGAATGAACCCTAGAATGATCCTTTGGGATTATCCCTCCTATTCACTCCCCAGACCCTCACTTTGTCCTCCATGCAAGGCAATCCTGGGGCAGGTGGGAGAGGAAAATTGGGCCGGGCTAGTTGGAGATCAAAAGCACTTTGGGAGGGAATGTCCTCTGGATGGGAGTGGCTGCCCTCTCCCACCACACCAGCCCAGTGCAGAGGGCCCTCCCATCCCCCATCAAAGCAGGCCAGAGGACCACCCAGGATAGGTGTGAAAGCCACAGAACAGGGAGCTAAGAGACTAGGCCCCCTTCCAGTTGTAGGGGAGGGGAGGGAGTGGCTGCCTCACTTTTCTAATCATTACAGTGGGGAAGAGGGCTGTTCCCTGTGATTGTGGCCTCTCTAGTTCTGCCCTTCTCCTTTGGAGCTGATCAGCAGACCAAGGGAGTGGGGCCCTTGTGTTCACACACACACACACACACACACACACACACACACTCCCCCCACCCTTGCAACCTGGCCTAGAGCCCCCATTCCTGGAGGAGGAACCATGGGAGCAGCAGACAGAAGCTCTGAGGCAAGGCGCCAAATAGCCTGGTATAGTCTTCCCCTTTGTCGGCTAGAGAGGAGTGAGACCAGGCCCCTGCCCTGCGGGTGTCTAGACCATGAGTAACAGGCACGTACACACATGCAGGCACGGGGCTGCAGCCCAGGTGCTGAGGGCTCAGGACCAGTTTTCAGAGAGGGAGGGAAGACCCCCCCCCTCACCCAAACAGGCACAGGGCTGGGTACACAGGTACCCTCAATACTATCTGGTGACTGAATGAAAGAACAAATGAGTGGGTGAATTCAGTGGATAAATGAATGAATGCCCAAGGCCATTAATTTATTTGGGTGGAAAACCCTCAGCATGCCCAGGCTGGGACTTTTTGTGGATCGTCACTGGTCTTGCCCTAGTATGTGTCATCACCCCAGCAGGCTACAGCTCCCCCGGGGGCCAGAAAACCCTTTGCTTGAGCCCCAGCCTAAGGCCGGACATTCACAAGGTGGCCAAGCAGTGCTCCCCGCCAATCAAGAGTGGGTGTTGAGGGCTTCCCTGGTGGCGCAGTGGTTGAGAGTCCACCTGCCGATGCAGGGGACACGGGTTCGTGCCCCGGTCCGGGAAGATCCCACATGCCGCGGAGCGGCTGGGCCCGTGAGCCATGGCCGCTGAGCCTGCGCGTCTGGAGCCTGTGCTCCGCAACGGGAGAGGCCACAACAGTGAGAGGCCCGCGTACCAAAAAAAAAAACAGTGGGTGTTGATGTGTCCACCTCCCCACCAGACTGAGAACTCTTCACAGGAGTCTTCAGTATCCGGCTCAAATTCCTTCCCATCCTCCACCCCAGTGTCCCCTACAGTGAAGGGCCAACTGTGCCAAAAGAGAAGGACCTGGAATGAAGGCAGGCCTGGCCACTTCCTGGTTGGGTGGCCTTAGGTAGTCGTTTCTCTCTGCGAGCCTTAATTTCCCTGTCTGAAGAATGAGACAAGATGCCTTCTTTGGAAAATATAAAAGGCCTTCTTTGCTTTGCTTTACAGGTTGTGGGGTCACCTGCAGCACCACCCCTCTCTGAGTGCCCTCACTCAGCGCCCAGCGTTCTTTGTTCACCTGCACACCTCTTACCCACCACTCCCTTTATATCTGCCTTTGTACCTGCACTAGCAGTTCCCCGAAGACAGGAACTGGGGCTCCCTCTGTCTCTCTGGGCCCTCTGTTGCCCAGCAATGCCCAACACATGGTGAAGCACATGACAGTGAGTGGAAGAAAAGGGTCCTTGAATGGTAAGTGATGAGTGAAAGCATTTTGTTAACCAGACAGGGCTGTGCAAATATGAGGGCTTTGGTCATTATGACAGTAATTTAAATCACAGAGGTTCAGGACATGAACATATCTTACAGGTTAACTGAATCCTCCCGTTAGACAGATGAGGAAACTGAGGTCCAGAAAAGACTGCCAGAGATCACTCATGGAGGAAGTCCTGCTTGAACCTCAACTAAAAACCTAACTCCCAGGGGAGAAGGGATTCCTCCATGGCCCCTCCCCCAGGTCATTCTCCTCAGACCATGCCCCCTCCCCTGCTGGGCTCAAGCCAGCACAGACACAGGGAAGCCCAGAAGGAAGGGCCCAGTCTTCCTCCCTCCAGTGACTGCCTTCTTCCAGACACCTGAGAGTCATGAGTGTATCTGGGGTTCTTGAGGGCTGAAGATGAGGTGCTGCTGTAAAGAAGCTGTGAAGTCTGAGTTTGCACTTCAGTGGAAGGCAGCGGCAGTGACAGCAGCGTGTGGAGGGGAAAACTGGAAGCTTAGCTCGGAAGTTCCCAGCGGAGCCCGGGGCAGTGGAATCAGCATGGACTCCAGAGCCAGGCCAACCTGGTTTTGACTCCTGACTCTGACGCTCAGCTGGCGGGGGGGGGGGGGGGGGGGGGTGTCACTTGGCAAGTTACTTCATCCACGAGCCTCAGTTCCCCTCACCTGCCATATAGGAATACTAATCTCTACCTGACAACATAGTTGAGATGATTCAATAAGAACATAAGCAGAAGTGTCTGTTATGGACTGAATGTGTCTCCCGAAAATTCCTACATTGAAACCCCAACCCCTAGTGGGGCTGTATTTGGAGATGGGACTCTAAGGAAGTATAATAGTTAAGGTTAAATGAGATCATAAGGTGGCCCTGATCTGATAAGGATTAGTATCCTTAAATGAAGAGACATTAGGGAATTCCCTGGCAGTCCCGTGGTTAGGACTCCGTGCTCTCACTGCCGAGGGCCCGGGTTCAATCCCTGGTCAAGGAACTAAGATCCCACAAGCCGTGCCTGTGTGGCCAAAAGAAAAGACACTAGAGAGCCTCCCCACCCCACCCCACCCCCCGCCCCAAGTACAAACAGAAGAAAGGCTATGTGGCGGGTGACATGGCAACAAGGCTGCTGTCTACAACCCAGGCAGAGAGCCCTCACCAGAAACCAACTACACTGGCACCCTGACCTCAGAGTTGCAGCGTTCAGAACAGTGAGAAAATTAATTTCTGTGGTTTAAGCCAAAGAGTCTGCGGTATTTTGTTATGGCAGAGCCCAATCGAATACAATGACTAAACAAGTAGGAGGCCATAATTGTTCTCCCTCTTGACATCTCCAGTTTCCCCTCTACTCTCAGGATGGAATAAGGAAAGAGCCTGCTGCTCCTTCCCCCACAGCTCAGAGGCCACTGGAAGGAAGGTAGTGGTGTCGGATGGTGAGATTGGTACCCCAAAGATATCCACATCAAATCCCTGGAAGCTGTGAGTATTCTCTTATAGGGCAAAAGATGTGATTAAGTTGAGGACCTTGGGAAGAGGAGCTTATCCTGAATTGTCCAGGTGGGCCCTCAGTGTCATCCCACCTGTTCTTATAACAGAGAGGCAGAGGGACAGAGAGAGGAGAAGACATACATACACAGAGAAGGAAGCACGAGGACAGTGGGAGATTGGAGCCATGTGGCCACAAGTCAAGGAACGCCTGCAACCACCAGAGGCTGGAAGAGGCCAGGAGCAGATTCTTCCCCAGCGTCTCGGGAGGTAGTGGGGCCCTGCCAACACCTTGCTTTCAGACTTCTGGTCTCCAAAACCATGAGAATACATGTCTGTTGTTGTAAGCTAACCAGGTATAACTAAGATAGGGTTATTGGTCCTACCTCCCACTCAGCCAGCCCCCTGCCTCTGTACCTTTCATCTCCTAGTCACACCTGGACCTGGACCCCCCAGGCACTCATCCACTAAGCCCTAAAGCCCAATCCTAAGTGGGAGGGGACACCTGCCACCCACAGCGTAGGCTAAGTCACAGCTGCCACCTGAATCCACTGGACTCAGCACCAGTTCTCTGTGCCATCAGACCCCAGTAGGAGTGGGACGTGGTGTGTCTCCTGGGGCCAAGTATGGGTTAGTGGGGAAAAAACACTAACTTGGGAAAGTCAGAGGGGTCTGTATTTAAATTTTGCCTCTCTATGAACCTGAGCAAGTCACTTGAGCTCTCTGGGCCACAGTTTTCTCATCTGCCGATACCTGGATTGAAGTGCGTGATTTTCCTGGGCACGTGCAGTTCTGACTGTGAATAAGCAGAGAAAGGGGTGGGAGGGTTTCAGAGGGAGGAGGAAGATAATCAGTGCCGAGCATAAACGTGTTCAATTCTACAAGTGGGGTTTGGGTTTCTCTCGTGGATTGGATGAGAAGCAGTGTCACACAGGGATTCAAGGCTTGGAAGGAAGGAGCGCTTGGGGTTAGGGGTCTGCATGAGAGGTGTCCATCAGAGGCCCACCCTGTCACACCCCTTTCCAGGGAGGTTGCTCGGTCTCCAACCCCTGCAGCCCAAGTGGGTACATTCGGACCATGGAACTTTGTCTCCTGTGGACAGAACCAACTGGAAGAAGGGGGGACCTGAGGAGAGGGTTGCCTGGCAACCAATGACATGGAGGGAAAAGATGAGATGGGCCACAGCATTTTCGTACTTGGGAACTTGAACTGGGAACCATGGGAAAACGTGATAGGAAAATGGAGACAAAGAAGTCACGCTATAGAGAAGTGCAGAGATCCGAGCCTGGTCAAGCCAGTGACTGAAAAGACAAGTGAGCTAGTAGCCAGCAGAATGAGGTGAAGCCAACTGGAATGGTAGTCAAGTCAAGTTAATGTTAAGTCCCATTAACACACTGGGATGTGTTAATGTTGAGCTGTGAAAGTAAAAGTCCATGCACTCCGGCAGGTGGCTGTCCTAAAGGGTTGTAGCACTGGAGCGGAAAGGCCTCCGACTTAGAATTAGTAAGAACTCTATTTATTCAAAGTGCACTGCAGGGAAGAAGGAAGAAGTGCTCACCAACCAGAATTGAGGACTACCACGCTAGTTTCTTTTCTTTTCTTTTTTTTTTTCTTTTGTGGGATATTCGTTCCACGACTAGGGATTGAACCGGGAGGCAGTGAAAGCTTGGAGTTCTAACCACTGGACCACCGGGGAATTCCCAACCTCGCTAGTTTCTTAACATATCAAATCTACAGACTTCTAAGCTACTAGGACTGAGTTCAGCAAGGTCACAGGATGTAACGTCAATATTCTAAATTCAGTTATATTTCTTCTCCCAGAATGAATGATCCAGTAGAGAAAGGGCAACCCAATTTGAAAGCCACAGTGCTTTTCATGACCTAGTCACTGAAGTCCCACACTGTCCCGTCTGCTTTATTCTGTTAGAGCAAGTCAAATCCATAAGTCCAGCCCATACTCCAAGAGAGGGAAATTCATCTCCACCTCTGGGAGGGAGGTGTATCAAATAATCTGTGAACTTATTTTTAAAATCACCATAACCAGTACACTGGAAACAATAAAACATTGCTGAGAGAAATTTTTAAATGGAAAGATAAGGCACATTGGGCTTCCCTGGTGGTGCAGTGGTTAAGAGTACGTCTGCCAATGAAGGGGACACGGGTTCAAGCCCTGGTCCGGGAAGATCCCACATGCCACAGAGCAACTAAGCCCATGCGCCACAACTACTGAGCCTGCGCTCCAGAGCCCGCGAGCCACAACTACTGAGCCCACATGCTGTAACTACTGAAGCCTGCGTGCCTAGAGCCCATGCTCCACAACAAGAGAAGCCACCGCAGTGAGAAGCCCGCGCACTGCAACGAAGAGTAGCTCCCACTCGCTGCAGCTAGAGAAAGCCTGCGCACAGCAACGAAGACCCAACACAGCCAAAAATAAAATAAATAAAAAATAAATAAATGAAAAGACAAAAACTGATGATAAATAAAAAAGAAACATAAGGCATGTTCATGGATGGGATGAGTCAATATTGTTGAGATATCACTTCTCAGATTGATCTATAGATTAACTACAGTCTCAATAAAACATCAGCAGAGTAGTTTTACAGAGATTAACAAGCTAATTGCCAAATTTATACGAAAATGTGAAGGTCCTAACATAACCAAAACAATTTTGTAAAGGAAGAACAAAGTTTGAGGATTATGCTACCTGATTTCAAGACTATATAAAGCCAAAGTAATCACTTTGATGTAGGGATGGATGTTGATGTGATATAGGGATAGATATATAAATCAGTGGACTAGAACAGAGTCCAGAAACAAACTCACACATAGGTAGTCAATTCATTTTTTATAAAGAGACCAAGAGAATTCAATGGGGAAAGGATAGTCTTTTCAACAAATGGGGCTGAAACAATTAGGTATCCATATTCAACAAAACAAATCTCAACCATCATGTCAAATACAAAAATTAACTCAAAATATGTCAAAAGAATCATAGGAGTTAACACTATCAAGTTTCTAGAAGAAATGTAGGAGAAAATCAGTTTTATCTTGGTTTAGGCCACTGTTTCTTAACTTGGGGCAATTTTCCAGGGAACATTTGGCAATGTCTGGAGACATTTTTAATTGTCACAACTGGAGGGTTGATGCCACTGAGTTAGTGGGTAAAGGCCAGGAATGCTGCTAAACATTCTACAATACACAGGACAGCCTCCTACAGCAAAACATTTTCTAGTGTAAAATAACAACAGTACCGAAATTGAGAAACCCTGGGCTAAGCGAAGATTTCTTAGATAAGGCACAAAAGTCAGAAACCATATAATTTGAAAAATGCAAAGATGAAACTTTACCAAAACAAAATAATTTCTGCTCTTTGAAAGACACCATTAAAAAAGCAAAAGGCAAATCACAGATGGGTGAAACCATTTGCAAAACACATTTCTGATAAAGGACTTTTATCCAGAATATATAAAGAATTCTTACAACTCAAAGTAAGAAGATGACCAGTTTTTTTAATGGGAGAAAGATTTGAACAGATACTTCACCAAAGAAGATATATAAATATGGCCAGTAAGCACACAGAAAGATACAAGTCATTAGAGAAATGCAAACTTAGATCACAATGAAATGCCGTTGCACATCCATTAGAATGACTAAAAAATTTTTAAAACTGACCATACCAATGTTGGCAAGGATGTGGAGAAACTGGAAGTCTCATAAGCTGCTGGTGGAGATGTAAAATGGTACAACTTTGGAAAACAGTTGCTTGTAAAGACAAAATACACTTACAACCCAGTAATCCCATTCCTAGGTATTTACCCAAGACATACTTACCAAGAGAGGTATTTACCTAAAGACTTATAAGGGAATGTTCATAGCAACTTTATTCATAACAGCCAAAAACTGAAAGTAACCTAAATGCCAATTAAGAGGTAAATGGGTTGAATCTGTGGTACATCCATACAATGGAATTTACTCAGCAATGAAAAGAAACAAACTGTGCAAGAATATGGGTGAATCTCAAAATCATTATGCGGGATGAAGGAAGCCAGACACAGAAGAATGCATATGGTATGATTCCATTTATAAGAAATTCCAAGAAATTCAAAATTACAGTGATAGATTAGTAGTTGCCAGGGGCTGGGAGGAGAAAGAGGGGACTGACTTCAAAGGGGCACAGGAATATTTGGGGGTGACAGAAATGTTCTGTATCTCAATTGTGGAAGGGGTTACACAACTACATACCTTTGTCAAGACTCATGATATTTTAGACTTGAAACTGAGGAATTTTTATTTCTATAAGTTGTACCTAAACAAAGACTATTTTTTTAAAAAACTACAGGCTTCTTTTTATACCTTCTCTTTATACCACGTCCAAGATTCACCTTGGGGTCAGCAGTGGAGGAGGAGCCTTATAACACCAAGGTAGGAAAAATGAGAACTTGGGGAATTTAACCAAGAGGAAAGTGCACTTAGCACTCTAATTGTCAAAAATTTTTAATCTGGGGCTTCCCTGGTGGCGCAGTGGTTGAGAATCCGACTGCCGATGCAGGAGATACGGGTTCGTGCCCTGGTCCGGGAAGATCCCACATGCCGCGGAGCAACCAAGCCCGTGAGCCATGGCCGCTAGGCCTGCGCGTCGGGAGCCTGTGCTCCGCAACGGGAGAGGCCACAACAGTGAGAGGCCCGCATACCGCAAAAAAAAAAAAAAAAATTTAAATCTGAAAGGAGTTCTAATATACTGTACATTTGAAAGAGTTTACTGTTTTTTTCCAGTAAAATGTATATGGGTTATAGTATTTGTCCAGTGAAGATTACCTATCAAAGATCTAAAAGGGGGTCACATAGCTTGTCCAGGGAATAAGTCATTTAAGAATCTCTTCGTTCATTGAGATTTCTGACGTTGAGCACCTGACATGGAGTTCTGCTGATGAGAGAGGGGCTGCATTCCTCATTTTTAGGGGCCCACCTCCACGTAGACCTCCTGAAGCCCATGCTATAGAGTCTTTGTAATAGTCGGGGGATTTCACTTACTACACCTTACATACTCTTCTACAAATGCCCCCTTTGTCCTTTGTTTCTTGACACTAAAAGCTTTTCACTAGAAAAGGGCCAGAGTTCTAGTTTATGACTGAGGATTAGGTTAAGGTTGAATTGAGGATTATGCTCATGGAAAACCTAATAGATGTTGCTCCTAAAACTGTGTCTAACACAGTGTCAGTATAAATTGGTCACATAAATAAATGAATGAAAACTTGTTTAAACAAAAGGAATCTGTTAGTTGGCTTCAGGTGGCTCAAATAATATCATCAAGAATGAGGAAGGGGTCTCTCCCTCTCTCTGCTCCGACTTCTGCAGTGTCAGTCAAAGCCTTCCTACCACCCACCATAATTCTACTAAAAGCCCCCTTGTCCCTCCCTGTACTGTTCTATAAAAGGGAGTCTCCCTGGTAGCATTTTCTCAGGAATCAGAAGAAGTCTCCTTGTTTTTCATTGTCTCTGACTTGGTTTGGGGCCAACCCTGGACAATGGCTGTGGATATATGGATTGGCTAAAACCAATCAGAACCTATTATCCTTGGTGCTGGGGAGTGAACTACTTCCTAGAGGCGTAGGGAGAATGGGTGCTTGGCGGTCAAAAATGATAAATGTCACAAGGAATTTCAGGGTCTGGACTGGAGTTCCAGGAAGGCTCCGGCTTACGCTAAAGCAGTAAAAAGGTTGTGGTTTTTTAGATCAAGATAAGTAGGAAAAAAACATGTCACACTTTGCACCCTGCAGCCTACTCTTCAGACTTTGCCTAAAAACAAAACATCACCTAAGAGCTGTTCTTAGTGGTGTTTCTTATGTAGAAGAATATAAGACCACATGTAAAGATTTAAAGTTGGGGGGCTTCCCTGATGGCGCAGTGGTTGAGCGTCCGCCTGCCGATGCAGGGGACGCGGGTTCGTGCCCCGGTCCGGGAGGATCCCACATGTCGCGGAGCGGCTGGGCCCGTGAGCCATGGCCGCTGGGCCTGTGCGTCCGGAGCCTGTGCTCCGCAACGGGGGAGGCCACAACAGTGAGAGCCCCACGTACCACAAAAAAGAAAAAAAAAAAAAAAAAAAAAGATTTAAAGTTGGGATCAGGAAAAGGGAAAACAAATTTTTATGTACATTATTGAATTATGGTGATAATAATACTTTTTCATAAGGATAAAAAACATGGAAAAATAAAAATCATTAGATGTGTGAGGATAGTCAATAATGTACAGGGGTTGATTGAAAGCAATTTAAATTTTTAAATTTTGTCTTCCACAAATATCACAATGTTTGTATAATCATAAGAACCAATCAGAACAGAGTTTGAATTAGATTAGGGGTAAATGCTGGGGTGAGGACTCAGTCAGATGACATTTCCTTGGAGAAGTAATTTAACTGCTCTGAGCTTCAGTTTCCTCATATGTAAAGCAGAGTTAATAATATAGCATCACCTCACAAGAGTATTGTGAGGGTAAAATTTAAAATTCCATACAGTGTTTAGCACACAGTACCTTGTGCATAATAACCCACTCAATGCACACGGGCAGTCAGGATGCAGATACAGGGGCAGGGATACTGTGTAAAGACCAGACTGGCCATGACTGCTCAGAAGTGGCATCAGATTTTTTAAACAGTTTCACTGAGGTATAATTAACATTCAATAAAGAGCACATGTTTAAATTATACAATCTGACAAGTTTTATCACACGGATACACACTTGAAATCATCGCCGCCGCCACCAAGATAACAAACATATCTGTCACCCCCAAAAGTGCCCTCTCATTCCTCTACCACCCTCCATCCCAGGGAACCCTTCGTCTGCTTTCTGTCACTGGAGATTAGTTTGCATTTCCTAGAATTTGATATGAATGGAGTCACACACATCATGTGCTCTCTTTTTTGCTTGTTTTTTTGGTCTGACTTCTTTCATTCACCTTATTTTGAGATCCATCTATGTTGTTGCATATATGAACAGTTCCTTCTTTTTCACTGCTGAGAAGTACCCCATTAGATAGATATATCACAATGTGTTTATCCAGTCACCTGTTGGTGGACATAAGGATCGTTTCCAAGTTTTGGTTATTACAAATAGAGCTTTCATTTACCAGTCTTTGGGCGGACGTTTGCTTTCATATGTCTTGGGGAAATACCGACGAGTGGGATTGCTGAGGTGTAATGTTAGTATATATCTTTACAAGAAACTTCCTGGCAGTAAATGTGGTGTTCCAAGTGTGGAGTTCCCTTGGAGAGGGTTGGGAGGCTGGGGGTCAGAGTCAGGGGTCTCTCACACCCCCTCCCCACCTTCTCAAGCTCTCTGTTCAAATCTGGTATTCCAAAAGGGCCTCTCTCTGCATAATGACACCCTGTCCCCATATGTGGGTGGGCATGAGAATCTCCTGGGGAGCTTTAAACATGGTCCCACCTGAAACCTACTACTGAAAATATTGCCTGGTGAGGCCAGGTATCTGTGTTTTTTTAAAATGTCTCAGGTGATTCTGCTACAAAAACCCAGCAAAGGAACTCCCCACCCACTGGAATGAGTTTAAACCCCCAGGCAAAGCACTGTGCACCCAATGCCCCCCACCACGCCCCAGAAGCCTCATGTCTTGCCCCTCACCCCAGACATATAGCCTAATGAAAAGGCTCCATATTCCCAGACATGCTCAGGCTCTCTCACCACCAAGCTTTCACTCAACTCTCTACCTTCCCCCTTCTCTACCCAGGGAACTTCTACAAGTCCTTTGAGAGCCAGAGAAGGCCACTCCCGGCTACCCCAAGGCTTCCACACCCATCCCCCAGCCAGGCAGAAATTTTGTCTTCCTCCTGGGTCTCACAGCACCACCCCCACCTATATCATAGCATCTGCCACTCACTCTGCCCTGTAATTACTGTCAGCCCTCCAGTCCACAGACTCTGCATCCACAGCTCAACCTACAACGGATCTAAAATATTAGAACATAAAAATTCCAGAAAACTCCAAAAGGCAAAACTTGAATTTGTCATATGCTGGCAACTATTTACATAGCATTTACATTGTATTAGGTATTATAAATAACCTAGAGATGATTTAAAATATACGGGAGGATTGCCAATAGGTTATGTGCAAATACTATGCCATTTTGTATAAGGGACTTGAGCATCCTCTGATTTTGGTATCTGCAGGGGTCCTGGAACCACTCCCCTGCGGATACCAAGGGACGACTGTATCTAATAATACCTCTGCCAGACAGTTTGCATCAGCAGCCTTGTTTAAGCCTCCCAGGAAGCCTTTGAGGTAGATGATGATGATAGCAAAGACTGATTAGGTGAAAAGTCTGCTACAGTCCTTCTGCATATGCTGCTAGACCCTTAAATCCTCACAACAGACAGATGAGGTAGGTACTGTTATTATCAGGCCCATGTTACAAATGAGGAAACTGAGGCCCAGAGAGGTAAGTGGTAGAGCCAGGATCTAACTCAGGAAATGCTCCAGCCCTTTTACAGATAAGGACACTGACACTCAGGGAAATAATTTGCCCAAATTCAACATTTTATTAAGTAGCAGAGTCATAATTTGCACCCAGGAGCCGCTGATCCCACAAGGCCCCTGTTTAAACCTTCTACTTAGTAATCCACAGGCCAAGCCCTTCTTTTTTCCTGGTCCTGGGACAAGGATTGTTTCCAGTTTGGGACTATTACAAATAGGGTTGTTATGAATATTCATGCACAAGTTTTTATAATGCTTTCATTTCTCTTGGGTAAATAATTGGAAGAGGAATGTCTGAATCATATGGTAGGTATACATTTAACTTTTTAAGAAACTGTTTTTCCAAAGTGGTCAAACCATTCCACACCCCCACCAACAACATCTGAGAGTTCCAGTTGCTCCACATCTTCACCAACACCTGGTATGGTCACTCTTTTTGATTCTAGCCATTCTAAAAGATCTGTACTGGTATCATATTGTACTCTAATTTGCATTTTCCTAATGACTATGATATTGAGTTTCTTTCCACGTATTTATTAGCAACCATATATTTTCTTTGGCAAAGTGTCTGTTCAAATCTTTGCCCATATTTTAATTTTTGTCTTCTTAGTGCTGATTTGTGAGAGTTCTTTATGTATTCTGCAAACAAGTCTCTTGCCAGATATGTAGTCTTTGTTCTCCCAGTTGTGGCTTACCTTTTCATTTTCTTAACAATGTCTTTCAAGTGGTAAGTTTTAATTTTGATAAAGTCAAATTTATCAAATTTTTTATGGATGGTGCTAATTTATCTCAGCGATAGTTTATCATTTTTAGTGTATAGATCTTACATATATTTTGTCAGATTTCTCCCTAAATATTTCATATTTTTGATGCCACCGAAATTTTTTAAATTTCGATTTTAGACTGTTCATTGCTAATGTGTAGAAATATAATTGTTTCATATTGATCTTATAGCCTACATTCCTATTAAACTCACTTATTAGTTCTAGTGCCTTTTTTTGTAGATTCCATAGGATTTTCTACAAATGTAATCATATTGTCTGTAAAGATAGTTTCACTTCTTCCTTTCCAATCTTAGTTGCCTTTTTTTTTTTTTTAAAAAATATTATTGTACTAGCTATTTGGCTGTTCAAAGTTGTCCCACAGTTCACTAAAATCTTGGGAATTTTTTTAAAGTATTTTTTCTCTCTGTCTCATTTTGCATAGTTTCTGTAACTATGTCTTCGAGTTTACCTATCTTTTCTTCTGCAACGACTGATCTGCCATTATTTCCATCCACTGTATTATTTATCTCAGACATTGTAGTTTCCATCTCTAGAAGTTTTGTTTGGATCTTTTTTAAAATTAAAAAAAAGTTTTAAATTTAAAATTAGAAGCGCCGCTTTTCTGTTTTTGTTTTTAAGTTGATTCATGTCTCTACATAGGCAACCTTTCTTCTGGTCAAACATATGAAATACATCTGTAATAACTATTTTAATGTTATTATCTATTAATTCTACCATCAGTGTTGCTTCTGGGTCAGTATCAATTGATTGATTATCTGTTCATTATGGGTGGTGTTTTCCTGCTGCTTTGCATGCCTAGTAATTATTGATTGGATGCCAGAATCTTACCTTTTTGGGTTCTGTATAGTTTTGTATTTCTATAAATAATCTTGTTTTGTTCTTGGAAGTAATTAAGTTACTTGGAAACAATTTCATCTTTTTGATAGGTGGGACCAGAAATGTGTTTCGTTAGGGTTACTTTTTCCCCATTACTCAGCCAAGACCCTTCTTAGTACTCTAATTGATGTCCCTTGAATTATGAGACTTTCCACTCTGGCTATCAGGCTATGAGGAACAGGCTCTATTTCTGAGGCTTGTGTGAGCCCTGAGCAACTATTCCCTCTTATCCTTTTGGGTGGGTCTCTCTGCAGCCTCAGATAATTTCTAGTTGATTAATACTCCGCTGAAGGGTGGAGGGGTACCCACTGCAGATCTCCAGGGCCCTCACTCTTGCAGGCTCTCTCCCTACAAACTCTAGCCTCTCTGGCATCTCCCAGGTTCCCAGTTATGTCCCCTTAATTCAGGAGACTGTCAGGCTCTGCCTGAATTCCCCTACCCCTGTGCCATGGCCTGGCAACTTTCTCCAAGCAGTATGATCACTGTTTGTCATTGCCTGATGTGCAATGTCTTGAGTGCCATTTTATGTGTGTGTCGGGGGGGGTGTCTTTTGTTGTTGTTATTTCAGATGGGAAGGTAAATCTAGTTTCTGTTACTCCATCTTAGTCAGAAGCAGAAATTCCTGTCATCAGAGCTGGTGCTGGAATTGGTCATGGTTGGTTCTGAGCTGGATCTAGGAGGTTTTTCCTCTTTTATACCAGGTGGCACAGCTGGCCCCAGGGAAGGGCTGATCCTACTGTGCTCTCAAGCTCTCAGGCACTGGGTGCCAACCAGAGCAGTAGCCAGGAAGAGGAGGTAATCAGTATGCCCCATGGGAAGTAGAGCTGGGGTATTTCATTATAACTTTGTCAACAAAATGATTCCGCACTGAGGTTCCAATGCCTTCCCCTCCTCCTGCCATCCCAGCTGGAGTCTCTGACAACTCTGACCTCTTCTCTGGTTACTGGCCAGGGCTGGAAGGGGTTGGCACCTGCAGCCTCCCAGCTGGCACCATTAACTACTACCTAGCAACCACAGTAAGAATTTCCTTTTTTTAAAGTAACTGCCATTTTCCTGACCCTGGGCTACTTAGTAAGAACCTGAGGCTAGAGGATGTAAAGTGACTCCCCTAAGGTCACATAGCTAGAAGGGGCAGAATCAAGGTTTAGCACTTACTTCCAGAGACCTGGTGTCTTGCCTGCCAGGAAAGAGCCTCCATTTTGGCCCAGACTCCTGTGTCTAGTTCTGACTTGTGTCTGCCTCTGGGCCTGAAGCCCTATCTGGAATCTGCTTAGTTATGGAAGGTGACATGGGGGGGAGATGGGTCGGACACACACTGGCTTTGTAATCAAACAGACCCAAGTTCAAATCCTACTTTCTAATGGTGTGAACTTGAGGGAGTCACATACTCTTGCTAAGCCACAGGAATCGCTACTACAAAAATCAAATAATGGTATTACTTCACAGTATTGAGGCGAGGCTTAAATGAGATATTTCTAAAAAGTACTTACCGGGGCTTCCCTGGTGGCGCAGTGGTTGAGAATACGCCTGCCGATGCAGGGGACGCGGGTTCCTGCCCCGGTCCGGGAAGATCCCACATGCCGCGGAGCGGCTGGGCCCGTGAGCCATGGCCACTGAGCCTGCGCGTCCGGAGCCTGTGCTCCGCAACGGGAGAAGCCACGACAGTGAGAGGCCCGCGTACCGCAAAAAAAAAAAAAAGTACTTACCGGAGTTCCCTGGTGGTCTAGTGGTTAGGATTCGGTGCTTTCACTGCTGTGGCCCAGGTTCAATCCCGGTCAGGGAACTGAGACCCCGCAAGCCAGGGGGCGTGGCCAAATGAAATAGTTTCCAGTCCAGCGTGCAAAGAGCTTGGAAGTCATCGCTCCATACTAAAAACAAGTTAAAAAGCTGGATAAACTTTTAAAAATCAACAACTCTTCTTAGACTTGTCAGAGAAGTGAGGTCACAGGGCAAACCACTGCACTGAAAACTGGAGAGACAGACAGGTGAATGCAGAGATTCACAATCTGCCACAGTAGAAACCTATGTGTAGATACCTCCACAAAACTAGCACTGGATGGGAAAAGCTAAGCTGTCATTGAAGAACTGCTGAAGACTCCGTGCAGACATGGAGAGTTTAAAAGCCCAGGTGGGGGCCCAAACACAGGAGGACCCCACATGTTTGTGAATTTTACCTCTGGAGCTCTGCCCCTCTGCTTCTGGCAAGGGCAAGGGAAAAGGAACAGTCTGCTCTCCTTAACAAGACCTACCCTCAGGAGAAACGATTTTACCAATGCCTAACCTATTGGAGTTTTATCAGAGCCTAACCTACATGGAAGGGCAATACCCAACTCCAGCCCCCTCCAGCCATCCTATCCTGTCCCACCTAAGGGGGGAAAACTGAGAAGCACTTATGAAGTTCACAGTCCAGGGGTGCAGGTTCTCTAAAAGATAGAGACCTAGCCATAGGGCTATAGAATGCCTCTCATCTCCCATACCTTTACCACCATATCACTAAAGGTCTATTTACTGGAGTGCCCCCTACCCAGTACATCATTCCAGCTTTTAACAAATAATTACAAGGCATACTAAAGGGCAAACACAGTTTGAAGAGACAGAGCAAGCATCAAAACCAGACTCAGACATGGCAGGGTTGTTGGAATTATCAGACTGGGAATTTAAAACAACTATGGTCAATAGGTTAAGAGCTCTAATGGAAAAAGTTGACAGCATACAAGAACAGATGGGCAGGGAATTCCCTGGTGGTCCAGGGAATTCCACTCTCACTGCCCAGGGCCCAGGTTCAACCCCTGGTCAGGGAACTAAGCTCCCACAGCATGGACAAAAAAAAAAAAAAAAAAAAAAACCAGATGGGCAATGTACACAGAGTTGGAATTCCTAAGAACAAAAAGCAATGCTAGAAATCAAAAAAGTATAACAAAAATGAAGAATGCCTTTGACGGGCTCATTAGTAGACCGGGCACAGCTGAGGAAAGAATCTCTGAGCTTGAGGATATTTCAATAGAAACTTTCAAAACTGAAAAGCAAAAAGAAAAGACTGGGGAAGAAATGGGACAGAATAGCCAAGAACTATGAGACAACTACAAAAGGTGTAACATACATGTACTGGGAATACCTGAGGGAGAAGAAGAGAAAGAGGCAGAAGCAACATATGAAGGAATAATGACCGAGAATTTTCCCAAATTAAGGTCAGACATGAAACCACAGATCCAGGAAGCTCAGAGAACACCAAGCAGGATAACACCCACCTCATCCAAAAAACAAAAACCCTGCACCTAGTATGTTCAAACCACAGAAAATCAAAGATAAAGAAAACACCTTGAAAGAAGCCAGAGGAAAACAACACCTCATCTGTAGGGAGCAAAGATAAGAATTACATCCAAATTCTCCTCAGAAACCAGGCAAGCAGGAAGAGAATGAGGTGAAACTGAGTGCCGAGAGAAAAAAACCACAAACTAGAATCTGTATCCTGTGAAATTTCCTTCAAAGTGAAGGAGAAATAAAGACTTTCTTAGACAAACAAAAATTGAGAGACTTTGTTACCAGTAGACCTGCCTTGCAAGAAATATTCAAAGAACTTCAGAGAAAAGGAAAATGATGATAGGTCAGAAATTTGGGTCTGCATTAAAAAAGGAAGAGTATCACAGAAGGAATAAGTGATGGTAAAATAATAATAAATTTAATTTTTTAAATTGATCTTAACAGATAAAAGTTTCAAAATAATAACAGCAACAATGTGTCTGATGATGATAACATGTGTATATAAAATGAATGACGGCAATGATACAAGGGATGGGAAGGAAGAATTAGAAATATTTGTTATTATAAGGTACTTGCACTACTAGAATAGTGTTATTTGAAAGTAGACCTGGATTAGTTGTAAATGTACATTGCAAACTTTAGGGTAACCACTAAGAATATTTTTAAAAATTATAATTGATACGCTAAGAAAGTAGAAAAAAATGGAATCATATAAAATTCAGCTGAAACAATAAAAGGCAGAAAAACAGTGGAAGACGAAAACAGGAACAAAGAACAGGGCAATTAATAAAAACAGTAACAAATATGGTAGATATTAATCCAACTATATCAATAGTCACTTTAACTTCAATGGTCTAAATATACCAATTAAGAGACAGAGATTGTGAGAGTAAATCAAAAAACAAGACCTAAACTATCTGTTGCCTTCAAGAAACCCACTTTAAATATAAAGATACATGTAGATTAAAAGTAAATGGATATGCTTCCCTGGTGGCACAGTGGTTAAGAATCCACCTGCCAATGCAGGGGACACAGGTTCGAGCCCGGGTCCCGGAAGATCCCACATGCCGCAGAGCAACTAAGCCCGTGCGCCACAACTACTGAGCCTGTACTCTAGAGCCCAAGAGCCACAACTACTGAAGCCTGTGCGCCTAGAGCCTGTGCTCTGCAACGAGAGGCCACAGCAATGAGAAGCCCCTGCACCGCAACGAAGAGGAGCCCTCAACAGAGTAGCCCCAGCTCGCCACAGCTAGAGAAAGCCCGTGTGCAGCAACGAAGACCCAACACAGCCAAAAATAATAAATAAATAATTTTTTTTAAAAAGTAAATGGATGGAGGAAGATATTCCATGCTCACCCTAATCAAAAGTAAGCTCGAGCAGTTATATTGATTTCAGACAGAGTTAACTTTAGAGCAAGGAAAGTTATCAGGGATAAAGAGGGGCGTTACACTGTGATAAAGGAGTCAGCTCTCCAAGAAAACATAATAATCTTTAATGTGTATGCACCTAACAAAAGAGCATCAAAATACATGAGGCAAAACCTGATAGCACTGCAAAGAGGGATAGATGAATCCACTATTACAGCTGGAGATTTAACATCCCTCCATCAGAAATGGATGGATCCAGCAGGCAGAGAACCAGTAAGGACACAGTTGAACTCAACAGCACCATCAATCAGCTGGATATAATTGACATCTATCAACTACTTCATCCAACAAGAGAAGAATACACAGAATACACATTCTTCTCAAACTCACATGGCAAATTCACCAAGATAGACCACATCCTACCCCATAAAACATACCTTCACAAATGTAAAACAAGAGAAGTCATACAAGATCTGCTCTCAGACCACAATGGGATTAAACTAGCAATCAGTAACAGAAAGCTGGGAGGGAAGTCCCAAATTACTTGGGCCTTAAACAACACACTTCTAAATAACACATGGGTCAAACAAGAAATCTTAAGAGAAATTTAAAAATATTTTGAAATAAATGAAAAGACAACTTATCAATACATGGTAGCCATCAGCATTATCCTCATTCTCTGGCTGCAGCCCTGCCCCAATCATAGCTGAGCTCACCATGATTATCACGCACTGGATCACTCAGGTCCCAGCTCTCGGGTCTAGCTAGTTTACTGCATCTTGGTCTTCCCAATTGTCATTGCTCTAAAAACTCGGCACACCTTGAGCTGGAGTCCACCGGTGTTATCACAGGTACAGAAGAAAGTTAATTAGGGACCTCCTTATTGCAAGCATTTCTACAGGCAGCTGATGTCGTAATCTAACAATGGAATGGGCCACCTGGTCAGAGAGTGAGAGCTGTGTTTCAGTAGAGACGGCCTAGCAGTCAGAACAGCTGCCAGCCACGCTGTTATAGAGGAGATGCCTGCACCGAATAAGGTGTGGAATCCAGGACCCTCTATGGCTCCTTCCAACTGCAAGGTGCGGCGGATTCTAAAATTCTCCATGAGTCTCAGAATTTACAATCCTTAGGCTAGATTATTCCAAGATTCTTCTTCTAAGATTATTTGATTTTAAAGTTCTCTGAGTCTTGGGTTTCATAAGTGGTACTAAATGTGATGAGGTATACAAAAATTATTATCTAACACATGGCCCAGAAGTCCTTTTGGGAAGAGAAGGAACTATCTTTGTGGGGGAAATGATTTGGTAAGGGTAGAGACCCCATAGAGAGCCTGGACTCCTGAGGAATGAACTGGAAGGGAGACAGGGAGTGGGGTGGGGGGGAGATGTAAGGTGGGGAAAGGGAGCACATGACCCATCGTACTCTCTAGATGCCAGTAGGCTGTGCTCCATAAGATGTGCTCCTTCTCTTGAGCATTCTAAAACCTCTGTAAAGTCTACTCTCAGGAATGCTTGGGAGGAGTGATTTTGTTTTTTATATGAAATCCAGATAAAAGTGTGAGTTTTATCACATTCAAGTCAGTGTGGTTCAGGACAAAGCCAGCATGGTTTGCTGGGGGAAGAGAGTACAGGGGTTAGTGTGAACCCTCTGACATTTAGCAGGCTTCTCTGGAGAAAGTGGGGCCTCCCTGTGTGGTGGGGCAGGCATCTAGGGGCCTCCATTCCTATCAAAGTCTATGTGGTTGGCTCTCTCTAGAGGCATATAGTGCACGACCTGAGCAACTGAATGTGACAGCCCTGGCCTGAGGCATTAGAGGAAATTTCACCTCCATCTGAAGGAACAAGGAGACCCACCCAGCTAATATTCAGGCTCTATGTTTTCTTTAGGTTCTATTCTTAAGGTTGTAAGATCCTAGGGTTCTATGACTCCAAGAATCTAAGAGTATAACACAGTTTTATAATTCTAAGGCAACAACCACTACCACCACAGCCAATGCTACTGTGTTACCACATGCCAGGCACTGTGCCAGGCACTTGACCTGTATTATCTCAATTAATCCTCAAAATCTATGAGATACACATTATTCCCTCCATTTTGCAGATGTGGAAACTGAGGCACAGAGTTAAGTCATCAGTCCCAGATCACAAAGGCAGGACTGAAGCCAGGTATTCTGACCGTGGAGGCTCCTTACCTGTGCCCTCTACTGCTGGCATTCTTTCAAGCATCTTTGTCCCTCACAACCCTTTTTCCTATGAGCTGAGCGTTTTTGCAGCTCAGGCCCCAGAGATCTGGAAAACAGACCTGAGATCTGAGATGTGTTGAGTTGAGCTGGGTCCCGTTGAGTTGTGTTGTTATGTTACAGTAGGTTGTGTTGTGTTCAGTGTGTTTGTCTGCCTCCATTGTACTTTGACAGGACAAAGACTGGATCTGATTCAGTCCAGGGACTGGCATACTGTGGGTGCTTAAATAAATGCCTAAAATACAAGTGACTAATTGGCCAAGCGGGCTCTAGGTAGTGAGCTCTTCCAGCCATACACCCTGAGATCATCATCCTGTGATTGTATCCTGATGGGGGCTGGCAAGGTGGGCACATTTCCAAAGGCACCTGGGCAGGTGAAGCCAAGCCAGAATTCATCCTCAAAGAACCTTGGAACCAGGGGTAGGCCAGATCTGTGAAGACTTCGGGTCCCTAGGCCAGGAGTAGATGGTAACTGGAATCAAGATGAGGAGTCTGAGGGGAGCCTTATGTGAGGGGGCCAGGCATGGGCAGGAAGACAGCCCCAGGTGCCCCCATAGTCCATCTTCACAGGTAGCCAGAGAAGGGAGGTGGTCCCGGAAATAAAGGTGCTGGAGCCAGGCATCCTCTGCTGCTTTGACTTGTAGCTTCTTCTCCCTTCAGGACCAGGGAACCATCTGACAGCCAGCCTGGCTCATGGGAACTCTTCTCTAGCTGGACCTGGCCCTGACTCCTACTCCAGTAGACTGGGGTCCTGCTGTGGACCTCTTAAGTCTCTAGACACAACCCAGCTGCATCTGCTGACCTTGAGCCTGCTCGAGCCCAAAGTCAAGGGGCTCTTGGAGTTCCTGCCTGCCTCAGCCTCTCTTTGACGTCGAGCCCTGGACATGCCCAGCTGCCCTGAGTGGGGCCAGCTCTGCAGCCCATCTTCCCTGTGCCCACCTCAGTTCTTCCACCCAGAGGTGCTCACGCCTGCTGAGCCACCTGCCATTGCCTTGGCTGCTCCTCCCTGGACTGTGTCTGGTCCTCTTCACTGGCTGCTCTGCCCGGCCTCTCCTTCTCCAGCCCATTCACCCAAATCAGCTTCCACACCACGTTCTGAGATGCAAATCTGACCGTGTCCCTCCCCTGCTCACAATCTTCCAATGGCTCCCCATTGCCTGTGGCGGAAAGTTCTAGTTCCTTAACCCAGCATTCAAGGCCCTTCATGGATGGCCCCTCTGAGCTCTCCAGCCTCCACTTCCTCTGTCCCTTGACCCTTCCTGGTGCCGGAGTCATTGCAAACATCACTCCTCCTTTACACGTGCTGTTCTCACTGCTTGGCATGCTCTCCTTAAGTTCCTGGTCATCCGTCAAGGATCAGTCTTGCCTTCGTTCCTCCCTGGGTTTATAGCAGCCTGCGCACAGCTCTACAGTGGCCATAATCACCTTGTATCAGTATTAGAGCTCTTTGACTGTGTTTGTTTCCCTACCCGGTGGGAGTTCCATGTGAGGCCCGATTGTGCCTGCAGCTTCATCCTCACTGTCTGGCACGTGGTACTTACGTGCTGAACGAATGAGGGAAGAAATGAACGGATGGCAGTGAGTGACAGTGACATCCGCAGCACCCACACTGTTGACGGTGAGGGTGGGGCTGGTGTGGGCAATGGATGATGATGAAACAGAAGAACAGAACAAAAGCATGAAGCCACAAGGAGACGGCTCCAAGACAGAGGCAAGGAAGTTGCTGCAACACGGTTCTAACTCCATCTCTCTGCATGGGTCCATCCTGTACCAGAGCTGCATGCTCTGAAATCCTGGGAATCCCTGTCATTTCCTCCTGTTTGTTGTTTCTGCTGCCCCTGTGAGGAAATGCTCTGTGAATTGCTCAGGCCTTACCCAAGGCTGTTGCCTTCTCTGTGGGCGGGGGTGGGGGTGAGGTGAGGGCTGCACAGATCACCCCCTCTCCTGAGCACCAGGACCCTCCTGGCAGGGGGTATCCCAGGGGTGGCCTGGGAGTTGGGCAGGCAAGGCCTGAGCCACCTGGGGCAGGAGACTGGGCCTGTGAGACAAGGGGAACCAGGAAGCCAAGGGGCCTGGAGGATGGACCACTGCTGCTGTCTGAGCCCCCGGGTGGGTTTCCTGTCCCAGCTCTCTTGTGCTCGGCCACATTCCCAGTGCACTCCAGGCTAGCCAGCTGAGGGAGTCAGGACTGATGGAAGGTTCTCTAGGGGGGCACGGAGTGTCCACTTCATTCACCCTGTACCTCCATGATCCAGCACCATGCCTGGCAAATGGCAGGGTGGGGAACTCAAAAACTGTATTGAATGGATGGACAGATGGACAGATGGGCAGAGAGAAAGAAGGTTGTCCTTCCTGGAGGTAGAGGGCTATAGGGCAGTAGCATCTCTAGGGTCCATCTCTGGTGGCAAATGTGACCATCAGAGTGTGGACTTCCTTGGGAAAGGGTGGGAGGCTGGGGGTCAGAGTCAGGGGTCTCTCACACCCCCTCCCCATCTTCTCAAGCTCTCTGCTCAAATCTGGTATTCCAATAAGGCCTCTCCCTGCATAAAGACACCCTGTCCCATACATGGGTGGGCATCAGAATCTCCTGGGGCGCTTTAAACAGTATAGAGTCCTGGGTCCCAGCTGAGGCCTGCCACTTAGAATATCGCCAGGTGGGACCATGGATTCTGTGTTTGTTTTTTGTTTCGTTTTGTTTGACCATGCCACCTGGCTTGTGGGATCTTTGTTCCCCGACCAAGAACAGAACCCCAGGGCCCTCAGCAGTGAAAGCATGGAATCCTAACCACCAGACCTCCAGGGAATTCCCGGATTCTGTGCTTTTTAAATGTCTCAGGTGATTCTGCCATGTAGACAGGCAAAGGAACTCCCCACCTACTGGAGTGAGTTTAACCCCCCAGGCAAGGCGTTCTATACCCAGCACCTACCCCCTCCTCCGGGCAGCATCATGCCTTGCCACTCACCACAGACACGAAGCCTAATGAAAAGACTCCACGTTCCCAGACATGCTCAGGCTCTCTCACCACCAAGCTTTCACTCAAGTTCATCTCTCTGTCTTTCCCCTCCTCCACCTGAGAACTCCTACACGTCCTTTCTTCGAGGCCCAGAAAATGCCACTTCTCCCAGGAAGCTTTCCACACCTATCTTCCAGCCAGGAAGAACTTTCATCTTCTTCCTGAGTCTCATAGCACCTCCTACCATCTACATCGTAGCACCTGTCACTCTGCCCCGTAATTACAGTCGGCCCTCCAATCCACGGGCTCCACATCCATGGCTCAACCAATAGCGGATCAAAAATATTCTGGAAGAAAAATGGCAGAAAGTTCCAAAAAGCAAAATTTGAATTTGCCACATGCTAGCAACTATTTACATAGCATTTATATTGTGTTAGGTATTATAAGTAATCTAGAGATGATTTACAACATGTGGTAAGATATGTGTAAGTCATATGCAAATACTATGCCATTTTATGTAAGGGACTTGAGCATCCTCCGATTTTGGTATCCACAGGGGTCCTGGAACCAATCCCCTGTGGATACCAAGGGACGATGTATCTAATAATGCCTCTGCCAGACAGTTTGCATCAGCAGCCTTGTTTAAGCCTCCCAGGAAGCCTTTGAGGTAGATGATGATGATAGCAAAGACTGATTAGGTGGAAAGCTTGGAAGCCTGCAAATGCTGCTAGACCCATAAATCTTCACAATAACTGGGTGCGGTAGGTACCATTATTATCAGGCCCTTCTTACACATGAGGAAACTGAGGCCCAGAGAGGTGAATTCACTTGCCCTGGGTCACACTGATAAGTGGTAGAGCCAGGATCTAACTCAGGGAATGTTCCAGCCCTTTTACAGATAAGGACACTGACGCTCGGGGAAATATTTGCCTAAACACACTATTCTCATAAGCAGCACAATCATAATTTGCATAATTTGCAGGAGCCTTTGACCCAGAGCTCCACATTCCCACATTGGCCCCAGTTTAACACTTCTGCTAAGCAATCCCCAGACCATGCCCCCTTCCTGGCCTGTTCCAGGCTCCCTTCCTCTTCTCACAACCCCCCAGAGACCTGCCCTCTCCTCTTCCCAGACTGGCCTGCTCTCTGATCTCACTTCTACCCAGCCTGCCCCACCTTGAGTTCCCTGGCACACCCAGCCCTTGCGGAGGTCACAACTCAGCTGGCAGGCAAAGGTCCAGCCCTGCTGGAAAGCTTTTCCCTGCAACTTCCCCATCCGCATTCCAGATGGAGCAGGCTGAGGCAGTAGGGGGTGCAAGTCCCCTCCTCTCCCTGGGCCTCAGTTTCTCCATCTGTTGGGCAGACAATAGCAGGGCTGAAAGGAGGCTCTGGTGATCTTGGGGTGAAAGGCTTCGGAAACACTGGTGGTCCAGCCCTGACTGCCTCACCCCCGAGTCCTGGGTAGGAGGGTGGCATCCCCTGTTGGCCTGGATGCCACCTCCGCCGCCCTGGTGGTTACCTGCCCTCCTAACGTCCCCACGCCCCTGCTAAAGAACAGGATCACAACCAAAGCATATAAAGGGTACTTCCCAGAGTAATAGCTCCATAAGTAAATAGCAGCAGTAATTAAATGAAGGGCCTTGCCTCTCTCTGTGGAGAGAGCAGCCTAAAGCCCAAGTATAGCTGTGCAGTCAGGCACCTTTCTGGAGAACTCGATGGGAAACTTGGCTTTCCAAGGTCAGTCCCCAGCGCAGCCAACCCACCCACTAAGCATGACTAACCATCCAGAGGTTGACGGCCGGTTGTAACTGCAGCTGTTTTGGACACACGATGCAGAACTCTTTCACATGCCCTTTTCTCCTCCAATCCTTTACAAAGCCTGTAAAAGGAGCTGGCATGGGCTTTGGTTCCAGGCTGACCTGAGCTCATTTCCAGCTCTGCCACTTATTTGCTGCATGATCTTGGGAAAGTTATTCCTCCTCTCTGAGCCTCACTCTGCCTCGTCTGCAAAGTGAGCACGATACTCCCAACCTTTGAGGGTGCCGTGAGAGTTACAAGGATCAGGCACAGAGGAAATACGTTATAATCCTTATAGCTCTATTACCCCCATGTTCTAGATGAAGAAACTGAGGCTCAGAAAAGCTCTATTGTTTGTTCCAGAGCTAGTGAGAAGCAGGGCTGACTCCGAGTCCAGGACCCCTGCTTCCACACAGGAAGGTGTCCCCCAGTGCATGAACTTGTGAGGCCAGGAGGTATGGCTCTGGATGCTCAAGGCCAAGGACCGATCTCAGGGTCCTGCTTTATATGCCTCACCTTACAACCGTCATTAGTCATAGCTGGCCAGGTTCCAGGCCTCGGCATCAGACCATCCAGAGTGGGTCATAGTGGACAGGGTCAGAGTCAAGATGGACTTGGCGGGCATGGCAGGTGAGGCAGTGTGCCCTGTGCACACCGGAAGACCCGCAGACACAGGATACGAAACCAGCGGGCTTGTCCCAATCGATCCACACTGTGAGGACACAGTGACCTCATCTCCACAGCCAGGAGCTCAGCTGTCAGCCCTGTGTTCCTTTTAACAGCCTGAGTCAGTGGGCAGAGACACACCGCAGAGCACTGCCTTCTCCCTGCTGATTTATTAGGGCGCTTTCCCAGAGAAAGATAAAAACTCTTCTTAAGCATCTGGCTCTGGGCAACTTACTTTTAAGTTTCACCCTTTGAAGACAAAGATGAGATACCATTTCTCACTCATCCAACTGACAAAGGCTAAAAAGATAAACCACACCCAGGATTGGCCAGATGCTTGTGAAAAGGGCAGGTGGTCCCTTTACAGGCGGTAGAAATGCAACAAGTGAATACTATGTTTTTGAAGGGCGATTTGGCAAAGTTTTAAAAATTCCCATCTCCTTTAACCCTGTAATCCCTCTCCTACAAGGATTTGTACCTAGTTTTTGGTACAAAGTTGATCTTCACGGTGTTGTTTATAACTGTTCCCAAATGAAAGCCACCTAAATATTCGTCAGTAGGGGATTGGTTAAATCAATGATGCGCTATCAGTCAGCCATTAAAAATCGGGCTGGGAAGTTTACTCAAAGAGAAAATGCTCATTATAGATTAAGAGACAAAGCAAGTCATATCCAGAATGATTTGCACTGATATGAGCAGGCTTGATAAGTTTTTCCACACCTGGGCTTGTTCTTGAGAAATTCTCCCACTTAGCCCCAGCCGCCATGTTGTAAGGAAGTCCAGGCTATCCTGCTGGAGACAGAGGAGGATGCAACACCATGTGTGGAGAATGGCCCCAGCCAAGTACTGCATCGAATGCAACTGCATAAATAACCTCAGCTACATCACGGGGAACAGAACTGCCCAATCCCCCAAATCAAGAGAAATACATCATTGCTGTTTAAAGCCACTAAGTTCTGGAGTGGTTATTCGGCAGCAGCAGATAGCTGAAATACCCCGTTTTTCAGTTCCTAGATTTTCAGAACGTGTACAGACCATTAGAGCAGAAGCACCTGTGTCTGAGCACCCAGCCCGCTGTGCAAACCTTGGAGGGAGAGCCTTGGGTGACCCCAGTGGCTGAACCTCTACTGCTGGCCGATCATTGTGCAGCTTTCACAAGCACCATCACGTCCTAGGTGCTTAATAAATATTTATTGAATAAGTGGATAAATGTCTTAGTTAACACATGCTGCAGCCCTGTGTGGTAAAAGTGATCATTTTATTATTACTCAACTGACGCTCATTCATTAGAGAAAAATCAGAAAAATGCAGGTATTACAAAAGAAGAAATGAAAAATTACCCCTAATTCTACTACTACCCGTAATTTCAATTAACATTTAGCATCTATGTATGGAAATTCAATTACATTACATATGTATATTTACTTTTTAAAATGTGATAAACATACTGTTTTGTAACCCATTTTTTCAATTCAAAAATATCTTGACTCTCTTTCCATGTCAATGAACATATATCTCTGTTCCACATTTTTAACGGATGCGTGTGTTTGCCTGTGTGACTCCGTCGGGGAGTCACACGCCCCCTCCTCCACCCTCACAACAGATACGAGCCCCGCCAGCCTTGTTCGTGTTCTATGACCCCACCGCCTAACCACAGCCAATAGGACCCAGGACAAACATCTCACCCAAACTGGGCCAATCCACTTCTCTCATCTAGAAACTTGGAATCCAGACCAGGAGAGAGTCAAGTCAGCCTTGAAGTGGTCCCAGGTAAATTCTGGCATTGTGTGCTGGTTATAGTCTACCACGTGGAGCAGAACATGCCTGTCTGTAAGGAGAAAGAGAAATAAAGCAGGAATGAGCAATGTAGACCATCCTGGTGGCGCTCTACTAAGTCCCAAGCTTAGTCAGCATCTGACTGCACCCCTGCCACTGTTTGCCGGACACCTCTGTTGCCTTTAATGAAGTCTCCTTTATTGGCTCAAGTTGGCTTAAATATATTGACACTGGCAACCAAAAAAATTCCTAGCAATGATTACTCTAATGAAATAAGACAGATGGGACTCTCAGCCACAAGGCCAGGCCTCTGGGAGCCAATAAGAGGAACACCCAAGATAGAAGACTAGTGCCCCAGCACTTTCTAGAAGCCACTTTCCAATACTGGGTACACAGGCTGGAATGCCAGCTGCTTGAGGGGAGGGCTCTAGAGCCAAGCAGTCAGGGCTCTCCCTCGATGACACGGCCCCCGCCTTCCAGCCTCAGCAGCAAACGTCTGTTGGGCACCTGCCATATGCAGGGCACTGTGCGAGAGGCATAGATGCACACGATGTATAAAGTTCCACGTGTGACTTTAAGCAAGTCATATCCGCCTCTCTAGGCCTCAGTCTTCTCATCTGTAAATGTGTTGAAAAGCACAATTCTAACGTCTTTCCAGCTCTCTCACCTACAAGTCTAAGCCAGGGTCCCAGCCCCAGCATGCCAGGAAGAGGGCATATATAACAAGCTCTAGAAGGGGCATTGGATTTTCCAAACACCTCCCTATCCACTGTCTCCTGTGAGCATGCCAAAAGCTCTGCAAGGCCGGACTCATTAGGCCAATCTTAGGGATGTGGAAATGGGAGAGGCAGAGAGGTTAAGCAACCTGCCTGAGGGTACACAGCTGTTGAATGGAAGAACTGAAACTTAAATCCAAGTATGAGCCAACTGCCCATTGGGAGAAGGATCAAATTACCCTTGACATTGGTTATCACAGTTTTGTTGTTGTTGTTATCACAGTTTAAAGACAAGGACAGTTTAAATGAGGCACCTAGAGTAGTCAAATTCAAAGAGACCAAAAGTAGAATGGTGGCTGCCAGGGGCTGGGGACAGGGGGAGTGTAGAGTTATTGCTTAATGGGTAAGGACTTTCCGTTTGGGAAGATGAAAAAGTTCCAGAAATGGATGGTGTTGATGGTTGCACAACAGTGTGAATATATGCAATGACACTGAACTACTACACACTTAAAAATGGTTAAAATGGTAAATTTCATGTTATGTGTATTTTATCACAATTTTTTAAAAATGAGGACACTGAAGTCTAGCAGGATAAAGGTCTAGCACTTATTATGACAAGGCTTCTCAAGCCAGAGCTAGAAAGGTCTTGGAAGTCACCTGTTGCAACCCCTTCATTACGAAACTGAAGAGACTGAGGCTTAGAAAGGGACAGTGACTTGCCTGAAGTCACCCAGCAAACCGGTAACCACCCAGAGTGGAATAGAACCACTGCCTTCTGAGTCCAGGGATGTCCGCCTCAGTGCTTTCCCTTTCTTAAGAGCTAAACTGCCGTGGGTTTGGGGCATTAATTTCAAGCCTCAGTGAGGAAGGGAGGGCTTCTCCAGGCTTTCAGTGTCTCACTTTCCATCTTCTAAAGTGTGAGTCACCTCCGGTATAATGCGGTGAGTCAGGCGGCTCCTCCGTGATGAATGTACATGTGACTGCCAGGTGGCATCCAGGTGGGGCTGGGAGTGGGGGAAGTGGGCACAGCCGGATGCCGGCAGAGCCATGGCCGCTCACTCAGGAGGGGAGGTCTGTGCTTTCTTTTGGCTCCAAATTGCTGCATGGTGGTAAGAGGTCCAAGAGGTCCAAGTCTCACACCTTCCATTTGCTATCCGATTCCTCCTTGGGTGTGACCTCAAGCAAATGGCTTTAGCTTTGGTGTGCCTCGGTCTCCTCACCTGTCCAATGGGCACACGAATAAATCTGGTCTTGACCTCCGCACAAGGTGTGGGGAGGACCCAAGGAATGACACGGAGAAGGTGTTTTGCACAGTTAAAAAGTTGCGCCAAAAAAAAAAAAAAAAGTTGCACCAGCATAAACGGCATTGTTATTTCACTACTCGGGAGAAATAAAGTTCTAAGAACAAAACAGAGCCCAGCCAGGCTATTTATTTGCTTTTCCCATCAGTCCTCGGACTTCTTAGGGTCTGAGAGCCTCTGGTCTCCTTGCTCTTCCCCAGGGCGCCAACCTTAATGGAGGGCGTACTGTGGACTAGGCCCAGGGACAAGCCACTGAACCCTCCCCAGAGCCCCACAAGATTATTCTGAGCCCCCTTTTACATAGAGAAAAGTGAGGCTCACAAAGAAGAAGCAACTCATCAAGGATGGCACCACTGGAAGGGTAGAGCTGGGCCCTAAAGCCAGACTTGAAGACTATTCCAGCACTGGTCCTCTCTGTGGGTTCAAGGAGGAAAGTTCCTGGGGTCTGCATCAGGTCCCCTCCTTCCAACAATACACGGAAATCGAAAGAGGTAGATCCCTGCCACCCTAAAGTAAATCAGGCTTTGAGAATGTGAAACACTGGAAAGAATAACAATAGTTACCATTTTTCAAGAATTTATTATATGCCAGTCACCCGACAGTCATCTTCTCACTTCATATTCTCACTAAATCTTTGAGGTAAGTACTGATACTATTCCCATTTTACAGTTGGGGAAATTGAGACTCAGAAAGGCTGTGCAATAAGCCCAAAGACACACAGCTAGCAGATCTGCCTCCTCAGCCTGTGTTCCACTCACTGCATATCACTGCTGGCCTCCTCACTCGTTTGTTCTTTGCTTCATTCGTTTATTAGACATTTAGAGCCTCTTCTCTGTGCTATAAGTAACTAGCTGGACAGAGGGAAGACAGGGATGCCTGAGCCCCTACCCCAATGAGGTCATTGGGAGAAATGATACAGCTCAAATAACTGTAATCTCAGCAGTAAAGAGCCAGTCCTTGGTGCACTGCTGGTGCTGGTGCTGGGCCAGGTGCCTGAGCAGGTGCTGCAGGTCAGAGTTTTTGTTTGTTTATTTTTCTAAATCAAGGTACTAGAACTCATACCTACTACCTGTGTGATCTTGGGCAAATCACTTCACTTCCCTAAATCTCAGTTTTCTCTTTTAGAAAATGGAGAGAAAAAGACTTATCTCACTGAGGTCTTGTGGGGATTAAATTAACTGGAAGAAGCTAGGTACCGTTTTTGGGTTCTGGGGATGCTGGAAGAAGCAGACAGCAGTCATTCCCTTGGAACCACAGAAAGAATTTTTTTTTTTTTTTTTTTTTTTTTCGGTACGCGGGCCTCTCACTGTTGTGGCCTCTCCCGTTGCGGAGCACAGGCTCCGGACGTGCAGGCTCAGCGGCCATGGCTCACAGGCCCAGCCGCTCCGCGGCATGTGGGATCCTTCCAGACCGGGGCACGAACCCGTGTCCCATGCATCGGCAGGCGGACTCTCAACCACTGCGCCACCAGGGAAGCCACAGAAAGAATTTTTCTTAAGTAAAAAAAATTTTTTTTAAATTGAAGCATAACATGCACACAGGGAAGTGTAAAAACTGGAATTGCCAGCCCAATGAGTTTTCACAAACTGAACACACACAGGTAACCAGCACTCTGATTACAAAACATCACCAGCAGGGTCAGGACTAGGACATGGCAAGTGAGACACTCACCTCCTGAGTAAAATTTAAGGGGGTACCGAAAAGCTCAGCCATCAAGATAAATAACGTTTTAATGCAATATTTTTTAAAAATCAAAACTAATGCAAGAAAATCCATGATGACAAAATATTAAACTTTTAGATAAAGACAGGATTAGTAACAATGCTGTGTTGAGTCACATTAAAGCTCAGGGCAAAAGGGAAATATCAGTAATATTGATCCTGCCTCATCTGCCTCATCCTAGTCCTAGCCCTGATTACCAGACCTCCTGAGGGTCATTCATCCCTCCAAGGGTAACTAATACCCAGACTTCTAATCCTATAAATAAGTTTTGCCTGTTTTTGAACTTTGCATACATGAAATCACACTCCTTTGCATTGGCTTCTTTCACGCAATATTGTGTCTGTGAGCTGTAGCCACGTTGTTGTGTGCCAGGGGAAGATGCTTAAACAAGGAAATGTCAACGTGCTGGCTGGATGTTTGAGAGAGACCATGGAGGTGGCAGGTGGGAGGAAGAATGAGCAGAGCTAGCACAGGACCAGTGGAACGGAGGGAAGGGGATGGAGTCCAGTGCTATTTGGGAAGGGCAGAGTCCACAGGATTGCCTGGACATTGGGGATGAGGGAGAGAGAAGAGTCAAGGAAGATGCCAGATCTCTGGCTTGGGCTATTTGGTGGATAGAGGAACCGTCTCTGCAGTGGGGACCAGGAGGGATGGGAGAGGATAATGAGTTTAGACTTAAACATGGTGAAGGCCAGGTACCTGTGGGGCATTCAGAGGGCTGTCCTGGAGGCAGCTGGACAGACAAGACTAGTGCGGGAGAGAATGGGGGGAAGGAAGTGTTCCCTCAATATCCCCCAGCATCGGGCGAGCAGGTGGTGGCCCTGATGAGAGCGTGTGCAGAGGGCCGGGGAGGGGCTTGTGAAAGGATAAAAGAGAGAAGCTGAAAAGTTCTCTGAGAGCAGGTGGTGTGAACTGGTGCGCAAATCAGAATGAAAATATTAAACATACAAAACTGTCCTCCCTGGCCCGTCAGGACTTCCAGGAGTCCAACACAGTGTGTACCTGCAGCCTGTGAGGATCGGGGTTGCAGAATATCCTGCGGATCAGGGGCTCTCCCGTCCCAGTCGCTGCCAGCCCCACTTACATCAGCGGCAGCTGATTCAGCAAAGCCTTTTCTCCTGGCTGCCAGAGACGCTTGCCTTTAAAGGCAAAAAAAAAAAAAAAAGCGCGCCTTCCCCCGAGCAGCCCTTACTCACTCCAGACTCGGGAGCTGCTGCTACCACAACCCTAACCCCCTCACCCCGCCCCGCCCCGCCCTCAGCGCGCACAGCAAGCCCAGCGCGGCTGGGGACCCGGAGCGTGCGAGCGTGCGCGCAGGCACGCACCAGGCCGCCGGCATCCGCCAGGCCACCTGGCACCGCCCCGTAAGTCCCAGGGAGCTCTTTTCCTCCGACTGGCCAGGGCTAGAACTGCTTGGAATCCAAAAGTCCGAGTTCCTTCCTGGGCTAAAGGCAGCCTCCAGGGAACAAAGCTGCCAGTGTCAGGGCAGCTTGGGGAGGTGGGCACTTGGTCCTTCCAAGCGGAGCCCGAGGGCTCCACCCCAGCCTCCTCACACTCCCCTTTAAAGCCTCGGGGTAGGGAAGGCTTGAGAGGAGGCTGAGACTTCCTCAGGTCCTTCCCTGCTCAAAAACCCTCCATGGCTCCCCACTGCCCACTGAATAAAGCCCTAACTCCTATACCTGGCATTTGACCCCTCCTCAGCTTCTTCTCCCATCAAATTCCCCCTAACTTCATCTCTTCTTGCTCCCAATCCCCTGCACTCCCGCCGCAGGGGCTACTTAGCCTGGCTCTCTGGCTTAAGCTGCACCTCCATGAGCCCGCTCTGGGCATTTGCTTTCTCTTCCCAGGCATCCCAAACTTCCAGGCTCACTTCCTTAGCCTTTCTCTGGCGTTCCCTCTCTGGTTGCAGTTACATGCGGTTGCCCAGGACTCAGCCATCCAAAAATTAAACTAGCCCACCTGTGAATCTAATATCTGATCAGTGTCAATAGCTTCTGATAAATTTACCTCTATACTGTACCCTCCAGGGATCATAAAGCTTTTACACAAAGAACATCTAGAAATGCAATTTCAAGCAGATAATGGGAGTCTGTTGGGGCAGGTATGATGGGGTAGGGCGAAGGTAAAGCTGTTTTTCTATCCATTCTGCTGTCTTCAAGTCCCACCCTGACCATAGGAAGGGGGTTTGATTGAACTTCTGACATCATGAATCAGTATTGTTTATTTGGATAAACTTTTATACACAATCTGTTTTTCCTCTGGCCAAGTCAGCAGGGGATTGTTACACCCATTTTACAGATGTGAGTCTTGAGGCTCAGAAAAGAGAAAAAGATTTGCTTGGTAATGTTTGACAAGTAAATAGCAGAGCTGGGACTCAGGAGTCCAAATCCAGGGCTCCACCATCAGTCTCTGAGTGTGCTCTAGAGATTCTTTCCTCCCTTCAGCAGTCACTCTCTGCCCGTCTACTGCCTTCGCACATGTTCTTCCCCTTGCCAAGGATGGCCTTCCCTCTGACCCACCTGGTGAACTCATATTCAGCCTTCTAAACCTTGCTCAGCCTGCCCTCTCCCTTTCCTGAAGCTCTCTCCACTTCCTCTCCTTCCTTTGTGGTACAAGTTCTCTCTCATACACATTCTTAACCATGCACACCCAACTTGGTACTGTTGCTGTGCATCTCGCCGCTTCATCCTCTCCAGTTTGGGGGCTCCATAAGGCTAGCAACAGGCTTGCCTGCCTCTGTCCCTGGGGAAGTGGCCAGCACATGCCTGGCCTGGAGAAGGAAAGGGAGCCTGATGGTGAGTGTGCCCCATGAGCTGGGTGGCGTGTACCCACAGCTGGGAGGAGGCATACGCAGTAGACTGGATGTGCTCGGAAACAGGGAGTGATGGAGAGACTTTGAGCAGGGACGTGGCAAAACCCAAAAGGTACTTAAGGGAACACTGGTGTTGGCAGGAAACAGGCAGACTAGCTGCTCATATGTTCATTCATTCCTGCCTTCTTCCTTCACTCCTTCACCCCTGTGTCTCAGCTGTCTCAGCCATCCTCAAGATGCTAAGTCTGCAGGGAGACAGAAAGGACAGCAGCACACTAAGAAGCATTGAAGGGTGAAGGAGAGAACAAGCTCTTGGAGGACTCGGGGACACTTCCCGGAAGGGGCCCCATTCTAGGGGTGCTTTGTGCCGTCAGAAGCATTTTGGCTTGGTGAGGTGGAGGTGGAGGGAGTCAGGCAGAAGAAACAATCTGAGCAAAGGTACAGATGTGGAAAGTGCTTGTGTGAGGGGTGAGACTGAGCCTGGAAACTGCTTCCCTGAGGGCCTTGCTAGCCAGGCTGGACCTTGCTGCCTCTATGGCAATGTGGGACATATGAACAGGAGAGTGAGGGTCAGCACTAGAGGACAAGAGGCCAGAGTCGCTGGAGGCCCTGCAGACAGAAGGAAGGGAAGGAGGATGAGGTGGTACAGAAGGTGAAATCAACAGGACTTAGGGGCCCTTGGCACCAGATGAAGAGAGAGGTGGCCCTAAGCTTTCCAGGCTGAGCAGCTGGGAGACCACAGAAATAGGAGCCATGGGCAGGGGTGTGCCCAGAAGGGGCAGGCCTCCCCTTCCAGGGCTTCTTGGTCAGCCGGGGTGCCCCCTCCCAAGGCCAGCACTGGACCCACAGGCCAGACAGAGGACTCCAGGGGTCATGGGGTCAGCTCAGGCTCCTCCTTCCCAACAGAAAGTAGTCCCTCCCTGGGCCCCTCCATAGGGAAAGGGACCATCAAACTAACCTCAGGATTTTGTCCAGAACTTTGGACTGGGGGGGTTCTTTCCTTTCATTCTGTCTCAAGTAAGACACGGGTCTAGAAGAAGAAAAGAGGTGAAATCAGATGAAACAAGGTGAAATAATACCACTACCACTAAAGGGGGATTTACCGCGAGTAAGCATGTGCTAAGTATTTCATGAGCTTATCTGGACATTGTATCTCTCATGATAGCACATGAAGTTGGTGGTCATGTTCATTCCGTTTAACCCAGAAGAAAGCTGAGCCTCATAGGCCAGCACCTTGCCTAGGATCACTCGAGGGCTGGTCTACAGTGGAGCTGGTTCAAACCCAAGTTCTCCTATGTTCCTACCATTCATATTTTTCACACTTACCTGTCACCATAGAGTCACATGTACTGTCAGGAGTGGAGAAAGCCTTCACAAAGGGGGTGATATTAAAGTGCAAAGAAGAGGTGGGCATAGATTTCCAGGCAGAGGGCCCAGCCTGTGCTAAAGCAAGGCTTGGCTTACAAACAGGAATGTGGGGATGGCGAGGGGAAGGGAGAAAATCGCGGAGCGAGACCTCCCGTAGTCTAACAAATACTTAAATACCACTTACCACATAACAAAAGCTGTTCTAAACACTTTACAAATATTAACTCACTTAATCTTCATAACAAACCTATGAGGTGGTTCTATCATTACAGCTAGTTTCCCGAAGTTATCCGGTGGCGGAGTGAGGACACCAGTCCTTGCTCTTAAGAGCTACCCTATGCCGCTCCTATTTTGTCTCACAGCCGGTACGAGCTCCTCCATTTTGCTACAGGCCGCCGAGGCTCAGAGAGGTGCGCACACTTGCTGAGGGTCACACAGCGAGGGAACTCCCGGGACCCAGAGAGCAGGGGAGACCCTCAGCCACAGCGAGGTCCCCGCGGGGCGCCTTCCCGCCCCCCTACACCGGCCCTGGCCCGGTCCCCGCGGAGCCCCGCCCCGGACGTGCCCCAGTCTCCGCCCCCCAAGGCTCTGCCCACCCCTCCTCCCCCGCGCACCCCAGCCGCGCCAGCCAATGGCTGGGGTCCTATAAACGAGAACGTCCCAGCGCTCAGAGGTAACCCCAGCGAGCGTTCAGATCGTGGGCCGCAGGTCCCAGGAGCTAGCTCAATAGGGAGCGGGAGGCCAAGCGACCAGAGTCGGAGTCAGAGTCGTAGTCGGAGTCTTGGGACCGGAGCCGGAGCCTGAGCCTGATCCGCAGAGTGCAGCCCGCCCGCCCGTCGCCGCCCGTGCACCCGGCGCTGCCAGAGCCTCCAGCGCAGCGCGGCCATGGAGCCCAGCAGCAAGGTGAGTCGCGCGCCCGCGGGCCCTCCCCGCCTGGAACAAAGGCGCGGACCCCCGGTCACCCCTCCGCTGGCCTAGGCCTCTCCGGGCCTCCCGGCGGCCCGGACGCTCTGTGCGCCCGGGGCCAGCGGCGTGCCTCTCAGAGCCATGCTCGGCGCGGGCCTGGAGCGCAGAGCCCTGCCGCAGCCGGGGACGCGGGCGGGGATGGGGTCGGGATCTGGCGGGCGCGTGGGCGCCGCGTGCGTTTTTGGCGCCCCCAGTAAGCAGCTGGCTTCTTTCCGGGGGCGCCGCGTCGTCCACGCGGCCCGGCAGGGCCGGGGGACCCAGGGCCCGGGCGCGGCACGTCGCTCACGATCTCCTCCTCAGCGGCCCTGCTCCGACTTCTCCCGGGGCGGGGGAGGGGGCCCGAGCGCGGCGCCCATTGGCTGAGCCGGCCGAGCCCCCGGCCGGGCCCCGGCCCGGGCGCTTGGAGGAGGAGGGACCCGCCCCCGCTCGGCCGGCTCGGAACAGATGCTCCCTTTTCCTGGGCGCCACACTGGGAGCGCGGCCTGGTGTTGGGCGTTTTCCGCGGCCTCGCGCAGTCCCCACGCCGGTCCTCCGGGGTTCCAAGGCGGAGGGCACTCTCTTAAGGCCTGGGCTCCAACCCCAGGGTGCCTGGCTACAGGGTTGAGGCGAAAAGCCTGACTTCCGAGGCCCTTCTTTCCGCGTAGTGCAGGCCCCAGAGCTTTTGCCAAGACCCGGGGAGATGTGCTCTGAGGTGGCACGTTTCCCTGCTCGGGCGGAGCGGGTGAGGGCCGGAGGGAGAGAGTACCCCAGGGGCCGCCGCCGCGATCCCGGGGGCGCTGAGGGTCGGGAAGGGGCCCCTGGCTGGAGTGGAGTGGGAGTAGCGCGCTCCAGGGAGCTGAGGGACGCGGGACGGAATAGATGAGGACTCTTCCTTCCCTCGGGATCAAACAACTGACTAGAAACGATCTCTTTTTTTTCATCTGTAAACGGGCTTGTCCTACAGGGGATCTTTGTGACTTTCCCAGAACGGTTCCTTTCCAACAAATATTTATTGGGCCCCACCTTGTGTGTTGTAGGGCATTGTTTCTTTCCTCCCTCCCTTCCTCCCCTTTCTATAGAATATTTTCAAGTGACTT
Organism: Kogia breviceps; assembly: GCF_026419965.1. Lineage (NCBI taxonomy): Eukaryota > Metazoa > Chordata > Mammalia > Artiodactyla > Physeteridae > Kogia > Kogia breviceps. The sequence continues at coordinate 167,502,257 of NC_081310.1, forward strand.
TTTTCTTTGAAATTCGTTAGGGAAGGCACGAGGACGTCCGTTTTTCCACCTGGCATGGGGGGGTTAGCACTGAACTCTGCACTGCCCTTCCTATGGGCTGTGGAGGTGTCCGGTGGAACTGAGCAAGGTGTTGGCTGGGCGGAGAGGTGCGTGACAGTGACGCCAGGCTGTACCCTCAGCGGGAAAAGGCTCCTTTATGCCTGATGAATCCTAACAACTTGCTTCACCACCCCGCCCTGGCCTGAAGGGAGACCTTGAGCCCAGAACACATTTCCTGACAGTCCTAGGTGAGCCATTATGCTGGGATATAACAAAATAAAAATAAAATGAGAAGCTATTTTAGCTAGTGGTAAGAACGTTGCCACTGCAAAGCTTAAATATTTGCTGTGTTACCTCAGGGCTCTGGCAGGTCACTTAATCTCTCTGGGCCTCAGTTTCACTGTAAGAGGGAAAATTTTTTCACTCCTTCAAGGGTAAGAAATGTCTGTTCAGCATGTGATGCAGGACCTGGGTGTTCATCTGTTGAGTGGATAAGTGAATATTCTGAGAGGAGACAGAAAAGTGGAGGAGAAAGTCAACAGTCACTTGTAGTTCACTAGGCTATGGGCTCAAATGCTTTTCAGTGTCACTTACCCTCCATATATAGCTCTGCTGGTTCAGGGGCCTAGAGCTCGGAGAAGGGAAGTAACTTACCTGAAGTCACACAGCTACTAAGTGGCTGAACTGGATTTGAACCCAGGCCAATCAGAAAGGGCTTTCAGTCTACACTATCCCTTTTCACCATAGACTTTCTTGAATTTTGAGCTGAGGGGAGAGAGTTTGCCTAACTTCAAGGGTGCCCATGTGCCAGCCAGTTCTGCAGCAGGTGGGTGTTTTTCATGCAGTACCCTCCAAACTTTTGATTGCCGGCTCCATCAATAAATACTTTTGGAGCACCTCCTTCCCAGTGGTTTATCTGTATTTATAAATTCATCTATGTGCACTGTTATACTAATAGATTATATGCCTACATAAAGTAGAAATTTCAAAAGACAAATACAGATAACAGTTATAGTAAAAAAGTTTTTTATATTATTTTATTTTTTTGCTAAACTTTCTATGGATCATCCTGTATACATTCTAGAAAAAAGCCCTTCCCTTTGGAGCTGCTGATTCGATCAGCAAGCCCAGCCCTTTTGTGCAAGAGGTTAAACTGAGGCCTGGAGAAGTTATGTCACTTGCCCAAGGTCTGAAAACCAGGTGTGTCTAGTTCTGAAGTTCCTTCGGCTATGTTCCTCCTCAGTTGACTCAGCTGAGTTTCCTGCGTTCTGTCGTGCTCCTCTGCGGCTCATTGTGCTGAGTTTAACTGAGTAGGAAGTAGGGAGGACACAGGTTGAAGACCCTCCTGTCCCAGCCAGCGCTTTGCTCGTGCTACGTCCTGGGCAGCAGATGAGGGTGAGCCCTGCCCCCAGATGTCTCACCCGGCCCTTTGTGAAGAACCCCCGACTAGTCCCTCCTGGCACCCCAGTCATGCCCCAGGACTCTGCCACTCCGCCCTCCAGACAAAGGAGAAATGAGAAATCCATGGGGTTCCTCAGCCCCTCAGTGGTATGGAAGAGCATAGGCTTTTGAAGTCCTGTATTTGTGGTTTTGAATTCCAGCTTAGCTCAGCTGCCACGTCTGCAGAATGATGTCATTTTCATCATTAGAGTGTCTGTAAGAATTCAGAAATAAATGTGTCTGTCTGTCCCCATAGATGCTCCATAAATATCTCTTGCTTCTCTGGATTCCCATGATGCACTACACCTACCTGGGCCCCAGGTGACCTGCTACCTGGGTTGCAGCCTCTGTCCAGAAGTCTGGCATTTGGGCAACATGAACTTTTGGGGAGTCCCAGGATGCACGGGCTGTATCGCTTGGTCGGATAAATCATGAAAGTTCCCGCTGGCTAGTTCTCCAGTAGAGGTTTTGTCAGGAAGCTGGTTTGCAGTGCAGCCCATGGGTGAGAGTGCCAGGCCTAGAGATGGGTCAACTGATGTGGCTGCCCTGCCTCCCCTGTGAGGGTGATAACAAGTCATGATGACATCACAGTCCAATGGAAAATGACTTTTCCAAGGTCACATATTAGCCTCCCACCACAAAACACCTGCCAGCCTTTCTAGGATGGCTTAAGAGGATAAAGGAAAGTCCCCAGCAGGAAGAGACCTTCCAGTGCATGGCCCAGCCCTCTGTTTGACAAATAGGAAACAGGCCAGAGAAGGAAAGAGGCTTAGCCAAGATAGGCTGTCACAAAAATTTTGAGATGTTCTTCAGTATTTTTTTTTAAAAAAACATGTTTTTTCTGCACACCCCTGTCCTATGTGCCACCTTCCACTCACCCCAAATGAGCAGGAGTTTCCAGACTCCCGGACTTTCCAACCTCTTTCTGGTTGCAGTCTAATAGTTGGATTAGATATAATTTGACAACTGGAAGCATTCTGTGAATGGAAACAAAACACATCCTCATAAAACTATGACTTTGGGGAAGTGGCCTTTCTCAGAGCCTCGGTTTTCTTCCCGTAAAGTGGAGGTTCTCTCCGCATGGTGGTTGTGGCGGGACTGCCCAGTGCCCTCAAGCAGGGTGGTGGCTATTTTCAGTGGAAGGACCCTTTGCACGTCCAGTTTGGGTGTACGGACATCATAAACATCTCCATGATGATCCCTGTCCCATGCTGAGCCATTCCAGGACCAACTCTACCTGGCCTGGAGCTGGGTCAACCCCCAATCCGCCTGTAATCAGCTTGTGACTTCAAGGAGCTCAGCTTTACGCAGTGCCTCCTGGTCACAGGATATCAGGGCCTAGAGCTCTGCTCCAGCCCCAAGGGTACAGGCGTCCAGTTCTCTCCCCCTCCCACCCTAGCTGGCAGAGCTGGGGAGGCCTGGGACAAAGGGGAAGCGTGCAGCGTTGGCTTGGGACCTGCAACCTCACCCCTCCCCCACCTCACTCCTGGGCAGAGAGGTGACAAAGCCACTCAGTTTGGTAACCTGTGTCCCAGAATGGCAGAGGTTGAGAAGGCGCCTGGTTGGATCTATGGGCTCAGAGAGGCTGTGTCTAGGCCTGGTCACCCAAACAAACCTCCAGTTGTTACCAGCCTCTTCCGTGGGAGGCATGGAGTGGAGCCTAAGGCTCTGCCATCCAGCCTCCAGGCCAGGGAGGGAGTAGCTCAATAGCTAATGCATAAACATTGGGGTTTTGCAGTAACGGAGCAAGGCTCCCAGACCTTGAACTCGTGCAAAATGAGGGCAGTGTTCACTCTTTCTAGGACTTCAGCACCACCACCTTGCTGGCTTTTGCCTCCCCAGGGCCTTGGTATCCTGGAAGGGGAAAGAGCTGTCACCAGACCCCAGCTTAACCAGCCTTTGGCTACTGAGGCCTCTGCTGGACAGGACATCTGCCCAGAGCGCCTAGCCCAGAGTTCACCCCCACTATTTTGGCACTGGGGAGTGAGGAGGAAAGGGCTCCACCAGAAACAGCTCTACCATTTGACCTCAGACCAGCCACAGCTCCTGTTGGAGCTAATTTCCTCAACTGTAACAGGGATAATACCTACCTCTCTAGGTCAGGTTGCAGGGTTTTTTTTTTAAATTACAGAAGTACTGTAATGGAGCCAACTATAGAGAAGCATGCAAAGTAAGAGAGTAAACATCTTCTCCCAGTTGTAATGGTTTGGTGTTGACCCTCACAGACCTCTTTTTGTGCATGTGTATATGTGTCCCTATAAGTGGAATTTAGTATAATTGGATCACACTTTCTACATAGTTCTGTGCAGCCCAGTGCAGCCCTCCCGTTCACCTACAATATTTGCAGTGTTTCTCTCTGCACATATAAGGAAGTGCCATTATACAAGTTCATTATCTCCTCCTTCCTTACACCAAATGTACATTCTATACATTGTTTAGAACTTTGCTTTTATACCTGGCACTCTTTTCATATCAAGTACATACAGATGTGTTGCATTCTTTCCGACAGCTGCATAATATTCCGTTACAAAATGTCCCACCGTGATTAAGAATTAAGTGATTGTCCTCATCACTTTCTTCATACCACTCACCACCTGATGTATTTTAGGTATTTATTTTCTACCCTTCCACCCTACCCCCCGCTGCCAGCCCCCAACTAAAATATCAAGTTCCATGAAGCAGGGATTCGGTTGAGTTTATTGCTGAATCCCCATTGACTAGAATAGTGTTGGGAACATGCACTCAGGTATTGTCTTTCCTTAGTAATATAAATTCTTATTCTTTAGGAAACCTCTCTTACGGAGAACAGGAGGTCTTGGGGAAGAGGATTTTTCAAGGTCACACAAGTGGGGTACTTAAACTTGTCTGCTGAGAGCGTTGGGGACCTTTACATATTCTCATGGTCTTATCAAATTAATCTTATCATAGTCAAATTGGTGCCCACCTCACCACTGAATGGGTACCTCTCTGGGTGTCAGCTTCTCCAGATGCCCGGGTGCTGACTCAGGGAGTCATCTGTTTGCATTTAATACCTTTTTGGAAGATGATTTGGTTTTTGCCTGGAAGGCTTTGAAAAGTCCTGTGCAGCTCGTGTGTTGGGTTTGCACTGGGCAATTCAGAGCACCTGGGGCTTAAAGCAGAGATGGGCAAATTTTTTCTGTAATGGGCTAAATTGTAAGTAAATATCATCGGCTCTGGGGGCCACGTGGTCTGCTGTTGTAGCACAAAGGCAGCCATAAACAATATAGACTTCACAAACAAGTGTGTCTGTGTTTCAATCAAATGTTATTAATGGTAACTGAAATTTGAATTTTTTTTTTTTTTTTTTTTGGCCTATCCACACGGCTTGTGGGGTCTTAGTTCCCCAACCAGGGATTGAACCTCAGGCCCATGGCAGTGAAACCACTGGACTTCCAGGGAACTCCTGAAATTTGAATTTATTACAATTTTCATGTATCACAATGTATTAGCCTTCTTTTTTTTTTTTTTCCCCCAGCCACTTAAAAATGTAAAACCCATTCTTAGCTGGCAGGCTGGATTTGGCCACGGACCATAGTTGACCAACCCGGGCTTAGAGCAAAATCTACCCAAGTGACCAAGAGGTTTCTGAGCTTGGGCCTGGGCTGTCCTGGCTCAAACTGGGCAAGGCCCAGCGAGTTGCTGGAATGGAATTTGACCTACATAGGAAGCAAGGAGCAGATAGAAACCTTGCTTCCTTTGGGGACCAGTACCCGGAAGCAGGGGGAGGACGTGAGCAGGAAGGGTTTGGCAGCAGAGTCCCCTCAGTTTGAAGCTTCCAGCAGCCGAAGGCCTCCTGATCATCCACCTTTTCCTGAGTCTTCCATTTTCTCATCCGTGAAGCGGGAGCCATCTCTCCCCCAGAGCCTGGTGATGGTGGTTAAATCAGGATGTGGATGCAGCCCCTGGCACGTTGCCTAGGGCCTGCCCGGTGCTGCTGGTGCTGCTAGAAGCGGCAGCTCCCTCTCCTCTCTGCTTTTAAAGACTGATGAGCACCTTCTGCCTCCAGGGCCACTGCAGGGTGCAGGGGAGGCTCAGCCATGCAGAAGTCCTGACATCACTGGAGGACTTGAAGAAGATGGCTGAGTGGAGTAAATGCCTGAGGTCACCTGAAGGTCAGCCTTCACATGGTTATTACTCTTATTCTTGAAAAGATCTGACAGGCTGGAAGAGTTCAGAGGGTAAAACGCCTTGTCCAGGAATCCAAAGAACTCAAGTCCCAGAATTGGCTTTTGTTTGCCGAGTATCCTGGGCCCCTACCCTCTGACCTTAGGCCTCCCCATCAGTCGCATGAGGGTACTACAGCAATTCTGCAGTTTCTTGGGCTTCTTTTTTCATCTCCCAGAAGTTTGTTCAAATGAAATCTTAGAAAATTAAAGTAATAAATAAATAAAAAGGGAGCTGTCACGGATCCCATAAACCCCTGCTCCACCCTGCTTAGAACTGGGGACCACGGAGTTACAAGGTCCTTGTCCCATGCTCCAGTGTACCCAGGGCTACTCAGGAGCTGTGGGAGGAGCAAAGGATGTGAGTGACATCTGGCTCATCCCCGCTCCAGGACCCTCCTCCCGGACCCTCCTCCCATTGGGAGTGACCTACCTCTGAATGGCGTGGCCACATGCCTTCCCTCCGCCAGTACTGACTGGGAGAGCCTGGAGCTGGAGTGCGTGCCAGGGAAAGGCCTGGCCCATGGATGCAGGTCAAAAGGCCACGCTCGGAGCTTGGCAAGTTACATGACCTGGCTAGGCCACCGGCATCCCCGTGTGTGGGAGGAGAGGTTCTGAAGCTAACACTTCATCAGTGGCTTCCTGGGAGAAGGAGAGCTCTAAATGGGCCTCAGGACCCCCAGAATTGGGATGGGGTGGTGAGGGGTGAGGGCATGAGAGCCTCCTCGTGCAGGACCCTGAGCCCAAGCACTTGCTGACCTGAGAGGCCTGGGGCACCCCTAGGAGAATCAGGATTTGAACTCGGGTCAGAGGTCTTTCCTCCACAGCCCTGTGGGTTGGGGTGGGGGCCTTGGAGAGTTACTTTTAGGCTGTTTCCAGCTCTCAGAGCTGATGTTCCAGTACTCATCATGGGTTTGCTACATGGCCGAGTTCAAATCTGTTAGGATGAACACTGTTCTCAGAGAATAGATACACGCAGAGCCAGTTTTGCCCAAAAAGCTAATTTCAGAAGTGACAGGTTTGATGTGTATAAATATTCAGTGCTGCGCCCTACTCTGGGCACCCTAGGTACCATTCTTAAGGAGTTCCCAGTGTGGTGGGTGGACAGCAGATGGGTATTCCCAACTGCTTGGAGCAGAAGCTGGAGACTGTAGCGCACACAGCAAGGGCAAAGGCCTGGAACAGCACAGAATGTTCTAGGAGGTAGCTCCATCCCCAGGGGTGGTGATGGGCGGCCGTGGTCCCAGATTCTGGACTCTCCCTTGCTCCTCCACCCCTATAAAAGGCTTCCACAAGAAACCCGTGAGCTGTGGGGCTTGTACCCCTTCTTTAAGGCATCGCCAACTAGTCCATCAGCTTGGCGCCTAAATATATACACGTTGAATGAATGGACTTTATCACCGCCTTTCAGTTCCAGCCACGGGACTGGTGGGGGCAGATGGTGCCATGGGGACTTCCATCCCTCCTTGATTCAGCGAACACCTGTCGAGTGAACCGTGCCGGCTCCATGACGCAGAGCTTGACAGCAAGCCTTAAGGGAAGGCACTCTTATCCCCATTTCTTATGTGAAGAAACTGAGACCCAGAGTCAGGGCTACCACATATCCCAACTCCAAGGTGAGGGAAGCAGCTCGATGCCTTTCAGCCTGGGTCTTCTGATTCCAAGTCCTGTCATGAGCACGCTGGGTGCGGTGGGTGCGAGAGGTGCTGGGTGCCGCTTGCCTACCCAGGAGTGGGGGCCATGCTCCTCCCCTGGATCTAGCATCCAGCCACACTGAGCACCCCGTTAGATCCGGCCTTGCAGGCACACACACACCACCACCACCCCCGCTTCTTCCCCCTGCATGTACTGTTCTGTCTACCTGGAATGCAGTCTTGCCACCGCTTCTCCACTTGGCAGACTCCTTGCATGTCCTTCACGGCCCAACTCCAGTGTCACCTCCCAGGAACCCACCTTTGATTGATTGTCCCAGGCAAAATTACAAGTCTGTCCCTGCAGGGCTCCCACAGTGCCCCGGTTGAAGCTCAGACCACACTAGCCTCCCCTTCCCAATGGACCTGATGCCTCTTCCTTGAAGTCAGGACCGGGGCCCGGGGCATGAGTCACTGAGCCTTTTAGTAGGCCTTGATGCAGCAGCCTGCCTGGGTGGATGTGGATATAACCCAGCGGGTACCCGGGTAGGCAGGTTTTCTAAAGCAGAGTTTGACCTTGACCTCCCAAGTGGTAAAGTCCAGCAGAGGGCTTTGTCCTTGGCTCCCAGCAGCCCCCGCTCTCAGAGGCACAGCTGCTCAGCAGGGCCCCAAGACTGACTTCAGAGGCCCAGAGACCCCTGGCACACCAGAGCCAGACTGGAGACAGGGCTGTAGTAATAGTAGTGCCCCCCAGCAGAGCCCCTTCTGCAAGGGTATTCATGCAAGGGCACGATTTTTACCAGATCCGCATATCATCGGTATCATTTTTCACTTCTATTTTTATTTAAATTGCTGTGTTCTAAATAATATGAAACCACAGGGCTTGTAAAAAATATTTTGAATAGGTGATACATTCATGTCGTTCAAAATTCAAAAACGTACAAAGGGATATAAAATGAAAATTCTCCCTTCTACCCTGCCTCTGCCACCCAGATCCCCAAGGTACACTGTTACCTTTCTTGTGCATTCTTTTTTTTCCGGTACGCGGGCCTCTCACCGCCGCGGCCTCCCCCGTCGCGGAGCACAGGCTCCAGACGCGCAAGCTCCGGACGCGCAGGTTCAGCGGCCATGGCTTACGGGCCCAGCCACTCCGCGGCACATGGGATCCTCCCTGACCCGGGCACAAACCCGCGTCCCCTACATTGGCAGGCGGACTCTCAACCACTGCACCACCAGGGAATCCCGTGCATTCTTTTAAGGAAGTAGATGTGTATATTCTCCCCCATTCTAGCCTTTTTTTTTCCCCCCCACACAAAACGTAGCATACAACACACTGTTCTGAAGCTTTGCTTTTTACTTAATATAACTTGGGGAGTATGCCAAATCAGTACCTAAAGAGCTTTCTTTGTTAAGTACTCCATTATATAGCTATGCCACATTTTTGCAAATCATAGGTTTGCATTGCTAGTTTTATATTTATTCGAGTGTGTACTAGAAAAATATATATCCTGTATACCATTAGTATCAGACGAAGGCCAACCCTGAGCCGTGACACCTGTGACTCACCAGGCAGAAAGCCCCCACATGGGGGTTCAACAGCCACTGTCGTGCCGTCCTTGTGACATCCTCTTACTTAATCCCAGTGGTCACCCGAGGAGTTGGGCTTGGCCAGGGCCCACCAGAGGAGGTCTGTCTAGGTGCTCACCACCCACTCGGAACCAACAGCGTTGGGTCTGAAGGCTCCCTAAGGAGTTGAGAGGGAGGCTCTGAGGGGTGCTGGGTAGGGTGGGCCATGACAGACAGGATTTACAGGGAGTGCAGCCCACTGGAAGGAAAGCCCCAGCGTCTAGGATGAATGTCCAGAGTTTGGCCAGGAAGGAGCCCGTGGGAAGGAAGGATCCAGCTCTCTCTTGACAAGGAATGGGCTCTGAACTAGTGCTGGCTGAAACCTTCCTCTTAGCCTCTGACGTGAGAACCTTAGCTTTCGCAATCGTTGGCCTGACGGCTTCTAGAGAATGAAAAGACCATACTAGGAATGTGTCTGATTAACAGCTAAGCCCAGCGCTATCTGTGAGGATCTTGAAGTCAGGGCTGCTTCTGGGTTCCGGGGGGGTGGGCCAAGGCCATGGCCAAGCTGAGGAGATCCCCTCCACAGGTAGGTGCGGCTTAGGATCTGTGCCTCCACCCCTCCCCTCCAGTGCCCAGCCCAGTGTGGCGCACCTGGTGAATGCCTGCCCGTAATTTCTTTGGCATCCCTCCCCCCGGGCCCCGTTCTTTCAGTCAGTTAAGGGCCTGCCCTTAACTGTCATAAATCTTGGCTTCCTCATTTTAAAAGAAAACAAAAGTCCTCTCCCTAGCAAGGCACCTTGCTCTCCCTGGGCCCTCCTGCCTGCTGGCCTCCTCCCTGCCTGCTGCCTCCTTCCTGCCTGCTGGCCTCCTCCCTGCCTGCTGCCTCCGGCCCTTGGCCCTTTTCCTCCCCCAGCCCTTTGCCATTGGAAGCACCTTGACCCAGCACTCTTACTCGCCTTGTGTCGTGTACTTTTCCAAAGCACATTCCTGGCTGGTATGTCATCTGTGTCCTAACAACCCTGGGAAGCTTGTGGTCGGGATAGTTGCCCCGAGCTTCAGCCTGGTTCTCTGCAGACCCCTGAGTAAGCTGGAACTTGTCTCTGCCTCAGTATCTGCCCTGTGAATGGAGGCGAGGGTTTGCAGACAAGCAAACAAGAGGGCCTGGGAGGAATGGGGAAGGGGACTCACCTGCTAGAATGCACAGAGCAAGGAGGCAGGTGGGCTGGAATTAGAAGCCACCATCTTGGGCTCCAAATCCAGGGCACTTCGCCCATCCATGCCGCTCCTCCCACATAATTGGGCCCCCCTTGCCTCGGTTCCTGGGCCTCCCAGCCAGAGAGTCTGGAGCCACCTCAAGCCGAGGCATGGCTTCAACAGGGAAATGAGACCCCGGAGAATGCCAAGCCCTGGCTACAGAGAGGAGGAAGACCCTAATTACCCTCTCTCCCCAGGAATGAGTCTGGCCAGCCCGGTGTCTAGAAGTTGGCAGGGCTGGTTTGGGCACCTGAGGTCGGGAAGTGGCCAGGTTTCTTCAGAGAAGGGCTGGTGTGGTGCCAGGAGTCAGGCAAGCTATCTGAACAAGGGAACCTGCCAGCCCAGGCCCTGCCCTCTAGTAACCTGGGCCTGACGTGCCTCTAACAGTGTGCGGGTTTTCTCTCTGCAGAAGCTGACGGGCCGCCTCATGCTGGCTGTGGGAGGGGCAGTGCTCGGCTCCTTGCAGTTTGGCTACAACACTGGAGTCATCAATGCCCCCCAGAAGGTGAGTGCTGTGCCATCCTAGGCTTCTAGAGACCAGAGTGCTCTGCTGTGTACCCCTGCCCCCCATCTCACACACACACACACACACACACACACACACACACACACACACACACACTCACCCCGCCTCTTGGGGACACACACACACACGCTCACCCCGCCTCTTGTGGACACACACACACACACACACGCTCACCCTGCCTCTTGGACACACACACACACACACACTCTCACCCTGCCTCTTGGACACACACACACACACACACACGCTCACCCTGCCTCTTGGACACACACACACACACGCTCACCCTGCCTCTTGGACACACACACACACACACACTCTCACCCTGCCTCTTGGACACACACACACACACACACGCTCACCCTGCCTCTTGGACACACACACACACACACACACGCTCACCCCGCCTCTTGTGGACACACACACACACACGCTCACCCTGCCTCTTGGACACACACACACACACACACACACACACGCTCACCCTGCCTCTTGGACACACACACACACACGCTCACCCAGCCTCTTGGACACACACACACACACACACACACACACACACGCTCACCCTGCCTCTTGGACACACACACACGCTCACCCTGCCTCTTGGACACGCACACACACATACACACACACACACACACACACACACAATGTTCACCCTGCCTCTTGGACGTTGGAGTCATTTACATCAACTCACCATCTGTCTTACCAGCCAATATTCTGGTCCTGAATGGGTTAGAGACTCTTAGCTTTGGCCTTGGAATTTTGGGGCCCACAGAACCACAGGATCTTTATAGGTCATCTCGACCAACCTCCCACCCGACACAGACATTTGTAAAAATTGAAGCCGTGTTCGGTGTAGTGATGCTGCATTCGTGCGGCCCTCTGGGGCTACAGAGGGCTTCCGTGGTGCTTTTCTCACCTGCTGCTCACACCGAGCCCTAAGGCAGGCAGGCAGCCTGCCCACTCCTACCCTGCAGGTGCCGGGAATGGCCAGAACCTGCCCAGCATGACCAGCTAGTCAGGAATGGAGCTGGTATGTGACACCAGTCTGCCTTGGCACCATCCCTGCCAGGTGGTCCCCGAGCCTGTCCTCTCACCCATCCACACGCAGCACACTCCCTTGTAAGGGAGCCCATTCTAGGCTGAAACTGCCTATCTCCCTGGAGGCCCCGGGCCAGGCAAAGCAAAAACGGCATCTTGCCCTAGGGAACTGGAGGGGTGCAAGTGTGCGCTTATTCCCTTCTCCCCACAGCACGACCCAGATCTGTCCTCACGTGTTCACCTGAGTGTCGGGACTGGGAGGCATCCTGGTGAGGGCCTCCAGCGTAGCCAGCCCACTGCTCTGGGGAGGAGAGAAGAGGACGGGGGCAGGAAAGGAGACTGTAACGAGTCCCTCCTCTACGCCAGGCCTGTTGGGTACATTCATAAGGTCGGGCGGTGATTTCCATTTTATACGCCTGAAAACCGAGGCCCAGGGCAGGTGAAATGACCAATGGACTCAAGGTCACATAGCCAGGGGATGGTGGAGTCAGAAGCCAAACTCTGTTGTTTACACAACCTCAGGCTGTCTTCTGGACCAGCCACCTGGTCGGTTTAAAAGTCTGTACCTTCCCAGGCAGGACAAAATGAGACTGGACCATCCTGTCAAGGCCATATTCATGGTCCAGACAGGTGAGGCCAGGAAGTGAGTATGGCTGCTTCCCGAGGATTGGGGCCTGTTTGGGGGAGCTGGGCCTCCTCCAGATAGACGGAGGGTGGCCGTGGGGGCCACGCCCGATGCTGGGGAGCAGGTCACCAGGGCGGCCAGGCCTGCTGAGTCATGCTCAGCTGCAGCAGACGTTGACGGGGCTTTTCCAAGTTTGTGGGAAATGGCGATCGTGGGCCCATGCTTGAAACAGTTCCAAGCCCTGCTTTTGCTAAGTGCTCTGAGCAGATCTTGCCAAGGTGTGTGCCTTGGAGCTGGCTCCCCTTGGGAATCCTTACACATGCAAAGTGTGTACAGTCTTAGAGAGAGGTTGAGTTCTCCACTTGATTGTACATCAGTAAGTGTCCCCTGACACTTACAGAATCTGACCTCATTGGTCTGGGATGCTGTCTGGGCATCAAATTTTTAAAGCTCCCCAATTGGTTCTAATGTGCAGTCAAAAGATGAGAAGCACTGGATTAAGTGATCACAGTCAGGGGTGATCACTTGACTGTGATCACATAGTGAGTTACGCACGGTGACAGAACTAGGACTCTAAGAACAGGATAGAGGTGTTTTCCAGAAACAGAACAGGGTTGTGGTAAGCAGGGGCCCACAGGTGGGGATAAAATGCCCAGAGGAAAGAAAGTCTGTGTGTCACTAGGGTAAATGGGAGGAGGGAGAAGGATGGGAGGGCGACGAGGTAAGCCAGAAGCTGCCCACAAAGGGCTCTTATGGTCAGTAGTTTCATCTGCAGAATCTTCAGCCACTGGCAGGGCATGGCACAGCGAGAATGGGCACGTGGGCACCAATGCGTAGGCCGAACTGGGGAGTGTGGACCTCAGAATGAGGACAATAGGGCCCCGCTGAAGAGGACAGGTAGGATCAGATTTGCATTTTAGGGAAATGATTCAGGCGTCTGGTGCAGTGGGATGGTTCTGAGAATATGAAACTAGAGACAGGGAAATAGTGAGAAGGCTGCTGTTGTAATAGGGGTAGAAAAACCAACACTGAGTAGGAAGAATGGGCAGGAGCTGGTCATCAGTTCAGCCTGAGGATGAGAGAGTGGGGTTTAAAACTGGCTTCAATGTTTCTGGCTTGGGCGATGTGGGTCTGGAGGAAGAGCAGGGAGGTGCCGTGGGATATGCAGGAACTGAGGTTTGGTGACACAGCGGACAAGCACTTGGACATGGGGGTCTGTTTCTTTGGAGGGTAGTCAGTGGGAGAAGACTGATAGGTTGGTCACCAGTATCCATAGTGATAGAGAAGGATCTCCCAGAGGGACTGCAGAGTAAAAAGAGAAGTAAGGGTCAAGCCCTGGAGAGCATACCCACTGACAGAAGATCCTGGGAAGGAGGAGGAGAGCTGGCACCTCTACGCCAGGAGACAAGACCCTTCTGAGCCAGAGGAAGAATGGAAGCGCCTGAGGATGAGCGTCCATGGCCATGTCCTTCGTCCCTAGAGCAGTGCCCGTCCATAGGAACAGGCACTCGGATGTGGACAGAGTGAAGGGATGCTATCCGGTGCTCCGGAGGCTGACCTGGGCAGATCAGCTCCATATTGCCGAAGGCAAAAGACCCTCCGGTGACCCTGCCGTGGCAAAGGCTGTCCAAGTGGAGTGCTGTGGGTAAAGACCTCCCTGCAGTGGGTTGAACAGGGAGAAGGCAGATGGGGGAGAGCAGAGACAGCCCTTCCAAGGGACTCGGTAGAAAAGGAAGAAAGAAGGGCGATCGCCAGAGGGGTTGTCTGGCTAAGGTTTTTTTTTTTTTTAATACGAAGACTTCATTTTTAAACGGGTTGTAAGGAATCAGCAGAGGAGGAGAGGGTGAAGGTAAGGAGTGGGGGTGGTCCTTCAGGAGGCCGGTGGTGGTAGAGCAGAGGCAAAGGGGTTGCATTTGGCCGGAAGGGACTAAGACACTTCCAAGGGTGCAGATGTAGACAAACCCAGAGTGATGTTCTCTAATTCTTGGGACTTCCTATCTAATCAGAAACAGGTGAAAGGTGAGAATTACAGCGGAAGATGGGCGGGGCAGCAGGCAGGGGCTCCGGACAGCACAGAGGGCCCAGCGGGAAACATTTATAGGAGCATTTGCGGGCACCTGTCCAAAGGTCACTTGGGCAGCCGGCCTCTGAGGACTGAGGTGAGAGACCTGCATGGCGTTTCCGGGGGCGCGTGCTCAGGCACTCCGCCTGTTTACTCTTGTACTTTACAGACACTTCTCATAAGCCTGACCGTAGTTTTTCCAACCGGGAGCAAACATGATAAACTTAACATGTGAGGAGGGGAGAGGACAACACTAGAGGGAGAGATGAAAGCGGGGCTCAGAGCCGACGGCCGTGCCTCGGGAGGCACCAAAGCCATTGTCCTGGGACGGCCCAGTGATTGTGCCAACACCATCACTCAACGTGGACTATGACAGGCACTGCCCTAGATGGTGGGGAGGGATAGAGCCGAGAACACAGCAGGCTCACCCTGGCCCTCAGGGAGCTGCCTGACACATGGTCAGAACTGGGCTCTGTCCCTGCTCTCCAAAGATTCAACCATCCAGAGTGCAGGGGCGAGGTGGGAAGGAGAGACCCCTTGGGAAAAGCCACAGTATTATTAACGGAGGGCTTCTCGGTGCTATGGGAACAAAGAGAAAGGAATGACTAATGCTGGGGGTAGGGCTGATGGGAGAGACAGAAGGAGTTAGCAGCTGTGCTAGACCTTGAGGGCAAATCGGCCCCAGAGGGAAGGAGGGGCGGGTATCCCAGGCAATAGGAACGGCTTGTGCAGAGATGCGGTGGCATGAAGTGTTCCACTGATGGGCTCGCACCGACCAGGCCGACCCCCCTTGTCTGTCTAGAGGCACTGCCCTTAGGAAACTGCACTGCGCTGGCCAGGTTGGCCTGCTTGCCAATGGAGACCTTGCCCCACTAGAGGTGAGGGTGCCAGTACTGCTGTTAATTACCAGAAGCTTGGTCTCCTCCGTAAAACAGGCCCCAAAGGGCTTCCTCTTGGAAGTGGTTAATTAATCATAACATTATCTTAAATGTTTATATAGCACCTCCTAGTAAGTTACGTCCTCACAGCAGCCCCACAAGGTGGGTGGGGCCGGTGTTATCTTCCCCTCATAAAGGAGGCACTGAGGCTGGGAGAGGTCACCTGGTGAGTGAGAGGCTGAGTTACAGATGGACGCCAGGCCTCAGGCCTGATGATGACATCTCTGCCGGGCCTCCGGCCTCTGCAGGGGAGGAGGGGAGCCCAGCCGCACAGAGAGCAGATAAATGAGCAAGGGCATCCTGACTATCATACTGAGTGGAGAGAACTACCGTTCCCCTCCCCACATGGCTGAGCTGCCAACAGAGATGACTAAAGGCCATTGAGGAACCATGAGTTCCTGGCCAAGGGACAGTGTCAGGCATGTCTGAGGCATCCTCAGAAACCAGACCGCTTGGGCTGGAAGGGGCCTGACAGTCCGCAGGCTCAACGTTCCTTGTTTGCTGAAGGAAGAACTTGGTCTAGAGAGCAGGCGAGGTCTGCCCAGGATGACCTGCTTGGTGAGTGAAAGTACTGGAGGCAAGACGGGCTTCCCAGCCCAGGCTCCAGGCAGCCTCTCCTTATCTCCACCTAGATCCAAAGAGCTCTGGGCCCCTTCTCCCCGTCACCCATCTCTGCTTATACGGACTCTCACAGCTTACAGCTCACTTGTCACGCGCCAGGCATTGTTCCAAATGCATTAGAAACAATAATTCAATTGTTTCATATAATATAACCCCATTAGGGAGACACTATAGTCCCTGTTTTATAAGAAACTAGGGCACAGAGATGTTAAGCAATTAAACCAAGGACACACAGCTAGTAAGTGGCAGAGCTAGGATTTAAATCCAGGGAGTCTGGCTCCAGTCTGTATCCTTGACCACCACAGAAGAAATGTCGGTTACACTTACAGGCACCGAAACACCGTTTTACGTGCCAACAACTGCTACCCTGCTGTTCTCTCCTGCTCTTACTTCAAGCTGAGTCATGCACAGACATCTCGGTTTCCCCCACACAGTTGCACAGCCTCTTACACCACAACACTCTGCCACAGCTCCGTCATCTCTTAAGCCCCTCTGGTTCATGGCCTGTTTATCAATTAGTGACAATGCTTTCTGCCTCCAGCCCTGTGCTGGGACCTAGATGAACCAGACTGTGCCCCTATTGGAGTTTAGTCTAGAGGGAGCACACAGTGCCTCATAGTTAGCTGTCCGAGGCAGTGAGGGAAACACGGACAGGCTGGTGTAAGCAGAAAGGGGGAGGGAGAGGGTACCTGGCCCATAGAGGAGGTTTTTGTTCAACACCATAGACATTTGTGGCCAGATAGTTCTTTGGCATTACGGAGGCTGTCCCTGCCATGCATTGTAGGACGTTTAGCAGCATCCCTGGCCTCTACCCCTGCCAGTGTAACAACCAAAAATGTCTCCAGACATTGTGGGGGGAGCAAATTGCCCCTGTTTGGGAACCACTGCAGTAATGAAGAGGAGGTTATGAAGGCTCTCCAGAGGAGGGATGGCGCGTTCTCTGGAAAGTGACCAACAGCTCACCAGGCAGAAGGCAAAGCAGCAGCAAAGCGAAGGTGCAGAGGTGTGGGGTGCCCAGGCAGCATGGGGGCGTCGCCATGTGGGGTGGGAAGAGATGCTTCATCCTGAGGGTGGTGGGGAGACAAGAAAAGCTGTGAGCAGGGGAAATGAAGATCCTTCTGTTTGCAGGGGAGACCCCAGCGGCCAGGGACCAGTGAGGAGGTCAGAGCAAAGGCTTGGAGAGAAGCCATATCAGGGCTCTTCCAGAAAAGCAGCCAAAGCAGCCAGGGTGGTCCGATCATCTGCTCTGGGGTTGGGGCCCAGCTTCTAGCTCCATCTGGCTGCCTGGGCCTCTTCACCAGGCCCCAGGGAGGGGCCCTGAGGAACCCAGAAGTTATCTGTCCAGCCCCACCTGTAGCGTCTGTCTCCCGAACTCCCAGCTGACCCTGGGGCGTGGCTGAGTTGCTATGGAGACATACCATCTGGGCTGAGGGGCGGGGGCAGCCACAGCTGTGGGGGAGGGGTAGGTAGGGAACAGGAAATAGGGGTCAAAGCCGGGCTGAGGGGCTGAACTGGACAAGCTGGCCCTTTCTTCCTCCCGACTGGACCTCAAAGCTTGGGCGGCTGTTTAGCCCCTTCACCCCCACAGTATATCAAAGAAAGAGAAGAAACGGTTGAGAGAGAGCTGATTCCCTCTCAGGGTGATCTAGAACAGGGGGCCCCAACCCCCGGGCCAGGGACCGGTACCAGGCCGCATAGCAGGAGGTGAGTCGCGGGCGGGCAGGTCAGCCGCTGCGTTACCGCCTGAACCATGCCCGCCAGCCCCGGTCTGTGGAAAAACTGCCTACCACTAAACCAGCGCCTGGTGCCAAAAAGTTGGGGACTGCTGATGTAGGAGACCAGGCCTCTCCAGGGAAGATGTGGAGAGCAGCCAGAAATTCCAAAACATATACCCCTTCTCTTGGCAGTGGTCTGGAATTCTAGAACACTAGTTGGCAGGGGGACCAAATCCAGCTAGCAGCCTGTTTTTGTATGGCCTATGAGCCAAGAATGGTTTTTACGTGTTTAAAAGGTTGTGGGGGCGTAGCGAAGGGAAGAAAAATAAGCAACAGAGGCCATATGTCGTCAGCAGACTCTAATATTTTCTATCTAGCCTTTTACATAAATTGTTTATATCAATCCCTGATCCAAACTTTGACTTGTATGCTCCCTGCTGACAGGGGACTCACTACCTGTAACATGGGTAATTTCATCCTCTGAAGCCTAGAAAGCTCTTCTTTCCCCTGAGCTGAAGTCTGTGCCCTGGGGCTCTGCAGACCTGCTGGGTCCCTCGGCCTGGGGCAGCCAATAAGGTCTGAAGATAGAGCTTTACTCCCCAAGGCAAGCCTCTAGTTCCTTCAGGTTCTTTCTTGTACTATAAATTCTTAGGTTAATGCTTTGTCTTGCAGTAATTTAAAAATGGAAAACTCTGTCCTTAATGCTCCTCTCAAGGAGATGGCTTCTCTCCTTGAGAGAACAGTGACAAGGAACAGCTTACTCCATGTGCCAAGCAGTGGGCTCCACCTTACACCCAGAACCTCACTACAGATGCTGCCCTGACACAGAGGAAGTCAGAATTTCCGCTCTAGACAGGAAGACGTGTGGTCCTTTAGCCACAGTTACCCAGGCAGAGAAGGGAGGGGGGATGACAGACGTGACACAAGCCTCTCCCCACCCTTACCCCCAGGAGAACTGCTGGGATGAGGAATAGCTGTTTCCTGGAAACCATTCAGTCCAAGGGATGGCAGCTGCCCAGGGCCATCCTGCTTCTCCATGCTGGCCCCTACAGTGTCACCCAGTGAGCCTCTGCCCTCTAGGTTCAGTGAGGGGATGCTTGGACAGAGAGCTCTAACAGCCCCTCAACTTCCAACAGCCTGATGCCACGGCTGACCAGGACCTGCCCTTTCTCCTCAGCACGCACGCACTCACACCGACCCTTGGCAGGGAGAGGGGTTGGGAATGGGCTGGGAAGGGAACAGAGACAAACGGAGGGCTGAGCCTGTTCCACTTGATGTCCAGGGCTCGACTGCCAAGTCAGGGAATAATGGCGGGAATCGGCATCTGGCTTCGGTGGATGGGAGGAGTCAGGAGCAGAGTCCAGGCGAGACCTAGGGCAGGTGCCGCGTGAGTAGAGAGGAGGACCTATTAGGAGGTCGAATTTTACGGACGGGACCTGGTGAGTGACTGCCTGTGGGGCAGTGGCAGGATCAAGGGTAGCTCCCAGGCTTGTAACCAGGATGTGAGGAAAGAGCATTCAGAAGAAGAAGCATGTGTGAGGCCTCGCCTCAGACACGAGCTGGGGCTGAGGAGGCTGCCGGGAAGCTCGCTGCGGAGACCGGGCCTGTGGGATCCTGTTCAGGGGGCAGAGCAGTGAGGAGGTCTTCTTCCATGACGGGCACCCAGCCACTGCTGGGTGATGCTCAAGGCGGCGGCTGGGCGGAAGAGGTGACCCCAGAACTTCTCCCCACGCAGGGTTCTCCTGTTCCCCAGGGACCCACTGCCTTGCCTGGGCCAAGGGCCAGCTTCACCCCCCACATAGGGCATGGACCCGAGGGGAGAGGACAAAGAGCCCACACACCACCCGCAGGAAAGGAAAACCACGCTTAGCTTCTTCCCACAAATCTCAAGCACCAGATCAAGAGGCAGGAACCCAGTGGGCAAGCTCGGCTTGGCCAAGAAGTGCTGCTGTGGGGTGAAGAGGATGAGCCTGGGGCCAAGGTGGAGGGTGCTGGCTGCTCACCGTCCCACAAAACCCCATAAAGTGGTCTAAGCAGCAAGGGGCTCAGGAGCCATAAAGGAGCTAGCCGTGGCCAGGGTTTGGCCCCTCTGACTCGTTATTACATGCAGGAGACTTAACTGGGGAGGCTCTGGTAACACCTCACTTACACATGGTTCCTCAACATCTCCAGCCAGATCCCAAGGAGAGAGTTAAAGGCCTCAGCCTCACACCCTTAAACCCATTTAGGTAGTAAGCACTTACTACCTAAATACTACACGTATTGGCTCTGCATACAATTCAGACAAGTTCCATTAGGCGACTTGGCAAATTTTAAAACGAGATGTGGAGAGTTCTGTGAGACAAGCATCTGAAACACAGGGGGCAGGGGGTGAGCCTGAGAACTACAGCATGCAAAAATTAAGTGTCATCTGGAGCAAACACCTCTCCTTGCCCCTGCAGACAGCCCCAAGGACATCAGTGCCCCGGAGCCCTGCTTGTAGGTCTGGTTGCTCAGGGCGGCAGAGTGTGAGGGACAGGAGGGAGAAAGATTTCCAGCCACATGATGGGCCCTCCAAGGGGTGAGGGCCATTTATCTGGGCAGTTCCCTTATCCAGGACAGCTTGCTATCTGCAGAGCCTGATAAGTGGAGCATTACTGTTCCCAACCAGTTCTCCTCTGGGGTTGGTTTTGTCCCTTGAAGAACACAAGCACTTTGTGTTTGTGTTGCTGAAATCTGCCTTCTCTGCCCCTGGCAGAAGCAAGGGCTGCTAGGAGGGAAGCTTAAGGCCCTTTCATTGCCTCCTCCATCCGCTTGCTAGGCGCCCCTGCGCCAGCTCTGGGACAGGCCCTGGGGTGAATCCACTGGGGTCCCTGCCCTCAGGGAGGACAGACTCTTGGGAGCCTCTGAGCTGGATCTCAAAAGGTTTCAGCGTGGTAGGGCAGGTGGGCCCTCCAGGAGGAGTAACCGTGGAAGTGGGGGAAAGGGTGCATAGGGCAAAGGTAGAGATGCTGGGAGGTGGGGAGTTGGGACTGATATCTGGCAGGAGCCTTGACTTTGAATTATGGGACGCAGGCTCTGTTAGCTTTTGTCAGTGGCCTGCACTGCCCTTGGGTCAGTACCGGAACGTGGTGGGGTCCCTCAGCTCAGTGGTGGTACCAAGCACCGTGTGAGCACTGCCAAGGGTGTTTCATTAACTCCCCGCAACACTATGAAGTGGATATTGCTAATGTCATTCAAGATGAAATCATTTGCCCTTGGTCACACTGGAGATGAGTGGTAGAGCTGGGTCTGAACTTGGTTGCGTCCAGGTTCCTCACCCCTGAGATGTCCAGCTTCCCTGGGACAGACAAGTAGATAACTCAGTGGGCATTCCTGGGACTGTGGGCCTTGGTTCCCCCTTTGGCAGTTGTGGCTACCCACAGCCTCCTCTTCTGCTAGACCCCTGGAGCTTGGGAGGGTTACGGAGGGCCAAGAGCAGTGCCAATGGAGATCATACTGTCTGAGAGGCTGCACATTGCCCGGTGCACACAAACTTGCGGTGGGGAGGGGTGCCAGGTGGGTTGGGCTCCCGTGGAGTTGAGTTTGAGTTGCAAGTGGGGAGGGGAAGAGGGGCATGCAGGTTTGTGACTGGCTGAAGCTGGGAATATTCAGATTACGTGAGCGTGAGTACGTGTGTGTGATGGCATGTGTACACAGGAAGCTGTTTCTGGGTACGTTGGGCCTGTGGCTACGCATGTGGCTGGGTGGATCTGGCTTGTCCCGAGAAACTGGGCATGTATCTGCGTCGCCCGAGAGGAGGGGTGTTAGCAGGCAGAACTGGTGCTGCCCGCCTGCCACATTCCTGGGCCTGGGCCAGCCAGGCCCTCCCTTTGGTGGGGGCAGGGCTAGCGGGAGGCCTGTTCTAGGACAGGTGTCTCCAGTTCCTGGAACTGCTTCCTTGTCTGTAGCTTTCCCTGTACTGCCCAACTGGGCACCTGGGAGAGGGGACGAGGCCATGGGTCCTTCAGAGGGGAACTCCCAGGCCAGCCAGAAGGGGCTGGGCCTGGGGGGTAGAAAGTGGCAGCGTGGGTCTCACAAGCATTTGTGTGCAAGTTGCTCACACCAGGCCTGAATGCAAAATGAGCCTGCCCTTCCCTTCCTCACAGGGCCTCTGTCCAGCTGTATTTCCCAGCAAGGGAGACAGGGGAGGGGCATGCGGGAAGAAGCACTCTGAGCCTCTCTCTGCTATGCCTGAACTTCCACTACTGTTCACTTGCCATCATCCCCAGAAAGCCCCGTTGAGCTCCTGAAACTACAGGGCACTGGAAACCACCCCGGGGGAGGTATGAGAGCCGGCAGCACTCTCCCTCGGTGGTGTGGGTGGCTGAGGCCCACAAAAGGGCGGCACCCGGCGTAAGAAAGCAGCGAGTTTGGGGCTGGGCCTGAGGCCGGGCCCCTGGGCCCCCTCTAGCATCCCATGACAAAATGGTCCTCTTTGAGGCGGGGTGTGCAAGGGAGAAGGATGACTGGGTCCGGGCCTCGCCCACCAGGCTGCTTCTGCTCCTGCAGGTGATTGAGGAGTTCTACAACCAGACGTGGATCCACCGCTATGGGGAGCGCATCTCGCCCACCACACTGACCACGCTCTGGTCCCTCTCTGTGGCCATCTTCTCCGTGGGGGGCATGATTGGCTCCTTCTCTGTGGGCCTTTTCGTTAACCGTTTTGGCCGGTGAGCAGAAGGGGTCCTGGCCCTGCCCAGGGAGTGGGAGGTGGGGGGCCTTCCCTGGTTGTCCTAGGGTCTACCTATGACCCAGCCCCTGGGGCCTCCAGGGGGGGTCCAGGGACCTGCCTGACCTGTGACCTCCTCCCCGTCCTGCCCCCCAGGCGGAATTCAATGCTGATGATGAACCTGCTGACCTTTGTGTCCGCTGTGCTCATGGGCTTCTCAAAACTGGGCAAGTCCTTTGAGATGCTGATCCTGGGTCGCTTCGTCATTGGTGTATACTGCGGCCTGACCACTGGCTTTGTGCCCATGTACGTGGGGGAGGTGTCCCCCACGGACCTTCGCGGGGCCCTGGGTACCCTGCACCAGCTGGGCATCGTCGTCGGCATCCTCATTGCCCAGGTAAGCCCCCACCCATGGCCCCAGTGCCTCAGGTGTGTGTCCAGATTCAACTCCTCACCTGGCCTTCCACGGGCCTGCAAAGGGCAGCCTCGCAGACACGTCCTAGGCGCAGGTCCCGAGAACAACACCGCTCACCATTCTCCGGGGGCCCCCCGGTGGGAGAGCAAGTCCAAATGCCTTGACCCTTCTCATCCCAGCCCACTCAGCCTTGCGTCCTTTCTTCTCACTGTGGGGACCCAACCACAGGGCAGCCCACTGGTTCCTCAACATGCCGACTCTCTCACACCTCCACGCCTTGATGCCTGTATATATATATATATATGCACTCCCCTCTCTCGAGGCTCTCCCTGCCCCATCCCTAAATTGTCCTGTGGCAAAGTAGCAGCCCCCATCCCCCTGCCAGACATGTCTGTAGCCCTGCCATCTTATCCCCCACGAATGCCGTGAGGTAGGTCCTACTTCCCCCTTGTCACAGATGAGGAAATTGAGGTTCAGAGAAGTGAAGCCTCACGTTAGTGGCAGAACTAGACTGAGAAGTAGAGCCCTCTCTCTAAAGCAGCAGCAGCTGCCACGAAGCAGGCGAAGAAGGCCCCTGGGTGGATTGGGGCCGCGAGTGGGCCCAGGGCAAGGTGCTCACAGCCGCTGCCCTGGCCCCGCCTCCCCCAGGTGTTTGGCCTGGACTCCATCATGGGCAACCAGGAGCTGTGGCCCCTGCTGCTGAGCGTCATCTTCATCCCAGCCCTGCTGCAGTGCGTCCTACTGCCCTTCTGCCCTGAGAGCCCCCGCTTCCTGCTCATCAACCGCAACGAGGAGAACCGGGCCAAGAGCGGTACGGCGGGCCCTGCCCCTCCCCGGCCCCGGCCCCGGCCTCCTCCCTGCTCTGAGCCACCCCCACCTTCCCTCCGGCCCCCCCAGTGCTGAAGAAGCTGCGCGGGACCTCGGATGTGACCCGCGACCTGCAGGAGATGAAGGAGGAGAGCCGGCAGATGATGCGGGAGAAGAAGGTCACCATCCTGGAGCTGTTCCGCTCGGCCGCCTACCGTCAGCCCATCCTCATTGCCGTGGTGCTGCAGCTGTCCCAGCAGCTGTCTGGCATCAATGCTGTGAGTGCCCTCATCCACCCTTTCCTGTGGCCCAGCCAAATCCTGCGGTCAAGTGTGTGCTGTGGACAGGTCCCACACTTAAAACAACAGACGAGCCCCTGCCAGAGGAGCAGCTCTCCTTTAGAACCAGAACCCATGAGGGCACTGGTGCAGTGTCCCCTTCATTCTTTACTGACCGTGTGTCCTGCCCCCGCTGGGACAGAGGCCGGGGAAGAGCCACCGCACCTGGCTGAGCCCCGTGACTTCTGTGTCCCGTAGGTTTTCTATTACTCCACAAGCATCTTCGAGAAGGCGGGGGTGCAGCAGCCTGTGTATGCCACCATCGGCTCCGGCATCGTCAACACAGCCTTCACTGTCGTGTCGGTGAGTCTTTTGCATCGTTGCCCACAGCCAGTCGGCAGCTGGGGTCCAGCTTGGGGCCTCAGGGCCTCATGACCAAACAGCAGCCTTTACTGCGAGCCAGGCCACGCACCACGGGCTCCCTAAGTGCTCTCTCATTTCATCTTCGACAACTTGTCGAGTTCATTGCTCTATCAAACAGCTGATGACACTGACACTCAGAGAAGTGCAATGGCTGGCCCAAGGCCACAGCCAGAATGTTCAGCTGTCTGGCTCTCGGGGGCCAGCTCTCATTCCCTCAGATCCTATGTAGTCCCCGAGCTGAGCCCCAGGGAGGAGGCATCCATCTCTGCAGTGCCACGTGGCTTTCCCAGCACTGGGGGCCACCCTCCTGGAGGAAGGGGTATGTTCAGAGGGGCACCAGGCAGGCTGCACTGACATCCTCTCTGCCCACAGCTGTTTGTGGTGGAACGAGCTGGCCGGCGGACCCTGCACCTCATAGGCCTGGCCGGTATGGCAGGCTGTGCGGTGCTCATGACCATCGCGCTGGCGCTGCTGGTGAGTTGCCTCGCTCTGGGGATGAGGCGGCAGGTGGGGGGAGCTCACGTGGGCATCAGACCCCAAAGTGCCTGTCTCAGCCCCAGGCTGGCGAGCAGCACTGGAGACCAGGTGCAGGGGTGGGGGGGCTGCCCTCGCCCTGGTTCTGCATCCCTCACAATCCCGGGCTTGGGCCTGACCTTCTGCCTCTTTAGGCTGGCTCCTTCCATCCCACTCCCATCCCGTCTTCAACCGGCTCCTCACTGCTTGGTGCTTTCTAACCACTGCGCCTCCAGCCCCAGACTTCAAGTTCCCTCTCCCCAGGAGCTACTTTGCCCGATACTAAATTTTTCAAAGTCTTCCTCCGCATCTTCAATTCATCTTCAGAACAGCCCTAGAAAGTAATGCCCTCCTCACCACAGAGGCGTGGAAACATGATGCCTCATCTCACTCAGTCCTCACGACGCACAGGTGTAGTTCAGTCAGTATTCCCATTTCTCAGGTGAGGAGACCTCCCCCAGTGAGGTTAGTAATGTAGCAGATAAAGGACGAAGCCAGGAATCAACCTCAGTTCTGCTGGCCCCAAGCCCGTGACTGTAATCTCTGTGATAATCCTGTCCCAGGCACTTCACACACAACACTTGATTGTCCAACATCTGGGCAAGGAAAGCACCAGTACACTCATTTTACAGCCGAACCAAGGCTTAGAGAGTGCGGTGATGGCCGAGAGGCCTGGCAATATTGTAGGCAATGAGCAGTGGATCTGGAACAAAGCCCAAATAACTTCTCTACTGCAGCCTCCTCGAGAATGATTATACGTAAAACCACATGCCTGCTCTGTGCCCGTCCTGAATAGGGCACCTTACAAGCCTTCTAACACCCACCCCCAGGAATGTTCTTCCACATCCTCCTACTGTAAGCAGACTGCTCCACAGCCAGAGCCAGGGGACCTCAGGAACCTCTTCTTAGCACCTTCCACATGCAACTACATGACCATTCTGGGAGGGCAGACCATGCTTAAACTGTTTTGTTCAGATGAGGAATCCAAGACCCGGCACAGGGTACCTAAGTCACAGGGCAAATCCAGGATCAACCCTGGCCTCCTGCTTTCCAGCCTAGAGCTCTTAGGCCTGCCCTGGGCTGCCTTTGCAGTTTGTTTCTTCTGAGGATCCAGCACAGCCCAATCTAACTTTCCTCCCCTCTCTCGTCCTCAACAGGAGCAGCTGCCCTGGATGTCCTACCTGAGCATCGTGGCCATCTTTGGCTTCGTGGCCTTTTTCGAAGTGGGCCCCGGCCCCATCCCATGGTTCATTGTGGCTGAACTCTTCAGCCAGGGCCCTCGCCCAGCTGCCATTGCTGTTGCTGGCTTCTCCAACTGGACCTCAAATTTCATTGTGGGCATGTGCTTCCAGTATGTGGAGGTGAGAACTCCCAGAGTCCCCACACTCAGCATTTCTCTCCTGCATGCAGGACCCCATAGTACTGTGCAAAATGCTGTCCCTGCCATTCTTATGGGAATCATGCTGGAGAGGAAACAGGCTCAGAAGCCCAAGTCACACAGGGTTCTTTCCTTATCTTTGAATTTTCTGTTCTGCTCTGCTGTGGGAACCTGCTCCTATCACATGCCAGGTGCCGCAGAGTCTACTGTTAACATCCCAATGCTCCTGGGTTGTAGGTGGATGTTCCCTTTTTCAGATCAAAGGTCCAGAGGTAAACTGACTTATCCAAGGTCCTACGGCCCGATGTAGGGTCAGGTCTCCAACCGAGTGTTTCTGTGTATCTTTCAGCAACTGTGTGGTCCCTATGTCTTCATCATCTTCACCGTGCTCCTGGTTCTGTTCTTCATCTTCACCTACTTCAAAGTTCCTGAGACGAAAGGCAGGACCTTCGATGAGATTGCTTCCGGCTTCCGGCAGGGGGGAGCGAGCCAAAGTGACAAGACACCCGAGGAGCTGTTCCACCCCCTGGGAGCTGATTCACAAGTGTGAGGTGCCCCACACCACCAGCCCAGTCTGCTCCCAGCAGCCCAAGGATCTCTCAGAGCACAGGCAGCTGGATGAGACTTTCAAACTGACAAGATCTCAGCAGAGCTGGGCCTGGGGCTCCTTCCTTCAGCCAGTAGTGATGTCCAGAAGAATATTCAGGACTTTTAATGGCTCCAGGATTTTAACAAAAGACTGTTGCTCAGATCTATTCAGACAAGCAACAGGTTTTATAATTTTTTTATTACTGATTTTGTTATTATTTTTTTATCAGCCAGAGTCTCCTTTATCCACATCCCTGGCTTCACCCTGAATGGCTCAGTCCCTGAGGGTGGGGACCAAGCCCTGCCTAGACACTTGCCTTCTTTGCCAAGCTAATCTGTAGGGCCGGACCTATGACCCAAGGACACATTAATCGAACTACGAACCATGAGTCTTCTACCCCAAGAGGTGGCTCTGGCCACTCCTTCTGTGGGCCTGGGTCTCCCCACCTAGGGATCAGGCTCCAGGATCAGGCTCCATTAGGATTCGCCCATTCCTGTCTCTTCCTACCCAACCACTCAAATTAATCTTCCCTTGCCTGAGACCAGTTGGGAGCACTGGAGTACAGGGAGGAGAGGGGAAGGGCCAGACTGGGCTGCCAGGTGCTAGTCTCCTTTGCACTGAGGGCCAGACGATCACCAAGAGAGGAGGGCCATGGGAAACTGAGAACTCACTATTCAAGAAGACGTGAACACTCCTGCCCTGCTGTGTATAGTTGGAAGATATTTATATATATTTTTTGGTTGTCAATATTAAATACAGACACTAAGTTATAGTATATCTGGACAAACCAACTTGTAAATACACCACCTTACTCCCTCTGTAACTTACCTAAGCAGATATAAATGGCTGGTTTTTAGAAACATGGTTCTGAAATACATATGGGTTGAGGGTAGGCAGATTTGGATGGGAATGGGAAAGAAGCAACTATTAGAGTGGCTTCAGACTTTTGACTCCAAGATTCAGTCACTTCCAAGCACCTTTGATCAACACCCTCTACTGCTTAAAAATCTGTTTGATCTCTATTACCTAGAGAAAAATCTAAAAATCTTGGCATTCAAGGCATTCCCATTTTCCTTCATGTATGATAGCTGGTATTCAAAAAAAATGATAGCTATGTGCTGACCTTGATGCTCAGGCCTTGATATGCATTATCTTGAATGTGAGGTAGGTATTATCTGTACATTTGACAGGCTCAAAGAGGTTAATGTGCCTGAAGTCTCACAGCAAATATGCTAAAACTCCTGCTTTTAGCAATTATACTACAGGAATTCCCTGGCGGTCCAGTGGTTAGGACTCGGCGCTTTCACTGTGGTGGCCCAGGTTCAGTCCCTGGTCAGGGAACTAAGATCCCGCAAGCCGTGTGGCCAAAAAAAAAAAAAGTATACTGCACACCCCCACCCTATACCCCACTCCTCCCCCCAAGCCCCCAGCCCCTCCAAAGCAAAATGAACCATGTTCACTGCATGGGCAGAGTGAGCTGTCAAGCTGCCTTCTCCCATCTATTTAATTCGGAATGCCCCCTCTGATCCAGCTTATAGGCTACTGCATACTCTCTAAAGACTTCTAACCTCCTTCTCCCAATCCCTGAATTTCAAGAGCACTTCATTTGTTCCTTTCCTGTGGCACTGTATCTTTATCACGTCTTTTATCACCACCTTTATCACAAGTTCCTATTTCCCCCACTAGTCTCAATTTCATGGAAAGAAGTCAATTTGGTTCATCTGTGTCTTCAGTACTAAATACAGTGCTTGGCACAGAGCAGGCACTCAGAAAACAGTCGAAATAAAAGCACCAAGGATATTTGTCCCTAGAGGCTCAGCTGACAAGATCGGGGTGGGGGGGTAGGGGTGGATATGCCTGTCGAAGCCTTCATAACTGCACACAGGTTAAACTATAAAATCTGCTTGCCACGAAGCGAGGTTGTACGGAGAGGGTGAGAGGGAAAACGGGTACATCGTAATTGGCAGCGCCTGTGTGTATTATCATTAGGTACAGAGACTCTGAGGAGTTAGCCATCCCCATCTCACAAATCAGGAGTAAGGCTCGGAGAAGGGTTGTGCCTTGCCTGAGCCTGGGGGCAGGGTGGTTAACCGATGAAGGGCTGGGACCAGGTGCCACGGAGGAGGCCTTATCACATGGCCCCAGCAGGCTTCTGTTGAAAGGAGTTAGCTCTTTAAGCTTCGCAGGGGCCCTGGAGGGGTAATGCAAAGAGGAGTCAGGGGCCCAGGATGCCAGGTGCGCACGCAGGGCTCTTAAAATCCTATGGTGGCACTCTGGCTGCTGTTCCCACCGGATGGGAGGAAACGGACTACGGGTGGGGTTGGGGCGGAAGGGGGCACCCTAGAGGCCAAAGCTTAAGGATGCAAAGCAGATGGCGCCCAAGACCCCAAAGCGGGGCGGAGCCCGGAAGCATCCCGGCCCCACCCCAGCCCAGGGCTCCACACCCTGGTCTGAAAATGCCCGAGAACCCACTCCCGGGTTCCCGCCCCTCACAGGGCTTGCACCAACGTGCCGGGGGCCACCATTTCCCAAACTGCTAGGTGCACGCAGGCGCCGGAAGACCCGGCCCACCCCAGCCTGGGCCCACAATGCTCCGGGAGGCACAGCTTCCGGTCCCTTGACGCCTTTTCTCTAGGGACTGCAGTCCATCGCGAGTGTAGAAGATTTGGGGCCGGGGCGATCTTCCATCTCCCCCAGACCGTAACAGCGGTGCTCCAGGGCCCCCTCAGCAGTCGCGCACCCACCTGGTTAGCCTCCTTTGCCGACTGGTGGGAGAGGCGGGGCTACGTGGTGTCTCCACCAATCAGAACCGCAGTGTTGGGCTGGTGAGAGGCGGGCCCCAGGCTCCCACCAATCACAGCCTGTCTGCCCTGGGCGGCGGTCCAGGAGCCTCTGAAGGACACTAAGCCTGTCTGTCTTCGGGGAAATGGGTTTGCTCCAGGAGCTGGCGACCGTGGCTGGGTTAGCGCTTTCATCCTGGGGCATGTAGCTCACCTGGGAAACCTTATCGCGCATAAGGTGACTTCTACGGTTTGTGACGAAAAGGGGTAAATAGGTAACGGGGCTGCTCCCAGACTCCCTTCTTTTCCAGTGCTTAGCTCACTGAGTTTTGTGAGATCCTTTGCATATCTTGGGCTCAAAAGTCTCCTCTCCCTGGAAACCTGCATCAGGTTCCCCCGCTGGACCCCACACTGTCCTGTATTTCCTCCATCAAAGCCCTCTCCACACTGTAGAGTCGGCTGTTATTCCACCAGAGTGGGGAGGCAACTGCTAAGTCATTCCTTTGTCACCAGTTCCCACCACAGACTGATCAAGATTGTTGAGTGAATTTAGACCTAAAGAAGTTCCACGATCTGAGCTCTTCCACTGCAGCTTTAGGGAGAAAATCCAACAATTCAGAAAGTGTTCTTAATAATGGAGAGAGAATATTCATTCTCTTCTGTGAAAACTACATTTTAATGCCCTCTTTCTCATTCTATGATTTTTATTTCTTAAGTCTCCTACAAATCTGACCCCTTCTGTCCACTGCAATTGCTGACCCTAGTTCAGACCACTCATCATCTCTCTGGGGATCACTGCAGCGCCTCCTCACTGCCCTCTCTGCTTCCTGTCTCTCTCCCCTCATTCTCCACACTGCAATCTTGGTGATCTTCCTAAAAGGCAAGTCTAGTCATGTTTCTCTTCTACTTAATCATGGGCTTCCTGGGTCCCCATTTCCCTCAGGATAATGTCCAGCTTTCTTAGCCTGGAAATTCAAGGCCATTTGCAATCAGTTTCTAGCTCTCAGATGCAGCCTCCCCTCTCACCCCTGCCCCCCACCCCACCGCAACCATCCTCCATTGATCACCCTGTCCTCTGACCTCCACATACTCCTTCCACTGTGGGTCTTTGGGGTTCCCTCCGCACAGGCTGTTCTCCCAACTACTCTTGTGTTCCACCAGGTGATCATACCCCATCACAGCCCAAGGAGTTGGCTGAGGAAGCTCCTACTTGAGGGCTGGCTCACCTGTTTCTTGGGACATTGCTGCCAACTAGTGGCTGCTGTGTGAATGTTTAGGTCAGGGCTGATTTTAACCTCAACCTTTCATGGGTTGAGAGAGAACTGATTGCTTTGGCGATAACCCTTCACTGGGACTATTACAATAAATCCATTTGGTAATCCCATCCCCAGCACCCCAGAATGACTTCCTAAAGCAGTGTCTGAGCACATTACTCTACAGCTTAATGTTCCCCACTGTCTCATGGTAAAGTCCAAATTCCATAACCAAGCAGTCAAGATCTTTCACATTTGGGTCCTTGGAGACCTTATCTCCCAAAATGCTCCTTTAACACCCTAAGATCCAGCTAAGCTGATATACTCAGTGTTCCCTGGACAGCTCCTCACCTAACTATCTAATCTTAAAACTCTTTGTTCAATCTCCTTCTTTCTCCAGGTCTGCCTTTGGTCTCTCCATAAGGCTGTTTGATCTCAAAAAAGACCAAATTAACAGTCACTTTCTCTATGAAGCATTTGTTCATTCCTTCAACTGTTACTTAACTGAACACACACTCTTTGCCAAACTTTCTCCTCAGCTGTGTGGTGTCTTGAAAAGAACATGGTTTCTAGAGTCAGACAGAGTTGACTTCAGATCGAGGCTCTGCTACTTAGCTGAATAACTATGGGTAAGTCACTTCACCTTTCTGATCTTCAGTTTCCTCATCTGTTGTGATATTAAGATGAAATAAGAGAATGTGTGTGTGATGCAGGTGTCAGAATTACTCCATATTCCCCCTTTCACCCCCTTCATAAAGTCTGCTACTTACCCCCCCAGGTTTCTGTGAATTCCCAGGGATCTCTTCCCTTCTCAAGGTCATCTCTGGCTCTGATGGTCGGCATCTCCTAAACCACCTGGTGCAGGGTTCCCAGTGCAAGCCTTTCCTGTCATGGAACCCATATCTTTCCATTAGTTTCACTTCATTCATTTATTGAGCACCTGCTGGGCGCCAGGCATTGTTCTAGGGCTGGGGATAAAGCAGCAAACAAAACAAGGATTTGCCTTCATGGAGCTTACATTCTGGTGGGGAAAACCGAGCAATCAACAATCAACAAATGTATAATAAAGTATCAGATGGTGATTTGTGTTATGGGGAAGAAAAGGCAAACCAAAGAATAGAAGATGATGGATGTGAGGGTGGGGTGGGTGGCTTGATTTTAGAGAAGATAATTTGAAGGTCTCCCTGAGGGAATGATACTTGAACAAATGTGAATGATGAAGTAAGGGAGCAAATCATACACATAATCTGGGGGAAAGTCTTTTCTAAGCCAAGAGAACAGCAAGTCCAAAGGTACAAAGGCAGGACCATGTCTGGTGTGTTGAAGGACAAGCAAGGAGGCCAGGATGGCTGGACTAGGGCGACAGGGAGATGATGGCAGAGAGGTGGCAGGATGCTAGATCATGTAGGGCCTCATATATCACATGAGGACTTTGGGCTTTGTTTTGGGTTTCCTTTTTAATCTAAGAAGAAACTTCCCAGTTTTGATATTTTGTTTGTGTTCATTATAAGATGCAGTTATGCTCAGCAGATTAGTTATCATAGAGTTAGTGAGCAAATCCACCCTCCTATGACATACTTTACAACTAGGAGGGGACCTATATTGCAACACATATAGTTTTCTATAATGAAAATACAGTTGTAAGGGGAAAACAGCCCATGGAAGATAATTATGAAAACAAATCTCTGACTCTTACAGAAATTTCATTGCCTTTCCCAGTAACGAGTCTTGGAAATTTCTACTGCTCTGCAAGATAGAAATAAGTATAAAGAATAAGTACTAAGTTCCATGGTGGCGCACTTGTGACGGGAATCGGGAGGAGCAGGAGACAGCAAAGATAGGCCCAGGAAAATGAAGAAATGGAGTAGCCTGTGCAAAAAGGAAAGGAAAACCGCCCTTTGGGAGGGGGCGAAGGCCACTAGCCAGCAGGAAATAATAGACGGGGACAGGCTCGCCAACTTGCCCCTAATTTCTGATGGTCCATACCCAATAGGCAGGTCAAAGATGGGATGGGTGGAAATGGAGATTATATGGAAATGTTCATGAAGAGATGAGAGAAATCAGGAGAAAACTTAGGGAGATGCAGTTGAGAAATTGTCTACATATCCTTACGGGGGAGCTCTCTAATCACCATGACCATCATGATGAATTTTGCCTTATGCATTGACTCCTGCCATTTTCCATGAGATTAATACTGTGATTCCCACTGTTGTTCTCTTTTTTCTTGCATTTTCCTGATACGCCTTTTCTGATCCATTTTCTGTGAACCTTACGTAATTTCCATGTCAGGTGGGTTCTGTGTTACCAGCTTCTAATTGGAGATTGCCTTGGCACCCAATCTAAGTTTCTGTCAACAGTAGAGTTTCACCCATTTGCATGGAAAATGTGAAGTTAATAAAGCAATTAAAGAGCAAAAAAAAAAACCAAAAACCCCAAACAAGAATAAATATAAATTTAACCTAAACTTTATAAAAACTGGGAAGTAGATATTCTCTCTCCTCCCTCCTTTCTTTCTAAGCAGAGGGTACAAGATCTATTGCTGTTTTGAACTTTCAAAAGCACTTGTGTCAACAGGCTTCACTCAGAGTTTCTCAGAAAGTACCACTGATACTAGTGGCCTAGGGTTTAAAATCTAATTTTAAATGAGGAAACTCAAAGTACTCAGGGCCTATAATTTATTTCCTTAAACCTACTGCAGACTGTCATGTAATTATGGCGTGTCTTAGTTCCCCCACCTCCACCCCAGCCTGTTGACCCCCCACCTTGACATCTGTTTCCCAGTGGTAAACCCTCAAAGAAGCTGAGAAGTGTAGGCTCTGGGGTCATACTGCCCAGGCAAGAATCCCCATCACTTTTTGTTTGTTTGTTTTAAAATGAATTTATTAAAGAATAGTCTTAGGAAGGCAACAGTGTTTGATTTGTCATTAAAAAGAAAGTTCTGTTTCTTCATGATGTATAATAAATGTGATATAAGAGGGTACAGAGTTATAAGCTTCTTTCTACTGGAGTTCTCTGATAGTATGGCACAGTGTAGTCATTTCTGCAATGCTAGAATAAACTTTTTAAAAAGTCTCCTATGCTTCTCTTCAAAAAGAGATGAACAATAACAGGATGGCATTAAAAAGCCAGTTTTTTTCTATTCATTCTGTAGTACTGGAGCCAGTATTTTTACCATCACAGGCTACACTTTTAAAAATTATTTATTTATTTATTTGGCTGCACCGGGTCTTAGTTGCAGCACATGGGATCTTCATTGCCGCATGCAGGACCTTCGTTGCGGCATGCAGGATCCTTAGTTGCAGCCTGCGGGATCTATTTTGGTTGCCGCATGCAGAAACTTTAGTTGTGGCATGCACAACTCTTAGTTGTGACATGTGGGATCTAGTTCCCTGACCAGGGATCAAACCCAGACCCCCTGCATTGGGAGCACAGAGTCTTAGCCACTTGTCCACCAGAGAGGTCCCACTCACAGGCTACAATTTTCACTTTATCAAGTTCTGTCACCTCTCTGAATTCAACATCATTCAATACAAAAGTCCATACATTATCGCAGAATCTGTACGTATTTAGAGAGCCCTTCAATCCTGCAGATAATGTTTCAGACGTTTGAAATCTCAGTAACTCTTTAGGGAAGGTAGCCAAACATACATAGGCCTGGAATTGACTCTGTTCCTGACCTTCTGTACCAACACTGAATATATAGCCTTATCAAACTGAAGTAAAACTTGAAGGGCAAGTTGGGGGGTAATCTGTTGAGATTGTATGAGCTCATCAAGGCTCTCCTGAAGACTGTTTCCCAAAGTGCTATTTCTGTGCAACTGATGTGCCATGGCTTAGGAGGGAGAAATTCTTTTTCTTATTCAGGCTTACACTGATGTCCTGTGGAAGAGGCACTTCCTGCCTCCGAGAGAGCCAAGAGAAGCTGCATGGCCAGGAGCCCAGCAGGACCACCCTCCCCCCCACCTCTCCCATCACCTTCTATTGTCTTTTTACAGAGGTGGGAGTGGAGGCTGACAGAGGACACAGTTAATAACACCTACCCCACAGAACTGTGAGGATTAGGCAAGACCAAGTTGGTATACTCTTAATGTGGTGCTTAATTGTAGAAATGGTAAAAATTAGGAGCTATTTTTATTTTCTGATAACGTTATTTCTCCATCCCTGTCATATTCTTTGAGCTCTGCTTACTATTGGCCAAGATTATAGCTAGCTAATCTTCCTAACTAAATACCTACTGAGAAAAAGCCAGGGTGAGTGAGGCTTCTCCCCTATCTATGCTTGGAGGTTACATATATTTATAGCCACAGTGATCCCTGGTAGCCAAGTTTCTATCTTTAATACCAGTAATGGCTAGTATTTAGATAGCGAGTGCTGTTTGTCAAGCACTGTCCTAAATCAGTGACATGTATGAATACATTGGATCCTTACAAACACCCTAGGAGGCAGACACTATTATTATTATACCCATTGTATAGATGAGGCAACTGCACTTGAGCCACCAACACAAACCACACTCTGTAAGTGGCCTTTTATTTCCATTCACACCTATGGGTGGACATGGCCTCTTTTGCAATCAAACCAAGAGGGAAAAACAGTCTTATCTCCCATTACTCTGCCTGATAAAAAGGCAGTTATTATTTCCATTTATTGCTGAACAAATCAAGACACAAAGAAGTCAAGCAGTTCTTCTCTTGTCACATCATCATCCCCAGGGGCAATGCTATATGCTGTCTGCCAAGCACAACTGCTTAAGCAAATGGGTAAAGACATGATTTTGAAGTAGAAAGCACAGCATTTTAATCTAAGTAATGCTGCATATTGACTCTGACCTCTCTTAGACTCAGTTTCTTTATCTATGAAATGATGATAAGTGAATCTACATCACAGGTTTGTGAGTACTGAATGAGGAAAGACTTACAGTACCTGGCTCATAGCAAGTGCTCATTCAATGGTTACTATAATCATTTTGTTTGTTTATAATTCTTTTTTAAATTGAAGTATAGTTGATTTACAATGTTGTGTTCATTTTATTATTATTGTATTATTATACAGCCAACCTATGCTGGCTCTCTTAAAAACCAATTAGAACAAAAGCAACTTGGTCAAAATCTGTACATTTGTTTGTTCTTTTATTTGGGGGCAATAGGTGCTGGAGCTTGGGCAAGCTTTAGCCTTTCATTTTATATTTTCAAAAATCATGTCTAACTCTTTGAGACATATTTTCAGAGGCAAGCCCTATTAGGGGTATTTTATATCAGGACATTTATGGAAAAAGTATATTGTTCTCTGAGTAAACTGAAATAACTCCTCAACCAAGTTGACTTCCTCCACACTCTTCTCATTTCATCCTTCACACTCAGGTCTGGGATTATGGCTCCTCCCTGCTGGATGGCCTTGATGACTGCACACTGCAGAAAGAATACCTAGCCTGCCATTTAAAACTCTGTACTCTCTGGCCTGCTTTTTTTACACCCTTACCTCTGCTAATACCCCTAGTAATCTGTAACCTTTTTTGATATAAAGTCTATTTTGTCTTTTTGCTCTCTTTTGCTTACTATTTCCATGGAATATCTTCTTCCATCCTTTCACTTTCAATCACTGTATTTGTGTCCTTGGATCTAAAGTGAGTCTTTTCAGAGGAATGGATAAAGAAGATATGGTACATATGTATAACGGAATATTACTCAGCCATTAAAAAGAATGAAATAATGCCATTTGCAACAACATGGATGGACTTAGAGATTGTCATACTGAGTCAAGTAAGTCAAACAGAGAAAGAGAAATATTGTATGACATCCCTTATGTGCAGAATCTAAAAAGAAATGATACAAATGAACTTACTTACAAAATAGAAACAGACTCACAGACATAGAAAACAAACTTATGGTTACCAAAGGGGAAAACGGGGGGAGGGATAGTTAGGGAGTTTGGGATCAACATGTACACACGGCTATATTTAAAATGGATAACCAACAAGGACCTTACTGTATAGGACAGGGAACTCTGCTCAATGTTATGTGGCAGCCTGGATGGGAGGGGAGTTTGGGGGAGAATGGATACATGTATATGTATACTCCAATATAAAATAAAAAGTTTAAAAAATAAAAAATAAATAAAATAAAGTGAGTCTTTTGTAGAAAGCATATAGTTAGATTATGTGTTTTCTATCCATTCTGCCAGTCTCTGTCTTTTGATTAGAGAACTTACTCCATTTACATTTAATGTAATTCCTGATAAGGAAGGACTTACTTCTGTCATTTTTCTACTTGTTTTCTATATGCCCCATAGCTTTTTGTCCCTCATTTCCTGTGTTACTGTCTTCTTTTGTGTTTAGTTGATTTATTTGTAGCAAAACATTTGCATTCCTTTCTCCTTTTATTTTGTTCATATTCTATAGTTCTTTCTTTGTGATTATCATGGGAACTACCTTTAACATTCTTAACTTATAACATTCTAATTTTAATTTATAACAACTTAACTTCAATAAGATGCAAAAACTCTGCTCCTTTACATCTCCATCCCCACCCATTTTGGTTGTTGATACCACAGAATTACATCTTTATACACTGTGTGCCCCCAAACATAAACTAATAATTCTTTTAAATTCATTAGTCTCTTAAATTATGTCAAAAACGAAATTTGGAGTTTCAAACCAAAGTTACAAGAATACTAGCTTTTAGACTAATTGGATTTTTTTCTTTAAATGTATGTCTCTTAAATCATGTTGAAAGCAAAATATGCAGTTACAAACCATTGTTACAATATTACTAGCTTTTGTAATTGCCCATGTATTTACTTCTGTTGAGATTTCTATTTCTCTATATGGCTCCAAGTTACTGTTTAATGTCCTTGCATTTCACATTGCAGGACTCCCTTGAGCATTTCTTGCAGATCAAGTATAGAGATTGATTTCTTCAGCTTTTGTTTATTGGGGAATGTCTTAATTTCTCCCTCACATTTTTTTTTTTTTTTTTTTTTGTGGTACGTGGGCCTCTCACTGTTGTGGCCTCTCCCATTGCGGAGCACAGGCTCCGGACACACAGGCTCAGCGGCCATGGCTCACGGGCCTAGCCGCTCCGCGGCATGTGGGATCTTACCAGACCGGAGCATGAACCTGTGTCCTCTGCATTGGCAGGCGGACTCTCAACCACTGCGCCACCAGGGAAGCCCCTCTCCCTCACTTTTGAAGGCCAGTTTTGCCAAATATAGGATTTTGGTTCACAGTTTTTTCCCTTGAACACTTCGAATATGTTGGCCCACTGCCTTCTGGCCTCCAAAGTTTCTCATGAGAAGTCTGCCAAAAATCTTATTGAGGCTCACTTTTGTGTGATGATTTGCTTCTGTCCCGCTGCTTTTATATCTCAGTATGAGTCTCTGAGTTCATCTTACCTGGAGTTCATTGAGCTTGTTAGATGTTTATATTCATATTTTTCATCAAACTTGGGAAGTTTTCAAACATTGTTTCTTCAAATATTCTCTCTGTCCCTTTCTCTCTCTCTCGTCATGCTGGATCTCCTGCAATGCATATAGTCAGTCTGCTTGATGTTGTCCCACAGTTCCCTTAAGCTCTGTTCACTTTTCTTTAATCTTTTTTCTTTCTGTTCCTCAGACTCAACAATTTCTATTGTCCTATCTTCAAGTTCACTGATTCTTTCTTCTGCCTGCTCAAATGTGCCTTTGAATCTCTCTAGTGAATTTTAAATTTCAGTTATTATACCTTCTGGCTCCAGAATTTCCTTTTGGCTTCTTTTTAGGTTTTCTATCTCTTTATTGATATTTCCATTTTGTTCATAGATTACTTTCTTGACTTTCTCTACATCTCACTTTAGTTCTTTAAGCATCTTTAAGACAAGTGTTTTAAGTCTTTTCTAGTAGATTTGCCATCAGGCTTTTTTCAGGGACAGTTTTTGTTGGTTTTTAAAATTTTTTTATTTTTATTTTTTGAATGGGCCATGATTTCTTATTTCTTTGTATGCCTTGTGATTTTTTTATTGTTGTTGAAAACTGGACATTTGAATCTAATAATGTGGTAACTTTGGAAATCATATTCTCTCCCATCCCCAGGACTTGATGAATTTGTTTGTTTTTTTGTTTTATTGTTGTAGGCTGTCTCTGTGCCATGGATCAGCCTGAGATGTAAACTTAAGGTCTCCTCAGGTCTTTTCTGGACCTGCATCTTTCCCTGGGTATGTACAGTCACATTCTAATTTTCTCCATATATGCAGTTGTTTTTGAATCTCCTAGTCTTTAATGTCTGGGCTCCAAATGGAGAAAAAGAAAAATGAAGGGCAGGAAAAGGGTGCTGGCCCTTTAAATCACCTGGAAGTCACTTGAACCAGAGGGGGAGTGGCTTGTGACAGTGGGGGAAGATACAACAACAATAGCTGCCCTTCTCTTTGTTTGCACCTCTGATGAGAAGCAGCAATCAAATGCCATTCACAGCAACATGGATGGACCTAGAGGCTGTCATACTGAGTGAAGTAAGTCAGACAGAGATAGAAAAATATCTTATGATATTGCTTATATGTGGAATCTAAAAAAAAATGGTTCTTATTTACAAAACAGAAATAGAGTCACAGAAATAGAAAATAAATGTATGGTTACCAGGGGGAAAAGGGGAGAAGAGATAAACTGGGAGATTGGGATTGACATACACACAGTATTTTTTTTAAGATTTTTTAATATTTATTTTATTTATTATTATTTATTTTTGGCTGCGTTGGGTCTTCGTTGCTGTGCACAGGCTTTCTCTAGTTGTGGCAAGTGGAGGCTACTCTTCATCATGGTGCACAGCCTTCTCATTGCAGTG
This sequence comes from Kogia breviceps, assembly GCF_026419965.1. Classification (NCBI taxonomy): domain Eukaryota; kingdom Metazoa; phylum Chordata; class Mammalia; order Artiodactyla; family Physeteridae; genus Kogia; species Kogia breviceps. The sequence goes on from NC_081310.1 coordinate 167,541,843, forward strand.
GTTCTCTTATTGCAGAGCACGGGCTCTAGGCGCATGGGCTTCACTAGTTGTGGCATGCAGGCTCAGTAGTTGCTCTGAAGCATGTGGGATCTTCCTGGACCAGGGCTCGAACCTGTGTCCCCTGCATTGGCAGGTGGATTCTTAACCACTGCGCCAGCAGGGAAGCCCCTATACACATTATTATATATAAAATAGATAACTAATAAGAACCTACTGTATAGCACAGGGAACTCTACTCAATGCTCTGTAATGACCTATATGGGAAAAGAATCTAAAAAAGAGTGGATATATATATACGTATAACTGATTCACTTTGCTGTTCACCTGAAACTAATATAACACTATAAGTCAACTATACGCCAATAAAAATTATTTTAAAAAAAGAAAGAAGAAGCAGCAATCAGAGCACAGATCCCCAATATTTGGAGGACAGTGTCCCTTTTATTCACCATGGCTCCCACTAGCTCTGCGAAGATTACTCCAAGAAATGTGTGTGTTGCCTGCCATGAGGCTGGAGTGGAGGATGAGTACCTGCTACTGTGCTAAGAGCTGAAATTGACCAAAATTAACTGCTATTTATCATCCAAGCCTTCCCCTGGAAGTTGTAGGCCTTCAGTAGACTCCAGCCAGATCTCCAAAATAGTTACATCAGACAGATTCTGCCAGTTCAATTGTTGTCTTGGTGGGGAAACAGATTCCAGGTGCTTCCTACTCTGCCATCTTCCCAGAATCCTCCCTCTATAATTCTTTTTATATTGAATACATCGTTGGATTCCATTTACTAATATTTTTTTGAGAATTTTTGCATCTATGTTCATGAGAGATATTCTTCTGTGGTTTTCTGTATTTGTAAGGTCTTTGTCTAGTTTTGGTATGAGCATAATGCTGATATCATAGAATGAGTTAGGAAGTAGTCCTTCTTGATTCTGTCTTCTGGAGGAATTGTAGAAAATAGATATAATTTCTTCCTTAAATATTTGGTAGAATTCACCAGTGAAGCCATCTGGGCCTGGTGCTTTCTGTTTGGGAAAGTTTTTAAATATTGATCAATTTCTTTAATAAATATAAGCCTACTCAGATTGCCTGTTTCTTCTTATGTGAGTTTTGATAGTTTATATCTTTCAGGTAATTGGCCCATTTCATCTAGATTATTAAATTTGTGGGCACAGAGTTGCTCATATTCCTTTATTATCCTTTTAATGTCCATGGGATCAGATGCCCCCATTTTCACTTCTGATATTAGTAATTTGTGTCCTCTTTTTTCTCAGTTAGCCTAGCTAGAGGCTTGTCAATTTTATTCATCTTTTCAAAGAACCAGCTTTCGGTTTTGATCATTTTCTCTATTGATATCCTGTTTTCAATTTCATTGATTTCTGCTCTAATTTTTATTATTTCTTTTCTTCTGCTTACTTTTGATTTAGTTTTCTCTTCTTTTTCTAAACTTCCAGAGGTAGAGCTTAGATTATTGAGTTTAGAGCTTTCCTCTTTTCTAATATATGCTATTTAGTGCCATCAAAGCACTTCTTTTGCTACATCCCACAAATTTTGATGAGTTGTGTTTTTCATTTAGTTCAAAACATTTAAAAATTTCTCTTGATATTTCTTCTTTGGCCCGTGTGTTGTTTAGAAGTTTTGTGTTATTTAAAGTTTATTTAATCCTTTAAATTCCATGTATTTTGGGATGATCTAGCCATTTTTCTGTTGTTGATTTCTAGTTTAATTCCACTGTGGTCTGAGAGCACTCACTCTATGATTTCTATTCTACTCCTGAGTGCTCCAAGCCGTGCCAGCTTGGGAGAAGGGCTATTGTGAGTGAAATGAAATGGTTCCTCTTATGTTTCAATGTAGCTGTTCTTGGCTTTTAGTTTGCCTGGGTACTGTGAGTTTCTTAACTGGTTTCTGGAATTCTCATAAAGGCTTTTTGGACTGTATATTATTGTTAAGTCAATGTCTCTGTTGGGGAAGGGAGTCTGAGCTTCTTATTTTACCATCTTGCTGTCATCACTCCTCTTAGATTAATTTTTGTAAAGAGTACACCTGAAAGCTGAGGATCTTTACATTGATTCCCTTTAAGCTAAATATGCTCACATACCTCTTGGAAAGTTTTTTTGAACCCCCAGGGGTATGCATACCCAGTTTGAAGACAACTTTTCTGGAGGGTCCAGATTAGTATTCCTCTGGCTTCCCTTGGGGTTGTGTTTTCTAACTCTGCCCCTGTTGTGCTGACAGGGTGCCAGCTCCCTATTCAGGTTCTCTTCCGTCCCCTACCTGGGGCATCTGGGTCAAGGGAACTGTCTGGCAGGCCTTGAGTGATGAGTGATGGGCAGCCGTCCTGGGCCCATATGTAACAGCAGCAGGGTTACCATTTGACCAGGAGGGCAGGCTATTCCCTCTTCACCCTCAAGAAGCTCTCCATGTTTACCTCAGACCCACATACACTGAGAAACGAGTATCACGGTGGGCTGCCTTCTATCACTAGCCTCTCCCTCCAGGAAGGTAGGGAAAAGGAATGAGCTATTCTCTCATACAGCCTGAATGGCTCCTTCTCCAGCTCTACTCCTGTTTTCCCTCACTTCCTATGCAAGCCTTGGCTTCTGAATGACCACAGTCAGGTTTTCAGAATGGGTGAAGTTTGATAAAGATGTCCTTCCTCTGAACAGCCAAAGTAAAAAGTGTGATCAACTCTATTTCACAAAGTCTCAAGCTCAGGCACCCTGCACACCTTCCCTCTGGAACTCAGCAGTACCCTTTCCATGTCTGTAGACGTGCTGTCTCTGGGACAATGCTCCATTCCTTTGGGTGTCTGGAAGCATGGTCTCTGCTTTGTCCCAATTTGCCCCATATGTCTGTGGTTTTGTGGGTATCTGGGTCTATTTGTGACTAGGTTCATCACACTCTGAAGTGGTGGTTTTAACCCTGAGCCAGGACCTGGGCCTACTCCAGGAGCCTTTTGACCTGCCTACTCCCCAAGCCCCAGGCCTTGGGTATAAGTAACTTGATGGGGGTGCTCAATAAATGGAAACTAAAAACCTTAAACCCAATTAACATTACACTTGATAACCCCAACCCTCTCCAGGACTCAACCCATTACGAAGGGCTCTATGGTGGCCCATTCTAACATGGATCTGGGCCAAAACCAAATCACAGTAACCAACACCTTCCATCTGTCTCTTCCTCTAGGCTGGTTGCTCCTTGAAGGCCACTGGAACACTGTCCCCAACAGGAATCAGCCTAACACAAAGAAGTTATCAATAAGTGTCTGGTGAATTTGACTTACCCTCCTTATACTACATAGCTACCACCCACAATACCATGAAAACACTTTCCCATCTTCCTTACTTCTCTTCTGAGGTAACAAACCCAGGCTCCTGTAATCTGGGGTTCATTCATTTAGATAAATGCCTGAACAGCTTTTATTTCGGTCACTGATGAAAGGAAAGACAGATATCCCTACTCTCAAAATGCAATAATGGGAAGAATAAAGGATACACAGTTAAGTTATAGTGTTGCATCGTGATTCCTGGCCCAAAGGAAGAGACTATGTCAGCAGTACATGTGAATGATATAGTGAGGTACTTAAGTAAGAGAGAAGTTTGCCCACTGTAGTGGACATCTGTTTTTGCTGCCTGTCATCCAATCACCCTTCTCTACGACTGCTCCTTCCCTACTCTCAGCCCACGTGTTTGTGGTGGATTTGACTCCACCTCCAACTCTCGGGGTCAACCTGAGACCCCAGGCATGGCCATTTAAAACATCACATTTCCTCGGTCACAGTATTTAGTTCCAGAATAGACCCATGAGCTAATCAGAGTCAGTGAGATGCAGTGATTCCTTTGTGGGAACACTGGGAGAGAGGCAGCCACATTTTCTAGCTGTCCTTGAGCCCAGAGGGATAGCACCAGTCATCTTGCACCACAAGAAAGCCTGTGTCTGAATCGAGTCAACACAGACAGATGGACAGAAAGAAGCAGGGTTTGAGTCTGTAGCAACCCTGCCTGAAGCCAGAATTTTCTGTCACATGAGCGTCTCTTTCCTTGAGCTGAAACTGACCGCTTAGCTGTGAAGTCAACCTATAATGCATATGAGCAGACATTGATTAAGTCACTTCACAATAGTTTACTTAATTATTCCGAAGTCATTTGACTTTTCAGGAGGTTGATCCATCAGGGAAACCACATGTACACTGGTTAAAAGCACAGGCTTTAAAGCCACACACGCATGGAGTTGATTCCTGTTTTCTTAACCCTTCTGAGCTTCCATTTCTTCATCAGTTAAATGCAGATAATAATAGTGTTGATGTGATTTTTTTTTATGTCCGAGGGCAGATTTTGTGAGCACAAAACACTACAACATTTTCAGTTCTAAATTAATATTAAATTTTTTCATCTACAAACTCAAAACCTTGGCTTGATTTAAAACTTAAAAGTTCAACTTACAAATATATTATTCTATTTATAAATTGATTATATTTATATAAAAATAATGATTAGGCTTAAGGGGATCCTTTATTATTGTTTGGGTAACTCAGGCAGAACAATTAAACTCTGTTAAACAATCCCATTTTTAAATTTATAAAATGTAATTTCATTAAACATTGTAAATTGAATATAAATTTCACATATTCTCTTTTCACTTTACACCCATCATATGCCTGCTCAATCAATTTCATCTGTAGTGAGCAAATTCTTCCCAAGTACTTAACAAAAATTTGTTACATATATATAAATAACACATAGATCAGGATTTCTCTGGTGGCTCAGTGGTTAAGAATCCTCCTGTCAATGCAGGAAACACAGGTTCAAGCCCTGGTCTGGGAAGATCCCACATGCTACAGAGCAACTAAGCCCATGTGCCACAACTACTGAGCCTGCGCTCTATAGCCCGCAAGCCACAATTACTGAGCCCATGTGCTGCAACTACTGAAGCCCGTGCACCTAGAGCCCACGCTCCACAACAAGAGAAGCCATGGCAATGAGAAGCCCGCACATCGCAACGAAGAGTAACCCCCACTTGCTGCAACTAGAGAAAGCCTGCACACAGGAACAAAGACCCAAAGCAGCCACAAGTAAATAAATAAATTTTAAAATAAAAAAATGACATATAGATCTAGTATTCTAATATTATTTACATGGGAATTCCCTGGCGGTCCAGTGGTTAGGACTCTGCGCTCTCATCACCAAGGGCCTGGGTTCAATCCCTGGTCGGGGAGCTAAGATCCCACAAGCTGCACAGCATGGCCAAAAAAAATTTTTTTAAATAATATTATTATTTACAAACAATTAAATTTCCTTACATTTCATAGGTCTCATCTACCAAACTAGGCTAATCTCTTAGATTCTTCAATATGCCATATCATTTCAAAATTGCATTTTAAGTACCAAACACACACACAATTATTTTAAACAAAAGTATTTATATGATAGGTTTGATTTATTTATCATTTCTATATTTATTTATTTATTTGGCTGTGCTGGGTCTTACTTGTGGCATGTAGGATCTTTAGTTGCGGCATGCGAACTCTTAGTTGCAGCATGTGGGATCTAGTTCCCTGACCAGGGATTAAACCTGAGCCCCCTGCATTGGGAGCACAGAGTCTTAGCCATTGGACCACCAGGGAAGTCCCCATTTCTATATTTAATTCTAAGCCTTTTCAGACTTGAAAAGCCACTTACGCACTGAGAAAGAAGTTCTACCATCTCCAGGGATTTCAGATTACTGGGTCAACAATTCACAATCATGATAGAGTTACCATCTAGGGAGGCCACATTGAGGTAACCAGCTTAATAGTTCCTGGCTGTGATATAGTTACCTTCTTAGGAAGGCTGAGATTGACACCTTAAACAAGTTGAGGCTATTGGGTTGACAATTTATTTAGCACAATAAGTCATTATCAGTCAGAGATTTGACACCTGAGCTTTGCAGGCTTCAGGATGATTCTATCTGAGCCACATGTGGATACACTGAGACCTTTTTACAGTCTCCACCACAATGTGGGACTTCGAGTCCCTATCCTTCTCCTGGGTTCAAATTACACTCTTCTGAAATTCATCTGCTCAGAGTGCGAGACCTCACCCAGCTTGCAAGAAAGGAAACTTACACCACAATTTGAATGGATTCTTGAGTTCTCTTTTTTTTTTTTTTTTTTTTTGTGGTACGCGGGCCTCTCACTGTTGTGGCCTCCCCCATTGCGGAGCGCAGGCTCCGGACGCACAGGCTCAGCGGCCATGGATCACGGGCCCAGCCGCTCTGCGGCATGTGGGATCTTCCCGGACCGGGGCACGAACCCGTGTCCCCTGCATCGGCAGGCGGATTCTCCACCACTGCGCCACCAGGGAAGCCCCTTGAGTTCTCTTAAGACATTTTAATGCAATTGTTCTTTAAAAACTACTGAGGCCTTTCCACCCTTCTTCCAAGATTCAGATGTAATTGGTCTGGGTGCAGGCTGGGCATCAGGATTTTTCAAAGCTCTCCAAGTGATTTCAGTATGCAGCCAACATTGAGAACCACTGTTATGCCTTCTCCTCTAGCTCTAAAGACGTACTAATTTTATTGCATTGGCTCTTGACTACCTCTCATACCTCTCTTTGTCTGTCACAAGTTGTGTTGATGACAGTAAAGTTATAACATAGAAGAGTGATTAAAACTTAAGGGCCTAGGATTAGACTGCTTTGGTTGATCTTGAGCGAATTTCTTACCTTCTCTGTGCCTTAGTGTCACTATCTGTAAGATGGGGATAATAGTTATACCTATCTCCTAGGGTTGTTTTAAAGTAGGATTAAGTGGCATTTATGCATGTAATGCTTACTGAACAGCTCCTGCATATATGAAGTACTCGATACACATTAGCTATTCTTATTATGATTATTTTTATGCAAATGATCATATAATCTGCAAATAAATCTCTTCCTTTCCAATCCTTAGAGTTACTCTTTCATTTTCTGGTCTTATTGTATTGGTCAGGACCTCCAATATCACACTGAACATTAGTGGTGACAGAAGTACCCTGCATCTTATTGGCCTACTTCATTACCATTATTAAAGGAAATGCTTCTAAGGTTCATAAGCATACTTGCACTTTAATGTATGAGGTTTGATGGAGGTTTTGCTACAGATGCTCCTTTTCATATTAAGGAAATTCTTTTCTCACTTTTTAAGAGGCACTGAATTTTATTGTGTGCTTTCCTTGCACTGAGGGCAACAATCATATAGTTTTCCTCCTTTAAGCTATTAAGGTGAATTTCACTTGTTGAAAGGACAGCATTGATCAATGGGGGGGGGGGGGATTGAGAAGGGGAGTTTATTATATAGGAGGTGGAAAAAGCATCAAGGTTAACTACCAAGAAATAAATTCACTAAGTAAATTTAGGAGAAGCTATTCAGATGAGTCAGACCTTATGAAGACAGGAGAAAAACAAAAAGTATGGAATGTTTCCATTTTTGTGACCACAAAAGTGAGGGTTTCAAGAACACAGTGGGTGATTAACCAAGTTAGATTAAAGTTTCTGTAATTTTGCACTGCATATCCTTTCTCCCTTGCTGCCCTTGCCTTTTGCCAACTGTAGTAGGTGCATTTTTTTTAAGTTTTTTCTTTTTGCTTTTTCCCCCAACTTTTTATTTTGAAAAATAATCCCCAGAAAAGGTGAACTTATGGTATAATGAATTAATAGCTTATCCATTACCTAGATTCACCAGTTGTTAACATTTGGCCACATTTTATTTATCTGGGTATCCATCTATGTACTTTTTTCTCTTTTTGCTGAACCATTTGAAAGTTCCAGACATGACAACGCTGTATGCCTGAACACTTCAGCATGTAGCTCTTTAACAAGAACATTTTCCTAAATATCTGCAATACCATTATTACATCCAAGGAATTTAACATTAATATATTTAATATACAATAACATAGTAAAATTTCATCAATTATCGCCAATTTCCTTTATAACTTTTTTCATATTTGATCTAGGATCCAATTAAGGATCCCACAGTACATTTGGTTGTCAAGCCTTTTTAGTATCCTTTCATCTTTATCTTTAATCTAGAATAGTACACAAACATGCATGTATGCAATACACACACACATAGGTGGTCTTTCATGACTCTACTGTTTTTAAAGAGTCCAGGGAAGTTGTCTTTTAGAATGTCCCACAATCTGGATTTGGTCTCCTTCCCCCCAATAATTAGATTTAGGTTAATCATTTTTGGCAAAAATACTATATGTGTGATGTTGTGTACTTCCCATCACATCACATCAAGAGGCACATAATGTCAGTTTGCCTTGTTATTAGTGATGGTAAATTTGATCATTTGTTTCAGGCGGTATCCATCAGAATTCTACTTTAAAGTTACCTTTTCCTCTTTATAGTTATTCAATTAACCTATGGAATGATACTTTGAAACCATGTAAATGTCCTGTTCTGCAACAATCTTTCACCCAATAGTTTTAGTATACATTGATGATCCTTACCTGAATCTATTCATTACATGATGGTTGTAAAATTGTGATCTTCTAAGGCAATAATACCACCTGCAAATGAAATAAGTGGAAGTTAGAGATGTTAACTCTTCCTTGGGGGAAAATCTGGGGAGGCACCTGTAAGGGATTTATGCAGAAGACAAAGACATGATGTCCTGAAAGAAAAACATTTTCTTGAGCCTTTATACCCAGGAGAGCTTCTGGGTTCTGGATCCATAAGACAGATGTTTTTCCTGTCAACTTCATCCTAGTTAAAGTTAATAAATCATGCAGTTGCACATCTGTTTTATCCGTATGTTGAAATCATTAGCCTTGCTGTATGAATGAACCCCAGACATTCATTCCCTGGTCCTCCATATAATTTGGCCTGGATCACAGTAACCGTAGTGGCTTACTGCTTGGATTGTTCTCCTTGCCTGTGCTATTTATTGCCTACAAATAAGTAGTGGGACTAGGTTAGGAAGCCAAAAGCACCGATAGTTTTTAATTTTCAAAACTCCTTACATTCCTAGAATAAGCTGTACTCTTGTTGTATGTAATACATTATTTTTAAATTTACTACTGGGTTTAAATTTTAATATTTTATTTAGAATTTTCACTCCATGTTCACAAATGAGGTTGTCCATTCTACTGCCCTTAAGTGGTCTTAGTATCAGTATTATATTAACCTCTTAAAAATGAGTTGGATAATTTCTCCCCTTTGGAATAACATAAGAATTATCTGTTCCTTTGAAAGTTTAGTAAAGATTCACCAGTAAAACAGTCTGGATTCAGTGCTTTTAATGAAAAGAAGAGGTAAATAAGTTGTGGCATTCCCCCAGTACAACAGTATTCATACAATAGAGTGGTGAAAATCAAATGCAGCTTCATGCAGTAACATAGATAAATCTCAAAACGATGAAGCCATCATTTCTGTTATATTTGTTTGTTTGTATGTTTTGCTATTATAGGCAATACAGCTATAAACATTCTTCTACATGTCTCTTGCTGCCCATGTGCAAGAGTTTCTCTAGGAAGTATACCTTATAGTAGAATTCCTAGCTTGTAGAGTGTATGCATTGTTCAACTTATTAAGGCAATGACATACTACTTTCCTAGGGAACTTTTCCAGTTTATACCAATATCAGCAACACGTGAAAGTTCCCTTTAGTCCATATTCTAGGTAACATTCACTATTATCTAACTTTTGCATTTAGTGGCTGTGTAATTGGATTTTATTATGATTTCAACTTTCCCTGATTTCAGATGAACTGGAAAATTTTTTCAAATGTTTATGGATTATTTATGCTTTCTCCTAAGTGAAAATAACATTCATTTCTTTGTCCATTTTTTCTAACTGAATTGTCTTTTCTTATTGATGTATAGAAGTAATTTATATAGTCTAGATATTAAATTTTACTCGGTTTTATGTGTTGCAATTATTCTCTCAGTTTGTAGCTTATCTTTTCACTCTCTTTATGTGAATCAAAATGCTTAATATAAATGTAGTCAAGTTTATTGATTTTCTTCCTTTTGGTGTGTTCTTTTTTGAACATTAAGAAATATTTTCCTATCTTGCAGTCACAAAGACAATTTCCATACTGTCTTCTCTAATAATTTTCTATTCATATTAAAGTCTTTAATATTCTAGGGATTGACTTTTATGTATACTGTAAGATAAGGATTCAATTTTATTTTCTCCCTAATATATAATCAATTGTCCAAACACCGTTTATTTTAGAGAGTCTGTGGTTTGTTTTTTTTTCACTTTTTTTTTTTTTGAAATAATTTTAGATTCACGGGTAGTTGCAAAGATGCTACAGAGGCCCTGTATACCCTTCACCCAGTTTCCCTCAGTGGTTACTGAGTTAGAAAAACCCAGTCTTCCTCCTGTGTTTCTCCTTTACTTTCACACCACTACCACACTCACAACACTTCTGACACCAGATGTGTGCATGTGGCGGGGGGAGAGGTTCCTCACAAGCAATTCTCTGCAACAGCAGCTGGTTGTCCTACAGCTTAACTCCATTATGACACAATCAACCTGGAGACAGCATCAAATCCCACAGGTTAAGGGCTCATTCCCATGAGTCTTCCCCCACACACACATGCTTTAGAAGCCAACAGTAAATAGTAGGACCCCAGATTAGCCACAACTTCTGTCCAACTTAGCTACAAATCGGAGGTTCCCATGACTTCCTCCCCCTTGGATTCAGTTATTTGCTAGAACAGCTCACAGAACTCAGGGAAACACTGACTTAACGTTTACCAGTTTATTAAAAGATATGATAAAGGACACAAATGAATAGCCAGATGCACAGATAGATACATAGGGCAAGGTCTGGGAGGGTCCCAAGCACAGGACCTTCTGACCCTGTGGAGTTGGGTTGCATCACCCTCCCAGAATGTGGATGTGTTCACTAACCTGGAAGCTCCACGAACCCCTTCTGCTGAGATTTTTATGGAGGCTTCCTCATGCAGGCATGATCAATTATTCACTCCATTTCCAGCCTCTGTGGCAGGGGAGGGGGTGTGTGGGGGTGGGGGGCTGGATCCCAAGCTTCTAATCATGGCTTGGTCTTTCTGGTGACCAGCCCCCTTCTAAGAGCCATCCTGGAATCCACTCAGAGTCATTTCATTAGAACAAAAGACCCTCCTATCACGCAGGAAATTCCAAGGGATTTAGCACCCTATATCAGGGATGGGGTCAAAGACCAAATATTGGAACAGAAGATGCTCCTAGTGCTCTTATCACTTAGGAAATCACAAGGGTTTTAGGAGCTCTGTGCCAGCAACCAGGGGCAGAGACTAATATATATATTTCCTATTATCTCACAGTTATATCCTACATAATTATGATATGCTATCAAAACCAGGAATATTAACATTGATACTATGTTTTATTTATCACATGTACATATTTGTGTAACCACCACCACAATCAAGATACAAAACTATTTTATTACCACAAAGATCTCCCTTGTTCTCCTGTTTATAGTTAACACACACAACCTGTCCTCAATGGTGTTTTTATTCTCTTAACAGTGTCTTCCAAAGGTCAGAAGTTTTGAGTTGAAAAAGAAAACAAACAACCCAATAAAAAATGGGCAAATATTCAAACAGACACTTCACCAAAGATGATATATGGGTGATGGACAAATAAACTCATAAAAAGGTTTTCAACGTTATTAGGCATTGTGGAAATGAAAATTAAAACCACCATTGTACACTTTTGTAAAACAGTTTGGCAGTTTCTTTAAAAAGTAAATATACACCTACTATCTGATCCAGCCACTCCTAGGTATTTACCCAAGAGAAATGAAAGCATATGTCCACACAAAGTCTTCTACAGGAATGCTCATAGTAGCTTTATTTGTAATAACCAAAAACTGGAAACAATCAAAGTGTCCATCAATGGGTGAATGGATAAATACATAAATGTAGAGCTATATGACAGAATACAACTCAATAAGTATGGATGAACTATTTATGAACCCTACAGCATGCATGAATCTCAAAATAATTGTGCTGATTGAAAGACAAGCAAGAGTACATATTGTATGATTCCATGTATATAAAATTATAGAAAATGCAAGTGATCTACAATGACCACAGCAGATCCAGTGGTCACGTGGAACCAAGCAGAGGGTGAAGATGAGAGGGAGGATCACAAAGGACATGAAGAAATTTGGGGGATGTTGGATGTGTTCATTATCTTGATTGTGGTGATGGCTTTACAGGTGCCTATGTGTGCCAAAACAAATTGTAGACTTTAAATATGTGTAGTTCATTGTGTGCTGATTTTACCTCAGTAAAGCTGTCAAAAACTAGCAGCCCATTAAAGATTTATTTCTTACTCATGCTCTATGTGCATCATGAATTGCTAGCAGTATTTTCATTATCCTCACTCTAGGACCCAGGCTGATGGAGAAGGTACCATCTGGACAGTCCTGATTGCCATGGTGGAGGAAAACAAGGGCATGTGGCAAAGCACATACTCATTCTGAGAGCTTCCACCCAGAAGTAACAAGGCCACACCTAACTTTTGAGGCTTTACTAGGTTCTCATAGCATCAGGATCATTATATGTTTCTGATGAATTATAATTCATCATTATGTGGTCCTTTTTAACCCTAATAATACTTTTTCTAGTCTGTGATTTCTCATATTAATGTAGCTACACACTGGCTTACTTTTGGTAAGTAATTGCCTGGGATATCTTTTTAAATTCCTTTACTTTTGATCTTTCTGTATCTGTACATCTTATTTATTTGTTATTGTGGTAAGAACATTTAACATGAGATTTACCCTCTTAAATTTTAAGCTTACAAATGGTATTGTTACCATAGGCACTGTGTTGTACAGGTACTATGTTGTACTGTTGTTACCAAGGCACTTTTGTCTTTAGAACTTGTTCATCTTGCATGATTGAAACTTTATACCCATTGAAAAATACCTCCCATTTCCTTTGTACCTAGTAACCACCATTCTACTCTCTGTTTCTATGAGCTTGACTATTTTAGATAAATGGAATCATGCAGTATTTGTCCTACTGTGACTGGCTTATTTCACCTAGCATAATGTCCTCAAGGTTCATCCATATTATTGCACATGGCAGAATTTTCTTCTTTTTTAAGACTGATCAATATTTCACTGTATTATATACTGCATTTTCTTTATCTAGGCTACATTAATGGACATTTAACTGGTTTCTGCATCTTGGCTATTGTGAAAAATGCTGCAATGAACATAGGAGTGTAGATATCTCTTTGAGATCTTTCTTTAAATTATTTTAGATATATGCCCAGAAATGGGAGTGCTAGATCATATGATAGTTCAATTTTTAATTTTTTGAGGAATCTCTGTACTATTTTCCATAGTGGCTGCACCATTTTTATATTCCCACCAACAGTGTACAGGGGTTCCAATTTCTCCACATTCTCACTTTTTTAAAATATAAATTATTTTATTTATTTATTTTTGACTGCATTGAGTCTTCATTGCTGCATGCAAGCTTTCTCTAGTTGTGACGAGCGGGCGCTGCTCTTCATTGCGGTGCACGGGCTTCTCATTGTGGTGGCTTCTCTCATTGTGGAGCACGGGCTCTAGGCACACGGGCTTCAGTAGTTGCAGTATGCAGGCTCAGTAGTTGTGGCTTGCGGGCTCTAGAACGCAGGCTCAGTAGTTGTGGTGCGGGCTTAGTTGCTCTATGGCATGTAGGATCTTCCCAGACCAGGGCTTGAACCTGTGTCCCCTGCATTGGCAGGCGGATTCTTAACCACTCTGACACCAGGGAAGCCGCTCATTTTATTTTTTTATAGTGGCCATTCTAACAGGTGTGAGGTAACATCTCATTGTGGTTTTGATTTGCATTTCCCTGATGATTTGTGCTGTTGAGCACCTTTTCATATACCTGTTGGACATTTGTATGTCTTCTTTGTAGAAATGTCTATTCAAGTCCATACCCATTTTTAAATTTTTTGTTTTTTTGCAACTGGGCTGTAGGGCTTCCTTATATATTGTGGATATTAACCCCTTATCAGGTATAATGTTTGCAATATTTTCTCCCATTCTGTAGGTTACATTTTCATTTTGTTGATTGTGTCCCTTTGCTGTTCAGAAGCTTTTTAGTTTGATGTGGTCACAGCTGTCTATTTTTGCTTTTGTTGCCTGTGATTTTGGTGTCATATCCAAGAAATTACCAAGACCAATGCCAAGAGGCTTTTCCCCTGTTTTATTTTAGGAGTTTTGCAGTTTCAGGTCTTATATTTAAGTCTTTAATCCATAAGGGTTCAATTTCATTATTTTGTATGTGGATACCCAGTTTTCCAAAACAATTTGTTGAAGAAACTATTCTTCCCCATTGTGTATTCTTAGCTCTCTCTCTTATTATTATTACTGAAGTAGAGTTAATTTACAATGTTGTTAGTTGCAGGTGTACAGCAAAGTGATTCATACATATATTCATATCATATATTTTTTTTCAGATTTTTCCTATTATAGGTTATTAAAAGATATGGTATATAGTTTCCTGTGCTATAAATTAGGTCCTTGTTGTTTATCTATTTTATATATAGTAGTATATAACTGTTAATCTCAAACTCTCAATTCATCACTCCCTCCTCCGCTCTGTCCCTTTTGGTAACCATAAATTTGTTTTCTATGTCTGTGAGTCCATTTCTGTTTTGTAAATAAGTTCATTTGTATCATTCTTTTAGATTCCACATATAAGTGATATCACATGATATTTGTCTTTGTCTGACTTACTTCACTTGGTATGATCATCTCTAGGTCCACCTATATTGCTGCAATGGCCTTATTTCATTCTTTTTATGGCTGAGTAATATTCCATTGTATATATTCCACATCTTCTCTATCCATTCATCTGTTGATGGCCATTTAGGTTGCTCCCATGTCTTGGCTATTATAAATAGTACTGCTATGAGCATTGGGGTGCATGTATCTTTTCGAATTGGAGTTTTTGTCTTTTCCAGATATATGCCCAGGAGTGGGATTGCCAGATCATATGATATCTTTATTTTTAGTTTTTTGAGGAACCTCCATACTATTTTCCATAGTGGCTGCACCAATTTACATTCCCACCAACAGTGTAGAAGGGTTCCCTTTTCTCCACATCCTCTCCAGCAGTTATTATTTGTAGCCTATTTGATGATGGCCATTCTGACTGGTGTGAGGTGATACCTCATTGTAGCTTTGATTTGCATTTCTCTGATAATTAGCAACGTTGAGCATCTTTTCATGTGCCCGTTGGCCATCTGTATGTCTTCTTTGGAGAAAAGTCTATTTAGGTCTTCTGCCCATTTAAAAAAATTTTTTAATTTATGTATTTATTTTTGGCTGTGTTGGGTCTTTGTTGCTGCATGCAGGCTTTCTCTAGTTGGAGTGAGTGGGGGCTACTCTTCGTTGCAGTGTGCAGGCTTCTTATTGCGGTGGCTTCTCTTGTTGCAGAGCACAGGCTCTAGGCACGCAGGCTTCAGTAGTTGTGGCATGCAGGCTCAGCAGTTGTGGCTTGTGGGCTCTAGAGCGCAGGCTCAGTAGTTGTGGCGCACAGGCTTAGTTGCTCCACGGCATGTGGGATCTTCCCAGACCAGGGCTTGAACCCACGTCCCCTGCACTGGCAGGCAGGTTCTTAACCACTGTGGCATGTGGATTCTTTTTTTTTCTTTTTTTTTTTTTGCGGTACGCGGGCCCCTCACTGTTCTGGCCTCTCCCGTTGTGGAGCACAGGCTCTGGATGCGCAGGCTCAGCGGCCATGGCTCACGGGCCCAGCCGCTCAGCAGCATGTGGGATCTTCCCGGACCGGGGCACGAACCCGTGTCCCCTGCATCGGCAGGTGGACTCTCAACCACTGTGCCACCAGGGAAGCCCTGGCATGTGGATTCTTAACCACTGCACCACCAGAGAAGTCCCTTCTGCCCAGTTTTTGATTGAATTGTTTGGTTTTTTGATATTGAGCTATATAAGCTGTCTATATATTTTGGAAATTAATCCCTTGTCAATTGCATCATTTGCAAATACTTTCTCCCATTCTGAGGGTTGTCTTTTCATTTTGTTTATAGTTTCCTTTGCTGTGCAAAACCTATTCAGTTTAATAAGGTCCCATTTGTTTATTTTTGCTTTCATTTCCATTACTCTAGGAGACATATTCAAAAAAATATTGCTGTGGTTTATGTCAAAGAGTGTTCTACTTATGTTTTCCTCTAGGAGTTTTATAGTATCCAGTCTTATATTTATGTCTTTCATCCATTTTTAGTTTATTTTTGTATATGGTGTTAGAGCATGTTCTAATTTCATTCTTTTAATGTAGCTGTCCAGTTTTCCCAGCACCACTTACTGAAGAGACTGTCTTTTCTCGAATGGATATTCTTGCTTCCTTTGTCATAGGTTAATTAACCATAAGTGTGTGGGTTTATTTCTGGGCTTTCTATCCTGTTCCATTGATCTATATGTCTGTTTTTGTGCCAGTACCATACTGTTTTGATTACTGTAGTTTTGTAATAGGGGAGAAGTCAGGGAGAGTGATTCCTCCAGCTCTGTTCTTTCTCAAGATTGTTTTGGCTATTTGGAGTCTTTCATGTTTCTATACAAATTTTAAATTATTTGTTCTAGTTATGTGAAAAATGCCATTGGTAATTTGATAGAATTGCATTGAATCCACAGATTGCCTTGGGTAGTATGGTCATTTTAACAATATTGTTTCTTCCAATCCAAGAACACAGTATATCTTTCCATCTGTTTGTGTTGTCTTCAATTTCTTTCAACAGTGTCTTATAGTTTTTGGAGTACAGGTCTTTTGCCCACTTAGGTAGGTTTATTCCTAGGTATTTTATTCTTTTTGATACAGTGTTAAATGGACTTGTTTCCTTAATTTCTTTCTGATATTTCATTGTTAGTATATAGAAATGCAGCAGATTTCTGTATGTTAATTTTGTATCTGACAACTTTACTGAATTCACTGATGAGTTCTAGTAGTTTTCTGATGGCATCTTTAGGATTTTTTTCTTTCCTTTTTTAAAAATTGAAGTACAGTTGATTTACAATGTTGTACCAATCTCTGCTGCACAGCAAAGTGACTCAGTTATACACATAGAGACATGCTTTTTATATATTCTTTTCCATTATGGTTTATCACAGGATATTGAATACAGTTCCCTGTGCTATACATTAGGACCTTGTTGTTTATCCATTCTAAATGTAATAGTTTGCATGTACCAACCCTAAACTCCCAGTCCATCCCTCTCCCTCCCTCCCTCCCCATTGGTAACCACAAGTCTGTTCTCTATGTCTATTTCTGTTTTGTAAGTAGGTTCATTTGTGCCATATTTTAGATTCCACATGTAAGTGGTATCATATGGTATTTGTCTTTCTCTTTTTGACTTACTTCACTTAGTATGGTAACCTCTAGTTGCATTTAGGATTTTCTATGTATAGTATCATGTCATCTGCAAAGAGTGACAGTTTTACTTATTTTCCAATTTGGATTCCTTTTATTTTCACCTCTGATTGCTGTGGCTAAGACTTCCAAAACTGTCAAATAAAACTGGTGAGAGTGGGCATCCTTGTCTTGTTTCTGATCTTAGAGGGAATGCTTTTGGCTTCTCACCATTGAGTATGATGTTGGCTGTGGGTATTATTGGCTCTCTTGTCAATATGTGTGTGGGTTTATTTCTAGGCTCTTTATTATGTTCCATTGTTCCATGTGTCTGTCTTTATACCAATACCTTACTATTTGATTACTGTAGCTTTATAATATATTTTGAAATCAGAGAGTGTGATGCTTCCAGCTTTGTTTTTCTTTCTCAAGATTGCTTTGGCTTTTGGGGATCTTTTGTGGTTCCATATGAATTTTAGAATTTTTTTTTCATTTCTATTTAAAATGTCAGGATTTTGATGGGGAAAGCACTGAATCTGTGTATAACTCTGGGTAGTATAGACATCTTTAAAATATTGTCTTTCCCAATATGAACATGGGATGTCTTTCATTTATCAATATTTGCATCTAATTTCTTTCAGTGATGTTTTATTTTTTTCAGTGTATAAGTCTTTTGCCTCCTTGGTCAAACTTATTCCTAAGTATTTCATTCTTTTTGATGCTATTGTAAATGGGATTATTTTCTTAATTTTCTTCTCAGTTAGTTCATTATTCTAGAAATGCAACTGATTTTTGTATGCTGATTTTTAAATTCTGCAGCTGTACTGAATTTATTACTTCTAACAGTTTTTTCGTGGTCTTCAGGGTTTTCTACATATAAGATCAGTTCATTTGTAAACAGAGATAAATTTACTTCTTCCTTTCCAATGGATGCCTTTTATCTATATCTGTCTGTCTATCTATCGATCTATCTATCTATCCAGTTTCTCTGGCTAGAACTTCAAGTAATATGTTGAATAAAAGTGTTCAGAGTGGGCATCCTTGCCTGTTCCTAATCTTAGAGGAAAAGCTTTAGTTTTTCATCACTGAGTGTGATGTTCACTGTGGGCTTTTCATATATGAGCTTTAATATGTTGAGGTACATTCCTTCTATACCTGGTTTGTTGAGTGTTTTTATCATGATAGGATGTAGAATTTTGTCACATGCTTTTTCTGCATCAATTGAGATGCTCATGTGATTCTTGTCCTTTGTCTATTAGTGGTATATACATTTATTGATTTTCACATATAGAAACATCATGTATCCTGGGGATAAATCCCACTTGGTCATGATGTATAATACTTTTGATGTGATGTTGAATTCA
This sequence comes from Kogia breviceps, assembly GCF_026419965.1. NCBI lineage: Eukaryota > Metazoa > Chordata > Mammalia > Artiodactyla > Physeteridae > Kogia > Kogia breviceps. Next base: position 167,560,554 of record NC_081310.1, read on the forward strand.
GTTTCCTAGTATTTTGCTGAGTATTTTTGCATCAAATTCATGAGGGATATTGGTCTATAGTTTTCTTGTAGTGCCTGTCTGGCTTTGGTATTAGGGTAATGCTGGCCTCATAAAATAAGTTTGGATGTGTCCCTCCCTCTTCAAGTTTTTGAAGAATTTGAGAAAGACTGGCGTTAATTTTTCTTTAAATATTTGGTAGAATTCTCCTTTGAAGCCATCTGGCCTTGGACCTTTTGTTGTTGGGAGCATTTCAATTACAGATTTAATCTCCTTAGTAGTTATTGGTCTGTTCAGATTTTCTGTTTCTTCATGATTCATTCTTGGTACATTGTATGTTTCCAAGAATTTATCCATTTCTTTTAGGTTATCCAATTTGTTGGCATGTAATTGTTCACAGAAGTCTCATATGGGTCTTCTTATTTCTGTGGCAGAAGTTGCAGTGTCTCCTCTTTCATTTCTGATTTTTGTTATTTGTGTCTTCTCTTTTTTTCTTACTTAGTCTAGCTAAGGTTTTGTAAATTTTGTTGCTCAAAAACCAACTCTTAGGGACTTCCCCTAAGTGGCACAGTGGTTGAGACTCCACGCTCCCAATGCAGTGGACCAGAGTTTGATCCCTGGTCAGGGAACTAGATCCCACATGCATGCCACAACTAAGAGTTCGCATGCCACAACTAAGAAGCCTGCATGCTGCAACTAAGCAGTCAGGAAGTTTCAACTAAGTAGCACGCGAGCTGCAACTAAGAAGCCAGTGAGCTGCAACTAAGGAGCACACGTGCTGCAACTAAGGAGCCCACCTGCCACAACTAAGACTCAGCACAACTAAATAAGTAAATATTTTTTAAAACTCTTAGTTTTGTTGATTTTTTTCGATTGTTTTCTAATCTCTGTTTCATTTATTTCTGCTCTAATCTTTATTAGTTCCTTCCTTCTGATAAGTTTGGGTTTAGTTTGTTGGTTTTTTTTTTTTTTAAGTTCCTTACAGTATAAATTTAGGTTGCTGATTTGAGCTCTTTCTTCTTGTTTAGTATACATGTTCTGCTATAAACTTCCCTCTTAGTACTGCTTTTCTTCATCCCATGAATTTTGTTATGTTGTGTTTTCATTTTCATTTATCTCAAAGATATTTTCTGATTTCCCGTATGATTTCTTCCTTGACCCATTTGTCGCTCAAGAGTGGTTTGTTTAATTTCCACGCATTTGTGAATTTTCCAATTTTCCTTCTGTTACTGATGTCTAGTTTTATTTTATTGTAATCAGAAAAGATACTTGGTATGATTGTTTTGTGGCCTAACATGATCTATGCTGGAGAATATTCCATGTGTACTTGAGAAGAATGTGTATTCTGCTGATGTTGAATAGATAGAACATGATAGAATGTTCTGTTTATACCTGTTAGGTCTGTTTGGTTTATTGTGTTGATCAGGTCTTCTATTTTCTTATTGATCTTCTGACTGTTCTATCCATTATCAAAAGTGGGGTACTGAAATATCCTACTATTATTGTGTTACTCTCTATTTTTCTCTTCAGATCTGCCAATGTTTAGTTCATATATTTCAGGGCTCTAATGTTAACTGTGTGTATATTTATAATTGTTATATCTTCCTGGTGAATTGACCCCTTTATCATTATATAATGTCCTTGTTTGTCTCTTGTGACAGTTTTTAACTAAAGTCTATTCTGTCTGATATAATACGGCCACTTCTACTCTCATTGGGTTTCTATTTGCATGGAATATTTTCCCTTCTTTTTACTTTCAGCCTATGTGTATCTTTACACATAAGATGAATCTCTTGTAGACAGCATACAATGAGTACAGGGTTTTTTGTTTTTTCTTTTTAATCCGTTCAGCCACTCCATGTCTTTTGATTAGGGAGTTGATCCATTTACATTTATTTATTTATTTATTTGGCTGTGTTGGGTCTTCGTTGCTGCGCGTGGGCTTTCTCTAGTTGCGACGAGCAGGGGGTCGACTCTTTGTTGCAGTGCACGGCCTTCTCATTACAGTGGCTTCTCTTGTTGTGGAGCACGGGCTTTAGGCATGCAGGCTTCAGTAGTCGCATCATGAGGGCTCAGTAGTTGCAGTGCATGGGCTCAGTAGTTGTGGCTCATGGGCTCTAGAGCACAGGCTCAGTAGTTGTGGTACATGGGCTTAGTTGCTCCACAGCATGTGGGATCTCCCCAGACCAAGGATTGAACCCGTGTCCCCTGCATTGGCAGGTGGATTCTTAACCACTGCACAACCAGAGAAGTCTCTCCATTTACATTTAAAGTAATTACTAAAAGGAAAGGACTTGCTATTGCCATTTTGTTCATTGTTTTCTGCCTGTTTTATGACTATTTTGTCCTCTTTTACTCTCTTTCTGCCTTTCTTGTGTGTTGTTGATTTTTGCATTGACATTCTTTGATTCCTTTCTCATTTTCTTTTGTGTATCTTCCATAGGTATTTTTTGTCTGTGTGGTTACCATGGGGCTTACACAAAACATCTTATAATAATCTGTTTTAAGCTGATAACAATTTAACTTTAATACTATATATAAACTCTTTTGAGATTGGATCAAGATGATGGAGGAGAAGGACATGTGCTCACTTCCTCTTGCGAGAGCACCGGAATCACAACTAACTGCTGAACAATCATCAACAGGAAGACACTGGAACTCACCAAAAAAGATACCCCACATCCAAAGACAAAGGAGAAGCCGCAATGGGATGGTAGGAGGGGGACAATCACAATAAAATGAAATCCCATAACCGCTGGGTGGGTGACTCACAAACTGGAGAACAATTATACCATGGAAGTTCACCCACTGGTGTGAAGGTTCTCAGCCCCACATAAGGCTTCCCAACCCAGGGGTCTGGCAATGAGAAGAGGAATTACCAGATAATCAGACTTTGAAGGCTAGCAGGATTTGACTGCAGGACTTCGACAGGACTGGGAGAAACAGACTCCACTCTTAGAGGGCACACACAAAGTAGTGTGCACATCAGGACCCAGGGGGAAGGAGCAGTGACCTCACAGGAGACTAAACCAGACCTACCTGCTAGTGTTGGAGGGTCTCCTGCAGAGGCAGGGGGTGGCTGTGGCTCACTGTGGGGACAAGGACACTGGTAGCAGAAGTTCTGGGAAGTAATCCTTGGCAGGAGCCCTCCCAGAGTCCGCCATTAGCCCCACCAAAGAGCCTGTAGCCTCCAGTGCTGGATTGCCTCAGGCCAAATAACCAACAGGGAGGGAACTCAGCCCCACCCATCAGCAGACAAGTGGACTGAAGTTTGACTGAGCTCTGCCCACCAGAACAACACCCAGCTCTACCCATCACCAGTCCTGCCCATCAGGAAGCTTGCACAAGCCTCTTAGATAACTTCATCCACCGGAGGGAAGAGAGCAGAAGGAAGAACTACAGTCCTGCAGCCTGTGGAACAAAAACCACATTCACAGAAATATAGACAAAATGAAAAGGCAGAGGACTTTGTACCAAATGAAGGAATAAGATAAAACCCCAGAAAAACAACTAAATGAAGTGGATATAGGCAACCTTCCACAAAAATGATTCAGAATAATGATACTGAAGATGATCCAGGACCTCAGAAAAAGAATGGAGGCAAAGATCGGGAAGATGCAAGAAATGTTTAACAAAGACCTAGAAGAATTAAAGAACAAACAAATAAAGATGAACAATACAATAACTGAAATGAAAAGTACACTAGAAGGGATCAACAGGAGAATAACTGAGGCAGAAGAATGGATAAGTGACCTGGAAGACAGATGGTGGAAATCACTGCCATGGAACAGAATAAAGAAAAAAGAATGAAAAGAAATGAAGACCTCTGGGACAACATTAAATGCACCAACATTCGCATTATAGGGGTCCCAGAAGGTGAAGAGAGAGAGAAAGGACCCGAGAAAATATTTGAAGAGATTATAGTCGAAAACTTCGCTAACATGGGAAAGGAAATAGCCACCCAAGTCCAGGAAACACAGAGAGTCCCAGGCAGGATAAACACAAGGAGAAACACGCCAAGGCACATAGTAATCAAATTGACAAAAATTAAAGACAGAAAAATTATTAATAGAAACAAGGGGAAAATGACAAATAACATACAAGGGAACTCCCATAAGGTTAACAGCTGGTTTCTCAAGAGAAACTCTACAAGCCAGAAGGGAGTGGCACAATATATTTAAAGTGATGAAAGCAAAGAACCTACAACCAAGATTACTCTAACCAGCAAGGATCTCATTCAGATTCAACAGAGAAATCAAAAGATTTACAGACAAGCAAAAGCTAAGAGAATTCAGCACCACCAAACCAGCTCTACAACAAATGCTATAGGAACTTCTGTAAGTGGGAAACAAAAGAGAAGAAAAGGACCTACAAAAACAAACCCAAAACAATTAAGAAAATAGTAATAGGAACATACATATCAATACTTACCTTAAATGTGAATGGATTAAATGCTCCAACAAGAAGACACAGGCTCCCTGAATGGATACAAAGACAAGACCCATCTATATGCTGTCTACAAGAGACCCACTTCAGATCTAGGGACACATACAGACTGAAAGTGAGGGGATGGAGAAAGATATTCCATGCAAATGGAAATCAAAAGAAAGCTGGAGTAGCAATGCTCATATCAGATAAAATACACTTTAAAATAAAGAACGTTACAAGAGACAAGGAAGGACACCACATAGTGATCAAGGGATCAATTCAAGGAGAAGATATAACAATTATAAATATATATGCTCCCAGCATAGGAGCACCTCAATACATAAGGCAAATGCTAACAGCTATAAAAGAGGAAATTGACAGTAACACAATAATAGTGGGGGACTTTAATACCTCACTTACACCAATGGAAATATCATCCAGACAGAAAATTAATAAGGAAACACAAGCTTTAAATGACACAATAGACCAGACAGATTTAATTGATACTTATAGGATATTCCATCCCAAAACAGCAGATTACACTTTCTTCTCAAGTGCACATGAACATTCTCCAGGATAGATCACATCTTAGGTCACAAATCAAGCCTTGGTAAATTTAAGAAAATTGAAATCATATCAAGAATTTTTTCCGACCACAATGCTATGAGATTAGAAATCAATTACAGGGGAAAAAAATGTAAAAAACACAAACATGTGGAGGCTAAGCGATACGCTACTATATAACCAAGAGATCACTGAAGAAATCAAAGAGGAAATCAAAAATACCCAGAGACAAATGACTACGAAATGAAAACATGACGATCCAAAACCAATGGGATGCAGCAAAAGCAGTTCTAAGAGGGAAGTTTATTGTAATACAATCCTACCTCAAGAAACAAGAAAAAGCTCAAATAAACAATCTAACCTTACACCTAAAGGAATGAGAGAAAGAAGAACAAACAAAACCCGAGCTTAGTAGAAAGAAAGAAATCACAAAGACCACAGCAGAAATAAATGAAACAGAAACAAAGAAAACAATAGCAAAGATCAATAAAACTAAAAGCTGGTTCTTTGAGAAGACAAACAAAATTAATAAACCTTTAGCCAGACTCATCCAGAAAAAGAGGGAGAGGACTCAAATCAATAAAATTAGAAATGAAAAAGAAGAAGTTGCAATGGACACCATAGAAATACAAAGCATCCTAAGAGACTACTACAAGCAACTCTATGCCAATAAAATGGACAACCTGGAAGAAATGGACAAATTCTTGGAAAGATATAACTTTCCAAGTCTGAACCAGGAAGAAACAGAAAATATGAACAGACCAATCACAAGTAATGAAATTGAAACTGCGATTAAATATCTTCCAACAAACAAAAGTCCAGGACCAGATGGCTTCACAGCTGAATTCTATCAACATTTAGAGAAGAGCTAACACCCATCCTTTTCAAACTCTTCAAAAAATTGCAGAGGACGGAACAATCCCATACTCACTCTATGAGGCCACCATCACCCTGATACCAAAACCAGACAAAGATACTACAAAAAAAGAAAATTACAGACCAGTATCACTGATGAATACACATGCAAAAAGCCTCAACAGAATAGTAGCAAACAGAATCCAACAACATATTAAAAGGATCATACACCATGATCAAGTGGGATTTATCCCAGGGATGCAAGGAGTCTTCAATATATGCAAATCAATCAATGTGATACAGCATATTAACAAACTGAAGAATAAAAACCATATGATCATCTCAATAGATGCATTAAAAGCTTTTGAGAAAATTCAGCCCCCATTTATGATAACTCTCTCCAGAAAGTGGGCATAGAGGGAACCTACCTCAACATAATAAGGGCCATATATGACAAACCCACAGCAAACATCATTCTCAATGGTGAAAAACTGAAAGCATTTCCTCTAAGATCAGGAAGAAGACAAGGATGTCCACTCTCACCACTATTATTCAACATATTTTTGGAAGTCCTAGCCATGGCAATCAGAGAAGGAAAAGAAATAAAAGTAATACAAATTGGAAACGAAGAAGTAAAACTGTCACTGTTTGCAGATGACATACTATACATAGACGATCCTAGAGATGCCACCAGAAAACAACTAGAGCTAACCAATAAAGTTAATTGTAAAGTTGCAGGATACAAAATTAATGCACAGAAATCTCTTGTGTTCCTATACACTAACAACAAAAGATCAGAAAGAGAAATTAAGGAAACAATCCCATTCACCACTGCAACTAAAACAAAAAATACCTAGGAATAAACCTTCCTAAGGAGGTAAAAGACCTGTACTCAGAAAACTATAAGACACTGATGAAAGAAATCAAAGATGACACAAACAGATGGAGAGATATACCATGTTCTTGGATTGGGAGAATTAATATTGTGAAAATGACTATACTACCCAAAGCAATCTACAGATTCAATGCAATCCCTATCAAATTATGAATGGCATTTTTTACAGAACTAGAACAAAAAATCTTAAAATTTGTATGGAGACACAAAAGACTCCGAATAGCTAAAGCAATCTTGAGGGGGAAAAAACGGAGCTGGAGGAATCAGACTCCCTAACTTCAGACTATACTACAAAGCTACAGTAATCAAGAAAATATGGTACTGGCACAAAAACAAAAATATAGATCAATGGAACAGGATAGAAAGCCCAGAGATAAACCCACACACCTATCAACTAATCTATGACAAAGGAGGCAAGGATATACAGTGGAGAAAAGACAGTCTCTTCAATAAGTGGTGCTAGGAAAACTGGACAGCTACATGTCAAAAAATGAAATTAGAACACTCCCTAACACCATACACAAAAATAAACTCAAAATGGATTAAAGACCTAAATGTAAGACCAGACACAATAAAACTCTTAGAGGAAAACACAGGAAGAACACTCTTTGACATAAATCACAGCAAGATCTTTTTTGACCCACCTACTAGAGTAATGGAAATAAAAACAAATATAAACAAATGGGACCTAATGAAACTTAAAAGCTTTTGCACAGCAAAGGAAACTATAAACAAGACAAAAAGACAACCCTCAGAATGGGAAGAAATATTTGCAAACGAATCAACAGACAAAGGATTAACCCCCAAAATTTATAAACAGCTCATGCAGCTCAATATTTAAAAAAACAAACAATCCAAATTTTAAAAATGGACAGAAGATCTAAATAGACATTTCTCCAAAGAAGTCATACAGATGAAAAGCTGCTCAACATCACTAATTTTTAGAGAAATGCAAATCAAAACTACAATGAGGTATCACCTCACACCAGTTAGAATGGTCATCATCAGAAAATCTATAAACATCAAATGCTGGAGAGGGTGTGGAGAAAAGGGAACCCTCTTGCACTGTTGGTGGGAATGTAAATTGATACAGCCACTATGGAGAACACTATGGAGGTTCCTTAAAAAACTAAAAATAGAATTACCATATGATTCAGCAATCCCATTACTGGGCATATACATCCAGAGAAAACCATAATTAAAAAAGACCCATGCACCCCAATGTTCATTGCAGCACTATTTACAATAGCCAGGTCATGGAAGCAACCTAAATGCCCATTGACAGACAAATGGATAAAGATGTGGTACATATATACAATGGAATATTATTCAGCCATAAAAAGGAACGAAATTGGGTCATTTGTAGAGATGTGGATGGACCTAGAGACTGTCATACAGAGTGTAGTAAGTCAGAAAAAGAAAAACAAATGTGGAATATTAACGCGTATATGTGGAATCTAGAAAAATGTACAGATGAACCAGTTTGCAAGGCAGAAGTAGCAACACAGATGTAAAAAACAAACGTATGGACACCAAGGGGGGAAAGTGGGGTGGTGGTGGTGGTGGGATGAATTGGGAGATTGGGATTGACATATATACAGTAACATGTATAGAATAGGTAACTAAAAAGAATCTGCTGTATAAAAAATAAAATAAAAATTCAAAAAAAAAAAAACTCCTTTGCATCTCCCCACCCCTACTTTATACTGATGTCAAATTACGTCTTTATATAAATTGTGTCCATTAACATAGTTTTATAGTTAGTTATTTTTATGCTTTTGTCTTTTAAATTCTATACTGAATTAAAAGTGCTTTCCATAACACCACTACAGTATTATAGTATTTTCTATTTGTCTATATTTTTATCTTTACCAACAAGCTGTATATTTTTATATGCTTTTTTGTTTCAACTTGCAGACTCCCTTTAGCTTTTCTTATAAGGCAGGTCTAGTGGTGATGAATTTCCACAGCTTTTGTTTATCTAAGAAAGTCTTTGCCTTTCATTCTGAAAGACAGTTTTTCCAGATACAGTATTATTGGTTGGCAGGTTTCTTTTTTTCTTTCAGCACTTTGAATGTATTATTCCACTCACTTCTGGTTGGTACAGTTTCTCCTAGAAATAATACATCAGTAATCTTATGGGAGCTACCTTGTATGTAACAAGTTGCTTTTCTATTGCTGCTTTCAAGATTCTCTCTTTATTTTTGACTTTTGACAGTTTGATTATAATGTGTCTTGGTGTGAGCCCCTTTGGAGTCATCATACTTGGAGTCCTTTGAGCATATTCTAATTTGGATGTCTAATTCCTTCCTTGGTTTTGGGAGATTTTTGACCATTATTTCTTCAAATATGTTTTCTGTCCTGTTCTCTCTCTTTTCTCTTTCTGGAACTCCCATAATGCATATATTGGTCTACTCTACAGTGTCCCATAAGTCCCTTAGGCTTTCTTCACTTTTCTTCATTCTTTTTTATTTTTGTTCCTATGACTAAATAATTTCAAATGACCTTCTGTGAGTTTGCTGATTCTTTCTTCTGTTTGATCAAGTGTGCTGTTGAACCCCTCTAATAAGTTTTCAATTCACTTATTGTATTCTGCAGCTCCAGAATTTGTTTGGTTCTTTTTTATAGTTTCTGTCTCTTTGTTGATATCCTCATTTGGACGGGCTTCTGTGAGGGGAAGACCTTTAATAATTAACCTGACTAGAGATTCTGGGGAATCTCTGAAAACTTTTTTGGTGGATGCGACTTCTCTGAGCTTGTGCAGCTAATTTTCCAATTAGAGAGGTCTGCTGTTCTTTTTCAGGTTTCTTTTTCATAATCTCTTGCTCCCTCTGGTGTCTGTCTGTGGTACTGAAAGTTCTCTGGTGCTACAGCGTCAAGCCACCTCACTCAGCAGCATCCCAAACTATGTTGTGCTTAGTGGCATCCGAAGTATTTTGGCTCCCCATCAGTACTGCAAATCAAGAGAGACAGAAACCAGCCCCTCGGGCAACCCTCTGAAAAGCCAGAACGTTGAATGCATATTCCACTCTTCTTCCCACCCTCACCCCAACCCCTTGAAAAACAACCCAAGTTGAGCTGTGCCTGCTTGTGGGTTTCTGGAGTTCTCGAAAAGATATTTTGGTCCATACATTGTTGTTAAGCTGGCGTCTCTGTTGAGGACTGACATTTGGGACTTTCTAGTCCACTATCTTGCTGAAATCACTGCCTTATCTCTTTCTTGTAATATGGTATTTTATTTTATGTAAAACAGCATCTAATTTTGGAGATGTTAAAATGTGGAGGAAAAATGACCAATGGCAAGAGTAAGACATCATACATAGTAAGACGAGCCACAGTCTTGTCATGGCAGAAATTCACCTCTAAGTATTAGGATGAAAGATTAGGGTGCTGTAATAAAGAGACCAAACAACACAGTGGCTTGGAGTACAAAAAAAGTGTGTTTCTCTCTCACTAACAGTTTTGAAATGTGTATCCAAGTGAATGGGGTAGCATTGCTACATGCTAAATTCAAAAACCCAGTTCTTTTTATCCTGTTGCTCTGCCATCCACTAAGATGCAATGTCTGGAACATACTTATACTAAAAATGATTCATTGTTTATCTGAAATTCAAATTTAACTAGGTGCCTTGTGTTTTATCTGGCAAGTCTACACTAGGACATTGTATAGTCTGCAACCATCAAAGCTGGGCTTCTGCAGGTTAAAGCTGGTAAAAAGGGGAAAGAAAATGATGTGAAGGCATGCCTGCTTTCCTTTCCTGAGGGTCTAGGCGCTGGAATGTCATATACCATTTCTGCTCATTTTCCATTGGCAAGAACTTAAATTATAGGATTATACCTAACTACAAAGGAGACTAGGAAATGTTAGTTAGTTAAGTGCCCCCAATAAAAAAGGTGAACAGATTTTGGAGGACAACCAGCAGTCTTCATCATAAGAAGTTGATCTTCTGTGTCCTTTATTTCTTCTTTCCCTATCTCTGTATTTTTGCCTTATATTTTAGGGGCTGTTCTTGATGTTATCTCCCAAGTGGTTTCTTGAATATCTTATTTTGGCTATCATATGCTTAATATCCAAAAGTTATTTCTAATTTCCCAATTGGTCTCTTTCCACTAGCAACCTTTCTTGTTCTATGGAGGCAGTCTCTTCCCAGATCTTCCTGAGGATATCATTAGAGTTTTTAAAGATTCTACTGTGCCAGAGAGCCCAGAAATAAACCCACACCTTTATGGTCAATTAATCTACAACGAAGGAGGTTAGAATATACAATGGGGAAAAGACAGTCTCTTCAATAGGTGGTGCTGGAAAACTGGACAGCTACATGTAAAAGAATGAAATTAGAACATTCTCTCACACCATATAAAAAAAAACTGAAAATGGATTAAAGACCTAAATGTAAGGCTAGAAACCATAAAACTATTAGAAGAAAACATAAGTAGAACCCTCTTTGATATAAATCATAGCAATATTTTTTTGGATCTCCTAAGGCAAAGGAAACAAAAGCAAAGATAAACAAATAGGACCTAATTAAACTTAAAAGCTTTTGCACAGCAAAGGGAACCTCAACAAAATGAAAGGACAACCTACTGAATGGGAGAAGACAATTGCAAATGATATGACCAATAAGGGGTTAATATACAAAATATATAAACAGCTCATACAACTCAATATCAAAAAAACAACCCAATTTCAAAATGGCCAGAAGACCTAAACAGACATCTTTCCAAAGAAGATATACAGATGGCCAACAGGCACATGAAAAGATGTTCAACATCATTACTCATCAAAGAAATTAAAACACAATGAGATATCACCTCACACCTGTCCGAAAGGCTATCATCAAAAAGACCACAGATAACAAATGTTAGCGAGGATGTGGAGAACAGGGAGCCCTGTACACTGTTGGTGGGAATGTAAATTTGTGCAGCCACTGTGGAAAACAATATGGACGTTTCTCAAAAAAACTAAAAATAGAACTACCATATGACCCAGCAATTCCACTCCTGGATATATAGCTGAAAAAACAAAACAAAACCCCGCTAATTCAAAAAGATACATGCACCTCAATGTTTGTAGCAGCAACAATGGCCAAGGTGTGGAAACAAGTTAAGTGTCCATCAACAGATGAATGGATAAAGAAGATGTGGTATATATATACAATGGAATATTGGCCATAAAGAATGAAATTTTGCCATTTGCAGCAACATGGATGGACTCAGAGGGTATTATACTTACTGAAATAAATCAAATACTGTATGTTATCCCTTATATGTGAAATCTAAAAAAATAACACAGATGAATGAATATAACAAAACAGAAGCAGACTCACAGATACAGAAAACAAACTAGCGGTTACCAGTGGGGAGAGGGAAGAGGGAGGGACAAGATAGGGATAGGGGATTAAGTTACTAACTACTACATATAAAGTAAATAAGCTACAAGGATATATTGTACAGCACAGAGAATATAACTAATGTTTTATATTAACTTTAAATGAAGTATAATCTATAAAAATTCTGAATCACTATGTTGTACACTGGAAACTCATAATATTATAATCAACTATACCTCAATTTAAAAAAAAAAGATTCTACTGTGCCATTACAACTTTCTGTTGTCTAGAGTCACTTATTCTGTTTATCTTGTCTCTCTCTATGCTTTTAGTTGTCTTTATAATTCTGGTCCTCCTGGTTGCGTGTTTATGGAATAACAGACCAACAATCTTAGCAACTGAGCTGGTGTCTTCTGTTGATGTGTATTTCCTCTGTTTCCCTGTATCTGTTTCCCTGAGACAGAACATGAAGGACTTTTGGCAGTAGGGTTTTCTAGCAGGCGTTACTGTAGGGTGAGTGTGTGGGTGATTGTTGGGGGAAAGGGTCGGGGGAGGATTTATAAATGTCACAATAACGAAAGTTTTATTCTGAGATGTCAACACATTAAACACCCTAGATTTCTCCTGGGGACTTACTGGATTTCTATAGAATGAGCCTTCTTGGTTTTGCTGTGCGGTGTGTGTGTGTGTGTGTGTGTGTGTGTGTGTGTGTGTGTGTGTGTTTGCTTGTCTGGAAGTGCCAATCACTCTCCATTTTGAAGGTAAAGGGGTTGGGGGTGACTGGCACAAGCTTCTGCGTAGACAGACCTTCTACAAAAGCCCTTGTTTTTAGGTCCACTTTTCATGTCTGTCTCAGCACTTGCTGGTTATGAGTTCAGAGCCTCTCTGGGATCTTGCCAGGAAGACTGGCTCTCACTCCCATTGCCTACCTTCTGGGCTATGGCTTCCTCCACTCTGTTAAGCAACCAGTGTACTGTCATTTACTTCTAGAAATTTGTTGAAGTCTCTACACTTGCCACCCCTCTTCCCTGCCATTCTCTTTGCTGTTATGTGTTTATACTCCTATTCTGTCATTTTAATGAAGGTCTCAAAAGGAAGGGGAAACAGCCACTTGTGCTCACACTACTGTCTTGAACTTCAGTATGTTTACATGCTTTGCAAATCTTCAAGCGTATTTATTTGTTTGGGTTTTTTACAGCTGCTGTTTTTGGGGTGGGGGTACCACCGTTAAGTGGTGAGACCTTGTTCTGCTGAGCCCCTTGATGTGTTTTTGTATATAAATTAGTATCAGAGGCTGAGGAAAGCTAAACAGCTTTTTATAATACAGTAAAACAACCAGGAATTTCCATGGCAATCTGGAGGAGAAGGGGTAAGGACAGCGATGGGAAGAAAAAAGAGCAGGGACTTCCCTTGTGGTCCAGTGGGTAAGACTCTGCACTCCCAGTGCATGGGACCCGGGTTCAATCCCTGGTTGGGAAACTAGATCCTGCATGCTGCAACGATGACTCCACATGTCGCAACTATGAGCTCTCATGCCTTCGCATGCCACAACGAAGACCCCATGTGCCGCAACTAAGACCCAGCACGGCAAAAATAAATAAATAAACTTTTTTTTTTTTAAAAAAAGAAGAAGAGCAAGTTAGTCACACACCATGATGTGACCTCTCCCCAAGATTCCCAATCTCTTCAAGGGATTCTAAACGCACAAAATGCTTGGTATGACAGAACTTCTCAGGGAACCCATGAAGGTGCTTAGTTCTGTGATAAGGCAAATGGGGACAAAACAGATGATGAAATAAAATTCATATTTTATGGTAAGACAAGAAAAATTAAAATATCATTTTTCTTTTTTCCTCCTCCCTCCCCTTTAGTGTGTGTTGTGCACCTACACTAACCAGACCTCATTAGGGGATAACATTCCTTCTTAATCTCATCAAGGGTCATAACTCCTTGGGAGATAACCTTCTTTCTTAATCTTCTAAGGGTCCATGATGACCCATGACCCACTACTTGCTTTGTACACATAGATCTGGATTGTGTAAACTGTCAATAATATGTCACTTAATGTACAGCCCTCTGTCTCAGAAACTTATATAACTGAGCTTTGACCTCTAACGGGTGGAACAGTTCCCAGAGCTTTCTGAGAGGCTGTTCCCGGGTCATAATACCCAGTTTGGCTCTAATAAAAATTTCCATTTCTTTCTTAGATAGACTGATTAATTTTTGGTTAACACAGAGAAGGACTGCACAGACCACAGGAACCTCAGGCAAGAGACCATGAGAGCATAAGGGCCAAGAATCTGCAGAAATTGTGGCGGGTTTGGACTCTCCCGTGCTGTGGCTTTGGCAAGGATCTGAGGCAGTCAGAGAGCTCTCTATGGGTTGAGAGGCCCCAGCTGGCACCTGGATTCTATATACACGTTCCTGACTTACTTGCCCCCTTTAGTTCATACTCCACACTAGTCTGGTGTTCTTCCTAGAGGGTGAATGCGATCATGCCATCCCTCGGCTTTAAAATTCTCTACTGTCCACAATCTGAAATTCTTTATCCTGGCATCCAACACCCTTCATGACCCGGCCTCCAACTACCTAACAAGCCTCATCTCCTCCTCACACAGGACAATCTTCACTACCTCAAATGTTTCACCGTTCCCTAAAACACTAATGCTTCCCTTCCATCGGAAACAGCCTTCCTCTTCTTTACCTAGTAAACACTTACTCATTCTCCAAGACCAAATTCAATCCCTCCCTCAGCCTTCTCCTCCCCTGCAGAGTTAGCCATCCCACCTGTGTTCCGCCAACACCTTGTTCAGAAGGGAGTTTCTCTTCCTCTAAGTTCCTTGCAGGAAGGATTGTGTCTTACTCACTTTTGGGGCCCAATGACTAGTACAGGCCAGGTTAGGGCCCTCCCCGGGGCTCCCACAGCCCTCCGGGCACAACTGTAATGATACCTATCATCCTGCCTTGGAACTCTGGGTTTAAGTGCCAATCTCCTGCACTCAAAGGGAGAAACTTGGGAAAACAGAGTAGAAATTACTTGAGAGGGAAATTTATACTCAAAAAGGAAATCTCCATTTGTTAAGGATGTCTACCTCGCTGCACTTGGAGGAGAAGATGACTAAATCATAAGAGAATGTTATCAGTGGAGAAGGCAGAGACTTAATCTGCATAACAAACCTTACCTTTGTTTACCCTGCTTTTCCTGGTAACTTCCCATAACTGGCTTCCTCTCCCACCCTCACCTTTCTTTATTTCATATTTGGCTAAAGATGGTTTAGGCCACCTGGGCAAGTTAACTCATTTTCCCTGGGTGTCTCCCAGGTATACGTGAGGTATACACATGAATAAACTTCTGTTTTTCTCTTGTTAATCCGTCTCTTGTTACAGGGGTCTCAGCCAAGAACTCTGAAGGGTAAAGGGACAGTTATTTTTCACCCCCTACAAGGCAGACAGCTACCTGGGGCCGAGAGGCTCCCCCCTCTCCCACCTATCACTAGCCTGCTACTGCAGGTGAAGGAGCTCTGTGCGCTGTACCCTGGTCTGGCGTCTCAACTCAGGACTTGAGAGCATTATTGGTGGAGATTAAACCCAGGGTGGGAGCCTCAGGCCAGTAGGGTGGGAGCCTCAGGCCAGTAGGCTGAGGCCCAGGACTGTGTCCCAGAGCAGGGGGAAGAGAAAGTCCTGCAGCTTCTCAGAGTCAGATAAGGAGAACGAAGAGCAAGCCCCGTTTGTCCTAAGGTCCCGAAACACCCTGCGGACAAGAGCAGGACACTGCACTGCCCTGGAGATGCCCTATGGGGAGGGAGAACAAGAAGGAGCTTCACAGGGTTAGGGTTAGGGTTAGAGGGCTGACCCCTCTGTCCTTGTCCAGACTTCTCCCCAGCAGACCTTACCCTCAGCAGCTTTGCCTTGGCTCTGTACACCCCATCTTTCCCAGGAGCATCAATTCCTAGGCCCAGCCAAACAACCATGAGAGAGATGTGACAGAACTACATCCTTCTGGGATGTGACCACTCTAAGGAGTAGCGGGAACTGACAGGGGGTCCAGGGAGCAAAGCTTAACGACCACGTGGTCCTTAAGAAGGCATTAGTATGAGGCCTGGGTTGGTTAAAATCCCAGATGAGCCACCTAGTAGCCATGTGACCTTAAATGAGCAAGTCACTTGATCTAACTGAACCTCAATTTCATCATCTGCAAAATGGAAACAATAATTACCTTGCAGAATTGTGAAGATTTAGAAATTAGGCTCAATAGTAAATGCTGCTATAATCACTATTTTCCAATACCCAGACGTGTGTAGGACTGGCTCCAGGCCTCTCTTCCAGGCTCTGACAAAAGCAATCCTGTAATTTCCCGGCAATTTGTGATAGTGAATGGGAAAGAAGTTATGTTACCCAAACAGTAATGGGTTAATGTCTCCCTGTTGACTAGAGACTCTGGGGAAATACCTTGATTCCAAGGAGTATTGGATGGTAGGTGGCAAGGCCTGTGGGTAAAGGTGCACGTGGGTCTCTCCTTTCATCTGGGATCTCATAGCAGAAGGAACCCAGAACTTTCAGAGCAGAAAGAGACCAGGCATGACTGCCTGTTCCAACAGAAGTTGGGGTCCAAGGGCTCTGCCTATGGCTGTACTGATGTCCCTTGTACCTTTCCTATCACGGGGGAAAGAGTTCAGGGGTCAAGTTCCTCAAGGTCAAGTTCCCTCTTCAAGGGAAGAGGGCCTGAACATAGGCTAAGTGTGCACAGCTTTTCCCTTCTCCCTGCCTACCCCCAACCTCCCTTCCCTGTTCAGGACCCTGTCGGGAATCCAGTTAAAACTCCCTTAGGTGAGGCGGGGAGAACCCCCTGCTTCGTGACACATAATAGCCGCTTGATAAATGTTGGTGGATGGAACTGAATTGCATGAAGGCCATAAGGTTGATGGGAGGGAAAGGGCTTCATGTGAATTCAGACTAGGGGCAGGGAGCCTGCGGGTGGTCACCACACCAGGATCAAGTGCCAGAAGTTGATGAGGACCCCACCCTTCCAGGTTTGCCTGCTGTTGAAACCTGACAGCCACCCCACATCAGAGTACACAGGAGCCACATCTTCACTGTCAGTATTCCTAGCAACTAGGAGGAAGAGAGAGAGGAAGGAAGTGGGGAGGGAAGAAAGAAGGGGAGAGGAAAGGGAGGAGAAAGGGAAGAGGAAAAGGGAATGAAGGAGAAAAATAAAGGAAGCTAGCAAAAAAGGAAGTCAGAGAGTGAATAAATGGACTAGTCAGGACTCAATAGCCTGGACCAACACAGAAAACCTAGCCTATGAACTTGGTCAAAAAAGGGCAAATGAGATCGGCCAGCAAGTTATGTCCCAAGATCAAAGCACGTCCTGGGTCTCACTGGCAGCAGACTCCAAAAGAATCACAGCAGTTGTCACTAACGCTCTGGGTCTGGAAGGATTACCAAGCTCCCCAGACTGAGAGGAGAACAGCAGATCTAGCTTGGTAATGAGCAAAATGAAGAGCTGGCCTTGGAATCACACACACCTGATTGGAATCCCAGCTCAGCCATTAGGTCAGGTCATTTAAGCCCTCAGAATTTCCTTATCTTGACAACAGGGCTACTACTACTTTGCAGACTAGTCATGGAGATCAGAAATAATGGTGTATAATAACTGGCATTCAGTAGGTGTTAGATGGCAACTTCTTTTTAAAGTTTCATTTATTTATTTATTTTGGCAACATGGCATGCGGGATCTTAGTTCTTCAACCAGGGATCGAACCTGTGCCCCCCTGCAGTGGAAGCATGGAGTCTTAACCACTGGACCTCCAGGGAAGTCCCTGGCAACTTCTATCATTAGGGAGCAATTCATACATGCAAGTTGGGTGACTATATGTTTAAAATATTTTGTATGGAGATTCTCAAGGAGCAGGAAAATGTGTATGAAATAAAAGTGCTTTGTAAACTGAAAAGGATCCTACAAAATGTCAGGGAATTGTTTGGGAAGTCATCTTTTATGGTTAGAAAAAATAGAGGCTTTGGGTTTGGGTAGAAGTAGGTTAGATTCCTGTCCCTGCCACTGACTTGCCATGTAAGCCTGTTTTCTGCATCTGTCAAATGTGGGTAATTCTTACTTCACAGGGTTGTTGTGAGAATAGGATGATGACTGGCATATCCCTTCCTGGGTAGCTGGCAAGATCCCGTGTGATAGGTCATCAGCAGTGCCAGAGTCACATTCTGCCAACTGGCTACAAATGAGGAAGGCCCCTCACTCTGGAAGAGCAGGGCTCCAGACTAGCAAAAGAGATAATGAGGGGTCTTTTGTATTTGTTGGAGGAAATTTGGATGAACACTAAACCTCCATGCAGAAAACACTGAAAACTGCCATGTGGAGCCAGGCCTTCAGAAGGGCAGATAGCCAGGTATGATCCCTAACAAGCAGTTCAGTCAGGAACTGAACTACTGCTACTAAGGGCAAAGACCTTAGGTTCATCTTGTCCCACCCTTCACCCCCTATTCCCTGACACTGTCATTTTTCCTAGGCACCAAAGAAGTGTCAATCGATAATCAATCTAAAGTTGAAAAGGTTCTCATGCTGGGCACTGACATCCCACAGGGCAAAGGGTCCAGGGCTGTATCAAGAGGCCACACTAACTCCCACTTACAGGGAATCACTTTGTCCCAGGCCAGCCCCCTAAGTGGCTCCTCCTTCAGAAGCCAGCAAGGTGAATGTAGTGAAAGAGCATCGGCTCAGAATCAAGGGAGGCCCAGGTCTGAACTCTGGCTCCGCCACATACCTGCTGTGCCACTTCACAGCGAGTGACTTCACCTTTCCTCACTTGTCTCATCTTACCCCCCTGCGGTTGCTGCGACAACTAAATGAGATAAAGAATGTGAAAGTGACCTGCAGAATCCAGGGCATAGAGTGGATGCTCAGTTAATATTACTTCCTTCCCTTTCCCCTTCCTCCTCACAGACCTCAGTCAGCTGCTTCCTTTTGCTTTTCAGAGCAGCCACCCATTCTTTCTTGGAATTCAGCTCCCTTCCAGAGTGGCTGCGGTGCAACCACCTCCCCACTTCTTCGATGCCCCCCAAATAAGTACACGGGTACTTTTCATTAAAGGGTTTTACTGCTAACCCTGGGGAAACAGATGCACGTTGGGGAGGGGGTGACAAGTCACAGACAGGAGGGAGTGTGAGGGTCCCTGGATCATGGCTCTTTGAGGGCTTCCCTTTCATTCCGAAAGTAGGACCTCAGACCTCTTCTCTGGGCCAAGGGGGCCTCTTTCTCCCCTGCTCCTCCCAGCCCAGCTGAGGCACAGCAGGTGGGAATTAGTGGACCACTGCCGTGTGCCCTAAGCGGTCCACATACTATACAGAGGACCTCCGAACAGTGATGCCCACCTCACAGGTACCTCCTCAAAGGGCAGGGGACGGTTGCCCAAATGATATGAGCATGTCCTAAGCCTACCTTATTTCTCTTTCACCCCAAGGAGGTGAAGCCAAGACGGGGTCCTCTGACTTTCTACCACAAGAAATCGGCCTGGAAAAAAGTGAAGATTTTTACTCAGAGTCCCTTCTCAGGACTTCTTGGAGATCCTGGCTGCAGAGGCAACAGAAAACCGTTCTCCAAAGTGGGAGGAAGGGCTTGAGGTCAAGGGGGGCAGCAGGAGATCCTAAAGATCTTTCTGCACTAGGTTGGGGTCCCACGCTCTGCTCTCTCTCTTCCTCGCCCTCTTCAGCTGGAATCTTTCCCAGCCTGCTCTCCCCTGTGAGTTTTCTGGTGGCGGATGAGATTGGAGCTGCGGGAGAAGTGCTTCCCGCACAGCGTGCACCGGTAGGGCTTCTCGCCCCTGTGGGTCCTCTGGTGTGCCCCAAAGTTGGAGATGTCGCTGAAGGTCCGCCCGCACTCGGCGCACTCATAGGGCCGCTCACCCGTGTGGGTGCGGTGGTGCACGCCGAAGCTGGAGCTGTTGCTGAAGCTCTTCCCGCACTCGCAGCAGATGTAGGGCGCCGGCTCCAGGTGGGTCCGGTAGTGCACGGCCAGCGCCGAGCTCTGGCTGAAGCTCTTGCCACAGATGTCGCAGCGGAAGGGCCGCCTGCCCAGGTGGTCCTGCTGGTGCGTGGTGAGGTCCGAGTGCCGCCGGAAGCTCTCCTCGCAGTTGGGGCACTTATAGTGCTTCTCCTCCAGGTGGATGCGCTCGTGCCGGATGCGGTTGGAGCTTCTCGAGAAGCTCTTGCCACACTCAGAACACTGGTAGGGTTTCTCGCCTGTGTGGATCCGCTGGTGTGTTCTCAGGTTGGAGGTATTATTGAAGGTTTTGCCACACTGGGCACATATAAAGGGCTTCTCAGCAGCCTCGGGCCTCGGACGAGCAGAGCGGTCCTCTGGCTCTCCAGCGGGGACAGCGCCGTCCTGCGGTGGCCCCTCTGGCAGGCTTGCTTGCCCATGCTCTTTCTCCCCATCTGGGATCCAAGAACCCTCTGAGTCATCCACTCTCCATGGCTTAGTACCCCGCTCCCCTTCCTCAGGCAGGTGCTGCTCTGGGCTCTGCTCCTTCTCACTGCCCATCTCTGAACCCTGAGAATGAACACAAATGGCCAACACCTTTATTCCTTGGGTCAGGCCAGACCCCAGGGAATCTTTCGTCCTGGCTGAAGGGGTGGGTATACACCATCCCTATGGAACCATCCGTCAGAAATAACCTCAATTAACTGGAATACTTGGATAGAATGCCTTTACTTACTTTCAAGTGACAAACTTCCACAGATATTTAAAGCTACCCACCAGAGCAAAAAGAAGGCCCCAGCTTTGTCCACCCCCAGAAGATATTTGTATGATTTGCATAATGTCACTTTTCTTAATACCACTAAACAACGACAGTCTAGACTCTAATTCACCTACAGGTAAAGGAGCTTCCATTTGGGGATGAGTTCAATTTTTCTGCCTAACTGTAAGTTAACTGAAATTCCCACTATGTTTAATCTTTTTTGAAAAGCCTTCCTTAAAAGTATCCACCTATTTGCCTGCTTTCAAAATGAAGATAACAGAACCTCTAATTCTTGAGGCTCTCCTACTCGTTTACAAGGCCCAGCTTTGAATCCTCTTAAGTGTGCACCTCTTCCCTTCCCCAGACCTCACCATAGTCTAGCAAATAAAGGCTTAACATCTGGGTCCTCCAAGACCCACTGAGGGCCTGGGCTGTGTCTGTTCTGATTGGTCAGTACCCACTTCCACTCAAACACCACACACAGCGGTGCGTACACAGACAGTCTCACACATAGACTCACACCACACACAGCCATACTCACATACCAAACACACTCAGCCACTCTCACAACACACATACATATCATGCAGTCACACACGTACATACCACACACACCACACACAGCCCTCCCACACATACAACCACATTCATGGCTATACAATTACACACCATACACACATCCAGCTATACTCACACACCACACAGTCTCCCAGACACACATTCCCCCAGACACACATTCCCTGCCCCCCCCCACACACACACAGTGCCCAGCACAAGGCCTACTTATGCAAACATCAGCAAATGCTTGCTAAGCTGCACAGACTCCTTTGAGTTCTGACAGCCAAGGACAGGGAATGAGGGGAAGAAAGTACTGATAAGAGAAGAGTGGTATTTCCTCTGAACCTTGAAGAAATAACAGCATTTCAAAAGGCAGAGTGGGCTGGTGGAGATACTGTACAGAGTGACATGAACAAAGGGATGAGGGAGGGAAGCACAGACTATGATGGGGCATTGATGATAGAAAATGAAAGCTTGATAATTGCTCCAGGTGGGGTCCGGTAATGGAAGGGACACCGACTAAATTTAGGGCTGGATCCCCATAGTGACACATACTGTCTTTACAACTCTAAATTACTCAACCACTCTGAGCCTCAACTACCACATCACTAAAATTGTGATACGGACTGACAGAGCAGGACTTTGTTAGAGAAAATGCCTATAATATGCTCAGTGTAAAGTGTGGCAGTACTAGTCATTCAGTACATGACAGCTGCTACTACAATTGTTGAAGACGCTACATGCTAGCCCTGTGAAGAAGGCAAGAATGAAAAAGATCCCTTACATGATCTTGTTAGGAAAGAAAAAAATTCAATTAAAAAATGGTACAGCACATGTAATCTAAAATGTGAAATACGGACAATACCTTAAATCTTTAAGGAGTGGGGAGTCAGCAAACTTTCCGTAAAGGACCAGAGAGTATATATTTAGTAAAGTTGGGGGGCCATAGGATCTCTGTTGCAGCTACTCAACTCTGCCATTGTTTCATAAAAGCAGCCAAAGAAGATCTGTAAATGATTGGGTGTGTCTGTTTTCATAAAACTTTATTTAAAAGCAGGGCAGGGATAAAGATATAGACATAGAGAATGGACTTGAGGACATGGGGTGGGGGGGGAAGCTGGGGCGAAGTGAGAGTAGCATTGACATATACACACTACCGAATGTAAAACAGTTGGCTGGTGGGAAGCAGCAGCATAGCACAGGGAGATCAGCTCGGTGCTTTGCGATGACCTAGAGGGGTGGGATAGGGAGGGTGGGAGGGAGGCTCAAGAGGGAGGGGATATGAGGACATATGTATGCATATGGCTGATTCACTTTGGTGTACAACAGAAACTAACACAGCATTGTGAAGCAATTATACTCCAATAAAGATCTATTTAAAAGAACAAAAGGTGAAGTATAATTTACCAATCTCTATTAGAGAGTGCTTTTTCAAGAATCTACATAAGTGATGTGAAAAATAATAGGCTTGCTTCACTTTCAAAAATGCAAAAAAAAATCAGAACCAATTTATTCTGATACTTATTCACTGTCTCCTGGCCATCCTTTTAAAAATTACAGCCCCTCCAAAAAAATAAAATTTAAATTTAAAAATTACAGCCCCTTCCCCCTCACTCTCTCCTGCCCCACAGCACTTCTCACCTCCTAACACTGTTTTTTATGTCTATTATTTAGTATCAGCCTCCCCCTGCAAAACATAAGTCCCATGAGGGCCACTTTCTTTGCTTTATTCATTAATATAACCCCACCTCCTACAGCAGTGGCAGTCGTATCTAGTAGATCCTTAATAAATATTTGCTGAATGAATTGAATGAAGGCCGGGCCTGTCTCCAGAACCCATTTCATGCCTACTTGTGTCTATTCTCACCCACTATTCCTTAGCAATCTCCTAATTCCTGCCCACTTCCTCCTTTATGCACCCACAGAATCTTGTACTTGTTTTTACAGTGATTGGCAATGATCTGTTTACAGGTCTATTTCCACTATAAGTTTATAAGCAACTTGAGGGCAGGGACTGGGTCATTCTGGTAATCTCTCCAGCACAAGGCCTGGTGCTCAAAAATCTTTTTTTAAGTACAAGTGAATGGATATGATCTAATTTACTTCCTCCAGCTACCCATCACACCTAGGACTCCACCATCTGTCTTTAATGCAATGAGCTACGTGGCCTCCACTCACTACCAATCCTGCTATCCTGAGAACCCACAATATACCAAGCTCTGACTCTACCCAGGGCTGAATGCTGGGTCAAAAAAGAGCAAAAAGATTTAAGATTATAGTCACCACCCTAAAAGAGTTTATGGTACAGTGCAGTGAAATAGGCCATGAACTCCAGAAACTCATACAGTGTAGAAGGTTAAGTTCCAGTGGAAGCAGGGAAATTGTAATTTGCCCAAGGGCACACAGCAAGTGAGTGGCCGAACTGCGAGCCATGCCCATCACTCCAAAGCCAGTGCTTTTAAGCACTACACCAGTATCGGAGGAAGAGGAGAGAAAGAGGGAAGGAAGAAAGGAAAGAAGGAACAGTGCCACGATAGTTCTGATGACACAGGCATATCTCCTTGAAGAGATCAGAGATGAGCAGCTTGACGGAAAAGGTGGTCTTTGAGCTAGGATTTGCAGGATGGGTGAGCAACATTGGGACTGAACCGAGATGGGGAGCCCACCATCTACTGAGAAGACAGTGGCAGATAAAGAGGCTCTTACATATTACATTTCAGAGATTTCAGAGAAAGGGGCCCATGGGGCTTGTCTTCCCAGGAGGCTCAGAGGTACAGGGAGGGTGGAAGGGACTGAGGCAGTGGAAAAGGAGCCAGGTCTAAGGAGTTAACGCCAAGAAGGTGGGGTTGTTGATCTCAGATGCTGAAGGCCAAAGGCCTGGGTGAGACGGAAGAGGCCAAGCTGGAAAGCGGTCTGAAGGGTCGAAGTTCGGGGTCGTTAGGATCAAGTCGAGAGCTGGGGGGGAGGAAGGGGAGAGAGGAGCTGGGAAGGATCAGGGAAACTGTGTTAAAGAACTGGGAATTGTACAGGAGAGGTGGATAAGGGGTGAGAGATAGAGAAGGACCAAAAGAGTCCGAGGGTCCCAGGAGACTGGTCAGGACACCCGGCCCAAGAGGCCGGGTCGTGTGCACTGGGGCGGAGTCTGAGGGCACGAGCGTTCTAGAGCACAGGAGCTGGGTTCAGACTTGCCGGCGGGATTGGGGCCGGAGCGGTGGGAGAAAAGGAGAAGCTGACCCCAAAGGTATGGTCAGTGGAAGCGGGGCTGGACTACTCAAAGGCCAACAGAAGGGCAGGAAGGTAGGGGCTTGGGGTCAGCAGCCTGGTCGTGCAGGCCGGGGGAAGGGGTCAGGAGTTAGGGCGGAGAGACCCCAGGGCCCCGTTTGCTCCCCACTGGGTCCAGGGAGCAAAGCCACAGCCCCAACTGCCCGGTGAGAGGGAAGGGGCCACGTTTAGAGTTCCCCGCGACGCCATGCGCACCCCCCCCCCCCCCCCCCCGCAACCGCTACCCCGGGCCCGACGCCGACCAACCTAGCTCCAGCCGTACGGTCAGGGACAGCACCGCCTCGGGCGACCGGGGGAAGGAGTCGGAACCGGAACCCTGAAAGGATCCGCCCTGCCTCTCCAGGACTGGTTCCTGAGGGTTGCCCTTCCTTGCTATTGGCTGTACTGGCTGCCACAACGCAAGAAACCCGGGCAGGGCCGCCAGTAAGTTTTGGCCTCGGGCGTGGCCTGCTGGGAGTTGTAGTCCTATGGAAGATGGTAGCCGCAGAGAAGAAATTTGAGTTTAGAATTTAGTGGTGGAGACTGGATTCCCTCTAAGGTCGTCGGATTTCCTTCTGCGCTCTGGCGTTAAAAGCCCAACGTGCAGGGCCACCGGTCTGGAAAGTTGTAGAATATGTAGAGCTAACCTACTTGACCTCCAAGGGGTTATGAATTCAGAGCTGCTTCATTACTCTGAGTTGGCGACCCCTGATGGTCCTGTAGACCTTCCTCGAAGCCAGAGTCCCGCGCCTCACTGGAGGTTTATAATTTACAGTCAAAGGATTGTGGAACTGGAAGGGAGTCTATTTATTTATATTGATGTATAGTTGATTTACAATATTGTGTTAGTTTCAGGTGTACAGCATAGTGATTTGGGGTAGTTGTTTGCAGATTATATTCCATTATATAGGTTATTACAAGATATTGTGTATAATTCCCTGTATGATACAGTAAGTCCCTGTAGCCTATCTATGTTTTGAATACTAGTTTGTATCTGTTAATCCCATACTCCTAATTTGTCCCTCTCCCTGGAGGGGAGTTCAAAGATCAACTAATCCAATACATTTGTCAGAGAAGCTAAATGTTCTCTGTCTGAGGAACCACCTCTGGTTTCCCAAAGCCCCTGCACAGGGTTTTTTCTGAGTGCTATTTAATTAAACCTGACTGTTGTTCATCAGTTCAGACACAACAAGACCACTAAGGCATATCCAGGATTAGGATTTTTTTTTTCAGGTTTAACTTTAAAAAAAGAAGTCTAATCAAATATGTATGCTAAAATTCTACACGCCTCTCATATCTTCAAGGTATTTCAGTGCAAAAGAAAACGGTATTGTCTTCAGAGCTAGATACACTAGATTTATGCTCCCAGTTCTACTACCTAGCCATTTAGAGGATTATTTCCTTATTGTAAGGATTAAATGAGTCAGGACTTCCCTGCCGGTCCAGTGGTTAAGACTCCACGCTTCAACTGCAGGAGGCATGGGTTCAATCCCTGGTCTGGCCTGCATGCAGTGCACTGCAGCCCCCCAAAAAAAGAAGAAGAAAAAGAGTTAACATATGTAATGCTTCTGCCTCCATAAATGTCAGTTCTCCTTCCTGCTGGTAAGTTTCCTTGGGAGCAGCCAATGTGAATAATGTGAATTTTAAGACTGGGATATTCACAAAAGTATGTTTGAAATTTAATATGGATGAGTGAAATGTAAGTACCCCATACATGCTATCACTTTATAAACTGATATAAATGAAATACTGAGAAGGCAGATGCAGAAATAAAACTGTGGCTTTATTTTTAACTGTGGTTAAAGCTTGCATGGGTGGAATCAAGGCTGTTCAAAGCCAATCCCATAATGTGCTCTTCTCTTACCAGCCCAAAGCCTTTCCCCACAACTTCTCATTCACAGTGAAAATAAGAGCATGCCAAACAACAAATAACAAACTTTTATTTAAGGACTGTACAAAAGCAAACAGTTCCATTCAGGAGCTGTGATAGTTAATTTGCCTGGGCCATAGGGTGCCCAGATATTTGGTCAAACATTATTCTGAGTATTTCTTTAGGGGTTTTAGATGAGATTAACATTTAAAATGGCAGATTGAATAAAGCAAATTGCTCTCCCTAATGTGGGTGGGCCTGATCCAATCAGTTGAAGGACTAATGGAACCAAATAGCTGACCATCCCTTAAGTCAGAAAGAATTCTTCCTGCTTGACAGCCTTCAGACTGAGTCATCAACCTTTTTCCTACTTTAGACTCAAACTGAAATATTGGTTTTTCCTGGGTCTTAAGTCTGTCAGCCTTTAAACTGGAATTACACCATGGGATCTCCTGGGTCTTGGGCCTTCAGACTTGGATGGGAACTAAACCATTGGCTCACCTGGGCCTCCAACTTGCTGACTAACCCTGCAGATCTTGGGACTTGCCAGCCTCCATAATGGTATGAGCAAATTCCTTATAATAAATAAATATATATATTCTTCCTACTGTGTGTGTGTGTCTGTATACACACATATAAAATATATATTCTGTTTCTCTGGAGAACCCTAATATAGGCACTAAGAGAATGTCTGACAGACAGATAGAGCCACTTTCTGTTGGGCAGAACTGTGTACCCATCTGCAGACTGATAGCCAACATCACCACAAAGAGGTCAGATCACATATGTGGTGTGACTTGAGAGTGATTAGGGTTCTTTCTGAAACCCACACCAAAAAAGCAAGTTCATTATTTTATCCTCACACCTGGTCTACCAACTTCCTATGTGAGATCAATACTCTCTGATCTAAGGGCTGTTTGATTCACAAATAGTCAAGTTTTCCAATATTATGGTCTTATAGAACAAAAGCTTCTACACTGGTGGTTAAAACTGCCACTTTTTCTAGCTGGGCCTCTCTGAACCCCAGAGGGGATTCAAAAAGGCCAGTGCAACAGATGGCCTAACCCACTGCTGCCTTTTCAAGGCCACACACAGCTGAGCTGCTCAGTTTGAAGCCATACCTCCCAGCTTCCTGACTGCGCTCCTGAGGTTTTTTCAGGATTATGGCTACCACGTTTAAAGTCCCCATACCTGGTTATCACCAAGTTAGCTTTGAAAACATGTACATTAGCACTGAATGTCATCAAACTATGCTGTAAACAGCATCAAGGAAATAGAAAAGGGTGGCTTTTTTTTTTTTTTTAATTCCTCTGGCCTTCTGCCCTATATTCCAGAAGAAAGAAGGAAGAGTGTGGTGTGATCCAAAACATGTTTACTTTTAAAAAGCTGGCTATGGGGGCTAGAGGCCTGAACAGAGAAAAGGAGAAAAGCAGTTCTTGACAGGATAAGTAAGAAATCAGTACTGGTCATCATAACTTCATAACTACAAGCCTGAGTGCAGGATGAGGCAGGATGAAGTGCTTTTAAACAGCCCCTCGAGTAAAGAGCCCCTGTATCTCGGTGACACACATTCAACACCACCACCTAAACCTAATCTGATTGTTCATTTGGTTTTCCTCCCGTTTTTTTTTTTTTTTTTTTTTTTTGCTCACACCACACAGCTTGTGGAATCTTAGTTCACCAACCGGGGATTGAACCTGGGCCCTCAGAAGTGAAAGCATGGAGTCCTAACCACTGGACTGCCAGGGAATTCCCATCATTTGGTTTCAAGAATTCTTCCAGGGCAATGCAAACTTCAAGTCCCCAGGAGGAAGACATGGTTTAGAACTGAGCCCTGGGAGAAAGTTGGTACAAGAGAAACCACAAAGGGTCCTGGGTTGGGGGAAAGGAGGAGAGACGGTCCAGAATCAGGTTGTTAGGCCAAGAGACTAAAATCCAGGGCACTGGGCTGGAGGGTCCGGGGAGCAGCTGATGAAGCTCATCCCTAAAAAGAAGGAACCTTGAGCCCCTGAAGGGCTGGGCCAATGTCAGAGGGCCAGGACAGGATCATATCTGTGAGTGGGAGGCGCTCTGGTGCCTGAGCGGGGAGCAGAAAAGGGTCCACCTGCAGGGCCACATCTCCATTAGCAAGGCCGTTTTCTTCTGGCTTGGGGACAGTTGATTCTTCCGGTTTTTGGAGTTTAGAACAGATGATTAGAGGTGCCATGTTTCTCCCTCCATCATGAAGGCAAGGTTCAAAGAAAGGGCGAAGGGGGCCAGCGAAACTGTGGGTGAAAGTAAAGATGTGGGACTGGTTGGTCACGTTGTAGAAGGAAATGACTCCTGCTTCATAGTCCAGAAAAATCCCCACACACCGCGGGGGCTCTTTCAGGCGGAAGGAGGTCTGCGGGGATGTTAGGGCCTCGTACTCATTCCTGCGATTCTGTCGCAGGAGCCAGTGTCCATTGGCGGGCGAGGCAGTGACCTTCCCCTTCCTGCTCACTGACTCACTACACACCCCCAGGGCCCATTTGGTCTTGTCTGCCACAGACACCTCCCAGTAGTGACAGCCAGCTATGAAGTACTCAGAGCCCAGGACACTGACGACGAAGTCAAATCGCTGAGGGTTGTTGGGCACAGGCTGCCTTGTGTCTCCAAGCTTCACACACCTGCGGTCCTCAGACAGGATGAGTTTGGGATGCGCTGTGTCTGGGTCCAGGGTCACCGTCACTGCAGAGAGTCACAGAGAGGTGAGGTTTGAGACGGCTAGGTCTCAAGGGATCTTTGAGTAGCTTTGGAGGGAATAATCACCCCTCGGTCTGCAACCACTGTCATCGGCCCATTTTAGTTTATGGTGCCCTCACCTTCACATGTCCTGGAACTAAAGAAAACTGTCTTCCAGTCTCCTAGATCTGCTGGTGGTCTACTAAGTAAAAGAGGAAAACATTTCTCACCCATCCGTGAAGCTGCCTGAATCCTTAGGAAATACTGCCTTTGTCTTTGCTGGTCCAAAGGAATCTAATGCATGATAATAAACATGCTGTTGTGCAGATTTGATGAGCGAATGCATGAGATAGTGCCTTGTTCACACAGTGAGTGTGTGACCGCTCATTTTCTTAGCTAAAATTATTGCTTATAATTATCATTTTAACATGGTACTATAGAGAGACTTCCCTGGTGGCGCAGTGGTTAAGAATCCGCCTGCCAATGC
Source organism: Kogia breviceps (assembly GCF_026419965.1). Classification (NCBI taxonomy): domain Eukaryota; kingdom Metazoa; phylum Chordata; class Mammalia; order Artiodactyla; family Physeteridae; genus Kogia; species Kogia breviceps. The sequence continues at coordinate 167,590,252 of NC_081310.1, forward strand.
AGGGGGCATGGTTCGATCCCTGGTCCAGGAAGATCCCACATGCTGTGGAGCAGCTAAGCCCGTGTGCCACAATGACTGAGCCTGCGCTCTAGAACCCACAAGCCACAACTACTGAGCCTGTGTGCTACAACTACTGAGGCTGCATGCCACAACTACTGAAGCCTGTGTGCCCTAGAGCCCATGCTCTGCAACAAGAGAAGCCACCACGATGAGAAGCCCGCACACTGCAATGAAGAGTAGCCCCTGCTTGCTGCAACTAGAGAAAGCCCACACGCAGCAACAAAGACCCAACGCAGCCAAAAATAAATAAAATAAAAAATGTTAAAATAGAGAGATGGATTCTTCCTTAAAATTGTGGATTATGAGGGTCACAATGAGTCTCCCTCCTTCCCCAAGTACGGAAAACAGGCTCTTCTTGGAGAGTTAAATACATGAAATGTGTACTCGGTCAAAGTAGTGGGAATGAGTCAGACTGTGAGAGTGAAAAGTGTTTGTAAGTTCCCAGAATTCCAACCAACGTGACCCGGTGTTTTCTCAAGTGGCCAACTCATGGATTATATTTTTCCTGCCTGAAGGAAGACCCTGTGAATGGAAGGGAGATGAGCAGCTTGCAAAATGGAGAAGGACTGCAGAGCAGTGAAAATAACAGGTCTCGTTCAAACAGCAGCAAAACATGCAAACTAGAAAACAATTGAAAAGAGATGTGCAAGTCTTTTTGAATAAAACTATGAAAACTTTTTGTAGTCTACATTGTTGAGGCATCTGTCCAACTCACTCCCTTCTCTGAGAATCACCACCCCCCAAGGAAACTGATTTTCAGAGAAAGAAAGATGTGGAAGATGCGTAGAAAGAAGAGACAGGAACACTGGCTATCTATCTATCCAACAACGGGAAAGGAAGGACTTGTCAACCTGAAAGCACAGAAAAGACTACACAGGAAAAGATGAATAGATTGGACTACAGAAAAATAAAACACTCATGCATCCAAAAAAAAAAAAAAAATATATATATATATATATATATACAATGAGGAAATTAACATGCAAATGAAAAACTCAGAAAAATATTTTGTGAAAAATAGGACCAAGAGTTAATATAGAAAAAGTCCCCACAAATCGAAAAGTAGCCAGAATAGGACAGGCGCAGACAAGCCAAAAAGATAAAATACAAATAACCAATGAACTTAAGAAAAATCTCAAAAATCATAGAAAACCCATAAGAAGAGTGAACCAAATATTTATCAGTATTCTAAAAGAAGGGAGACTTTCTGAATCAAAGGTTTTTAAAATTTGATAAGCAGATAAACAGATTTGACTTAAATTTTTTTTTTAAATTACAGTCTGCCTTCCAAAGGAACAGAGCAAAGGGCTCTGAAATGTGGATCCATTAAACTGGTGTAACTTACCAAAGTGTAGCCGGGCCCTTCTCCAGCCTGAAAGACAGAAAAAGGGATTGTTAAAGTGATGGAGAAATGGAGACCTCCTGGTGCAGGTGGAGTGGGGGCAGGTAGAGTGGGGGGACAGGGAGAGTGCACCTCACCTGAGTTTGCTGCAGCTCTCTTCAACTCTACAAAAGAAGAAACAAGGGGAGTGAGCTTTCACTGGAAACATAGAATCAACAGGAGATAAGTTGGTATAGAAGTTATAAGAACAGGGGAACTTACTCAGTTCACGCCGGAGTTTCTCTAAAGAATAGCAATTTGACAAATCAGAATGAGGGCTTGTACATGCCTGTGATGCTCCAGTCCCATCCCAACTGCATTCCCAGAGCACATCCCCACTAGCAGTATCCTGAACTTGCCCCATGACAGGGTTTCCAACAGCAATGGCTCCCAGCCATGGTCCTGGGGTCCCCAGAGATACTGCAGAGGGTCAACGAGTCCCTATGGGAGCCAAACCTGACTTGCAGATTGAATCAACAACACATCTCACACATGTAAGTGATGGTAACATAAACGTATGTAGATGTGGGAGAAGAATAAAATATAAGTTCATTTAAAACTATTACTAATTTCCATTAGATTTTCTTATGCATATTTTCTCAAAGTAAAATCAAATAGACATATCACATGTCTGAGGATTTGGGGTGGTTGTTGTTATGAAGAGGTTCTCACACGTGAACAGGTGGAAAAGCACTGTTCCACATATTCAGTTGAATGAGGATCCATCTACCTTGGATCCCAGCGAAGGGAACGTCATGCCTGAGTGATAGAAGCGTCTCTCAGATGTCTTCACCTATGGAAGGCATCTCTCTTCTTGCTAAAACATTTCCCATTTAGAGACTACATAACAATTGTGCAGGGAAGAGGAGCACAGAATATTTGAGGGAAAAGAGGCCTTAGGGAGCCAGGAAATTCCCAACCCTCATGCTTGAAGTATCCTTGCCCCCTCTCTTCTGCCCCAGGAGGTGAATCTGAGACTCTCATCATAAAGCAAAGATGTCAGCAGAAGGAGGTTTGTGGCACGGATGAGGAGCAGGACTTACTGAGGGCTTTATAGAGACGTCCTAAAAAAACAGAGAAAGAGGCACAAGTGAGCAGATCCTGCCGCTTTATCCCCAGGGCCCAGGAAGTCTCATCACTCCACCCCCACGCCCCCCAGCCCCCAAACCCCACCCCCGGCGGAAAGAATGATGACAATCCTATCAGCCCCCAGTACAGTCACATCCCCCTAACGGCAGACTGGAGAATTCACCGGTGCTGGTGCCACTTCCCAGATGACCTGCACCACCCTGACTTTGGTTCCTCTTTCCTTCCTTTTGTCTGTCTGGTTTCATTTCCGCTGTTCATATGAGTGTTTCCAGTATGTTTGTAAACGAATGTCCATGAGTGTATGCCTTGCCGCCCTTTTATAACTGTTTATAATATCTATGGTGTAAAACTAACTGAAGGCCTACCATTGACTTACTGATGTGCGCTGTTATTCTCTACACTAACCTCCCCCCACCCCGCTGAAGTACTGTAGAGAAACACAAATTTGGAGACCCCAGAAGGTCTGGGACATGTGCATATGCTTCTGTGCTTTGGGGGAGTACTTGCAGCCTCTCTGGAAGGGTCATCTGCCCACATTTCCCCTTAGCACTGGCCCTGCCACAGAGTTGAAATTATACATTTGAGTTCACTGCCAGGCCCTGGGCTAAGGGCTGGGCATATGTTAGGTGTTGGGCATTGGGGCAGTGAAGCTGAATATGATATGGCCCCTAACAAGATAACGGTTTATTTTTACCATTCCCACTACCAACAGCCTCCATTCAGTGTGTCCTGTTTTTATGTCGTAGGCCCTGAATCCGCTCGACAATATGAGGTGCATATAATTATTATTCCCATTTTACAGAGTGGCGGTCTGAGGCTCAGAGGGACATGGAAATTTATCCAGATTATCCAGCTGGTAAGTGGCCAAGGAGGCAGGATTCAAACCCAAGTCTGTCTGATTCCTAGTTGGAGGCCTTCCCCACTACACCACACTGTTTCTTCCCTTCTAGGACACGACGGTCGTTGTGTCCCTGAGGTGTGCACCCCCATGCTTTAACTAACCTGGAGCAGATGTGAGGGGGGAAGGGAGGAGATGCTGAAATCGCTGCACGTGGAGCCATTTCTGAGCCAGTGACTCGTCTTTCCAACCAGACTTTCAGAGGGCAGAGCCCCACCTGCTTTTTGGTATCTGGGGTGTCTGTCTTTTACCCTCAGTGGCCCACAGCAAACATTCAATTAATGAAGACAAAATGGCAATAAGGGTAAGGTTTCAGGCACTGTAGTAGGAGTTTTGTGGGGTTTTTTTTTAAGTTGTCTCTTTTAATCCTGAAAATAATCTGGTGAAGAGATCTATTATCCCCATTTTACAGATGAGGAAACCAAAGCTCAGAGCAGTAAAGCGACTTAACCCAACAAGTATGTGGCAGATCTGAGCCAGGTGCTGCTGACTCCAGAGCCTATGCCCCTCCCACTGTATCACACCACCTCTCTCAATGCAAAGATTGTATAGATCTTCCTATAATACCATTTTAATATATGTTAAAATTGTATATGGATCTTCTTTTTAGGTTATTGGTGGGAAAGCCAATGAAGGAACCTATGAATTTTGACCCCAGGGATCCCTTTGGCCACTGCTACCAACCCTATAACCCCTTGATATTAGAAAATAAATTCCAATGGTATTAACAGAGAATATATATGTGGGGTGTGTGTGTGTGTTTATACACATACACCCCACATATATATTGTATGTATAACAACCATCAGCATTTATGTAGGAGAAAAAATGTTATTTGTTCCCTATCCCTTATTCTATATATATAATTACCTTTTTCTTTTGCATGGTCTGAGAGAAGATTTTCTAGGGGAAGAAAAGTAAAAGAAAATGAGATTCCGTGCCACGACCTTGAGGGTCCCTGCTTCCTATTGAATTTATGGGCTCTTGAACCTGTCCCCCTCTATCTCCACCTCCACCTCCCTGATCCGGGCCCTCATCTCTCTCATTTAGATGCCAGAATGAGCAGCCCAAATTGCCCTCAAATTCTGTTTCGCCCCCTCTGGTCTCCTCTCAACAGAGCAGCCAGAGAGAGCTTTCTGGAAGCACAATTCTGGTCAGGATAGCCCATTCGCAGCTTCTCCACAGCTCCGAGGGGAAAGACGAAAACCCTTCATGGGATCTGCAAGGCCTCACATGCTGGTCCCCGCCTAAGTCTGCAGCAGCACCTTCTGCCACATTTCCCCTCACTTTTAAAAAAAAAATTTATTTATTTATTATTTATTTTTGGTTGCATTGGGTCTTTGTTGCTATGCGCGGGCTTTCTCTAGTTGCGGCAAGCCGGGGCTACTCTTCGTTGAGGTGCGCGGGCTTCTCATGGCACTGGTTTCTCTTGTCATGGAGCACGGGCTTTAGGTGCATGGGCTTCAGTAGTTGTGGCACTCAGGCTCAGTAGTTGTGGCTCGCGGGCTCTAGAGTGCAGGCCCAGTAGCTGTGGCGCACGGGCTTAGTTGCTCCGCGGCATGTGGGATCTTCCCAGACCAGGGATCGAAACCGTGTCCCCTGCATTGGCAGGTGGGTTCTTAACCACTGCGCCACCGGGGAAGCCCTCCCCTCCCTTTTGCACCATGTTTCTTTCTCAAGCTGTTCTGCTGTGGCTGGTTTCCTATTCCCTCCTCCCCGATGCCTGTCCGTCTTCCAGATCAAACATCACTGGGAACATCATCTGGAAACTCCTCTTCCATCCCTGAAGTTTGGTTGGTTCCACCCAGTCACCGTCTTCCCAGCCTTCAGAACTTCCTTTTGTGGCTTTTGTACACATTTATTTGTGTAATTATTTAAGGCACGTATACCTCCCTGACTAGACGGAAGGTTCCAAGAAGGCAAAGTCCGTGTCCGCTTTCACTCACTGTTGTGTCCCCAGCATCTGGTATAGTCTGCACCACTTAGCAGAGAATGATCAATTATTTGTTGAATGACGAAACGGGTCCCCTACCTTAGACCTACATGACTCCCCCAGGATAAGATCAAGCCATGAGCTCAGAGACAAAATCACCAAACCCACTGGAAGGCAAGCTATTACAAGGAAGAGTCAGCAGAAACTGGGAACGACAGGTTTTGACACCACCACCACCATCACCACCCAGCAGATGCTGGGACCTTCAGTTCTGGAATTTAGATTAGTGGGCCCTGGGGACACAAAAATGAACAAAATGGAGAGACATACCTGCCCAGCCCAGGACACTCACCTACCTCCATTGCATGTTCATAGAGAAGCCTCTCTGGAAGGGAGAGAGAGAGAGAGGTGTCAGTTCGGCTTAAGGAAGGGCCTTTTCTAACAGGCAGAGCTGTCCAAGGGACCGCAAGCTGCCTGAGCAGGACTTTGCTTCTTGTCGCTGTGGGTGTGTGACCATTAGAAAGGATTAGTGGGTCTTCAAACCATCAGACAGGGAAAGGAGTGTTCAGTTATGTGACTTTCAAGGTCCTTGGCAACCCTGCGAGCCATGAAATGCAACCATATTAATGAGGGTTTTATCCAATGGATATGAAATGCAACCATATTCATGAGGGTTTTATCCAATGGATATGATTGGATTTCTTAATTAATTAGAAGACTGGCATGATGCCAGTCTTCTAATTAATTCACAGCTCTGCCCAGGAGCTTTCTGCACTTTCTTTGATCCTCTCTTCAATGTGGGTCCCCAGAACACAGCTCTACCAGTTTTCTCCCAGACAACCTATGGATAACTGTTAGGTCTATGTCTGCTTCCTCCCAGCCTTTTCCTAGAGAGGCTGCAGTACCAATTCCTGCCAGCCTGGGCGTCCTTACCACTTAGTTACCTTTTGACCTTCTTTGCTTCCAGATGATGTAAATGCCCACCACGATGAAAATCCCCAGGACAGGCAGGATCACAGCAAGAGCCACTGCTGACGAGGAGAACCTCCCTGGAGATGGGGCTGAAACAGAAACCACGTGTGACCACCCTCTGAGAGCTTCTCCATGGCACGGGCCCCACCTCGAATGGCAGGTGACTCAGGCACATCTCAACTGCCTCCATCACCTTGAGAGAGACCTCCAGCCAAGCTGGTGAGGCTCTCTGCTTCTCTCAGCAACTCAAACCCCAGATGACCCAGGGATGACTTTAAAGTGAGATGTTAATCTCTCCGGATTGGTTTCAATGGTCCTGCCTGAAGACAATGAGTCAAACTCAGCATCTCAACCACAATCTCATCCTGCCCGAGACTTTGGAGAACTGGAGGTGCTTCCTCAGGAACTGCTATAGTCTTCTCATGAGCACCCATCTGCTCCCCCTTCAAATTCTCACTCTGAGATAGAACAGCAGTCAGCAAACTCTTTGCCCTGAGCCCTATCAGCAGGGGCAAAACAATTTCTATGGTGTTACAGCAGCAAGCCAAACGTCTAGACAGGAGAGAAAGAAGGACGGAAAGAACTAGTGAAGAAATTAACAGCAGAAGAGGCTCTATGACAAGTGGCGAAGAGCCTAAGCTGGATGTGAGTTCTTGCTCAGCACTGCGTGACCCCCGGAGAGAGACTGAGGCTCGCCAAGGCCGGCCTGCCCTCTGGAACATGCACCCAAGAAGAAATAAGGCCTTGGGCTTGGCCTCCTTATTCTTGGAACCCCTTTGTCAGATGTCCCAGGCAGGAAAAGAGGTACAGAAACTCTCACCTGACACATGCAAAGGCAACTGGAGAAAGACGAGTGTTATGAAGCATCTGGAGAGCCAGGAGCCTGAGGAACTTGCCATCTTCATCCAAACTAGGAGGACAGACACAGGGAGACATCAGAAAGAGTTGGCGAGCTTGATGGGAGAAAGGGTACCACCCAGGAGGTAGGGCAGAGATGGAGGCTGCATTGGGAACACTCTGGAGTCACAGGCCAGGTATTGAATCCCAGCTCTGCTGCTTACCTCCATGTGGCCTGAGTCTCTGGGACTCAGTTTCTCCATCTTTGAAATGGGTATAATAACTGTGCCTCCTGGCAGAATCGTTGTGAGGATTGAAGGAGTTAAGTGCTCAACACAGAGGCTGGCATCATGGTTAAGTCTATAAATGCCATGAGTGAGCACTGGAGGGTGACACTCTGAGTGTGATTTAGAAGGCACAGGGAGGAGTCTAGAAGAATGAGAACCTATACCCAGAACTAGCCAGGTAAACACGGGAGGACTGGCTTCTTTTTGCACTTAGTGTCCCAGGTCAGGCTTGGGAAATGCCTATTGCAAGCCAATCATGAACCCACAATGTAGCCTGGAGCTCTTCTCTGACAGCTTTTCAAGTTTGATGCTTGAGAAACAAGAAACCAAGGCAGTGAAGTTCCTCCATTTCATTATGGAGGCACTAATCCTACAAGTTCAGGTTCTGGAGTTAGAAAGACCTGGGTTCAAGTCTTAGCGCCACCCGTGCACTAGTTCTGTGTCCCTGGGAAAGTTGACACCTGTGGGTCTTCAGTTCTTAATGTATAAATGGGGAACCTTCTTCACAGGCAAATGTGAGGGTTCAAGGACATGATGCATGTAGAACACTTGTCATATATGCCTGTTGTTATTATTACTAAACTAAAAGAGGACGATATCCCTGGGAGGTGTGGGTCACTGTGTGCACTAACCACAGGGAGACCCTAAGGGATTCCCTCCTGTACGACTCTTTCCCCTCCTACTTGCTACTGTCTGAAATTCCTTGAGCAGGAAACAAATCTTTCATGCCACCCCTGGGGTTGAAGTTCAAATGCAAATACTTGAGGAAGAGAGAAACTGTCTCTTACATTCTCTCCAAGACTTCAAATCCTTTCCAAAGAAGAGGGTTTGGGGAATTCCCTGGCAGTCCAGTGGTTAGGACTTAGCACTTTCACTGCAGAGGGGCTGGGTTCAATCCCTGGTCAGGGAACTAAGATCCCATGAGCCACGTGGCACTGACAAAAAAAAAAAAAGAGGAGAGTTTTATGGAAGTCATAAGGCCAGATCTCTGCAGGTCTTGGAAGATGGCGAAGTGGGGTTTGGAGGAGGTGGGGCAGTCAAAGCAAGATGGGGAAACTGAAGATGGACTCAAGCTTTGAACACATTTCCAGTTCCGTTTTTGTCGCAGCAAACAGCACACTGCTTTAGGATTGTTTTCTTTGTTGTTTAAAAATCATGATGCATGCATATAACAACCCCTCTAATCCCCTGATGTTGCAAATGGTAACATAACGCTAGGACATTGTAAGATTAGGAATACGGTTAGGATGGTTTTGTTGTTATTGTCTTTTGTTTGTTTGTTTTGCCTCTATCCCACCCACTTTCCTGCAGGTTACCAGCTACTCAGAAAGTGAACAAGACAAGTTAGGTAAATGAGAAAGGCTCTCTACCTTATCAATTAAGGTTGAAGGTGGAAGTAGGCAGGGCCCTGGATGACCTGGAATTACCCCAATCCCCAAACCCTCAATAAGAAAGTATTTTTGAAACACAACCTGGGTAGCCACTCCCAGAGTGATGTGGAACTGCAAGCTGAACCAGGGCTGCCTGAAATTTAATAAGAGGAGACCCCCAGGGCCCCATCTTCCTAGATTCAGATAGTTCATTAAGTGATTAAGAGGATGGGCTCTAGAGTCAGCCTGGGTTCAAGCCCTGGTTCTGCCATCACCTCCCTGGTGTGACCTTGGACAGGCTAGTTTACTCCAAGTCTCCTCTCATTCACACATGAAGTGGAGTTAATGATAGTACCCACCTCATAGATAGGGCTATAGTGAGCATTCATAGAAGACATGTGGTGTAATGGTCTGCACCAGATACTAAGAATAAAAAAGCAGGGCTTCCCTGGTGACGCAGTGGTTAAGAATCCACCTGCCAATGCAGGGGACATGAGTTTGAGCTGTGGGAAGATCCCACATGCCGCAGAGCAACGAAGCCCGTGCACCCCAACTACTGAGCCTGCGAGCCACAACTACTGAGCCCACACACCACAACTACTGAAGCCCGCGCGCCTAGAGCCTGTGCTCTGCGACGAGAAGCCACCGTAATGAGAAGCCCACGCACCCAAGGAAGAGTAGCCCTCCCCAACCCTGCTCGCTACCTCTAGAGAAAGCCTGCGCGCAGCAACGAAGACCCAACACAGCCAAAAATTAAAAAAAAAAAAAAAAGTTGGAAATAAATGAGGAATAATTAAAAACTGACAATGTGGGTTGTTAAAATACAAATAAATGTAATATATATTTCTATATTTTAAAGAAAGCAAATGAAGTCCTTCCATCCAATTGTCACTCTGAGTAATGAGGGCAGGTGAGGTAGCTTTGGGAGGAGAGCTAGAAAGGATGACACCAGATACAGGACTTTCACTCTCCAGTCATTAGAGAAATGCAAATTAAGACCACAGTTAGATATGCTTTGTCTTCCTTCAAATTATCAAATATCAGGGGGAAAAATACCCAGAGTCAGTACACATGTAGGCAAACCGACTCCCTTGTCCATTGCTAAACAACTTTCACAAGGATAATTTAGCAATAAGTATCAAAAGGTTTACATGTAGGGAAAAGTTTTAATCCAGTAATTTCACCTCCAGAAAAGAATACTACAGAAATAAATAAGGATGTGCATAAGGATTTGATGGTGCAGATGCTCATCACAAAGTTATTTACGAAAAGAAAAAATTGAAGACAACCTAAAAGTCCACTAAAATGGGAATGATTATTTATGGTACATTCTTGCAATGAAATACTATGCAGTATTCATAATCACATGATAGAACAATCTTTAGTAGCATGGGGAAATTTTCACTATATCCCAAACAATAAATTTTTAAAACGATGCATAGGATGATACAACTTAGGCAGAATATGCTTAGAAAAAAGGCAAAAATAGGGCTTCCCTGGTGGCGCAGTGGTTGAGAGTCCGCCTGCCGATGCAGGGGACGTGGGTTTGTGCCCCGGAAGATCCCCCATGCCACGGAGCAGCTGGGCCCGTGAGCCATGGCCGCTGAGCCTGCGCTCCGCAACGGGAGAGGCCACAACAGTGAGAGGCCCGCATACTGCAAAAAAAAAAAAAAAAAAAAGGCAAAAATGTAGATATTAAGCAGTGGTTATTTCTGAGGGTGGGAGAGGAGAGTGAAGGTGATCTTTATGGTTTTCCCTGTGTATTTTCTAAAGTTTCTACCTTGAACATGCATAACTGTGATTATCAGGAAACAAATATATTGAAAGAAGGAGGAGGATGACCAGGAAGGGAAGGAGAAAGAGGAGAAGAAACAAAGTCCACTTTGGGCAAAGGCACGCACAGTCCAGGAGGCAAAGAAGCACAGCAGGAAGTGCCCCCTGAGGTCCAAAATCAGAAGCCACAGCCACAGTTGCTTTACAACATCTCTTCTCAGAGCTTTGAGTGGAAAATTAAGTGCTGCCAAATCTTTTATTTCCTATTTTCTTACATGGATGTAATAACCCTCTATCTGGTCACTGTACTGATCTCCAGATCTATTCTTCTGATCTGGTTGGCCAGGATGGCCTCCTTCCATCATGTCCTCAATTAACTTATATTATAATATATCAATATTATAACAATCAACATTGTGTTACTGTCAGATTGAATTAATACTAAATCATAAATATATTTTTGAGTTATTAATATTGTTCTATATCCATAATGGCTCCAATTTATTGCACCTGTAGGTACTCTACATATATTATCTTTGCTATTACAACAACCCTGAAAAATAGGTATTACTGTCCTCATTTTACACTCAGAACAAGGCAATCTTGCACATATCAGGGTATCATGCAAGCAAACTGATGGGATCCTTTCTGGAAGTAGGTAGAATGTAAAACATGGATAAATAGATGAGTAAATGAATGAATGCACAGCCTTGTATCATGAGTTACAAATTGCACAAATAACTTCCTTACTTCTCAGTGTGGTTATCATGAAATTCCTTTATGAAGAAAGTTCCTCTAATAAATATCAAGCATAATTTCACTTCCTAAAGTTCAATGTACATGACACAATTTGGGGACCATTGATATCTTAACAATATTGAGTGTTCTGGCCAATGAACAGTTTATCTCTCTACTATTTAGGTCTTCTTTAATTTCTTTCAGCAGTATTTTATAGTTTTCAGTGTATAGATCTTGCACATCTTTTGTCAGCTTTATTCATAAATATTTAATATTTTGATATTATTATAAATAGTATTAAGTTATCAATTTTAATTTCTGATTTTTCATTACTAACATATAAAAATACAATTGATTTTTGTATATTTTGTCTTATATCCCTGACCTTGCTAAACTCATTTACTAATGCTAGCATTTCTGTAGATTACATAGGATTTTCTGTATAGAAGATCACATCACCTATGAATAAAGACAGTCTTACTTCTTCCTTTTTAATATGAATGTCTTTTACTTCCTTATCTTGCCTTGTTGCCTTGGCTCCTTGCCTTGTTCCTGATCCTTGGGAAAACATTCCTTCTTTCACCATTAGATATAATGATAGCCATAAGGTTTTCATAGATGTCTTTTATCAAGGTCAGGAAATTCCCTTCTTTTTCTAGTTTTCTGAGAGTTTTTATCAAGAATGGGTGTTGCAAGAGGGAAGAGATATGGGAACATATGTATATGTATAACTGATTCACTCTGTTGTAAAGCAGAAACTAACACACCATTGTAAAGCAATTATACTCCAATAAAGGTGTTAAAAAAAAAAGAATGGATGTTAATTTTGTCAACTGATATGTCTGTATGTATTGAGATGATCACACAATTTTCCCCTTTTTTATTGAAGTATAGTTGATGTACAATATTATATAAGTTTCAGTTATACAACATAGTGATTCAAAAATTTTAAAGGTTATATTCCATTTATAGTTATTCTAAAATATTGGCTATATTGCCTTGTTGTACTATATATACTTGTAGCTTATTTATTTTATACATTTTTTTTATGTTTCTGAAAGTACTGAGTTTATTTTAAAGCATTGCATCAAGTTTGAATCTCAGTAAACAAAGCCATGTCTTCATTATATGTTGATTTTGTCAAAGAGCACAGACTTGCATACACCAAATGATATGATAAAGTACTTTAAAGTAAAAGGTGTTTGCTTTTAGTACTGTGGAACTAAAGTATCGATAGAAAGTTAACGTGGAACTAAAATGTCTTCTGGGTGATTTAGGCCATGATGTTTTGGCTCCTTAGAAGTTTTCAAAATTAACAGTTTTAAAATTGATCCTTTTATCTGATTATTATTAAATAAAATAATATTTAATAATATGAAATTATAATGAAATTATATTATTATTAAATATAAAAGGATTATTATTATCCTTTTATCTGCTCTTCTCTGGAATAGAGGCATAGAAAAGATTCTTTCTGCTTAGATTAACGTACTCATACAATATACGCCTAAGCTGAAACAAAAAGGTCAAATATCTGAGAGATAATGGCATTCGTGATCACAAGTTGTTTTAAAAGGGGAAAAATGAGTTCCAACCTATTTCTTTTTTGGCCATGCCACACGGCTCGCGAGATCTTAGTTCCCTGACCAGAGATCGAACCTGTGCCCCTGGAGTGGAAGCGTGGAGTCCTAACCGCTGGACTGCCAGGGAATTCCCAGTTCCAACCCATTTTAAAATAGTTCATTAAAAGTCTGAGCTCTTTGCAAAAGGGTGCCATTTAGAAGTGGCCATCCCACTTCCATAACATTTATAAGCATATTTCACTGGGCAAGCAAATTAGTAACGTGATTGCATCATAGCTGTGTAGTTAATCAAGAAACTTGTCAACTGAATACAACTTTGTGTGTGTGTGCGTGTGTGTGTGCGTGTGTGTGTGTGTGTGTGTGTGTGGTCATTTGTTCTGACCACTGAAATACGCAATGAAAGGCTACATTTAGAAGCTTAGAAAACCTGTGGTTCAGTACATAGAAGTTTCAACTTCAAAAGAATAGGAATGTTATAATTACTATAGGAAATTATAATATCTGAAATATCATAAACATTATTTGCAACTACTTTTTAATCACAACGATTTCACATCAGAAAGGTACATATTTTTGTTCACTAAAACTAATGAGGCAATTTGGCAACAAGAGACAGATTCTTTCTTTCTCACTCTCCTTTCAAAATTACTCAGTGTAGAGCTACAGATATACTTAAGCTGCAATAATAATACCAGAAAAGGGAACAGGTGTTCGCTTTTCAAAATCACTGAGGTACATAAAATGTCAGCAGACAACAATACTATTCCATGACATCTACTTAACATTTTATGTTCATCTCCCATTCTTCTCATCCTAACGTTCACATTTTAATTATGTATTCATTTTGATTGTTTGCATGTGAAAACACCAACTAATCTATTATTTCAACATTAAGGCTATTTCTTTTGAAGCCAAGATAATTTTGGAGACTCCTTTTTCAGGATTCTTAAGGATTTTCTCTGGCTTCAAAGAAGACATCTTAGTCCCCATGGTACTGACTTGCATTGAAAATCTCAGGTGGCAGGGGGTACCCTTTGGCTGGTCGACTTTTCAGGAACATTTTCTCTCATCCACTTCCAATTGTCTTCACTGGCTGCAATATCTTTTACTTCAAATCCTACTTTGTTAGCGTCTAAGAAACCAAGCACATCTTGCTGTTTCTTCTTAATCACCGTGGAGCCAGAGGAAGGTGCAATGTACATACGTATCACTATCCTGGGAATAATGGGTGTAGCTGAGTCCTGCAAATGGCCAAAGAGCCTATTTTTTTACATATGATTTTTAATTTTAGTTTGTTAATATAGTAAATGACATTGGTTTATTTTTTTGAATATTATACCAACCTTGCATTCTAGGGGTAAACTCCAGTCAGTCATGAGGTAGTGGCCTTTTTATATATCTTCGGATAAAATTTTTTTAAATTTTAAGAATTTTTGCCTCTATGTCCATGAGGGATATGGGTACTTCTCTTGTAATATCCTTTTCTAACTTTGGTAATTAGGGTAATGGTGGTCACAAAGAATGAAATAAGAAGTATTCCCTTCTCTTCAATTTTCTGGAAGAGTCTGTGCAGCATTAATATTATTTCTTCCTCAAATGTTTGATGGAAATCATCAGGAAAGCACTTGGGCCTGGAGTTTTCTTTACGGGAAGGTTTGTAAATACACATTCAATTTCTTTAATAAGTATAGGGTAATTCAGGTTATCTATTTCTTCTTGAGTGCTTTTTGGTAGTTTGAGTTCTTTCAAGGAATTTGTTTAATTAACTGGCATAAGTATGTTCATAATATTTCCTTATTAGTCTTTTACTATATATAGAATCTGTAGTAATGTCACCTCTCTCCTTCTTGATAATGGTAGTTCGTGTCTCTTTTTTCTTGATCAGTCTGACTAGAGGTTTATCAATTTTATTGATCTCAGAGAACCAGCTTTTGGTTTCATTGATTTTCTCTAATGTTTTTCTGTTTCCTATTGTATTAGCTTTTGCTCAGATCTTTATTACTTCCTTTCTTCTGCTTACTTTGGGTTTAATTTGTTCTTCTTTTCCTTGTTGCTTAGGTCATTGATTTGTGATCTTTCCTAATACTGTCATTTAGTACAATACAGATGACTTTATTTGTCCTCTTTTCTAATATAGTCATTAGTTGCTTAGTCATAAATTTCTCCTTAGGTATTACCTTAGTGACATCTGGAAATTTTGATATGTAGTGGTTTTCATTTTCATTACATTCAAAATATATTCTAATTTCCCTTTAAATTTCTTCTTTGACCTATGGATTATTTAGAAATGTGTTATCTAGTTTCCAAATATTTGAAAATTTTCAAGATAACTTTCTGTTATTGATTTCTTTTTTTTCTCAGTTCAAGTTTAATAGAAACTACAAAAGATCAAAAGTGATACCCTACTACTGTACACATCAGTTGGCCTGCCCCAGAATACAGCTCAGACCATTCCCCCCAGAGGAAGAAAGGCTGGCCTCCCCAACACCTGCAGGAAAGTGTCCTGTCCCACACCACATCTGGGCTGAGTGTAAGGTTTGTATTTTAAGCATGACAATAGTACAAAAGAGGTTTTGTTTTATGGCCGCCTACTACAGCCTGGTCCTAAAAAGGCCCAGCGCTCACTTCGGCTTAGAGAAATATTCTTTGCTCTTCTGGACATCAGGCTTAATGGTATCACAGCCAGGCTTCCAGCCAGCTGGGTACACTTCCCCATGTTTGTCAGTTAACTGGAAGGCCTGAACTAGTCTCAGTGTCTCATCCACAGAGTGGCAGACAGGAAGGTCATTTATGGTGATCTGTCAAAGGATACCTTTATCATCAATAGTAAAAAGGCCCACAAATGAGATGCCTTTGTCAGCCTTTAATACCCCATAGTTCTGAGCAGTGTTGCGCTTGGGATCTGATATCAAGGCAATGTTCATGGGTCCCAGTCCTCCTTGTTTCTTGGGTGTGTTGATCCATGCCAGATAACAGAAGTGAAAATCCACAGAAGCACCCATCACTTGGCAGTTGAATTTCTTAAATCCATCTGCCCTATCACCTTTATGGGGCACACAACGGTGAAATCAAGAGGGTAAAAGAATAACACAACACATTTTCCTTTGTAGTCAGATAGGCTGATATCTTTTAACTGACCATCTGGCATAATAGATGTTGCTTTGAACTGGGGGGCAAGGTGCCCAATTTTGGCATTTCCTGAAAACATATTGCTATCAGCAGTTCTCAGACAGAAACCACCAGGACCAGTCAGGAAGAAGACAGGCCTCTGTTATTGATTTCTACTTTAATTCTGTTGTGGCCAGAAAACATACTTTGTATGACTTGAATCCTTTTAAATTTATTGACTTGCTTTGTGTGCTAGCATATGGTCTATTTTGGTAAATGTTTCATGTATATTTTGCTGTTGTTGGGTAGAGTGTGACTAATGTGATATGAAATCTTAGCTTTTTTATTAAAGGTGTGAATTTCCTTCCTCATAATCTCATCAGAGAAGAGCAGAGAGTAAGCTAGTGGCAACATTCCCAAAAATCTAAGGCTAAATAAAACCAAAAGGTAAAGAAAGGCTTATATCCCTAGTGAATTGAGGACTGGAGTCAGATGGCTTGGTTTTAGTTTTGGCTTGGTCTCTACTATCTGTGTGACTTTGTAACTTGGAGCAAGTCACTTCAACTCTTAGGCCCTGATTTTCCATCTTTAAATTGAGAGATTCATTTACATTTGCTGAGTTCATTGTAAATTGGGAAATAACAAGAAGTAAGGAAATGTATTTGACTTTTGATCCAGTGAGAAATAGTCTGGAAATCTACTCTAAGGAAAGAATCTGAAATACAAAAGTTTACATGATGTCAGTAGTATTTGTATAATAGTGAGAAACTGGACCATCTATAGGTACATCGATCAAGAAATGACTAAGTAAATTATGGTTCATCAAATCTATGTTTCAAATGAAAACTAATGATGTGTTAAAAGCAAAATACAAAATAATACATTTACAATGATTATAACTACATTAAAGAGTGTGTAGGAAAGGAACTAAAAGTAAGTCCTATAAAATATGAATAGTTGTTAATAATTAAGGTGGTAGGAAATATGGGCAATTTTTTCACATCTCTATTTACTAACTTACTGATAAAGTGCAATATATTGATGAACAAATGTGCAACATGAAACTAAATTTAGCAAAAATGAAATTTATTTAATTAAAGAATTTTGACAAGTTGAAGCTTTAAATTCCCTTCCAGCTCCAATATGCTATAATTCTGCTTCATGAAAAGGAAAAATAACATTTCAAGAGTGTTTGTCTAACTTTCAGTTTTCCACTAGAAATAACCTAATTTGGAAACTTGATGCTTCCGATTATAAAATTACTGAGTTAAGAGGAGGATTAGTCAGATTCTATTTCTGAGAGTGCCTTCCATGGGCAGAGCAACAGTGAAGGAGAACCATGGTATTCAATGGAAGTTTCCAAGCCAGGTGGGGAGAAGAAACCAAAAAACAGGAGAGGAAACTAAAAGATGGTAGAGGGGAAACAGGGTAGAAGAAAAAGACAAAAAATAAAAGGCTGAACAGATGGTGAGTGAGAGTTTTCCATCATCAGCTGTCTAGATGCCACCTTTGCTGTAAGTCACCTGTAGGACACTAGGTCCCAAAATTGTTATATATAAATATATATTTTTTCATTGCTATATATAAGATTTTGATTTTTTTCTTGTATCCATCCTACTTCAAGGAACTAAAAGCCCTCTCTTCTCACTATCTCCCCTAGTCTTTTTAAAAAAATTTTTATTGGAGTATAGTTGATTTACAATGTTGTGTTAGTTTCAGGTGTACAGCAAAATGAATCAGTTATACACATACATATATCCACTCTTTTTAAGATTATTTTCCCATATAGGCCATTACAGACTATTGAGTAGAGTTTCCTGTGCTATACAGTAGGCCCGTATTAGTTATCTATTTTATATACAGTAGTATATATATGTTAATCTCAGACTCCTAATTTATCTCTCCCCATCCCCTCTCTATCCCCTTTGGTGACCATAAGTTTGTTTTCTGTGTCTGTGAGTCTATTTCTGTTTTATAAATAAGTTCATTTGTATCACTTTTTAGATTCTGCATGTAAGTGATATCATATGATATTTGTCTTCTCTGTCTGACTTACTTAGTATAATAATCTCTAGGTCCACCCATGTTGCTGCAGATGGCATTATTTTGTCCTTTTTATGGCTGAGTAATATTCCATTGTATATACATACCACATCTTCTTTATCCATTCCTGTGTTGATGGATGTTTAGGTTGCTTCCATGTCTTGACTATTGGAAATAGTGTTGCAACGAACATTGGGATGCATGTGTCTTTTTGAATTAGGGTTTTCTCCAGATATATGCCCAGTAGTGGGATTGCTGGGTTATATGGTAGCTCTATTTTTAGTTTCTGAAGGAACCTCCATACTGTTTTCCATAGTGGCTGCACCAATTTACATTCCCACCAACAGTGCAGTAGGATTCCCTTTTCTCCACACCCTCTCCAGCATTTAGTGTTTGTAGATTTTTTGATGATGGCCATTCTGATGGGTGTGAGCTGATACTTGATTGTAGTTTTGATTTGCATTTCTCTAATAATTAGTGACGTTGAGCATATTTTCATGTGCTTTTTGGCCATCTGAAGTGCCCTAGTCTTTGGCCTCAAATTCCCTCAGGCTCTGGGGCCCCTCTTGTTGCCCTCTTGGATGGACGCTCCCTGCCCTGACAGGCACCCATGGTCAGCCAACTCCAAGTCACCTCCAGCATAGCCCTATGGCATTTCAGTTGTTTTATAATTTTTATCAAATAAAATTTATTGCTTTTTTAATCCTAGCTATTATAGAAAATCTGGAAATTACAAGAAGAAAAGGACAAAATGATTGAAATCACCTGTAATTCCTCCACCTGAAGACAATATGGTTCTTCAAATATTTTTTCTGTGTATGTATATAACTTTTTTTTTAAAGTAGGACTATACTGTATATATTGTTTTAATACCCAACATTTTCACCAAGAACTATATTATGTAGTGTTCCCATGCCATCAAATATTCTTTTAATGATTTCAGTGTTCCATTATGAATATGCAAGAATTTAAAAAATAATTACATATTGTAGAATATTCAGTTTTTTTCCCAATGCATTGCTATTATAAGCTTTATCACTACAATTGATAGTGGTTTGAGGGCCAAGTTATAAGGCTTAGTTCTAGACTTGGCCTGGTTCCTAATTGTGTGACTCTGTAACTTTAAGGAAGTCACTTAAACTCTTAGGCCTTGAGTTTCCCATCTTTAAAATGGTGAGACTTTTAATTTGCATTGCCAAATCGCCCTCCAGAGAGGTCATATCCATTTACCAAAGTGTATGAAATTGTTTGTTTCTCCACAACCTTACCACCACTGTTTTTTTTTTTTTAACATCTTTGTCATTTTATTTATTTATTTATTTATTTATTTATTTATTTATTTATTTATTTATGGCTGCATTGGGTCTTCATTGCTGCACATGGGCTTTCTCTAGTTGCGGCGAGCAGGGGCTACTCTTCGTTACAGTGCACAGGTTTCTCATTGTATTGGCTTCTCTTGTCGCGGAGCATGGGCTCTAGGCACGCGGGCTTCAGTAGTTGTGGCTCGCGGGCTCTGGAGTGCAGGCTCAGTAGTTGTGGTGCACGGGCTTAGTTGCTCCGCAGCATGTGGGATCTTCCCAGACCAGGTCTTGAACCCATGTCCTCTGCATTGGCAGGCGGATTCTTAACCACTGTGCCACCAGGGAAGTCCCTTTGTCATTTTAATGAGTAACAAAACTGGGGTTTTTTTTTTTTACATCTTCATTATTTTAATGAGTAACAATATCTCTCTAAAAATAATTAATTGTGTTTCATCTTAATTTGTATTTCTTTGATTATTCCTTTGTCATTTGGACTTTGTCAATTACGTGTCTATACTTTGTCCATTTTTCTATTTGGGCATTTGTCTCTTTAATGTTTTGTAAAACTCTTCATATAGTGACAAATTTTTTTTTCTACTACATATGTTGGAAATATTTTTCCCTACAGGAAGTCATTTACACTTAAGTTTGAAACAGTTTAATTTCAAAAACTTCTAAAGCAGAAAAAAACATGCAGTGAGGACTTCCCTGGTGGCACAGTGGTTAAGAATCCACCTGCCTGGCAGAAACAGAGACACAGATGTAGAGAACAAACGTATAGACACCAAGGGGGGAAAGTGGCGGGTGGTGGTGGGGGAGATTGGAATTGACATGTATACACTAATATGTATAAAATGGGTAACTAATAAGAACCTGCTGTGTAAAAATAAAATAAAATTTAAAAAAATTTTTAAAGCAGAAAAAAAAAAAAATCCACCTGCCAATGCAGGGGACACAGGTTCGATCCCTGGTCCAGGAAGATTCCACATGCCGCAGAGCAACAAAGCCCGTGCAACGCAACTACTGAGCCCACGTGCCACAACTACTGAAGCCTGCGCACCTACAGCCCATGCTCTGCCACAAGAGAAGCCCCCGATCATCTCAACTAGAGAAAGCCCGCGCGCAGGAACGAAGATCCAATGCAGCCAAAACTTAATTAATTTTTTTAAAAAGTGTTTCTTTCTAAAAAAAAAAAAAAAAAAAAAAAAAACATGCAATGGAAGTTCCCTTGTTAACTCCAAGCAGCTTAAGAAGACCCAGCAAGGGCTTCCCTGGTGGCGCAGTGGTTGAGAGTCCGCCTGCCGATGCAGGGGACGTGGGTTCATGCCCCGGTCCGGGAGGATCCCACATGTCACGGAGCGGCTGGGCCCATGAGCCATGGCCGCTAAGCCTGTGCTCCGCAACGGGAGAGGCCACAACAGGGAGAGGCCCGCGTACCTCAAAAAAAAGAAGACCCAGCAAATCTACAGCTGTTCTGTCTGAAAGCACACGGCCAAGACCTGTCTAAGAGTAAGGGCTAAATAAGTGATAGCTGTCATACTTAATGATGATGATAATATCTAAAGGAGAGTCTTTTGACTCTCCATCCAGTCCCCTTGTCACTTGTCCCCTTTTGTGCTCCTCGTTTCGTGTCGCTCCATTTCATCCTCTAAAATGTTCTTGTGAGTATGAAGAAAGGGGATAGTTTCTCCAACAAACCTGAGGATCCTGAGAAAATCAAAGGACTAAAAAGAACGAAGAGAGGGGAGAGGGAGGAGAACTCACCACCTTTGGAATTAGGGGCCCTTTGTCCCTCACCGGCTGAGCTGGAGTCTCCAAGCTGGGAACATACCTCTGCCCATTCAGGGAGATGAGGCATCAGGCAGGAACATCAGGAAGGACTCCGGAGGTGGGCCTGGGAAAAGTTCATCTGTTATTCTAATGCCTGAAGCCCTCAGCCAGGGGCTCCATCTGCTCGACAGACTCCCTTCCAGCTGTCCCTATACACCAACAAGCCACGCCCCGCCTGTCTGCCCCGATAAAGGAGCAGAGCAAAGAGGAAACTCCCTAAAAGCAGGGAAGCCTCCCAGCGCTGCCGGGGTAAGGGACTTTTGGCCTCAGCTCCTTCTCCCGTCCAAGCCAACTGCATAGTGATTGCTTTCGATACATTTTGATCCTATCACACCCTTTCTTAAAAGCTTGCTCCTCTTTACTTTCCAAATCAGAGTAAAACTGAAGATTGGTTTCAAAGACACCCACCAATTAGCCACCTTCTTTAACTCACTACCTTTATCTCCAACTGCACCCTGACATGTGCTTTCTGATAAACTTGCTGACTGTCCCCCAATATGTGATAAACCCTTTCCCGCCTACCTTGCTTTCAGAATATCCATAATTTTATATGCATAATATCCATAAGTGTTTCCTTAACCATGCATTATATACTTTTATGTATTTTTGAACTTTATAAAGATGGAGCACGTTGTACATAATTCCCTGTGATTTCCTTTTTTCACTCAACATTAGTTTCTGAGTCCAGCTGACACCTATGGTATCTCACACCATGTCCCCTCAGCCCACTCAATTTCAGGGTAGCTGAGACTTGAAGGCAAGCTGCTAGCATGCCACCTCGCAGGCCACAGCAGCTCTTCGCTTATCTGACTGGGGCTCTTTACAAAGCTTGAGAAGGCTGTTCAGCCTGTGTGTAACCCAGGGGTTCAGGAAAGTTATTGCCCCAGGGGATTGATCAATGGGGCTTGGGGCAGGGAGTGGGGGGGTGGAAGTAAGTGGAAAATGGTCCAGTCCCCACATCTTCAGAGGGACAATTCTGAGCTGTATTCCACACAATTTCTCAGGGAGTTCTCAGCAAATGAGCTACTGTCATCAGTAGTTCAATAATGCACATCTTATTGGTTTGTCTTCCGTCTTTTTTTAAAAGAAATTTATTTATTTATTTATTTAATTTAGTTTTGACTGCGTTGGGTCTTCGTTGTTGCATGCGGGCTTTCTCTGGTTGTGGCGAGGGGGGGCTACTCTTTGTTGCCGTTTGTGGGTTTCTCATTGCGGTGGCTTCTCTTGTTGCGGAGCATGGGCTCTAGGTGCACGGGCTTCAGTAGTTGTGGCATGTGGGCTCAGTAGTTGTGGCTCACGGGCTCTACAGCACAGGCTCAGTAGTTGTGGCGCACGGGCTTAGTTTCTCTACAGCAAGTGGGATCTTCCCGGACCAGGACTCGAACCCGTGTCCCCTGCATTGGCAGGCAGATTCTTAACCACTGTGCCACCAGGGAAGTCCCTTTCATCATTTTCTTCTCACTCGCTACTTCTGATTCCTAGGATCACCTCCTAAATAAACTCTTGCACTGAAGAATTTGTCTCACACCCTGCTTTGGGTGGAGTACAAGTTAAGACACTGAAATCTATCCGTATTGATTGATAGAACTCTGGGACGTTCATCCACCACTGTGAGGTAGATCATTGTATGAATATACCAAAAATTTGTCCATTCCCTCATTGATAAAAGTGAGGGTTGTTTCTGGGCTTTTGCTTTTACAAACAGTACTGCTATGAACATTCTTTTTTTTTTTTTTTTTTTTTTAATTTATTTGGTTGCGCCGGGTCTTAGTTGAGGCAGGCGGGCTCCTTAGTTGCAGCACATGAGCTCCTTAGTTATGGCATGTGAACTCTTAGTTGCAACATGCATGTGGGATCTAGTTCCCTGACCAGGGATTGAAACCCTGCATTGGCATCGCGAAGTCTTATCCACTGCGCCACCAGGGAAGTCCCCATGAACTTCATTCTTATCTGAAAGTATAACCAACAGACAAACTATTGTTATTCAGACTTGGGTATTTGGCAGGTGTTTTCTCTAAAATGAACAAAGGGCACCTGTCGCTTGAAGGAAAACAACTGACAGTATTTGTTGCCAAAGTGATTTGATATTTTGGTTGGAAATTAGCAGTTTTATCTGCTACTGTGAGCTTGATAGTTTCCCACTAAAGGAAGATTTTTCTGATGAGATTGGTAGTGACATTAGTGAATGCGAGTTTTTTATGTTATACAATGAAATGTGTCAACATTTGAAATATCTGCACAGTGAACCAATAAATTCTAAATGACTAATACATGTCTTGACAACTATGCATAAGTAAAAGAGCCACCAATATGCAAGACAATCTGGTGGATTTTACTGGAACAGAGTATAAAAAGTTCATTGGTGTATTATATATTTGAAAGTTGCTAAAAGAGTAGATCTTAAATGTTCTCATCACAAAAAAGAAATGGTAATTATGTGACATGATGGTGGTGGCAGCTACCTTTATTATGGTAATCAGTTTTCAATCTATAAGTGTATGAAATCAAGGGATTGTATACCTCAAACTTACACAATGTTATATGTCAATTATATCTCAATAAAGATGGGCAGGGAAAGAAAGGAAGAGTTCACTGGTATGGTTTTAGATTCCATGCTGCATTAACCTTAAAGCAACTACCACTTGTCAAGTTTCTTCTTGCATCAAAAAAAAAATATCCACAATTATTTGAGGTGATTGAAATGCTCCTTTTCCAGGGAAGCCTCCTACACTGATGGGGGAATGTAAGTTGGTGCAGCCACTATGGAAAGCTGTATGGAGGTTCCTTAAAAAACTAAAAATAGAGTTGCCATATGATCCAGCAATCCCACTCCTGGACATATATCGAGAGGAAACTATAATTTGAAAAGATACATGCACTTCAGTGTCCATAGCAGCACTATTTACAATAGCCAAGATGTGGAAGCAACGTAAATGTCCATTAGCAGATGAATGGATAAAGAAAATGTGGTGTATATATATATACAGTGGAATATTACTCAGCAATAAAAAAGAATGAAATAATGCTATTTGCAGCAACATGGATGGACATACTAGACAACATGGATTGTCATACTGAGTGAAGTAAGTCAGACAGAGAAAGAGAAATATCGTATGATATTGCTTATATGCAGAATCTAAAAAAAAATTATACAAATGAACGTATTTACAAAACAGAAACAGACTCACAGACTTAGAGAATGAACTTATGGTTACCACAGGGGGAAGAGTAGACAGAAGGGATAGTTAGGGAGTTTGGGATTGACATGTACAAGCTGCTATATTTAAAAAGGATAACCAGGGACTTCCCTGGTGGCACAGTGGTTAAGAATCTGCCTGCCAATGCAGGGGACATGGGTTCGATCCCTGGTCTGGGAAGATCCCACATGCCACAGAGCAACTAAGCCCATGCACCACAACTACTGAGCCTGTGCTCCAGGTCCCGCAAGCCACAACTACTGAGCCCGTGTGCCCACGCACCTAGAGCCCATGCTCCACAACAAAAGAAGCCATGCAATAAGAAGCCCACGCACTGCAGCAAAGAGTACCCACTGCTTGCCACAACTAGAGAAAGCCCACGTGCAGCAACAAAGACCCCACACAGCCAAAACGGAATTACATTAATTAATTCATTAATTAATTTTAAAAAGTTTTCCTTACACCCTTGATTGTTGGTAAATTGTCTTGTACAATGTCCTGCATTCTGGATTTGGCCAGTTGTGTCCCTGCAGTAACATTTAATTTATTTCTCTATCCCTCAGGTTTCTGAAACTGGAAAGCTACAGGTTTGATTAGATTCAGGTCCACTTCTGAGCTGTGTGACCTGGATGAGAGCCTTGACCTTTCTGTGTCCCAGTTTCCTTACTAGTAAATTTTTTTTCTGGCTGCACCATGTGGCATGCAGGATCTTAGTTCCCTGACCAGGCGTGGAACCCGTGCTCCCTGCAAAGGAAACTCAGAGCTCTAACCATTGGACCACCAAGGAATTCTCCTTACTAGTAAATTTTTTTTACACTTTTCTTGATTTTTTCAGGAAAATTGACTTTTTAGAATTTTATCATAGTCTCATACACCAGAACAATAAATAAACCACTTTTTTTAAAGGTTATATTCCATTTATGGTTATTATTTAGTATAGGCTCTATTCCCTGTGCTGTACAATATATCCAGTAGCTTATTTATACACAGTAGTTTCTACCTTTGTGGTAAATTGAGGATAAGAATGGTAGCTCATTCATTGGGTGTAAGGATTAAATTAGTTAAAACATGTAAAATACTTAGAACTGTGCTTTACACCCAATAAATGGTAGCTAGTATTATTATCTGAGGAAAGTCTCTAACTTGAAAGCTAGAGACCAAAATAAACAACAAGAGACAATCTAGGAAGTGAAAGAAAATGGCAGAAAACTACAACTGATATCCTCAGAAACATGAAATAAGAGAAGATCCTGAATCCACAACACGAAAGCAAGAGGCTACCAAAAGGAAAGTCAGGGAACCAGGAAAAACACTTGGAAATTAAAATTTTATAGCAGAAATGAACAAATTCAACAGAAAAACTACAGGATAAATTTCAGAAAAATCTCTCATACAGACTTCCCTGGTGGTCCAGTGGTTAAGACTCCACACTCACAGTGCAGGGGGCCCGGGTTCGATCCCTAGTCAGGGAACTAGATCCCGCACGCCACAACTAAGAGCTTGCATGCTGCAACTAAAAGATCCCGCATGCCACAACTAAGACCCGGCACAGCCAAGTAAATAAATACATACATACATACATAACAATGTAACTACTAAAAAATCTATTATAAAGTTAAAATAAACAAAACCAAGGGATGGAAAATGAGAGAAAAATGATGAAAAAAACAAGGGAATCTAACAGAGAGAAAATTTCCCAGAATTGAAGACTGTATGTTTCCTGATTGAAAGGGACCCCTGAGTACCTAGAGCAATGAATGAAAAAGCCTTACATTATTATTACTTATCATGATGAAGGTTCGAAACATCAAGGATAAAGGAAAAATATATGTCCCAAAAGCTTCCAAAAACAAGTGAACAAAAATTACATAAGAAGTAAAGGAAATCAGAATAAATCAAACTTCTCAAAAGTCTAGCCACATGAGAAGCTAGATAACAGTGGATCAATGCCTTTAAAATTCTGAGGGAAAATGATTTCCAACCTGGAACTCTGTACCCTGCCAAACTGTCAATCAAGTGTGAGAGCAAAATAAAGCCATCTTTAGACAAGCAGGGTTACAAAAATGTACCTCCCATGAACTTATTCTGGGGAAATTACTGGGGAATGAGCTCCTCCAAAATGAGAGAATAAGCCACAAATAGGAATATCCAAGAGACAGGGGATTTGGCACAGGGGAGGAGATGCAAGTCCCCAGAAGGTGGTTATGGGAAGTCTCAGGACAACAGGTGGATAGCAAAGCCAAGATGACAGCTTGGAGTGAGAGGAAGATAGGCCTAAGGAACAATGTCTCTAAAGGAAAAAAAAAAGTTGAAAAGTATCGGATTCATGTGACCAGATAGAAAGACGTTTTATAGTCCTGATGGAGAGTTTATGGAATAATTAACAGTAGATGCATAGATAATTACACAAATGAAAAAAATAGGCAATTTTTGACTCCAGGAAAAAAAGAGTTGTAGAGTTGTTTAATAAAGTGGATGTAATCTTAGTACGGTATACACTGTAAAAATATTCTTTTTTACTCTTAGGAATAGTTATATTCATGTAAACACTGACTCAATCAACCAGGGAATTTTGTAGACTGGCCAAGAGTCTGTTGATGGTCGAGAGAGAGAGAAAGAGAGATCATAAACTCATGGAGGAAGAACAGAGGGGACTTTCACTCCCTCCTGGCTCCAGCCTTCACCTTTCTGATGAAGAATCACAAACCAGTATCTATACACCTGTGATTTTCTGCAGCCCTATACTTACTGGACAACTCTTCTTGCTTACTGCCACCTGTAAGTGTAAACTAGCTCTCTCTGTCTCTGTCTCTCTTTCTCTTTCTCTCTCTCTCCCTCTCTCTCCCTCTCTCTCTCACACACGCGCGCGCACACACACACACACACACACCTGTGACTTATCCTCTTCCTCATCCTTTCCCAAGCCAACTCATCATACCTTCACTTTTATCAGTGGCTCCATTCTTTTTCCAATCTTCCAGTTTGGCTTTTCCACTACTTAATACCCTATATTCAGTCTGTTTCTGTTGGTTTTGTAAAGCCTTCCAAAGTCCCTACCCTGTCCCTAGCTGTAATCTAATCCAGAACTTATATGAACTTAATAAAGTGTACAATGTGACAAAAATGTAAAAGAAAGTGTAAATCTTGCTAAAGTTTAAATGTTCATTGTAGAAATTTTGGAAAATATAGAAAAGCACAAAGAAGATAAAAATAATCTCCATTCTTAATTCTAATTTGTAATTTGGTGTGTTTCCATCCAGTCTCTTTTTCATGTGTATATAATAATCTTTTCTGAAACAATAAAACAAATATTGTGACTATGTTGTATATGCCTCTTTGTAACTTTTTCATTTACTAAAATAAAAACATTTTATTACATAAAAAATTCTTCTATGTCATCTTAATGGCTGCATAGAATCCCATTATAGCTATCATATAATTTATTTAATTGACCCCATTTATAAATATTTTCGTTGTTTTGGTTTTTTACTCTTAGGAATAGCACCATCTCTGATTATTTAGTTAGGATAACTTAAAAGTGTAGTTGCTGAGTCAAAGTTGTGCTTATTTTTTTTTCAATGTGGTTAAAAAAAACCCCCACATAACATAAAATTTACCACCTTAAGCTTTAAACAAATTTTTAATGGAAGTATAATTGATGTACAATATTACATGTTATAGGTGTAAAATATACTGATTCACAATTTATAAAGGTCATATTCCATTTAGAGTTACTACAAAATACTGACTATATTCCCTGTGTTGTACAATACATCCTTTAGCTTATTTATAGTTTGTACCTCTTAATCCCTTACCCCTATCTCGCCCCTCCCCACTTTCCTCTCTCCACTGGTTACCACTAGTTTGTTCTCTATTTTGTGAGTCTGTTCCTTTTTTGTTATACTCACTACACTAGTTTGTTTTATTTGTTAGATTCCACATATAAGTGATATTATACAGTATTTGCCTTTCTCTGTCTGACTTATTTCACTTAGTCCATCCATACTGCTGCAAATGGCAAAATTTCATTCATTTTTATGGCTGAGTAATATTTCATTGTATATATATATATATATATATATATATATATATATATATATATATGACACATCTTGTTTAACCATTCATTTGTTGATGGACACTTAGCTTGCTTCCATGTCTTGGCAATTGTAAATAATGACACTATGAACATTGGGGTGCACGTATCTTTTCGAATTAGAGTTTTCGTTTTCTTCGGATATATACCCAGGAGTGGAATTGCTGGGTCATATGGTAGTTCTATTTTCAGTTTTTTGAGAAAACTCCATACTGTTTTCCACAGTGGATGCACCAATGTACATTTCCACCAACAGTGTACAAGGGTTCCTTTTTCTCCACATCTTCATCAACATTTTTTATTTGTGTCTTTTTGATGATAGCCATTCTGACAGGTGTGAGATGATATCTCATTGTGGTTTTAATTTGCATTTCTCTGATGATTAATGATGTTGAGCATCTTTTTATGTGCCTGTTGCCCATCTGTATGTCTTCTTTGGAAAAATATCTATTCAGGTCTTCTGCCTATTTTTTTGACTGGCTTGTTTGGTTTTTTGATGTAGAGTGTATGAACTGTTTATATAATTTGGATATTAACACTTTATTGAACATATCATTTGAAAATATTTTCTCCCATTCAGTTGATGGTTTCCTTTGTTATGCAAAAGCTTTTAATTTTAATTATTTTCCATTTGTTTGTTGTTGCTTTTATTTCCTTTGCTTTAGGAGACAGATCCAAAAAAATAGTGCTACAATTTATGTCAAAGATGTTATGCCTATGTTTTCTTCCAGTACTTTTATTGTTTCTGGTCTTACATTTAGGTCTTTAATCCATTTTGAGTTTATTTTTGTACATGGCATTGGAGAATATTCTAATTTCATTGTTTTATATGAAGCTGTCCAGTTTTCCCAGCACCACTTATTGAAGACACTGTCT
The DNA here is from genome assembly GCF_026419965.1 of Kogia breviceps. Taxonomy (NCBI): domain Eukaryota; kingdom Metazoa; phylum Chordata; class Mammalia; order Artiodactyla; family Physeteridae; genus Kogia; species Kogia breviceps. The sequence goes on from NC_081310.1 coordinate 167,619,624, forward strand.
TTTCTCCATTGTGTATTCTTGCCTCCTTTGTTGTAGATTAATTGACCATAGTGCATGGGTTTATTTCTGGGCTCTGTATACTCTTCCATTGATCTATGTGTCTGTTTTTGTGCCAGTACCATACTGTTTTGATTACTGCAGCTTTGTAGTATAGTCTGAAGTCAGGGAGCATGATTCCTCCAGCTCTGTTCTCCTTTCTCAACGTTGTTTTAGCTATTTGCGCTCTTTTTTGTTTCCATACAAATATTAAAATTATTTGTTCTAGTTCTGCGAAAAATGCCCTTAGTATTGTGATAGGGATTGCACTGAATCTGTGGATTGCCTTTGGTAGTACGGTCATTTTAACAATATTAATTCTTCCAATCCATGAACAACACGGTACATCTTTCCAACGGTTTGTGTCTTATTTCTTTCATCAGTGTCTTATAGTTTTCCAGTACAGGTCTTTTACCTCCTTAGGTAGGTTTATCATCTTAATTATTTCTAAGTGTGCAGTACAGTGGTTTTGTTTTTTTGTTTTTTGTTTTTTTTTTTTGTGGTAAGCAGGCCTCTCACTGTTGTGGCCTCTCCCGTTGCAGAGCACAGGCTCTGGATGCGCAGGCTCAGCAGCCACGGCTCACGGGCCCAGCTGCTCCACGGCATGTGGGATCTTCCCAGACCGGGGCACGAACCCATGTCCCCTGCATCAGCAGGCAGACTCTCAACCACTGTGCCACCAGGGAAGCCCCAGTGGTATTAACTATATGCATATTGTTGTGCAGCTGATCTCTAGAACTTTTTCATCTTGCAAAACTGAAACTCTATATCCATTGAACAATTCCCTTTTCCCCTGCCCCCAGCCCCTGGCAATCACCATTCTACTAAGAGTTGGACTACTTTAGATATCTCATAGAAATGGAATAAAGCAGTATTTGTCTTTTTGTGGGGTCGTGTTCATTTTCAAGGCTTTTGAAATGCAGTGCTAAACTGGCTTCCCAAAAGATTGTGATAATTTACACTTTGACTGAAAATATGAGTGTCCACCTGCGCTACATTTTCGCTGTTGCTTAGAATCCATCCTTTGTTTCAATTCTTGCCCAATCCTTAGAGGAACAAAAGGAATGGGTCTGAACACGTTTTCTTTTGGATAGGCCATTGTCCTATCCTAAATCCTAGCTGAAATACTTGCTAGGGCACTTACTAGCTGTGTGACCTTGGAGAAGTCACAAACTCTCTGTGCCTCTGTTCCCTTATTTGTAAAATGGGGACAATAATAGTATATTATTATATATTCACATTATTATACGTACTTATTATGAGGAATACATGAGTTAATAAATGTGAAGCTCTATGAACAGTGCCTGTAATATAACTCCAGAAGAGAGGTAGTTATTATTGTCATTGTTATTATTAGACTGTACAAGATTTCTGCTGTCAAAGTACTTATCTACCATTTTGTCCAATCCTTGATAATCTAATAAATGAAAAACAATAGCCAGCTATTTCAATTTGTAAAATTATTGTAAATAGTTATAAAATTGTAATTTTAAAATTATCGATTATCAGTGAACTTGAACATTTCTCTTTGTTTATATTGGCTATTTATACTTCCATCACGATTTCCCTTTTCAAAGCACTGTGGCAAACAGGAGCTCACTTGATCTTCCTAACAAGCTTCTGAATCAAGAAGGCGGCAATCGGGCGATTGGGATTGACATGTATACAATGAAGGGTATAAAACTGATGACTAATAAGAACCTGCTGTATTAAAAAAAGTGATCAAATGTATTCTATTGGAAAGAAGCAAAAATAGACCATGTTTACTGTCTAAATTATATAATAATAATTTTAAAAAAGAAGGCAGCAATCATCATCCCTACTTTCCGAATTGAAAACTGAGGCTCAGAGACTTACAATTCTAGTCCCAGGTTTCAGATATCACCTTTCAAAGCCTAGCGTCTGTCCCAGAAAGTATTCCCGGGAAAAGCTTTTGTTACTGGTACCCACCCGCCTCTGCCCCAGCTCCAGCTCCTGCTCCAGCTCCTGCTCCAGCTCCAGCTCCAGCTCCAGCTCCAGCTCCAGCACCGATGCGGGGCGTCCACACACGCTCTCTGCTCACGCGCGGCCCTTCCTGTGGGCGGGGCCTCGACGCGCCGGCCCGCCCGCCGCCTCCCGGCCCCGCCCAATCCGAGGCGCGGAAGGCTCGTACTGCAGGCTGGGAGGTAGGGGAAGGCGGGGGTTCTGCCTTGGGCCCTTGACCCGGGAGGGAAAGCCCCGACTCCCGAGCGCCGCCCGCCTTCAGCCGCCGTTTTGCACCGGGAGTGGGCGGCGGCGGGAGGGAAGCCCTCCTGGGGCCGGGCTTGGGCCCGGGCGGGGCGGTGGCGGAGGGCGGGCCCCTCGGGCCGAGCGGGCCGTAACCTTCTGGGAGGGCAGAGGTGGGAAAGCCCTGGTTCGGAGGCTGGCGGCCGCGCGAGCCTTGGGCTCCTCGCCAGCCCGCTTCGAGACTTCGGCCGGTCGGTCCCTCTGGGCCGCGGTGTCCTCGTAATTCTGGCAGTCCCAAGCTGGATGCAGCGCGCTGCAGTGTAGGAAACCGTTCATAGGGCTCTTCGCATTTGGTGCTCACACGGCAGCTCGTGGGAGGGGGCCAGGGGATGGACTGTTGTCCCATTGTGCAGACGGAGAAAACTAAAGCTCAGAGTGGGGAGGAGATTTGCCTAGAGACACCCAGCGAAGTGGTGGCAGTGGGACTCAGGTCTTACTCCTCCAGTGCAGCACCCTTTCCCCCGGGCCCCTCTGCCTCCCCTGCCAAAGGAAGGGGCTGAGGTAGGGCATTAGTGAATGGAAGTTCGTTCGTTCGTTCTTTTTTTGTTTTTAGATCCGCCTTCTTCTGTACCATCCAGGTCAGAGCTGACTAAGAAGTATACAGAAGCCAAGTCATGGATCCACCTGCACGTAAAGAAAAATCCAAAGTTAAAGAGGCTGTCAGCAGAGTTGAGAAGGCCAAGCAGAAATCAGCCCAGCAGGAGCTGAAGCAAAGACAGAGAGCAGAGGTGAGAGTAAGGAGGGCCTGAACACCTGTAGTCTGCTGGAGATGATGCCGGTATAGAGATACAGAGAGGAGAGCTGTGACGGGGAGCCCTACCTGCCTCCAGCCAATCCAGCCAAAACAGGTGTTCTCCCAGGTTTCCAGAGGAGATCACTGAGGCTCACATGGTGAGGTGGCAGCCCAGAGTCACATGCCAAGTGTCAGAACCCCGACCAGTACCAGGTAGTCTCCAAATGACTCCTGGTGCAGAGCTTTTGTGGTAGGACCTGAGGGAAGGAAGAAAGGAAAAAGAGAAGGGACATGTAAGGGAGGGGTCCTGTAAGGGAGTGAGAGAGAGCAAGTGTCAGACACCCTAGTACAAATGTCCTGGATTTGGCCTGAAGAGTTGCTCCTCCTAACTGGGCAGTAGAGGCCCAAGCTCTACACCCAACACTGTGTTCCTTTGTTCAGTCGGCACTTAAATATCAACCTGACTGTTTACGTGAATATTTTATTTTAGCATTTAATATCAGGAAAAAGCTTACTGCAGTCTTCCCTCTTTCTATTTCTTTTGCTTTTGCTTGTTTCTTTTCTTTTTTTATAAATTTAAAAATACAGAAAAGCAGAATATTATAACAAACACCTGGGTACTCAGCGCCCCAGATTGGTAGTTTTTAACATTTTGCCATATTTGCCTGGAGTCTTTTTTAAATAAGATAAACAAAAATTATAGGGCTTCCCTGGTGGCACAGTGGTTGAGAATCCGCCTGCCGATGCAGGGGACACGGGTTCGTGCCCCGGTCCGGGAGGATCCCACATGCCGCGGAGCAGCTGGGCCCGTGAGCCATGGCCGCTGAGCCTGTGTGTCCGGAGCCTGTGCTCCGCAACGGGAGAGGCCACAACAGTGAGAGGCCCACGTACCACAAAAAAAAAAAAAAAAAAAAAAAAATTACATAAAAATTTGAAGTCCCCTTTCTCCATTTCCTTTTCCCCTCCCTATAGGCAACCACTATTTTTTTTTATACTTTTACCATCAAATATTAGTAGATATTTTTGAACAATATAAAATGTTCTTTTGTGTTTTAAAATCTTACATTAAATTAATTCCACGTGTTTTATTTTGCATTTTGTTTATGTTTTTTAGAACTATTCATGTTAATGTAAGAATCTGGTTTATTCCTCATCACTGCTAATAGTAGTCTAGTTTATGAATCCACTTTAGTATATTTACCCCATCCTCCGGTAACGGATGTTTAAATAATTTATAGGGGTTTTTTTTTTTTTTGCTGTTACAACCAATGCTGTAGTGAAAAACTTTTAGATGTCTCCTTGGGCACCTGTGCTGGAATTCCTGAAGGGCATATATAACTAGAAGTAGAATTATTGGGTACATTTTCAAGTTTACTAGACGTTTCCAGATTGTTTTCAGAGAGATTGTACAAGTTTGCACCTGCATTAGCAGTGTGAGAGAGTTCTCATTCCTCACTTCTTTTCCAATGCTTAAGTGTCAGACTTTAAATTTTTGTTAATCTGATCCATTCACTCACAATATTGAACTGCTACTACGTGCCAGGCACTGTTGTAGGAACAGAGGAGTCCCTGCCTTTGTGGAGCATGCATTCAGTGGGGGAGGCCAACATAAACATAATAAGTAAACTTAATAGTGTGTTTGAAATTAATCCATAAACTGAAATCTGCCTTTGGATTAAGGCAGACTGTCTGAGAGCTGTGGATCTGGGTTCTAACAGACTGTGCCCCTCTTTCCTTCACCTCCCCATCCTCACCTGGACACAGGCCCCCAGACAGTTATACTGCTGAGCGCTTTGGTGAAAGTTGGAGGGTTGCTGTAAGAAACAGCCCTAGGAAACTGTCCTTGGTGCACACGGCAGTGATAATGTTGTTGAGGACGTTGTTCATGTGTTTACTGACACCCTGCCGGTGAGGTTCCACAGGTTACATTTACTTGTCTGACTTCAAACCCCAACTCCCCATAAATTCCAGTTCTTCCCAAGTCACCTTGGACAAGATACTTAACCTCTCTGAACCTCAGCTCTTCAGTTCCTTTTTGGTAAAATGAGGATGATAACATCAATTACACAAGATTGTTGTAAGGAATTGAAATGTTGTATGTAAAGCACGTAGGACAGTGCCTGGCCCAGAGGAAGCACTCAAAAATGGCAGCGATTGATTGTTATCAAGAGTCACTGTGTTTTCATTGTGCGGACTTGAAGTTGAATTGTGCTGATTTGCCAAGATGTCATACCGGACTTGCACTGTCGTTGCAGCTGGCACTGTTGAGTTCCTCAGATGTGCCAGGCACATGCATCACCACGTGTAATCCTCACACCAGGGTATATTATTGTTGCTCCTACTCTGACCTTTGTAAATCCTTCCTGGAATAAGGAAGGGAGATACAACATAGATGACCTTGTGAGGTAGAAAGTATCATCCTCATTTCAAGTGAAGTGTTGTGACCAGAATTCCTAGGTAGTAAGGGATTGAGGGGCAGTACTGCCATCGAAACAGGTCTCTCCTGCTCCCTGCTTTGCGCCACAGTTGCCTTGCTGTTTTGTCTGTGTTGCCTGGAATGCAGTTTCCTAAGATAGGAATGTGACAAGAGCCCTTGTGGGGAGGCGGAGACACAGTTTCCCTTCAGCTCTGTATAGATGCCACATTCCAGAAAGTGAGAAGAGAAGGAGAGATGAGAGGGGTGAATGGAAACAGAGGCCCATTTGGCAGTTGAAGCAGCATTTGGCACTGTTGGTGATCCTCTCCTTGAAAGTCTCATTCCTTGGCTTGGACCCTTGACCCATTTTGAGTCTCTTCTTTCTCTGCTTAATGTATTACTTAATATATTCTTAATACATAATACTTATAATACTTAATATATTAAGTATACTTGTACTTAATATATTCTTAATTATATAATACATATAAATAATATATATAAAATATGTTTGTGCACTTAAAGAAGATGAATAAAACACACACCCAACTACAGAAATAGAACATGATCAGTAACTTAGAAGCTCTTGAGGCCTCACTCTGGTCATGTCCCCAGCCTTCCCACTAGCAGTACTCTCGGTCTTTAATTTCATGCTAATCACTCCCTTGCTGTTCTGTATTAATCTACTATTTCTGTGCGTACCCCTAAATAGTATTTTATAGCATAACAGTATACTGTCTAGTTTTGCATGTTTCTGAACTTTATATATGTTACCGTATTCCGTGACTGGTTCTCTTCACTCAGCATCTTTTTTTTTTTTTTAACCATGCAGATTTATTTATTTATTTGTTTGTTTTATGGTAACACATACATAAAACTTGACCATTTTAACGATCAGTATTATGCTTTTGGGGAATCATTTTTGTTGTTGTTTGAGACTTTTCATCACTGTGTGGAATTCCGTTTTACTTAAACGTTATAGAATTTTTTTTTTAATGTATTTTTGGCTGCGTTGGGTCTTCGTTGCTGTGCGCTGGCTTCTCACTGCGGTGTCTTCTCTTGTTGCGGAGCACAGGCTCTAGGTGCGCGGGCTTCAGTAGTTGTGGCACATGGGCTCAGTAGTTGTGGCTCATGGGCTCTAGAGCACAGGCTCAGTAGTTGTGGTGCACGGGCTTAGTTGCTCCACGGAATGTGGGATCTTCCCTGACCAAGGCTCGAACCCGTGTCCCCTGCATCAGCAGGTGGACTCTCAACCACTGCGCCACCAGGGAAGCCCATTTCCCTTCTTTTTGATTACTCAAGTTTTATCCCCTACACGCAAACACAGTCCTTCTTATTTTTCTTCTATACAAATGTGGAAGCTTTATGTTGTTTCTCATTCCTTGGTGGAATTGATTACTGTGAGGTGAGCAACAAGGTAGACACCCTGCCTTTCACCTTAGAATGTCTCTCACAGTTTTCTTTCCACCCCACTGCCTGCCCTGGGTCATGTTCCTACTACCTCCTTCCGGACTATTGTAATAGGTGTCTCCTAATGCCTATAATCTCTCCTCCCTGACTCCATCCCTCACGTGGTCTCCAGTTTTCTTTCTCAAAGCACAGATATAATCAGGTTGCTTCCCTTCACACTTCTCTCTCCAGAGTCAGCCTGATAAAGTCCAGATTCCTTGGCATGGCATTTAAGGCCCTAACATACTTTTCTTGCTCCAGCCCCACAAACTCCATTCCATATCTTCCATATTAGCATACTTGAAGTTTCCAGAACGAATGCTGTACTTTTCCATTATATTTATTTAATCATAATATCCACTCCCCCATCACCTATGTCCTTTCCCCAGTCTCTACCTGTTCAAATCCTACTGATCCTTTAAAGGCCTGATCAGTCACCTGCCTCACTGCTTCTTACCTGATTCCCCAGTGGAGTTACTGTCTACCTCTCCTGCCCCTGCGTTACCAATGCAGTTCTGGCATTTTCAAATGACACAGCCTCTTGTGTCTGAAGATACACTGAGCATTTGCCTCCATTGCTAACATGTCTTTTCTCCCATTCAGATCTATGCCCTCAACAGAGTCATGACAGAACTGGAGCAGCAGCAGTTTGATGAGTTCTGTAAACAGATGCAGCCTCCTGGAGAGTGAGCTACCCCTGCGTTCACACTCGATGGAACCCTTTGGGAGGCTTTGTTTGTGTGTTACCAGTCTTAAGCTGAGATGGCCCATTTGGAGCCTTACACAACTGGACAAGAAGACATTTGTGTTATTCCTAAAACTGGATAAATTGGAACTTCCTATATCTAACTTACTTCACTAGTTCCTCTGATCTGAATTGGCCCATTGCTTGCTGAAGAGACTTGTTCTATTCTTCCAAGACAATAGATTCTTTTTTTTTTTAACTTTTTCTATTTTTTGAAAAAAACCTCAGTGTTTCTTGTGAAACTGTAAATCTCCAAAACTACAAATAAAATACTAATAAGATGTTTGTTTGCTCATACTTTAGGGTCAGGGTGCCTAGCCATGGAAGGTGGAGTCCAAAAGAACGTACTAGGCAGGCAAAGTTGAGGTGAGCAGAGAGGACCCTTTCTCCTTCAGGAGGAGAGCGGAGAGGAGAGGAGGGAGAGAACATGGCTGCTTCCAGATTTCATTCTTTCTGGGCCTAAAGCTCTGCAGACCCTCCAGACCCTAAGTGTTTAGCCACACGGGTATAAATATGTGGCCTCTGCTCCCAGATGAGCCACAGCTCAGGTTTAGAGGCTTGAAGCTAGCATTCCTGTCACCCTATGAATGAGGACAGTTAGTGGCAGGCTTTCACCAGCAGGGGAGGGGGAGTGAGATGCTTTGGGGTTTTCATTTTAATTTTTGGTTTTTCATTTTCATCTTTCACTTTATCAGGCCTAGAAGCAGAACACATATGGAAATGAGGCAGTTCGCTCAGCGAGGGCACAAGAGCCAACACTGCCACCTCCGTTAGTCTCCACACTGGAACTACCTGTATTTTCCCTAGTGGTGCTGGGAATATCTCCAGCAATTCCCATCTCCTTTGTCTCCCTGCTACTCTGAAGTCACTGAGAATTCTGTTCCCATTGCTGTGTTTGTTTTAGGAATAAACTGCAGAGTTAAGGAGCTTACTATCCCTGTGGAGAATGTGTTTTGAGAGCCTAAGTTATAGTCAAGGATTACCTCTACATAGATTATCCCCATAAGTAGTAATTAGGTTCTATAGGATCCTACTGAATTTGGGTTGAATGCAGATTTTTCAGTTTTGTGTTTTGGAGAAATGGGGGTTTGGAGTAAGCTGTCATCATAAACCTAAGGAAATGATGTATTAGTATGCTAGAAAGAGCAGTTTTTGGAGTCAGATGACTTAGGGTCAAGTGCCATTTTTACTGCATTGGATGTTATTGACCTCTCCAAGCCTCACTCTTCTCCCATCTGTGTAATGGAATAATATTTTCTTCTTCTCAAGATCATCCATTGAGAAGTAAGATAATGTATGTAATAACTACTCAGTAAATATTACTTCCCTTCCCAACTACCTTACTTCATGGGATATGTTTCAAATTTCAAATAACCAATTAATACATGAGCATTGGTTGGAAAGATTCTGATCCTTAGTTGGGAACTGCTTGTATTAACATGTCGCAGCCCTGGATATAGTTCATCCTAGAGAAATTTTCTAGTATTGCAAACTGTAGGTGGTTGTAAAATCAATTGAATAAATTGTGACCAGCTTTTCATTTTAATGAAATAATAGATTGTAAAATATCACATGTGGTAAGGATATTGTTTCATGAAGCTTTTGTTTCAGCTTTCAGTTTTTCACCATTGAGCATAATGTTAGCTGTGGGTTTGTCATATATGCACTTTATTATGTCAAGGTACATTCCTTCCATACCCACTTTATTGAGTTTTTATCATAAATGGGTGTTGAATTTTGTCAAATGCTTTTTCTGCATCTATTGAGATGATCATATGGTTTTCATACTTCATTTTGTTAATGTGGTATTGCACATTGATTGCTTTGCGGATGTTGAACCATCCTGGCATCCCTGGGATAAATTCCACTTGATCATGGTGTATGATCCTTAATGTATTGTTGTATTTGGTTTGCCAATATTTTGTTGAGGATTTTTGCATCTATGTTCAGTAGTGATACTGGTCTGTAATTTTCTTCTTTTGTGTTTTCTTTGTCTGGTCTTGGTATTAGGGTGATGTGGGCCTTGTAAAATAGTTAGGAAGTGTTCCCTCCTTTTCAACTATTTTTTGGAATAGTTTGAGAAGGATAAGTATTAATTCTTTGAATATTTTGTAGCATTCACCTGTGAAGCCATCTGGCCCTGGAATTTTGTTTTGGGGGAGGTTTTTGATTACTGTTCAATCTCTGAACCAGTGATCGATCTATTCAGATTTTCTGTTTCTTCATGATTCACTCTTGGAAGACTATATGATTCTAAGAATTTATCCATTCTTTCTAGGTTGTCCAATTTGTTGATGTATAGCTGATCATGATATTCTCTTCTGATCCTCTGTACTTCTGTGGTATCTATTGTTATGTCTCCTCTTTCATTTCTGAGTTTATTTATCATTACCTTCTCTCTTTTTTTCTTAGTGAGTCTAGCTAATAGTTTGTCAATTTTGTTTATCTTTCAGAGAACCAGCTCTTAGTTTCATCTTTTCTATTGTCTTTTCAGTCTCTACTTCATTTATTTCTGCTCTGATCTTTAATATTTCCTTTCTTCAGTAGACTTTGGGCTTCATTTGTTCTTCTTTTTCTAGTTCCTTCAGGTGTAAGGTTAGAGTGTTTGAGATTTTTCTTGTTTCTTGAGGCCGGCCTGTATTACTGTAAACTTCGCTCTTAGTACCACTTTTGGTGCATCTCATAGGTTTTGGTATGTCAAAATTTCACCTTCATTTGTCTTCAGATAATTTTTTATTTTTCCTTTGATTTCTTTGTTGACCCAATAGGTGTTCAGTAGCATGTTGTTCAGTCTCCACATATTTGTGATTTTTTTCCCCACTTTTTTTCTTGTAGTTGATTTCTAGTTTCATAACATTGTTATCAGAAAAGATGCTTGAGAAGTATGTTTTTGAAATCTTGGCCTTCCCACTTGTTCCTAAGATCTGTTATATGTTAGAATATTTTATTTACTTATTTATTTAATTTTATAACATATTCTATTTTAGTTCTGTTTTTTATTTTGATTCCTGACTAAGAAAGTAAAGACATTGAATGGTTAGCATTAGCATCCTGAGACCCCAGAGCCAGAGTAGAAGTGTAGCCTTACTTTCATATAGGTAGAAGGAAGCACATGTCCCTCTGTTAAGTCAAGAGGCTCTTAGCTGACCTATAACTATCCTCATATTGCTAACCTAAACTTTTTTATGAGGCAATGTAGTATGACTATTATTGTTATAAACAAAGTAAAATTTATACAATCAAATGTGTATTATCCCGTTCAAAGCAGTCCTCTTGGAAGTCTACATATTTTAGCTCTGCTGCTGTGGCTCAAAATGGACATGGAAATCCTCTTTCAGAATTGCATCTTTTTCCTTTGAATGTAGTTCAAGTTTTAGATATAGCCAAAAATCATTTGAGGCCAAATCTGATAGCTAATGTGGTTTTGGTTTAAGAAGAGGACATCATTGGCTAATATTGAATAGTAGGTTTTTGGACTAAATTTAGTTGGTTCAGAGTAAAATAAGTATTTTTTGAGTACCTACTATGTCCAGGCACTGTGCTAGGTTCTGGCCTCTAAGAGCTTATGTGAAGACATTTCTCGACCTGGAGTTCCTAAAATATTTTGATGAAGGATAGCATCAGTGAAATGAGGGTTCAGCATTGAAGGACATCACACTGAAATGTCTGAGCCCATGTATATTTGTAAGATTCTTACTACATTATAGTAACCTTTTATATAACTCACTAGAATGCACAACCAAATCAATTCATCAACAAAGTAAATGTTTTTGAGTGTGGGGCACTGTGGCAGGCAGCAGAAATATGAAAATGTAAACTGAAGGAGCTTAAAATCTAGTGGGAAACAGACATATTCATCTAACCATGAAAAAAATACAAATGATATAACAGAGATACAAACAGAAAGCCGTGGAGAAGAGGGTGCTGTCTGTTCCTTTAGAGTCAAATCATAGCAATGTGGACTTCATTGGACTTTTATTTTTCATTTAATTTTAGATTTACTGCATATTTGCCATATAGTTTGTTCTGCAAACTTCAAGAAGTTAGACCCGAGGTAAAGGTGCTCTGGTGCCCTAGTTGAGGAAGGGGTGGAACTAGCCAATAATCTGGTTCACCACCTGGAGATGGAAAGTCCAGAGGCGGTGCTGGGGGCATGGCTTTCAGTGGGCCTGAGTTCTTCGTGAGGTGCCACTTTAGGGCTCCATACAATTTTATTTCTATTCAATTTGGATTTTAGAATATGAAATTCCCTTTGAATATCTAGAGTTTAGTATTTTAGAGCTTAGGCAAAGAACACATAATGAGATCCTGGAGACCAGACGATGCCCTCAAGATGCCATTGTGTCTAATCTCTAAACAAAGCAAAAGGCAGAAGCTTTGATTGTGGAAATATGGAATTTTAAGTTACAAAATCCTACACACAAATTGGGCAACGTGATTGTCCTGCTATCAGCTCCGCTCTACAGAGCCAGAGTCTGTAAATTTAAGAAATGGCGTTAGTAAGCCCCACCTCACCACTGGAGTAATTACATTCAGGCAGGACCAAGGTGGAGGCTATACCAACTCTGAAGGGTTTCACTCATTTTCAAGGGACCAACCTGAGTGCACAAGTTCACCCATCTGGTAACAGGGATGGAACTCAAGCCCAGCCCAAATTTAGCTTGGAAAAAATTCTGTTCTGTATGACATAAACAACTCTTGTCCCCAAGAGATTCAGAACCCTGAATAAAGAGGAAGAAGTATATAGGCTGCTGGCCCTACTGTGGGTTGCTGTGGTTCAAGGCAACATGTATCTAGCACATGCACAACATAGGGACAAGGAAACGTTTAGTAAGGGTAAGGCGAGGCTTGGCCCAACATGCTGGCAGAAACCCCACAGAGGCCAGCGGGAGTGGGTAAGGCTGTTTAGTATCTTCGGTGCTGCAGCTTAAGACATGCTGCCTTGCCCCACAGAGCATCTGGAAAGAAGATGTAGGAGAGTGACCACATCAGGCAGTAAAAAGCAGTTAGTGACAATGGAGACAAAAACACCATGATGACACCTGGAAGAAAAAAGGCAAACACTCAATTTTTATGAAGCTGTCTTATGTGTATTTTCCACCCTCTACTTCCCATTCCCATCTTTCCAGCCTTCAGTTTTTACCCACAGAGCCTAAGACACTAAAACCAATGACACATGATCCCTGCCTTTGCAGAGTTTGTCCCTGTGTTAACTAGACAATTACAATCTAATGCAATCTCAGGCTCCATTTTGTCAAATTCAGATCAGAAGTCAGTTTTAGCCAAGAATAAATTTGAGCTGCCCAGATCTCTTGTTAGAAAAAAAAAAAAAAAAAAAAAAGGAAAAAAATATATTCCTAATTGTTTCAAGTTTAACATGAGATAAGGGTCAATAAAATATTTTACGCATGCAGAAAAGAGTTAACATAGCAGGCCTGAGACTGCTGTCCTTAGAAAGGCCTGCTTGCAAGGTGGGCCTGGAAACTTGAATAGTAAACAGTTCCCTACACTGACACTTTTAATATTCTGACTGCCTAAGACAGTTGGTTTTATTACCCCCCAGAATACAGATTTGTTGGTTTTCCTGCCTCCTCTGGAATGGAAATGCATGGGTGATCCTGTAATGGATACTGCTGTGATGTAGTAGAATGAACATGGGATTTGGAGTCCCAAGACCTGGATTTAGAAAAGTCCATACTTTGCCACTTATCAGCTCTGTGACCTTGGGCAAGTCACCTAACTTTTAAAAGCCTGTTTATTACCTTAAGAGAGGAATAATAATGCCTCTCACCCTCTGTCATAATGAGGTTGAATGGGTAATGTGTGAAAGAAATTTATGGAAGTACTACAAACGTGAGATGCTATTCTTCCCCTTTAACGTTGTTGCAGAAGTCTGGTGAACAAGTAACAATGTGAGATTTAATAGCAGAAGCTAGCCCCAACACAGGGCCAGTTTAGATGACAGGTGAGTTTAGCTTTGCATGCTTCAAAGTTGACCAAACCAACTTTGTCCCTGTGTTACCGTATCAAACTCAATTACAAATGTCAACCAAAATCCCTACCAACCTGACTGTGGTAATACTTTTTTTTTTTTTTTTTTTTTTGCGGTATGCGGGCCTCTCACTGTTGTGGCCTCTCCCGTTGCGGAGCACAGGCTCCGGACGCACAGGCTCAGCGGCCATGGCTCACGGGCTTAGTTGCTCCGCGGCATGTGGGATCTTCCCGGACCAGGGCACGAACCCATGTCTCCTGCATCGGCAGGCGGATTCTCAACCACTGCGCCACCAGGGAAGCCCTGACTGTGGTAATACTTTGATGGAAATGCAATTCACATGAATTAACTATGTCACTTTGACATTTATGCCAAATCTCTTCACTTCCACCGCAACCAACACCTCTCATCTGACAAAAAGCTGGTTTTCCTACTTTTAGTCTTAGGCTCCTACAATCTATTCTCTTCATTACAGTCCAAGTGATCATTTAAAACTGTGGCTCAGAAATCTCTTCAAAGGCTTCTCATTTGCCTACAGGATCCAGTCCCCAATCCTGCCCAGTCTGCTCACTTCGCTGGCCTCAGTCTGTCACAAGCCCTCTCTCAGCAAGTCCAGCCACACTGGTGCCCTAATGCATCCAGCTGTTCTTGCCTCAGAGCATTCAAAAATTGTTTCCTTTTCTGAGCCATCCTTCCCACCCCTTGGCCAATCATCTTGCAGTTTTCATGTATTTTAAATTTTTTTCCAGTGTTATCGAGATATCATTGACCTAGAGCATTGTTATTAGTCCAAGGTGTAACAACAATGATTTGATACTTGTATATATTGCAACATGATAACCATAATAAATTTACTTAATATCCATCACCTCACATAGTTACACATTTTTTCCCTGTGATGAGAACTTTTGAGATCTACTCTCTTAGCAACTTTCAAAAAGCCAATACAGTATTGTTAACTGTAGCCACCATGCTGTACATTACATGCCCAGAACTTATCTTGTGACTGGAGTTTTTGCCTTTTGACCACTTTCACCCAGATTTCGTTTAAATGTCACCTCCGTAAGGATCCTTTCCCATCCTTAAAGCATTCCAGTCTAAATTAGGTCACCCTCTGATGCCCTCTGATAGCACCCTATAGTTTCACAACACATCAAAACTATATATTTTTAGTTATTTCTGCCATGATTTGTTTGGTGTCTGTCTCCCCTATCGGACTGTAAAATCCTGAGGCAGGAAGTATTTGTCTGGTTTACCGAGTTGATTCCTAGTGACTGACGTATGGTCAGTGTTCCTTAAATTTCTATTGAACTTAGTGACATCCAACAAATATTCATTGAGCATCTACTATGTGATTGGCACAATCCTAGGTACTAGGAATTATAGCACAAATAAAAAAGAGTCTTCTATGGGCAGGGCAGGTTTAGTGTGTATAGACAGCAAACAAGTAAATACACATCAGGTGATGATAAATTCTATGGAGAAAAGTAAAGCAGGGTGAAACAGAGAGGGAATGTGGGGACTAGGTACAGGGTGGCAATGAGCAACAGTGATAATAAATGATCACTAGTGACTTTTTTTTTTTTTTTTTTTTTTTTTAATGTATGTGGGCCTCTCACTGTTGTGGCCTCTCCCGCTGCGGAGCACAGGTTCCGGACGCGCAGGGTCAGCAGCCATGGCTCACGGGCCCAGCCGCTCCGCGGCATGTGGGATCTTCCCGGACCGGGGCACGAACCCATGTCCCCTGCATCGGCAGGCGGACTCTCAACCACTGCACCACCAGGGAAGCCCACTAGTGATATTTAAGAGCAGTATTTTCACTCACCTCCCAGATAGACCATTTTTTTCCAGTTCTCAGACTCCAGGATTTCGTCATGTGGGTAGTAGCTCTGGTCCATCATGAATAGTATCATGAGTGAGGCCATGCAAGAGAGAATGAATGTGTTGCCTTTGGTCAGGAGGGAGGTGGAGGCCAAAACACAGGAAGCATAGGGGCAGGGTAGACCCTTGTATGTGAAGGGAACGCCTGCAGGGAAAGAAAAGATGGGGTTTGCTACTTCCCACTGCTCTAAAGCACCCACCAGAGGAAGCTCTTCTCTCTTTGGGTCTTCCCTGCCCCACATTCCAAATCCCCTAATCCCAGGGCAGTGGCCAGCCATGAAGCACTTAGTTGTTTAGAGATGATGTGTGGGTTTTGCACTGGATCCTCAAGGTAAAGCAGGCAGCTAGGACCAGGCCTATGCCTTGGCCCCTAGGAAGCCTCTGTAGAAGGGTCCTTTGAGATCTTTCTGTCTGCATCTGCAATCCCTTGCGTTGTGACCTTAGGCAAGGTAATTATCCTCACCAGAGTTCAGTTTCTCCATCTGTTATGGGAAACTGGAGTATGACCTCTAGTTCTAGAGTCTGTGAATTCATATGCTCCATCCAAAGGTCACCCTACAAGAAAAAGGCACAGCTGGTTCAAGAACCAAGGGTTCCCACCCCCTAGAACAGGTCTCTGCCAATGCAGCCTGCAGTCTTCAGTGGGCCTACAGCAGGGGAGAAGGAAGGAAGGGGGTCTCCATAAAAGGAAGGAAAGGAGTCAATTACTGCACCTCACGCTTCCGGCATCCAACAGCTTCTCACCTCCATGGTTCCCTACCCTCAGCCATAAGGCTGGCTTCCACTCACCAGTTGAATAAAAACAGAGGCGGACTGAAATAGCCAACACATAGATGATGGCCAGGAACCCGTTCAGAGGCCCATCCACGCCTAGAAGCAGGGCTGAGGCCAGGCCAAAGGTGGTGAAGACAGCAAAGTCATTCAGCTCGGCTCCTGCTCCAGAAGGCCAAGGTTAGAAGAACTTACACTCATATGTCTTATACCTTAGTCCCCTCTAGAGGGGGAGCTGGAGTGAGGACAAGCAGGACCCTGTTTGTCAGGTCCCTGAGGGGCCAGATGGCAACAGCTGCTCCCCACGTGGCCTGTTGATCAAAGACTAGGATCTCCTTCTGGCTCTGCTTGAAACTGACCACATGGCCTTAGACAAGTCTTTCCCTGTCTAGGTCTTAGTTTTCCCATCCTTTAACATGCAAGGGTTGGACCACAATTGGGAACAAATTGATAAGCTGTGGAACCCTTTTTTTCAAGCAAAATCTTGCATGGGAATATCTTGTCATATTTTAAACCAGCAGCTCTGCTTGGGCTAATTTTTCATTTCCCCACTCCCCCGTGACCAAAACCACCACTCCCACTCCCAGATCCACCCTGAGGAGGGAGATGGGGCAGATAAGCCCACTGAAGGCCAGGACAAAGACAGCCAGTGATCAATAAGCGAACAAGCAGAGGAGCTAGATCTAGACTGTGGGGCTCACAAACTCCTGTTCAGGGGCTGCTTCTGCTACACTCAGAGGGATGTGAACAGGAATGGTGACTCAGGGAAGCCTGCTGTATTTCAGAGGATGGAGCAGCTGACCTGAATGGGTACTCCTGGGGTCAGGGATTATGAGTCTGAGGCCTGGACTCACCTGATGTGCAGCAGATGTTGAGGTGTCTGGTCATTGCCCCGATAGCCATGTCTAATAGAAAGCTGACCAAAAGCATCCAGGAGGCACAGGGGGACTTCCTAAAATGCAGGCCAGCAGGCCCCAAAGGGCGGCTCTTTCATAGTCTCCACTGGACTCCACCCACCTCCCACTATATGCTTCCCACACACCCCTACGTGTTCCCACACTCACATCCTTTCTGATATGTGCTGCTTTACACACACACACACACACACACACACACACACACACCTCTCACACATATCTATATCCCTTCCATACTATCATTCTCAACCAACAGTCTTAAAGGGGTGCCCTCAACCCCCTCGGTAATCACTAAGGTCCCTTTCAATTCTAAATTCCAGGCACATTCAGTGGCAAGGGGGGTCCTAGGCCTTAGTCCAGCCTCTACAACCATCTCAGATAAACCACTCCTCCTTCCTAGGTCTCTGTTCCTCCACCTATAAAATGAGGGGTTTGTACCAAATGATTCATTTAATAGGTATAGGCCTATTTAGATGATCTGTTTCTCCTAGTGTGAGTTTTGGTAGCTTGTATCTTCTAAGGAGTTGGTCTGTTTCATCTAGGCTATCAAGTTTGTGGGCATAGAGCTGTTCACCATATTCCTTTACTATGCTTTTAATGTCCACGTAATGATTCCTCCACTTTCATTTCCGACACTGGTAATTTGTGTCTTGTCTTTTTTTTGGTTAGCCTGGCTAGAGGTTTATCAATTTTATTGATCTTTTCAAAGAACCAGGTGTTGGTTTCATTGATTTTTAAAAATTGATTTCTTGTTTTCAATTTCATTGATTTCTGCTCTAATTTTTATTATTTCTTTCCTTCTGCTTACCACTGATTTAATTTGCTCTTCTTTTTCTAGTTTGCTAAGGTGGAAGCTTACATAATTGATTTTAGATCTTCCTTCTTTTCCATTTTTTCTAAGACTTTATTTTTTTAGGGAAGTTTTAGGTTTACAACAAAATTGAGAGGAATACAGATTCCCATATACCCCTTAGCCCCACATATGCATAGCCTCTCCCATTATGAACATCACTCACCAGAATGGTGCATTCTGGCCTTGGTACATACCAAGAATGAACCTACACTGACACACTGTAGTCACTCAAAGTCCATAGTTTACCTTAGGGCTCACTCTTGGTGTTATACATTCTATGGTTTTAGACAAAAGTATAATGATATATATCCATCATTATAATATCATATAGAGCATTTTCACTGTCCTAAAAATCCTCTGTGCTCTACCTATTTATGTCCTCCTCAACCTCTCTGGAAACTACTGATCTTTTTATTGTCTCCACATTTTTGGACACATATTTTCTCCATATTTTCTTTTCCAGAATGTCATATAGTTGGAGTCATATAATATGTACCCTTTTTGGATTGGCTTCTTTCACTTAATAATATGCATTTAATGTTCCTCCATGTCTTCTTAGGGCTTGATAGCTCATTTCTTTTTAACACTGAATGATATTCCATTGTCTGGATGTACCACAATTTATTTATCCATTCATCTACTGAAGGGCATCTTAGTTGCTTCCAAGATTTGGCTATTATGAATAAAACATCATAAACATCCAAGTACAGGTTTTGAACGTAGTTTTCAATTCATTTGGATAAATACTAAGGAGTATGACTGCTGGATTATATGGTAAGAGTATGTTTAGTTTTGTAGGAAACCACCAAACTGTCTTCCAAAGTGGCTGTACCATTTTGCATTCCCACCAGCAATGAATGAGAGTTCTTGTTGCTCCACATCCTCAGCAGCATCTGTTGCTATCAGTGTTCTGGATTCTGGTCCTTCTAATAGGTGTATAGTGGTATCTCATTGTCATTTAATTTGCATTTCCCTGATGATATATGATGTGGAATATCTCTTAATATCTCTGGATATCTTCTTTGGTGAGGTGTCTGTTAAGATCTTTGGGTTTTTTTATCTGGGTTGTTTTTTAATTTTTTTATTGGGTTCTTTTTTTATTGGGTTGTTTTCTTATTGGGTTTTTAATTGGGTTGTTTTCTTATTGATGAGTGTTAAGCTTTGTATATCTTGGACTGTAGTTCTTTATTGGATGTATTTTTGCAAATATTTTCTCCCAGTCTGTGGCTTGTCTTCTAGTTCTCTTGATGTGGTCTTTTACAGAGCAGATTTCTTTTCTAATATATGCATTAAATGCTATAAATTTCCCTCTAAGTACTGCATTCACTGCATGTCACAAATTATGATAAGTTGTATTTTCACGTTCTTTTAGTTCAAAATATTTTTTAAAAATTTCTCTTGAGACTCTTTTTTTTGCGGTACACGGGCCTCTCACTGTTGTGGCCTCTCCCGTTTCGGAGCACAGGCTCTGGACATGCAGGCTCAGCGGCCATGGCTCACGGGCCCAGCCACTCCGCTGCATGTGGGATCTTCCTGGACCAGGGCACGAACCTGTGTCCCCTGCATCGACAGGCGGACTCTCAACCACTGTGCCACCAGGGAAGCCCAAGACTCCTTTTATTATCTATGTATTATTTAGAAGTGAGTTGTTTAACCTCCATGTATTTTGGAATTTTCTAGTTATTTTTCTGTTATTAATTTCTAGTTTAACTCCATATGGCCTGAGAGCATACTTTGTATGATTTCTATTTTTTTAAATTTGTTAAGGCATGTCTTACAGACCAGACTGTGGTCTATCTTGGTGAGCTTGAGAAGAATGTGTATTCTGCTACTGTTGGATGAAGTATGCTATAAATATCAATTAGATCAAGTGGATTGATGGTGCTGTTCAATTCAACTATATCCTTACTGATTTTCTGCCTGCTGGATCTATCAATTACTGATAAAGGAGTATAGAAATATCCAACTATGATAATACAGTCTTCAGTTTCTGCTTGTTATATCAGTTTTTGTCTCATGTATTTTGATGCTCTGAATGATTTCTAAGATATCTTTCAGACCCTATATTCAAGGATTCTATGTTTCTTTCCAGTACATGCTCCCAAACTCCTCTGAAATCAGCTACCACAATCTCAGACCAAACTGCCCTAGGAGGCCATACACAAGTCGACACCCTGAGTGCAATGCTTGGGTGGCCCAGCAGAAGCAAATAGAGAGCCTGACCCCAGACCTCAGCTGTTCCCAAACAACCTTAGTATTTCCTTTGTTTAGACCCATACCTATGTGTCTAAAGGGAATTGGGCCCACCATTATGGCATAAAAACTACACTCCCAGAAGATTAGGTTGAACTATGAAGATAGCGATTTTTTGCTGCAGGTATGCCCCACTTTATGAGACCCCAAAAACCCAGACTTAGAGAATCATATAATTTTCAAACTGGAAGGGAACTTAAACATAATCAGCTAAAATCCTCTTATTTTATGGTTGAGAAACAGATCCAGAGAAGTCACTTGCTCATGGTTATAAAGAATCAGATTAGGAGTATGTTATTTACATTATAAAGGACTTATCTTTAAAGAGCTGATTTCCCAAAGCCAATGAAACATGATTCAATTTATAGAAACATAATTTGCCTACAGCTTTTTTGGGGGGGGCCATATACATGTCTCAGAGTTTCCAGAACAGTGCTAATTTCAAATATTCTGCCAGATCATATGCTCTAATTTAAGAATCAAAAAAATTTAATGGTAGCCTGCCTACCCAAGGATTGTGCAAAGGCTACCAGAACAGAAATCTCAAAACCTCTTGATTTTCTCATAGAAACCATTCTAGATTGCCATAGCTGGAAGGAACTATAGAGATCACAGTGTGAGCTGCTTGTTTTAAAGATGGAGAAACTGAGGCTCAGGATATGACCTAGCTAAGGTCGCATATCAGGCTGGTGGTAGAACTGAAGCTAGGATCTTGACCCCTTGACTCCCAACCTACTGCGCTTTCTCCTGCCCCCAGTTGATCTGTACGCCTCAAAGCCTGGCTCTCTAGACTCCCCACTCCCTCCCTCATGCCATTGGCTCCAGCTTTTGGCTAAGAGCCTGCTGGGCCCCAGACCTACTTGCAGAAACTGCAGAAGATGGAGAAGAGCCCCAGGATCATGTTGGCCAGGGACAAGGCACTGGCAACATCCTTCCAGGAAAATTCATTCATCTGGGCGTGGCTCTGCTCTTTGGTCAGGAAGAAACTGGTGTGCTGACCTGGGGCCCAGGGGAGAGGGACAAGGGGTTGTCAAGGTCAAAGAGTCCCAAAAGAGGCTCCCAGGGACCCAGTAGCTCCTGTTCCCCTACATCTCATCCCAGAGCTGCACCCTCCCAAACATGGTTTCACTGGCTGGAATCAGGGAGACTGCAGGTAGATGGAGGACACCCAGGAGGTAAGACAAAGGTGCTGAAGATGAGCACCTGGGGAAGTTCAATAGCAAAGTGAGTGAACCAGAACGACCATAGCTTCCACCCCTCTCTGACTACACCCCTTTCCCTACAGCACAGACCTCCCTCTAGCCCATACACTGACCCTCCTCGCACTCCCATGGCCCAGGGTCCAAGGGGTATGTGCCCTTCCCCCATCTGACAGATGAGCCCTTGTCATAGAGACCTTTATCATAAATGAGCCCTCCTTTTTTCTTTCTTTCTTTTTTTAATTATAAAGCTACTTTTAATACTTTGGAGTGAGCCCCACAGGAACAAAAACACTGGGAAGGGGTAACCCCCTCACCCCCAGGAGTGGCCCAGGGGGAGAGAGGCCACCTGACGGGAAGGAAGCACAAAGGGCCCGCTGCAGACTCAAGGCTCCTTTGTCCCGGAGGCCACGGAGGCCACGCTCACACCCTCAGAAGGGCAGGGCTGTGGCTTGAGATGCCCCAGGCGTCAACAGGGGAAGAGATGAGCAACAGAAAATGAATATGGACAGCACTAAATAGTTCTCATGGCACTTTCACCACATTCTCTCTTCTGATCCTGACAACCTTAGGAGATGGTGCTATAATTCTCCCCGTGTCACGAATGAGGGAACTGAGGTCCTGAGAAATGGAGGTATTTGCTCAAAGTCACACATTAGGTGAGTAGAATCAATCCCTTCTGTTTGATTCTAAATCTGGTGCTTCTTACGGGGGCATAATCTCAGCAGGAGGAGGTCTGTGGGGTAGGAGGTTTGTGCAGGCAATGAGGGAGCTCAGATGGCCAGTCTGGCTGGGCAGCTACAGCCTCCCCGTGCAGGAGCAGGCCCTGCCCAGGCCTCCTCCCTTCCCTCTGCCTCTCTCAGCAGCAGGGAATCAGCTGGCCCTGGCCATTTTCACAGTCCCTCTGTGTCTGTTTTCCCTCTAAGACCAAACATGTGCACTCCTTACACATAAACTGTCTGTGAAACTTTCTTTTGGAGAAAGAGCCCCAGCGTTCTCTGAAACAGGGAGGCCCCACTGGTTGTAAACACACTACCCACAAATAGCAATCCTGCAGGTGAGTAAAATGTACAAGTTCCAAGGTGTTTTCTCATTTAATCCCCACTCATTTTCGAGGTGAGGAAGCTGAGACTCTGCCTCCATACAGCCCCTCTGTACAGCCCCAGGTCCTTCTGGTCTGGGCAAGAGCTAAGATAAATCATGGTCCTTTCCCATAAATACTGCCACCAGTATGTCAGAGGTTGAGAGGGGGCCGGACTTGGAATGTGGGGCTGGGAGTTTATCAGGCAGCACGGTGGAGCTAACTGCTCCCATAGGCCAGCTTCGTTCACCAAGGGGTATCAGTAGCTACAATGCCAAAGCCACTGGGACTCCTGAGACCTTGTCATGCCAGGTCCCCTCAAAACCTAAGACAGGAAGCAATGCTAGTCCGAGAAATCTGGGATGGGAGGGGGGCAAAGGATTGGATGCCTGCTCCCTCCCTATCAACCCTTCCCTCCTGGTCTGTCTTGAGTCTCAAGGCTGACCCAAGCAAGACCAAGCGCCTCTGTTCCAGCCTAGTCTGCACCTGGAAGAGCAGCATCCCAGCAACTCATAGGCAGTCAGCAGATACCTGGGGTTTGTCCATCAAGTGTGAGACATACCTCATCTATACTACCACACGGTTTGTTTTTTTTTAATTAATGTGCAATTAATTGTCTACTATAGTATCTCATTCACAAAGCACTTTCACCTCTATGGTTTCCAATGGCCCTGTGAGGTCTGCCAGGTAAGGCAAAGAAGACTCAGAGAGGGGAAGAACCTTGTCCAAGGTCACACTGGAAGTGGCAGAACAAGACTTCCAACTTCACCATAAGTGTTCTTTCCTGTGTACTCTGCTGTCTACCAACCAACAGGACTGATCGTAGTATTCGTTGTAAGCTCAGACTGAGCGAGGTGCTGGGGAAAGCCCTTGGTCCCTGCCTGGACCATGGAATTTACAGTCTGTTCAGGAAAACAAGACTCATGCATGCCTGTGGAGACTTATAGACAGTTCAGGGTGGTAACTCATCTTAACAATGGGAAAACTGAGGTTTCAGAACAGTTAAGCAACTTGTTCCAGCAAATGGTGGAGCCGGAATTGGAACTGGGCCTCCTCTTTCCCAATTAAAAGCCATTTGCCGCACAGGCCCCAGGTATGGAAGGATGTGGAGCTGAGAGTAAGAGCTGTTGAAATTTGGAGAAAAAAGGAAAAATCCATCCATTCAGCAAACACTTGGTCTTGGGACAGAGAAGATTGAGATCTGGTCTGGTCTCTCAAAAAGCTCAGAGGTATTCAACCCTGCACAGAAGAGGAGGTGACAAGGCTGCTGAGGGAGCACAGAAGAGGGCCCCCGCCTGTCAGGGGGCTCAGACGAGGGGGTCAGAGCTGAGGCCTTGCCCAGCAGTGGCCTGCAAGACTAGCTCACGTCACTCCCCAGCTCCCCGGAAGCCATCAGTGGCTCCCCAACACCCTCAGGAGGAGTCCAGCTCCTTCATGTGGTATGCAAGTCCTTCGTGACAAAGCCCTGCTCGACTCTCAGCCTCCTCTCTTCATTGCCCCTCGACCCCTTCTCTGCCCTCCTCTGGTCTTGGGTTGGGTGGTGGGCCTCTTTGGGAAGCCTGACACCCCCTCAAGTCTTGAGCTGCTCCTCCCCTGCACTGCCACATCTCCTTGTGCTCGCCGTGTGACACTTGGCGCTCTGTATTGGCACCGCCTATGTGGTCTTCCTTCTCTACTAGAAGGGAAGGAACTTGAGTGCCAACCGAGGTCCCCTGTGCCCTGCATGAGGCCTGACAATAGAAGTTGTTCAATGATTGTTAAATTAATAGAGCACTCTGGTGCTTGCCCGAGATCCTCTCCCTGCACGGAATCACTCAAAGCCTGTCTTGTCTGTCCTGTGAGAAGCCTTCTCAAGTGAACAATCCAGCCCCTCAGCACACCCAGCAACTACCCAACGTTTACAATCTTCATTTGCCCGTGCCTGCGGGTTCTGGGCACGCTCAGGAGGCTGGGGTTCTGGTAGGGGGGGCAGATGTGTGTAGGGACGGCGACGGCAGTGTGGCAACTCTTTGTTGGACAAGGGGTTGTCCGGTTGCTGAGGGTGTCCAGGGAAGACTAAGTCTGGGGTGGGGGCAGGGGAAGGCTTGGCCAATGTGATATTTACGGAGGGTCTCCGGGCATAAACAAAAGGGGGTGCTTCCTGGCAAAGGAAATTGCAAGGGCTTAAGCCCAATGGGGAGGCTGGGTTCCAGGGAGACAGGGGTGCCGGGAGGCAAAGCCGGCAAGGAGGCCACAGTTGTGATAGCTGCTGTGACCTTGCCTTGCCGCTGTGGACAGGCAGTGATGTTTATTTGGTAAGGGGGTGTCTTGATCAGATGTGGGTTGGGGGTGGAGGGTGGTCTCGAGGGCAGAGGCTGAAGAAAAGGAAACCAGCCATGAGACTGGTGAGTGAGGAGAACGAAGTGAGCGAGCAGAAATGTCCGACTTTGGGGCTGCTAGCGGAAGAAGAGGGGAGAGTTGCGTGGGACTCGGCGATTTCTCAGGAGAGGCGAGGCGTGGCGAAGTCGGTGCTGCCTTGCCGGGAAACCCGCGCAGCGTTGGAGCGAGAAGGCTCCAGGCGGCGCTCCCCCGCGGGCGGTGAGCCACGAGCACAGCCCCTCGGGTTAGAAACGCCCCGCACCCACTGGCCGCCCCCACTCCATTCCGCCACCCTAGAGGCCAACAGCCCAACAGGGAGCCGGCCTCCTCCCGACGCCGTTCTGTCCGAGCTGGAGACACCGGCGCTCCCCTCCTCGCCCCTCCCCTGCCTGCTGTGCCGCGTCGGTCCTGGACGACAGCGACGGCGACGACGCCCAGGCGAAAAGATGGAAGAGACGGAGCCGGGGCTGGGCGCCCGCGCTTCGGAACAACTCCTTCCCCCCAGGGCAGTGGTCGCCGACAGCACCCTGGGGGAGGCTCGTGCGACGCTGCGGCTGCTTACCTGGGGACCAGACATTCTTAGATGGGGTGGGGGCCCGCACTCCTTCCCCGCTTCCTGGGCGGTGGAGAGGGGCCAGCCCAGGAGAGGGGGAGCCGCGCTGTCCCAAGCCTCTCACCCATCCCCCACCCCCGCTGTTAGCTCACAATCCCCGAGGGGCAGGGGAGGGGCCACGGGGCTTTAGTTGGCAGGAAGAGCTTGCCGGGGAGCCCTAGGTCTTAAAGCGGCGCGGAAGGGGAATGGAGGGATCTGAGAGGAGGGCACTAGTCTAACATGGGGAGCGTGGACAGGCTTGGCAGGCGAAGAGACCAGAGTGCACGGCGTGTGGCAGGGAGGTGGGCTGGAAGGGAGTTGCGGGGAGATAAGGCTGTAAAGGGATGCTGGGGTCCAGACTGTGAAGGGTCCCTAGAATGTAAGCCCCCTCCGTGGGCAGGGCTTTTGCTGTGCTTGGTGCACGGCTGTATCTTTGTGCCTATAAGAACGCTTAGGCATAAAGTACATCCCCCAGCCCCCATACTTGCTGGATCAATGACAAGCTGAGTAGCTGACACTCAGTCCTGAAAATAGGAAATTTTAAGTAGGGAAGTGACATGGTCAGGTTGGTTTAGAAAGATCATCCTGGCAGCCAGCGTGGAGGAAGGCTGTGTAACACTGCATGAGCTGAGGGGGGCTGGAGCAAAGACATACTGTTAGACAGCAGAAAGGAATAGTAGTCGGACCAGGAGCCACTGTGAGATGGAATGTCGAGCGTGGGAGAGGAGTGAGAGGGAGGAGGTAAGAGCCTCTCTGAGGTGTTTAGGTTCCGCAACTGGATGAATATGTGCCACAGAGAGAAACGTGTTAGTACTGGGTAGGATCCCAAGCACCAGTTCTAATACCTGCCCCACTTTCTCTGACCTACCCAGTTGCTAAGTTCCAGCAGCAATAGCTTCCGGCGCCCCACAGAATATGCGAAGAGAAGGGGTGGAGCTAGGAGGTCAAGTGACTCTTTGCCTCACCTTGCAGCCTGGAGGGGGAAGAGAAGTATAGGACCTAGCCTGTCCTGAGTGGCTACTTGCCACTGGGCTCAATGCTTTACAGACGTTATAGTCATCTTACTGGATTTTCTCAAATGCCCCTGATGTTAGTATTAGCATTCCCATTCGCCAGAAGAGGAAATGGGCATCACTCGATTTTACTGAAGGTTACACCGTTATTAATTAGTGGATCTGAGACCTGAACACAGTTTGACACTGAAGTCACACCTAAGGTGTTTGAGAAACTAAAATGGAGAATCAGGATGGAGGCAACTTCAGCTGTGCTGGGATTCCAAGCCCAAGAGTCAGGTCAGCTCCTTTCTATCATTTGTATTTCTCTTCATTTGTCCAGCCTACATGGACCATTAAAGCGGCAAAATAAAAACGGTCACATAATGATTATAATACCGGCTTTAACTTTTAAACAGATTTACATTCCAGCTCTAACACATGGCAGATGTGTAAATTTGAACAACTTACTTTGGTTTCCACAACCAAGTCTGTAAAATGGGATTGCTGTGAGAATTAAATGAGCTTATATGAAATACTCAGCACAGCACAGAAGCTCAGTCATCATCATCATCATCATCATTCTAAGGACATGACCATGCCTCTGTTAGCCTGGACATCCCCAAGGCTTCCTTCAGAAGAGGGAGACGAAGTACGGAGAGCTAAGAAACACCCTCCTCCCTAACCACCGGAAGTTTCTAGCTTCCTCCCATTCTGGGTCTCACATAAGTAGAGAACAAGAACAGTAGGGTGACTGTCTACACTTGTACTAACATGATAGCCACTAGCCACATGTGGCTCTTGAGTACATGAAATGTGGCTAGTCTGAATTGGGGCAGCTGGACATTTATCAGAGTTTGAATACTGAGTTAAAAAAAATACCATATGCTAACACATATATATGGAATCTAAGAAAAAAAAATGTCATGAAGAGCCTAGGGGTAGGACTGGAATAAAACACAGACCTACTAGAGTATGGACTTGAGGATATGGGGAGGGGGAAGGGTAAGCTGTGACGAAGTGAGAGAGTGGCATGGACATATGGGAGATCAGCTCAGTGCTTTGTGACCACCTAGAGGGGTGGGATAGGGAGGGTGGGAGGGAGGGAGATGCAAGAGGGAAGAGATATGGGAACATATGTATATGTATAACTGATTCACTTTGTTGTAAAGCTGAAACACACTATTGTAAAGCAATTATACTCCAATAAAGATGTTTAAAAATATGTAAAATAACTAATTTTTAGTATTATTTGTTAAAATGTTAATATTCTTATATACTGGGTTAGAGTAAATTATTAAAGTTAATTTCACCTGTTTTTCCTTATTTTTTAATGTAGCTGCTAAAAAATTGTAAATCACACATGTGGCTCACATTCTATTTCTCTTAGCTGCATTGACTTAGACGCCCTGCAGGATATAAGTACAGAGCTGCAGATGTCCATCCATCCATCCATTACTAGAGTATTTATTATGTGCCAGGCACTATTTTAGGTGCTAGGGATATAGCAATAAACAAGACAGACACTGTTTCTGCCCTCAGAGAACTTACACTCAAGTACGGGGCAAAAGCAACAAATAATGTCTAGTCACGACAAGTGCCATGGAAATCAAAACAGGGTCAGAAGTATCTTGATGTGAGAGGAGTTGGTACTTCTGATAGGGTAACGAGTGAAGTGATATTTGAGCAGGGACCTAAATGTTGAGAAGACACAAACCATGAGAAGACCTTGGGGGAAATGGAGCTACAAATGTAAAGACGCTGGAGCAGGAACAGGCTTGATGTGCTGATAAGCTGAGCAGTCAGTAGGAATGCAGTGAGTACTGAGAATGGTACATCACATAGAACTTTGGCAAGAATTTGGACTTTATTCTAAGTGTAATGAGGAATTTGGAGGTCATTTTTTACAGAGGTATTATAACCTGACTCACATTTTTAAGAGGATGACTACAGTCTGTGGAAACAGAATGAAGGAGGGTGAGAATGGAGGCAGGGAGGCAAGCTAGGAGGCTACTGCATTCGTCCAGGCTAGAGATGTTGGTGGCCTGGACTAAGGGGGGGAGGTGGGGAGGTGGTGAGCAGCAGTCAGATGTGGGATGTATTTTGAAGGCAGAGCTGAGACGACCTGCTGATTGGTGTGGGAAGAACAGAATCAGGATGACTTGGGTTTCTGGCCTCAACAGCAGTGTGACACAGATGCTGATGGAAAGAGGGACTGGTAACAAAACAGGTTTGGGGTAGAACTCAAGACTTCCACTTGGGCACGTTAGGTTTGTAATGACATCAAGTGAAGTTGTTGGATAAATGAAGTCTGCATAGAACTCAAGGAGGGATCGGGACTGGAGACACACATGTGAGTCAAGAGCATATGGGTGGTATTTAAAGCAGTGGGAAATGATTAGATCACCAAGTAGAGAAAGAAAAGAGGGCCAAAGACTTGGCCCCAGAGCAGTCCAAACTGTGTCAGGAGACAGAAAAGATGCAGTCAGTGAAGCAGAAGATGGTAATATTCCAAATCAAAATGAAAAACAAGTAGGAAGTAGTAGGAAGTAGTCCACTGAATCAAATGCTGTTTGGACCACGGAAGTCTAATTACTCCAGGCACTTAGTAGCTCCTTCCTCCCAAGCTCCGGCTCCTTTAGGGAATGAACTTTATCTTGTATGTGGGGGGTTTGCACATGGGCTTTAGTGCCAGAGATGTGGGCTCAATTGTTTTTAAGTTGTGTGACCTTAGGTAAGTTACTTATCTTCTCTGGACCTTGATATACATCATCTGCATGCTCATCACTTAATACTCAAGTGAACTGCTCCTATAGTGTCCCATATACACATGTTACTCTGTCACTTTTGTATTTTAAGTTCTTCACACCTCTATGTAGAGATATTCTAGGACTGTCCTAATCGGCCTAAACAGGTTATGGTTATAGCTATGGTCAGACTTTAATCAAATAGTAATGTCTGAGCCTGACCTCTGCCAATTTTTATCTGCGTAACCATGGGCCAGTTGCTTAATGTCTGAGATGTCCCAGCTCTGTAAAATAGGAATACTGTATAATACCTTATAGATGGTGGATTATATAAAGATTAAATCAGTTGGCTATGCTTGGCAGAATAAAAGCTCACTAGACAGTATTTATCATCTTTGTGTCTACACCACCAATACTCTCAATACTTGTGGACGGACTGAAGCCTTCTTTCCCTCCTTCTGGAATGCTAATGTGGAGAAAAGGAGGTAGTGTCAGCTGTTACACCCAGTGAACCAGGCAGGGCCAGCATGGTGGATTATTGAGGCAAATACAGACTGCTAATTATTTTGGAAAATAGCAGGGATGTCTTCCTCTTCCACATTTTGTTGAGTGGATTCCCACCATCCACACTCTCAAGCCAGAAATTCACGCATTATCTAAGATTCTCTCCTTCCACTCATTCTGCCATATCGTATTAGTTAACAAGATGGCGATCTACTGTACTTTCAAAATGCCATACTTCATCAAGCCTGAGATGCCATCCACTGTTAAGACAAACCATTATTGAACGATGACATACTACTGACATCTAGAAGCATCTAGGTCTGAGAGATTACAACGTAGGGGAAGAAAAGTACGTTTACAATGGATGAAATACAACACCTCTCAGTCCATCACCATCTTTGTTCAAACCTCCAACGTCTCTTGCCTGGGCTGGGTTGGAGGCTCCCAGTGGTTCCTCCCCCACTCATCCTCCACTGCCAAGATGAGCTTTCTAAAAAGGCCAATTTTACCAACTCCCTACCCCCAACCCTTCAATTAGCTCTCCTCTCATATCCACCTGGCCAATATTCTTCACTTTAGCTGCAATTCCCCAAATGTCATATTGCTTCTTGTCAGTGTCCCTCACGTGCTATTTTTTTGCCTAGAATTGCTTTTCATCCTATTCCTCATCTACCTATCTCCTAGCTGTTAGAAGTTAGAGTGTTCTGGCTGGGACCTATCTCACTCCACCCTTCCTGACTGGCAGGATCACTCTGGTTGATAGGGCTTGTTAAGTGGATATCCCTTTGTTCATTCACAAATAAACTCCATCCAAAAATAAACCCTACCCTAACCCCCAGACAACCTTCCTACAGAGACGACAGTTGGAGCCTCCAAACAAGCTCTAGCTCTTGTTTCTTTTTCAACACCCAAGCAGGTGTCAGCTCTTCCAAAAAGTCTTCTCAAATTCTCCAAACTGAGTTAAGCAGCCCTCCCCAGCGCTCCATGATATTCCATGTTCACCTCTATCATAGTCCTTCTTATACCATGTTGTAATGGCTGACTTGCTTTCTCCCCCACTAGACTGTGAGCTTCCTGGAAATAGGGGCCTGTCTTACTCACCTGTGTCATTCTCCAGAATCTGGAACCTGGAAGGCACTTAATACTCAGTAATTAAGTATTACTCACTTATGGATGGATAGATGGATGGATGAGTGAAAAATGGTTACTGTTTATAATCACTGGGTCCTAGTCCCCCTAGGAGATGCTACCTCCAAAATCACTTCACAATGCCACTAACTTTCTCTAAGCTTGGTAACTGGCTTAATCAGGAAAGCACAATGGCACTACCTGGTGGTCAGTGTAGGGAGCACACTTTATTGAACAAAAGAAAGTTTGCTTTTGAATCAGTTCTTTTCTGCTCCAGTGGTTAGGAAATGTCAAGGGTGAGGTGGATCTGTAGCAGTATTCACAAAAATTAAAAATGCTATATCCCTTGTAACAGTAAAAAAATTTTAAAAAGTGAGGTCGGTTTGCATTTTCAAGACAACCAGGAAATTGCAATGACACCCCCTGGTGGTCAGTGCCAGGAGCACACCTTATTGAAGGGAAGAAAGTTTGCTCCTGAATCACAGGGCTCTCCGTTCCAGTGGTTAGGATAGATGTCAAGGGTGAGGTGGATTTGCATTTTCAAAAGATCAAGCTGATGACTGAATACAGAATGGACTGGAGAAGGGACCAGAGGAGGAAGCAGAAACACTAGGGGGAGGTTATTTTGTCAGAGCTGAGAGTCGTGTCCAGATCTGTGACTTCAGAGCCACCAAGCCTAACCACTTTGTAATACTGCCTCTTCTACCCACAGCCTTCCTTCCCCCTCTCAACTGAGCACTGCGGCTTACAGATTCTAAGATTCAAGGATTTCCACCTTCTGGTATTCATACCCTTAGGTAATTACCTCCCTTGAGTGTGGGCTGGCCTAGTGACGTGTTTCTAATTAACAGAGCACAGCCAAGGTATGAGATGTCACTGCCATAACTTCTATCCTGCTAGCAGACTCTCATCCTTGTTGGCTTTGATGAAGACAGTTGCCATGTTGGTAAGACTCATGTAGCAAAGAACTAAGGGCAGCCTCTGGCTAACAGTTCATTAGTAAACAGAGCTCCACAGTCCTACAAACCCGTGAGGAACTGAAATTCTGCCAACAATTTAAGTGAGCTTGGAAGCAGATCCTTCTTCAGTTGAGCCTTCAGATGAGGACACAGGCCTGGCCAGTAATTCGACTGCAGCCTTGTGAGAAAAGAAACCCTGAAGCAGAGGACCCAGTTAAGTGTGCCTGAACTCCTGATGCATAGAAACTCTGCAATAATAAATGTGTGTTGTTTAAAGCCACTAAGTTTGTGGTAACTAATGCAGCAATGGATAACAAAGCACCTACTAAAAATGTCATTATCATGCAAGTCAAAACCTTCTGAAAATCTGGGAAACTTTCTGTAGTTAAGAATCAACTACTATACTACTAGTGTGTTTGTGTGTCCCATTTCCTGCAGCCTCCCAGCCAGAGGCTTTCGCGGCTGCCTCCACAGAGCATCCTCCTGTGAACTGAGTGACCAAGTATCATCTGTGCGACCTTGACAGAATCTAGTCCCAACCTCTGCTAGGCCTTTGTGGACCATTTACAGCTCACAAGGAGCGAAGCTTATAAGGAAAGGCTGTTAACACCAGGATGAGATTGTGGCATTACCAAGCAGGTCAATACAAAGGACATTCATCCCCAGAAAGGAACTTTGGCAATTTGATTTCAAGTACAGATCTCTCACTCCTTTTACAGCATGTTGTAATAGATTATATGGCACTGAAGGAAGTACAGCAATGCTGGCTATGCTATCAATTTAGCTAATTCCACTGAACAAACAGGAAGTGAGGTAGAGTCCCACAAGAGCTCAGTCAGAATCAGCATAGAGTAACTCAGCCAAAAAGCTTCTGTTAGGTTCCTGAATAATTCAGGTCAAAATGAATTATAATCTGAGTTAACTCATAATCAACAGGTTGGCTGTTTTTCTTGTTTCTCACCCACTGTCCTATTCTCTTTTCCACAATATTCTAAAGTTGCCACTTAATGGATTCTTCCTGCTGCAGATGGCGGAACTCTGGATCTCCTGCTCAGTGGGGCTAGAGAGTGGATGCATAACATTGTTAGAGGTAGCCTCCAAAATCTCTTCCAAGTCTAAAATTCTGTGAGTTTAGAGGCTGACTGTCCCGAAACCTGGCCATTGCTGCTGCCTCAAATTCTCCAGTCATCCTAGCTCAGCAGAAAGAGCAGAATGGGTCAAGCCAAACCTTATCAATCGTGCAGAAATACCAGAACCACACACTCGCTCGCTCGCCAAGCCAAGCTGTTTATCATACACCAGTACACAACATTCTGGTTCCCAGACGAATCTGAGGCTGGAGTTGCACCAACTGTTAAATAGCCACAACCCCAATTTCAAACACTTCTAGTTACTAAGAGACTAACAACAGTCCTCTCTGGAAAATGACTGGCCAATCTTTTCGAGGGAAGAAGAAACCCTTCTTTCTCTAATGCTCTGATTTATGGGAGAACAGATGGAGATAAAGAAGGAAAGTACACTGGCCAGTACTCTGAAACTGACTAGTTGAATATCTGTGACCTGGAAAGGATCCCAAAAGAGACTGATGTGATTCTTTACCATCCCAACTAAAAGTAATAACGACAGCAATACATTCACACAGGACCACCTTCCAAAAGTTCATGATTCCCCTACATGCCCTCGATTCTCATGCCACCTCCCATAAAGGCAGAGATTGGGGCAACAAGGAGGTGACAGGTCCTAGCCATGACAGCCTTTGTCAGAGTCCACTCTCAGTGGAAGTGAAGCCCTGGAAGCTGGGTTCAGTGCTTGGAGGCAGAGCCACTGGCTGGCTTAGCAACTTGTTCACGATGCTGATTTTAGCATCCTGCTTCTCAGCGTTCTCATACGGAGTCCAGGACAAGTCGTGCTGCAGCTTGTAGGCACCAAGGAAGTCATGTGGACAACCTGTCCCCCATTCCTAGAGAAGGCAAAGGAGTCAGTTCTGATCAGGGTGGAGATAAAGAAACTGAGCTCATGTCCTAATTCTACCACAATTTTCTTTCTTAGCTTTTCACTCCAGATCAGTCAGAATCATTCTTGGAAACCATTACATTACACATCAGATACCTCCCTTAATAGAGATAATGACTGTGAAATAATTTAAGCACATGCATATTTTTCAGAGTCATGTCTGGGCTCATGCCACCTCCAGTTTTCTAGAAAACCACTTCCCAACCCCTATGCCTACATTTTCTCACACACAACACACACCACACACACATACACCCAAGAATTTCTCAAAGACAAGAGTAGATTTTTGTGCAAAAATTGAATGTTCTTACCTTTGGAGAAATAATGGAAAAATACCGCTGACCACTCTCCCGTTTATAAAGGTAGTAAATGTTGCCAGGTTTTTTCACTATATTACAAGCTACATGGTGCAAGTCAGCATCTCTGCGAGCATCCTCCAATACCTAAGAACCGCAGAGATGTAACCAATTAGGTATTAGGTAACAGGCACTCATACTCAATGACCATCCCACTCAAAATCTGGAAACCGTTCAATGCCTAGGGTCTTGCTCCCCCGCAGCATTGGATCATGACTGAGATCCAGATGATATTGAAGAGAAAAATTACACGATGTTATGCTACTATGCTGTAAAAATGCCTTTAGGAAAACTGTATTTCAAAACGTTGAGTGTTACTGGCTTCTGAATGGTTTTTACATTTCTTTCCAATTTTTCTGTGGTCAGTACATTTCTTTTATAGCTGAAAACATAGTTTCCCCTCAAAATGCTGTATCTATCTCACTGAGCTTTCTCCCAGTGAAAACACTTATACGTAACCTCTTGGGCTTATTCTATTTTACTCAACACTTCTATATTTCTAGGAGGTACTGAAACAAGTAAGTTACAATGATTATAAGCAAGTTCAGTCAATCCTATGAACTAAGCGAAGAAAATGAACGCTTACCTAAAAGCCACTACTTACCTTCCTGGCTTGTTCTTGCAAATGTTCGATTTGCTCGGCTATGACTGTCAGCTTGTTGGTGGCATTTGCTCTGACAAATTCATCAGCCTAAGGTGAGAAAAAAAACTGAACTGTGGGTCAAAAAAAGGATAAGACTTCTATGATATTCTTATTTATATCCCAATGTAAAGTTATGTCAACATCTTTGCTTATGCCTAAAATACTCTTCCCATTCTCACCATGCCCCATGAATGCCCACTCATCCCAAGGCCCAGCTCAAACAGTACTGCTTACAAAAAGCCAATGCTGACACCACCCACACCACAGAAATAAGTGCTCCTTCTCTATTTACCAAAGCGTCTACCTTGTTCACTCTAGATTCTAGTCACACTCAAAGTTTTCAGTCTTCCAACATGCCCTGCTCTCTCTTGCTTCCAAATAATATGGAATATGCCCTCTCCTCCACCCAATATGTTTCCTTCTTGCTCTTTTGACTGACTGACCCCACTTATTCCTCAGGTCTCCAATTTTTTTTCTCACATTTAAACATTTCTGAAATCAGGGATAGGTTTTACAATGAAAATCCAAAGACATTTGTGGTATGCCTCTTATCACCTGCTATTTAGGAACCTAACTATATATAGAAAGTATCTGTTAATCTGACCATTACCTCAGTTGAATTATTTACATCACACTTAATTATAATTATATTTTAACTTATATTTGCATTCCTAATTGTTACTTAAAATGTATTTTTAAAAGATTGCACTATGATGTAGACCTGAAACAATTATAATATACACAGAGGACTGTCTGCCATGTGCTAGGAAATTCAACTGAAGGCACTGGAAATTGCTTAAAATAAATAACTTTCAAAACTAGGAGAAACAGGTGTGACCAATACATGTATTGGGAAGGATTATCACTCAGACAACAGAAATCCATCAGAAACTTCCAGATTACTTTTCACAAAAAGCTGATTAACTTTTTTTTTTTTTTTTTGGCCACACTGCACAGCTTGCGGGATCTCAGTTCCCTGACCAGGGATTGAACCCGTGCCCTGACAGTGAAAGTATGGAGTTCTGACCACTGGACCACCAGGGAATTCCCCCCAAAACTGATTAACTTCTAGGGGTATACAATTAAGTTAAGGAAAAGAAAGTAAGAGGTTAAATTTGAACTAAGAAATATTAAGAGAATTTGCTGGTTAGTTGTGGAAGCTTAAGGTAAAGGTCAGGTATAAGCCATGTTATGAGTGAATAGAAACAACTGAGTAAACTGAGTCAAGCCTCTATCTGTTCCACGAATATACACTTAGCAATTACTGTGTGTCAGACACCCTGCTAGGAACTGCACACATTGGCAAACATGAGAAAAAGGTCCCTGCCTTCGTTAAGATTACAGTCTAATGCAACTATCCTTTAGAATATGAAACAAGTCACATATGTAATTTAAAATTTTCTAGTAGCCATGTTTTTTTTTTTTTTTTTTTTTTTTTTTTTTTTTTTTTTTGCGGTACATGGGCCTCTCACTGTTGTGGCCTCTCCCGTTGTGGAGCACAGGCTCCGGACGCGCAGGCTCAGCAGCCATGGCTCACGGGCCTAGCCGCTCCGCGGCATGTGGGATCTTCCCAGACCGGGGCACGAACCCATGTCCCCTGCATCGGCAGGCAGACTCTCAACCACTGTGCCACCGGGGAAGCCCTAGCAGCCATGTTAAAAGTAAAATTAATTCTAATAATATACAGAATTCCCTGGCAGTCCAGTGGTTTGCACTTGGCGCTTTCACTGTGGTGGCCCAGGTTCAATCTCTGGTCAGGGAACTAAGATTCTGCAAGCTGCATGGCGCAGCCAAAAAAGAAGAAAAAAAACCCTAATATTTTATTTAACCTAATAAAACAAAAAAAATTATCATTTCAACATGTAATCAATATAAAAATTGTTAAGAGATATTTTACATTTCATATTAAGTGTATATTTTATATTCACAGCACCTATCAATTTGGATGCTAAATTTTCATTGGAAAAACTTGATCTGTATTGAGACTTCATAAAATTTACAGTTGAGTTGATTCACATACTCAAATTGTTCCAAATATACTTACAAGTTTCCAGTAATTGAATCAATTAGCAGGTTTTAAAATTTAAATTAATTAAAATTGTTACAGGGAAGAACAGAATCTGACTCCATGTTGAATGTTTCTTTTACTTTAACCTTTGCTTTTCACTGCTTTTGTTACTATAATCACTAAAATGATGCTGTCTATAGCATAAGCATACATAATGGCCTGCCTGGGAACCCTGCCCCTCTGCCTGAATGTTAAACTAAAGTGCTTTTGTTCAGCTCACAAGGAGACATTCTGACCCTGCCCACCTGTGAATGGCTGCAAAAAAGAAGAAATTTACACATCCCCTCCCCAAAACTAGCCAAGCCAGGAGATATTTTGCAAGACTTATGGCCTCTTTACTTCCTCACCTCTTCCTTCTCTCTGTTCTATAACCGAAACTGGCATCCAGACCCCGATAAGATGGCACTATAGGACATTAGTCTGCCAGCTTCTCGGACACCAGGCTTTCTGAATAACATCACTATTCCATGACTCAACACCTCGTCTCCCGATTTATTGGCCTGTTGTGCAGTGAGGAGAGCAAGCTTGGGCTCTGTAACAAATTTACATTAAAATTTAACACTCAGTTTCTCAGCTGCACTTGCCACACATTCCAAGCCTCAACAGCCATATGACGCTAGTGGCTACCATACTGCATAGCACTGCCCTGGGGAGTGATACAGACACCAAAAAGAAAGATAATTAGTGTTGTATGTACTTGGAACAATGATGCACTATTATGAAGGAAATAACCGTAATTACGTGCTGGAAGCAGACCAAAGATAACAAATGAATGAAGCAACTGGTTTAATAACAGGGAATGGTGAGGACTGCAGGAATTAGAATGCATGTGTAGTCTAGAGGCATTCAAATTCAATTTAATAATACTGTCATTTGGATGCGGTGGCGTATAGCCTTCTACAGATAAGAAGGCCTTACTGAGGATCTAAAATTTGACTTGGGTCTGAAGGAAAGGAAAGGGCCAGCCATGCAAAAAACCAGAGGAGCGGCTTCCAGGCATTTCTAAGGCCAGTGCAGCTTAAGAGTAGTTAGTGAGTGGAGATATAAAAAATAGTGCAGGGACCAGATCATGTAAGGCTTT
Source organism: Kogia breviceps (assembly GCF_026419965.1). NCBI lineage: Eukaryota > Metazoa > Chordata > Mammalia > Artiodactyla > Physeteridae > Kogia > Kogia breviceps. The sequence continues at coordinate 167,657,656 of NC_081310.1, forward strand.
ATGGCCCTTGACACAAGAAGTTGCATTTTGTTCCAAGTACAATAAGGCAACTTATGGCCAAGGAGAGAATAGGTGGTTCCTAGAGCTAGGATAATTCTGGGTTAAGAGTGGCCTTACAATAAATCTCCTTTCTCTTAAGGGGGCAACAAATCTGTCATTTGTGTACAAATGAGCCTAATTAAAACAGAAATGAGAGAAAGAGTACTAATAATGATAAGCACAAACTCTGGCCCTAATCACTCTGCGGCCCTTTGCATATTGTCTCATTTAATTCTCATAACACCTTATGAAGCTGGAGATGATGAACTCCAACTTCACTTTCTCATTTTAGGAATTAGACTCAGAGAGGTGAAGCAACCTGTCCAAGGTTTCATAGCTAATAAATGGCAGTTAAAGATTTCAACACAGATCAGTCTGATTCCAAATTTCATGCCTTAAAACCAAGGTTCCCGAGCTTTCACACACGAATGCCTAAATGGCATGTTACGAAGTCAGTCCTGCTAGAAAGTACATTTCAGTACACAGGTTGAAATATGCTTGATTCTCTTTATCTCCAGAGTGTTTTTTCTTCAGCTTCTCAAAGACTAATACTGGAAAAATAGAAGTAGCACAATAATGCATCCTCTGTATTTCACTAGATTGATTATAGGCTAAAGGACAAAAACCGTGTTCCTTCTTTCTTTGTTTCAGGCCATTGTAATACACATAATGGTCACTCAGTAACCCACTGAAAATGTTTTGCCTAAGGTCTGACTTTGGGAGCCTCCCTCCCAATAAGGTGATCTGATTAAACAGACACATAATGTTCTCCTAATCCATAAAAGTTATACCTTGCTTCCCACCTCTCTAGAAAAGAGAAAGCACACCATTTGAATCAAAGGAGCTTTCCTAAGCACTTGAAAATTTCTTAATTAAAAAAAACAAAACTGAAGTAGAGAGATGTACATGTAAGGGAATTTGAGCACATTAATTATTGAATTTTTTTTGAGTAAAAAGCCTTTGACCATAACCAAGGCCAAATGTGATCGTGTATACAAGGACGAGAGGTATAGCATAAGCTTTAAAGTAGCAAGGGCCTGTACCTGTACATATCAAAGAGGGCTCTACAACTGGACGTCTTGGTAAGATTACATGAAATCTGGTTTTTCAAGAAATTTAGATCTAGGAGCTCTCCTAGTTCACACCCTGCACTTTACAGATAAAGAAGCTGAGGTCCAGAAAAAAGTAATTTATCTCAAGTCACAATGCAAATTAATATCAAAACTGAGATTAAAACGCATGTGTCCAAACTCCCAGTGCTATTTCTGTTATGTCATATTTCCTCCTTATTTTACTTCTTTTGGCAATCAATGTCTAAGCACTGGGCTTGGGAATACTGTGTCCAGTGCATGAAGACAGAGGGCAAAACTTAGAGTCCCTGCCCTTCTAAAAGATGTTAAGCTCTACAAGCTCTCAGGTCAGAAGTAAAGATCTTAGGGAAGCAGTTTAAAGTAAGCGAGCTACGCATCCCTGCAGAACTGCGTTAGAGTGATCTTGAAAGGTCCCTGGAAACGTCCCTTCGCGTGTCAAATAGGAAGAATAACTGTACTGCCTACCTGACAGGGCTGTCCTAAGGCCCAAATGAAATCATGAATACTGAAAGTACTGTGCAAACCTTCCCACGAAGGGAGATTGCGGGCACTCAATTTGTAGCTGAAGGGGTCTTTGGTCTCAGAAGATCAGTTGGAGTCAAGCCACCGACTCGCCATGACCATCAGTTTTCCCCGCGTATAAAATGGAGACGATAACAAATGCTACCCCACACTAAGTGGCTTGGAGGACCAAACGTGCACGAAGCTGGTCGTTTACTTCCCCAGCCGCGCCTCCTCACCTTCTGCACCTGCTCTGCGAGCGCCACGAGGTCTAAGGGGTCTCCGACCCGGTGGGTGTGGTAGGGGCTCACCAGGGCCAGGCCGCCGGGGGTCGGGGTGAGCTCCACCAGGGCTCCTGCGACACACACCCAGGAACACAGGCCGTGAGCACCCGCCCTCGGCCTCCCGCGGAGCCCGGCAGACTAGCTACTCCGGGAGGGCTTCTTTTACCCATCTGACTCCCGCCCCGCCTACCTCCCCAACCTGCCGCCGACACAACTCCTTGGTTTTCTATGACTCCCTTGGTCGTCCCGGGCGTTGCAGCGTCTTCCATGACAGCACCTTCCTCTCCCTACTACCCGGAAGCGCGAGACTGCAGAGCCTGCGCAAAAAGGCCCATGGGCGGAGCTTCCGTGTTCCCTGGCCATTGGGCGTAGGAGCTGCCCGGAGCTCGGAGGCGTGGCTGCGGCTGGCGCTCCTGGTTCCGCTGAGGGGCGGGGTCCAGGCTGGGGGAAGGCCAAAGGGGCGGTGCAGCTTCCTGGGCGTGCGCTGCCGGGTGTGGAAGGCGGGGCTTCACTCGGGGCGGGGCTTCTCACAGGGGCGGGGATTCCCGGGGGTGGGACTCGGGCCTCCCTGGCCTCCCTGGTGGGTGACCAGCGGTCCCGTTAGGTCTGAGCGGCCATGGCAGCGCGCTCGTTGAGGCTGCTGACCACATTGCTGGCGGTCGCCACCGCTGCCTCCCTGGCTGAGGCGAAGTCCGAGGCGGAATGGGACCTGACGACGCCTGATCTGCTCTTCGCGGAGGGGACCGCGGCCTATGCTCGCGGTGACTGGGCCGGGGTGGTTCTGAGCATGGAGCGGGCGCTGCGCTCGCGGGCCGCCCTGCGCGCCCTTCGCCTGCGCTGCCGCACCCGGTGTGCCGCCGACCTCCCATGGGAGCTGGACCTGGACTCGCCCCCGAGCCTGGCGCAGGCCTCGGGCGCCGCCGCCCTGCACGACCTACGCTTCTTCGGGGGCTTGCTGCGCCGCGCCGCTTGCCTGCGCCGCTGCCTCGGGCCGTCGGCCGCCCACTCGCTCAGTGAGGAGCTGGAATTGGAGTTCAACAAGCGGAGCCCCTACAACTACCTACAGGTCGCCTACTTCAAGGTGCAGATCTGCCAGGGCCCCGGGGCGGCCGGGGTCCTTCTGGGTGTGGTTGGCCCGGGGGGACTTGGGGGGCCAGGGAAGTGCTCGCGGAGAGGGAAAGTGGCGTCTTGGCCAGGGAGCTCTTCCCGTATCCAGGGAGAGCAGAGACCCTGCCGGGAGACCAGCCTCGCCGGTTCGCATAGGCAGATAGTGACCCCAAAGATCCAGCCAGGGTTAAGGCACAGACCAAGCAAAACTTGGTCTTGTGTTCCCCGAGAGGCCTCTTAGAGGGGACTACAGCGGCAGCTTGGGTCTCTAATCCTAATTTTGTTGTAAGTTACCGAGTGAGAAGCTAAGACCTTTCTACAGTATCTTCCTTCCGGTTCGCTTTTCAGTGATGCTTTTCCTGCTGCCCGAGTGCAGCAGCTTTCTTTCAGGACATGAGGTTGCCACGTCGCCAGTAGAGGATGTCTGGCCCCTCCCTGTAAGGGACCCTCTGGCTGATCGGTCAGGTTTCAAAGAAAATGAGTAATTTTAGGAATTCCAGAGTGCCTTAAGTCCAAGTGTATACATAGATTTGGAGTGCTTCTGATTTATGATGATAATGAGAGCCAACACATACTTTCAGACACTATTAAGTACTTTGCGTTTATTAATTCATTTGCCCAGATCCTGGCAATATCCTGTAAAGTAAGTGCTGTTATTAGCCCATTTTGTTGGGGAAAAAAGGAAGAAGGATGGACTTCCCTGGTTGGTGCAGTGGTTAAGAATCTGCCTGCCAATGCAGGGGACGTGGGTTCGTTCCCTGGTCCGGGAACATCCCACATGCCGCGGAGCAACTAAGTCCGTGCACCACAACTACTGAGCCTGCATGCCACAACTACTGAAGCCCACGCGCCTAGAGCCCGTGCTCCGCAACAAGAGAAGCCACCGCAATGAGAAGCCTGCGCACTGCAACGAACAGTAGCCCCCGCTAGCCGCAACTACAGAAAGCCCGTGCACAGCAATGAAGACCCAACGCAGCCAAAAATTAATTAATTAATTATTTTTTTTTAAAAGGAAGAAGGAGCTGTGCCGTGTATCTATTATATCCATAGTTTAAAAGACCTTCAATTCAACCTAAAGAGAGACTTAGAAAATCTTGGGGACCTCAAATTTCCACCTTTCCACAAGCATTATGCTTACACAGTTCTGGTCCATTCCTCCTAGTTTCCCAGAAGAGTGCTGGACTTGAAACCAAAATAACTGGGCTATGTCTTTGGTCATATCACTTAACAGCACTTTTATAAATTCTTTGAGGGCTTCCCTGGTGGTGCAGTTGTTGGGCGTCTGCCTGCCGATGCGGGGGACACGGGTTCGTGACCCGGTCCGGGAGGATCCTACATGCTGCGGAGCGGCTGGGCCCATGAGCCATGGCCGCTGAGCCTGCGCGTCCGGAGCCTGTACTCCGCAGCGGGAGAGGCCCGTGTACCGCAAAAAAAAAAAAAAATTCTTTGACATTTATTGAATACTTACTACATCCCAGTTCTTGTACAGGTAATTAAAATGCTTGACTTTATTTTTTTTGTGTATTACCTTGCTTTGCTGTTAAGAGTCACTTTAGTAGTAAGGGCTACTGAAAGGGTATGTACATCCAGCTGTGGGAACACAAAGGAGGAGGAATCTAGCTTTGTGTCAGAGAAGTTAGACTTGAAAGAAGAGGTGACATTTGAAGCTGATCCCAAATATTGTCAGAGAAGAGGAAGGATGGCCATTCACAATAGAGTGGGGCCAGACTGGGAAGAGAATTCTGCAGGCTTCAAGGAGCCATCATCAGAACTGGGCTGTAGAATGCTAATTCTGGAAGCCATGTGACGTAGGCCTTTGGGAGAAGGAGAAAGTGGTGGCAGGGTGAACCATTAGGAGATGACTGCAGTTGTCCATATAAGAGAAAGAAATGAGGTGCATCGTGCTTAGGGGGTAAAGGGCTGGGGGTGAGGTGAGGGGTGTTGAGATGGAGGAGAACAGAGAAAGGCAAGAGCAGTGCTGAAAGATATGGGAGAGAGAATCAATCCATAAAAGGGACAGACGAGAGAATTTCTAATTTTATAATTAAGGCAACTGAGGTACAGAGATGGGGATTGTTGACAGTGGGTCACCTAGCTATTTGGGGGTCACAGCCAGGGCTGACTTCTTGTTTAGTGTGCATTTACTAGTACTGATGATCATCAGAAAAGAAAAAAATATTTTTCTTAGCATATTACTAATGTGCTAGGATTTACATTTATTGAGCTAACTTTTTTTTTTTTAAAGGGAACGCTATTTATTTATTTAATTTTTTGGCAGTGTTGGGTCTTCGTTTCTGTGCGAGGGCTTTCTCTAGTTGCGGCGAGCGGGGGCCACTCTTCATCGCGGTGCACGGACCTCTCAGTGTTGCGGCCTCTCTTGTTGCAGAGCACAAGCTCCAGACGCACAGGCTCAGTAGTTGTGGCTCATGGGCCTAGTTGCTCCGCGGCATGTGGGATCTTCCCAGACCAGGGCTCGAACCCATGTCCCCTGCATTGGCAGGCAGATTCTCAACCACTGCGCCACCAGGGAAGCCCGAGCTAATATTTATTAAGCACTTACTATGTGCCCAGCACCATGTGTTAGAAGCTGGATATATATCCTCTCATTTAACTTTCCCAGCAATCCTGTGAGGTAGCGAGTACTATCTCCAGATAACCGATTAGAGAACTGAGTTTAGAGAGTAAACTTTAACTTGCCTAAAGCCCCAACAAGTGAATAATTAAACCTACCTTTGTCACCAGTCTGACACCACAATCCATGTAATTAATCATTAGATCATCAGTGATTTTTTTTTCAGGTAAAAATCATGTTTCCTCTCTCGGGTGCTACTTTGGTAATGATTAGGTCCCCACCTCTCAAGAACATTGCATCTGAACAGGCTGAGACAGAGCCAGTGTGAACACAGACCCCAAACCAGGGCTTTTGGAATAACAAGAACAGCAAAAAACAGCCTTTCTCTTCACTTACAAAGGGAGTCACTCAGAGGGTCCAAAGCTCTGTTTTCCAAACGTAGAAAACCTGGTGCTCAATGCAAACTGGAAACCAAAATATATCAGAAATGAAGCATAGTGCTTCCTCAAATACTCAAGGGCTGATCATCCTGCCCCTTCTACAAGGAGCAGCCCCACTCCAGCATTTTTAAAGGAAGATTTTTTTTGCTTTTTTTTTTTTTTGTGGTACGCGGGCCTCTCACTGTTGTGGCCTCTCCCGTTGCGGAGCACAGGCTCCGGACGCACAGGCTCCGGACGCACAGGCTCAGCGGCCATGGCTCGCGGGCCCAGCCGCTCCGCGGCATGTGGGATCTTCCCGGACCGGGGCACGAACCCGTGTCCCCTGCATCGGCAGGCGGATTCTCAACCACTGCGCCACCAGGGAAGCCCTTAAAGGAAGATGTTTTGTTTCTATTTCACTTTCCAACTGGGTATAAAATTTACTAAAAGGGATACAATGAATCAGAATAAATCAGCTCACTCACAAGAGACACTCTCAGATAATGATTTTTGGTTGCTGAGATTATTCAGCACGTTATTTCAAAGTGGCAAAATTCAGGACAATCTGAGAAGAGAATTCAGAAGTGGCAGCTACATTCGCTTTTAGGTTCATGTGTGATACACATACATACAACCCATTTTTCAGTGTATATGTCAAGGGGCCAAGACCCCTGATCAGCACAATATGTTATTTCATACATTACATGCACAGAACAACAGAGGGAGGGACACTTTCTTGGAGAGGTTCATAACGCTCTGAAGGAGGCTGGAGCCCAGCGCCCCAGGCCTTCATTAGCTGGACCCCTCCTCTTCTTTGATTGCGGCAACCTCAGAAGCAGCAGATTCCTATTATCGATCTGCTGGCTTCTCCTCCTCCTCCTCCTCCTCCTCCTCCTCCTCCTGGGGATAGAGGTACAGGTACTTCTGCATGCACTCCTGCATGGCCTGGAACTGGTCTACACAGTCCGACCCCTTGACATCCTCTGTGCTGCAGTGGAAGCAGGAAAAGGCTGCCTTGAACTGTTCCCCACACGGGCCTCTGGACATGCCCCCAAGGCATGGGCAGTTCCAGCTGAGGTCTCCATTGGGCAGGATCCGTCAGGGCTCATCTTACGGATCATTGGGGTCGTCAGCCACCAGCTCCGCGTTGCTTGGAGTTTCATGGTTTTCTTTGGTCACAAATATGATTCCATCCTTCCCTTCCTGCTGGCAGTAGGCCACAGTGCAGCCCAGCCCTCCAACCTCGCGGCGATTGTGGCGGCGGCCTCACGCCGTGACCTCTCCGCTACCGGGCAGGTGGCTTGGAGACCCGCGCGGACCCACCTAGTGATTTATTTTGGATTCTGCATGTGAAGCTGTATCATTTTGATATGCTGGAGTCCATTGCTATGGGCATGATTGTGACCTGCAGCACATTTTCCCCTCTCAGATTTCTGTATAGCCACTTGCTTTAACCTCATGAGCCCTGGGCTTTAAAAAGTCAGAAGATGCCATGTCTGGATTTTGTATAGGATCTTAAGACTTTTCAGCCACCCACCTTTTCCCTGAATGTGTCAAAAACATGTACACAGGGAAATATATATATAGGCAACTTTTTCGGCATGGTCTAATTGTTAACTGCTGGTACGCGGGCCTCATTGTTGTGGCCTCTCCCGTTGCGGAGCACAGGCTCCGGACTCCCAAGCTCAGCGGCCACGGCTCATGGGCCCAGCCGCTCTGCGGCATGTGGGATCTTCCCGGACCGGGGCACGAACCCGTGTCCCCTGCATCAGCAGGCGGACTCCCAACAACAGCACCACCAGGGCAGCCCTCCCCTACCCCTTAATCCTTGACTCTTTAGACTTTCTTCAGTTTAGCGCCACATCCGAATCTCGAGAGTATATTATTTAGGCAGTCAGTCTTCCATAGCATTCCCCCTACAATACCACCTTTGTTTTAGAATAGAATGTTTACACGTCTGAAGCATTGCCTCCTGTAATTTGAGGAATCCCTAATGCTGATTTGGGAAATAGCTGAAAACCTGCCCAGGGCCCCGTGCTTCTAATCTCTGGTATGTAGTTCCTGCAATAGGTGTGTTTTCTGGGCTTGGCAGGGGCTGAGGCACACTGAGTGGAAGGCTCAGGAAGGTGGGGATTTCCTGTTTATTGTGAACTGCACATTTGGACACAAACCATCAAGGTTTGGATGTGACAACCATGTTCTTGTTCTTCACCCTTAGATAAACAAGTTGGAGAAAGCCGTAGCAGCAGCTCATACCTTCTTCGTGGGCAATCCTGAGCACATGGAGATGCGTCAGAACCTGGACTATTACCAAACCATGTCTGGGGTGAAGGAAGCCGACTTCAAGGATCTTGAGGCCAAACCCCATATGGTGAAAACAACAAACAAACAAAAAACACTCTCCCTTTCTCTCGCTCTTTCTTTTTATTATAGTGACATTCACTAGGGTTGCTTTCTGATTACAGAAGTAATGTATGTTCATTGTACAACATTAGAAAAATGCAAATACGTAAAAAACAGAAAGTAATCATCTATAATAGTGCCACCTTCAGAAAACCAGTAGTTGATATTTTGGCCTGTTTTTAAAGTCTTCAGCATTTCTAATTTTTAAACCTAATTTGGCATCATAATGTGTATGTATTTTTCATCATCCCTTTTGAACTAACATTATATGATGCGTCTTTTCTCATGTCTTCAAATTTTCTTTGAAAACACAATTTTTAGTGACTGCATGACAATCCGTCTTATGCACACATCGTATTCATTTACTTGTCAAATTTTTTTGGTCATGTAGGTTTTTGTTTTTCACTACAGTGAGTGGTACAGTATTTCTCAATGTTCTTATTCTATTTATTTAGCAGGAAAAGTCAGTGTCCCATAAGAGGTATTATCTATGATGACATAGCATTTTTAAAAAATATTTGTTTATTTGGCTGTGCCGGGTCTTAGTTGTGGCCTGCGGGGAATCTTCGTTGCAGCACACGGGATCTTTAGTTGCCACAGGTGGGATCTAGTTCCCTGACCAGGGATTGAACCTGGGCCCCCTGCATTGGAAGCACAGAGTCTTAGCCACTGGACCACCAGGGAAGTCCCGATATAGCATTTTCATAAAGGGTGTATGTTGTAGTTTAGAAATAGGCATATTAGAAACAACATCAAAATGACTTTTACAAGTAAACCGTGTACATCTAGTACATTGTACAACTCTACACAGTTTGGGGTTTTTTTCTTTTTTTTTTCTTTTTTTTGTGGTACGCGGGCCTCTTACTGCTGTGGCCTCTCCCGTTGCGGAGCACAGGCTCCAGACGCGCAGGCTCAGCAGCCATGGCTCACGGGCCCAGCCGCTCCGCGGCACGTGGGATCTTCCCGGACCGGGGCACAAACCCGCGTCCCCTGCATCGGCAGGCGGACTCTCAACCACTGCGCCACCAGGGAAGCCCTCTTTTTTAGTGATTCTGTGACAAATGAAAATGGTTATTGTCTGCAAGAAGGGAGCCATGTCCCACAGAGAGCAGAAGTGAAGCAAAGTCTGTAATCAGCTGCAGCAGCCCAAATCAGTCCTTACTGCTAGAAAGATTGCTTTCGTCACCTCAAACCACATTCTGATAGATAAGAGTTAAATTTTTTTTTTATTAAATTTTTATTTTGAAAACTTTCAGCCCTACAAGAAAAGTGCAAGAAAATGACAGTGAATTCCCATATATCTTTCAAGTAGATTGAGTTAAATGTGTTCAAATTTCAAAAGAAAGTCAGATGTAAAGACTAAGTAAAGACCATTTCCAGCAGGCTTTCTTTGTGTAGCAGCCACCCTTTCCATCCCTAACCTGAGAGGGCTATGGGGATACCCGTGGAGGTGGCTGTGAGCAAGGAGGGAGGGCTGTCCGCAGTCTGCCCTGCATCTGAGTACCCCTTCCTCCCAGTAGCACGAGTTTCGGCTGGGAGTGCGCCTGTACTCCAAGGAGCAGCTACAGGAAGCCGTGCCCCACCTGGAGACGGCGCTGCGGGAGTACTTCATGGCAGACGAGGAGTGCCGTGCCCTCTGTGAAGGGCCCTATGACTACGACGGCTACAACTACCTGGAGTACAACGCTGACCTCTTCCAGGCCATCACAGGTGCGGGGCCCAAGCCCAGCCCTCGGCCAGTCCTCTGGGTTCTGAGGGCAGCAACGTGATTCTGCAGACACAGCACCTTCAGCCTCATTCCTGAATCTCTTAAATCTGGGAATCTGACTGAAAATTGCTTCCACTTGAATTTGTTCATCTTAAGCAGCATTTGAATCCTGGAAATTGACCTTATGGTTCTTCCCCCTCCTCGATTCCTTTCAGACCATTACATCCAGGTCCTCAGCTGTAAGCAGAACTGTGTCACGGAGCTTGCTTCCCACCCAAGTCGGGAGAAGCCCTTTGAAGACTTCCTCCCATCGCATTATAATTATCTGCAGTTTGCCTACTATAACAGTAAGGCCTCCCTTCTCTTTCTCAGCTGCTTTTCACTAAGCCAAAAGCAAGGAAGGCAGGGATTTGGCCACTGTGCTTCTTCAGGCTGTTTGATTTCTCTCTTCGGCTCTGGCAGGCACTATGCCAGGTGATCCCTGAGTACCTTATTACAAGCCACCTTCCAAGAGGCAGTACCAGCAGCCTGAAAAGCTGGGGGAGGGAGACTCTAGGACCTCACCCTCTGCTCCCCTCTATAACATTTTGCACCTGAGTTAAGTTATAGTAAAGGCAAGGGTGTGCTTCCATTTGAACCAGCTCACAGGGCATTTCCCTGCCCTTCTCCCTCATGTAGCACTGATGCTCTGGGGTGGGGTGAGGGGGCTGTCAATATCCAGAAAAGCAACAAGTCAGCAGGTCTTTACTGAATCCCCACTGTGTGCTAAGCATTACAGCATATTCAAGAATATACACTTTTATGGTTGAGGAGACCAACACATATCAACAAGAGCTCTGCCAAAGAGACAGTCTGCTATTGTAATCCTTCCCTTCTCTTCTGAAAATCCATAGGGAAAAAAAGGTAGGAAGACAGGGGAATATTCCTGAAATTGGTCTAATGATTGGGAATATTAGGGCCAATGTTTGAATTACTTGCAGACACTGAGCACCTTAAAAATCAATCGTATATTCTATAATTTATTCTGTAATTTCTCCCGCCAAATCAGGCAGTCGTGTTATGTAGCTGGTGCCACCTTGCCATGTCATCATTGCTTTGAGCTGTGCTGAGATTGAACATTAGGCGGTTTATGGTATCCAGGATTTGATGCTTTCTTCTCAGCCATTCTTTCCCCTTTGCAGTTGGGAATTACACACAGGCCATTGAATGTGCCAAGACCTATCTCCTCTTCTTCCCCAATGATGAGGTGATGAGCCAGAATCTGGTCTACTATACAGCCATGCTTGGAGAAGAACAAGCCAGATCCATCGGCCCCCGTGAGGTGAGAGACTTGCATTACCCTGGGTGGCTGCCAGCTGAACCCAGACCAGAAAGCAGAGAGTGGGGTAGAGGAGAAGGAGCCAGGGCTGCTCGGGCAGGGGTGGGGCAGGTTGCCTGGGTGGGTGTGAGTGCACAGAAAGCAGGGAATAATCCAGAACATTAATTACCACACTCTGGGCCCAGAAGTCTGTTCTCCGAGTCTGCAGGGAAAAGCAGAACTGCAAAGCAGCCATGTTCTTTCCCTTTTTCAGCACCTCCACCTTGAGACTTGATTTGGCTAAGATTTATCATTTTCTACTTCATGCTAAATTTGTTTTTCACTCACCTCTTTTCTGCCTCTGTTTTCTTCCCCACCCCGGCTTCTTTCTGCCATTGTTCTCTCTCTCCCTGTTTCAGCATTATACCCATCTCACTCCAAAACAAGGAAAAAAATCTATGAAATAGAAAGACTAAAACAAAAGGCACTGAAGTGCAAGCAGGCCCACGCCTGCACTGCTGGGGGGACTGCACTGTATGCTGTTCATTTAACAATGGCTATTTCTGGAATTACGGGTGATTTTTGTGTTTTGCTCCTTTATATTTTCTAAATTCCCTGCAGTGAATGGGTATCATTTTTGTATTAAAAACATGAAAAGTTCTCTGTTTTTAACTTAATGAAGTTCAATACTGCGAACCTTGATGATGTTTGTACATATGCCTTGCACAGGCCCTAGAGCCTCTCCTTCTTTTTTTTTTTTTTTTTTTTTTTAAATTTATTTATTTAATTTTTGGCTGCATTGGGTCTTCGCTGCTGCACGCGGGCTTTCTCTAGTTGCAGCGAGTGGGGGCCACTCTTAGCTGCGGGGCGCAGGCGGCGTTTCATTGTGGTGGCTTCTCTTGTTGCGGAGCACAGGCTCTAGGCACGCAGGCTTCAGTAGTTGTGGCACACAGGCTTCAGTAGTTGCGGCTCGCGGGCTCTAGAGCGCAGGCTCAGTAGTTGTGGCGCACGGACTCAGTTGCTCCGCGGCATGTGGGATCTTCCCGGACCAGGGCTCGAACCCGTGTCCCCTGCATTGGCAGGCGGATTCTTAACCACTGTGCCACCAGGGAAGCCCGATCCTCTCCTTCTTGAGCCCAGAACAATGAGGTGGATTTGAAGTCACTAATCTGGACTCAAGTCCTGCCTCCTCCACTTACTAGCCATGTGATTTTTGACACATCATGTGGAATCTTAGTCATGCTGCACTGCCCTGCTGAGTCTCATTTTCTCCTTCTGTAAAATCGGATTATGGTTCTTGCTCTGTCTTCAACACAGGACTAGTGTGAGGGTCAGATGAGATAGCGAGCCGACAGATGCTGTACAAAGTGTTGTGTGGACAGGTAGCATCACGGGGGTCTTGCTGATGGTACACAAGTAGCAGGTGGCGGGTGTTCTTACCTCTAACTTCAGCCACCTCCTGAGATGGGGTGGCTTGTCACTGTGGCCCTCAATCGCTTGTGTCCTGCTGGCCTCTCCAAAACCCAATCTTACAGTCTGTAAAAATAGCTGTAACTTTGGATGTTTTTCCTTTTGTCAAAGAAAATAAAAAAGATAGATAGCTACAGTTACTCTAGAGGCCCCTCAGTTGTGTATGCAACAAGTCTATTGGACACATGTAGGGGGTGAGAAAGCAGGCACACCCCTGGGCTGTCGGTAGGGCTGCAAACTGTACTGTTCATTTACCCAGCGATCTGACTGCCGGGGATTCACCCTTGGCTATACTACACAAGCGTGCAAAGGTAAATGTGCACAGATGTGCATCAGAAGTCCGCCGCTAAAAGCAAAAAACTGGAAACAAGCTCAATGCTATCAACTTGGGGAACTGGTTAAATAAAATTGGCACGTTCACTCAATGACGTACAAGATAACCATTATGTGGCTTGAGTAGATTCCTACGCACCAATATGAAATTGTCTCCGTGATGTAATTTTAGGTAAAGAAAAAGAAGACATAGAACTGTAGTGGTATTCAATTTACGTTTTTTGGTAATACATATGTATTTTTAAGTTTTTTAACTTTCTGCACAGATTGGTAAGAAACTGTTCATCGGGATTAACCCTCCCACGCCCAAGCATGGGCCTGTGGGTCAGGGGCTGGGCGGGGGAGAACTGAACATTTCTATGTATGTCTATCGATACTCCGGGGGTTTCTTTTAGCTACATTTTTACTGCTTTCATGTCTTTTTGAATGCCATCTAAAACCACCTTGGAAAGGTGTACAATCCAAGATTTGTAAAATGCTGTGGTGAATATCATAGTAGAGGGGTCAGCGAGCTAGAGTGGGAGCACGGAGGAAAAGTAAGCAACTGGTGGGTGGGGGAAGGCTTCACAAGAGGCAGTGGTGTTGACAATTGGTTTTAAAAGCTTTCAGTAGGTGAACGAGTCAGAGGAGGGCCTTTTAGATGGAGAACAGCATCTGCAAACCACCTGGACAACAGTCCAATGTGAACGGAAGATGGTGCTGGGGAGTTGCAGGCAATGAGGCCCGGGAGGGTCAGATTTTTGAGGGGTCTTGAGTGCCTCTCCAGGACCTTGGACCCTACTGTGTGAGGCAGGCAGTGATGAGCCCTCAAAGGGTTTGAAGCAGCCTGACGAGATACGATGGGGCAGGGCTCAGAATGGGAGGTGCCGGAGGCCCTCACGTGGGGGGGGGGGAAGCTGCTGGAGGAGGGGAGCTGACCAGGTGGAGGGGAGAGGTGGAACGGGAGGTGGGGCGGGGGGGTTCCTGCCTCCCTCCTCTCCATGTCTAATTAGGCACCACATTCCCAGCCTGGGGGAAACGTGCACGGCGCTGGCCCCGGGGCATACGGGTGGCAGGATACCGCCCTCACAGCCTCCACTCCAGCCCAGCGTGGCTCATTTTTCCTCTGTTCACTGGGAGAAGCAGGTGGATGATGCGGCAATAACAGACCTCCCATTCTGGTTGTTGTGGCGCTTACTGTGGCAAATAAGCACCCTTCAAATGTGTGTGGCATTTTATAGTTTACAAAAATTTTTCATAGCTTTTCTTTCGTTTGATTCTCATAACACCCCAGTGAGGTGGGGTCATCAACCTACCCAGAAGTTAAAAACCAAGGTTCTTCCTTCTTGGATCTGCAATCCTGAGAATCTCTAATAATGCTCCTCTTGCCATCCCCTCCCATATGGTGACTAGTTACCTTGTCGTTGTGCTCTTTGGCTGCTAGATGGTGACCGTTTGGATTTGAGATGGCGCCTCTCCTAGTCTCTTTGCCTGGTTAAGACCCCTCCCCCTGACCCTTTATTTATTTATTCTTTTTGCGGTACGCGGGCCTCTCACTGTTGTGGCCTCTCCCGTTGTGGAGCACAGGCTCCGGACGCGCAGGCTCAGCGGCCATGGCTCACGGGCCCAGCCGCTCCGCGGCATGTGGGATCCTCCCGGACCGGGACACGAACCCGTGTCCCCTGCATCGGCAGGTGGACTCTCCACCACTGCGCCACAAGGGAAGCCCCCCCCTGATCCTTTATAGTCATACTAGTGAGTCTGGGTCAGAAAGGGAAAATAAGTGGTCAGTCTACCATTTCTAACTAGAACTGCCCTTCTGGAAAGAAGGTAACTATCATTTCTTGAGCCCTGTCCCAGGCCAAGCACTGAGCTAGGTGGTTTATACCCATCATCGCATTTAATCATCACAGGCACCCTGTGAGGTGGGCGCTATTCTTGCCATTTTCGAGATGAGGACATTTAGGCTCCAGGAAATGAGTTAACTCGCACGGCAGCCTATGGCTGCCCATGGTGACCGGAATCTCTGTTTCCCTGCTTTATTCCAGTGTCGGCACAGTTCTGACACATAGCTGATACTCAGTAAATCAGTGTTGAATGAGTAAATGGTAGAAGTGGGACTGGCTTCCTGGCAGGCTCACAGAGCAGTTGGAGAGGGTTAAAGGAGATGACACATACCTAGCTTGGTGTCCAGCACTAGGTGAGGGAGGCCAGTTATTTAAACTCCTTAGGAGAAAATTTCCATCTTCCTCTTGGGTAAATATAATAGGTGATATAGGCCTCATTGACGCCTTTAAAGTTTTCCTTATTGCCCTCATCTTTTATTTCAACTGATGATGTCTTCTTTTTCTTTTCCTTCCTTCTTCTGCTGCTGGGAGACTAGCAGGGCACCTAGGGAAAGATGTGACCCCAGAAGGTACTTAGTTTCCCTGCCCTGGGTAAGCCCTACCACTGAGCACGTGTGGGAATGGCCAGATGCAGGACCCAGCTGCTCCTGCACTGGCCCAACTCCCGGGAGGGATACGGTCCACTCCAAGTCTGAGGGGAGGCAGATGGCATAGGAAAAAGCACGTGGGCTTTAGGATCGGAGAGACCCAGGCTTGGATCTCCTATAGTGTCACCTCAAACAAGTTGCATAACCCCTCTGTACCTCAGTGTCTTCGTCTGTAAAATGAGGATAATCTTATCAACCTCCAAGGTGGCTGTAAAGATTAAATGAATAACGCAGGAGTCACCTAACACCTAGGTTTTTCTTCCCCTGCGTGTTGAACTCCTGCGGAAGTCAAGAAGGAATACTTTTCCTTCCTTGAAGAGTTTTTCCTGAGAATCCTCAGGTTTTCTGTCTCAGAGATTAACGGCAGGGGAAGGAAGGGGGGCTGTCTCCCTATACGGGAAGCCTGGCTGTGCCAGCCTCAGAGGGGCTGCTTGTGTCAGGCAAGAGGAACCCTTGAGCACAGACGTGAGACTTTTGTCCCAAAGTGGGGGACGGACACACCAGTGATAGTGGGAGAGGAAGCCTTGGGTCGCACGGGGGGCAACAGTGTGGAACGAAGGGGCGGGGAGTGCGGGCTAGGGCCAGCGGCGGGGCTGAGTACCAGGGTGTCCCTCCCACTGTGTTTCCTCAGAGTGCCCAGGAGTACCACCAGCGAAGCCTGCTGGAGAAAGAACTGCTCTTCTTCGCTTATGACGTTTTCGGAATTCCCTTTGTTGACCCGGTGAGCCAGGGTGCCGGGAGCCGGAGTGGGGCAGGGATGCAAGGGGTGGGCTGAGCTGTACACCGTGTGCCTCTGGGGAGAGGGCCGTTAGGGGGTTGAGCCAAACAGGAGATCTGCGTGGACGAGAGACGGGGAATTCTGGGCAGCCAGGTACAGGTGACTCAGGTCCAGAGACCTCTCACTTTATCTCCTGAAAGGAGGCCGGTGAGATGGCGGATTCCCTGTAGGCCCTAGTATGTGCATCGAGACCTGGAAGATTCAGCAGGTCACCCGACACTTCGTGTTTTCCTGCTCTGCTTTTAGGATTCATGGACTCCAGAAGAGGTGATTCCCAAGAGACTGCAAGAGAAACAGAAGTGAGGGCCTTGAAGAAACTGCATGATTGGATCGGTGTGATGAAGCACTTGAGGCTTCCTGAGCCCAGGCAGAGGCAGATGTGAACTCCTGGCAAGGGGTGGGCAGGTCCAGTCTGGGAAGCTGGGGTGGGAGCCTGGGCTGGCCCTGGAATACAGCCCTCAGACTGGCTGTGCTCACAGGTCAGAACGGGAAACAGCCACCCGCATCTCCCAGGAGATCGGAAACCTTATGAAGGAGATTGAGACCCTCGTGGAAGAGAAGACCAAGGAGTCGCTGGACGTGAGCAGGCTGACCCGGGAAGGTGAGAGGACGAGCGTGGGGCCACCTCGGCTGTCATGGAGGCAGCAAGGCTGCTGCTCCCCATGTTAGCTGGGCAGCTCCCCTTAGAGAGCAGCCTCAGGATCCGAGTTGGCGCGGGTCAGGGCTCACCCCCGCCGTGGCCCTTCTTCACTCACCCACGGGACTTCCACCTGCAAAGAGCACTGAGAATTGGCCTTTGGTTAAGAAGTAAGACTCCTGAGTCACAGTGACACTAGTTTAGTTCGCTTCAGTAAGTATTTATAGGAGAAAACTTGTCCTCTCGCCTTACTCCCAAACTGTTTTCTCCCAGCTGCCATCATTTGTCCTGTTACCGAGCCTCAAAATCTTCAAGTCTCCTTTGGTCCCCCCTTGCCCATCCCCTCCAATCCTCTGGGGGGGGTCCTGCCAATTAGGACTCTGCTCTCTTTCTCTCTCCCCACCCCTTTTCTTGTCCCATGGCCTCAGGTGTGCATCAGGCCCCCAGCCCCTCCTCTCTGCACTCATCTTTTCTCCTCCAACCTGTCCTTGCCCCTTCCCACCTGGGGGCTAGACGAGTCTTCCAAACACAGGGAATCTGATGCCGTCCTCCCTGCCTGCCCCTTTAACCGTATGTTCTACCATTCCCCACTTATACCTTTTCTTCGTCCTTGGGCCTCTCTCTGCTCACAAGTCTTTGTTCAGGCCTATGCCTCCTCCTAAACACGTCCCATCATCTCTCCCTGTGAGGTGTCTCAGATCCACCCTACAGAGCCTTTCTTAAACTCCAGGCCAGTTGGGATCCACACCCCCATTTCTGTTGAACTTCCAGGGCACTTTGTACTTTCACAAGGTCTGCCTTGTGTTGGTCATTTGTGTAATTGTTGGAACAGGTGCTGTCTTCAGGTGTTAATCCCTTGCCTTTTCTAGCACGGTGCTTGGCACACGCTGAGGCCTCAGTAAATAATAGATGGAGTCGAATTGGGTCTCGGGTATGTCCCCAGCACAGAGAGACACCAGGAGAAATAGAAGAGAGAAAGGCTGGCCTTTACTCTACAGTTGCTTCAATTAACAAGTGCTTAATTTAATGAGATTAACATGTTAAAGAATTTGTCCAGCATTCCTTTGTTTTCAGAGAGCTTTCACCCTGTTATTTCTCTTGGTTCTCATAATTCCCTGGGAAGTGGGTTGGGCAGATTAAAAGATCCTCATTTAAAATAGATGATGATATGATGGTAGCTAAACTTTTAAGCATTTACTAGGTGCCAAGTGTCGTGCTAAACTTTAAAGTTGTCTTATTGTTCTTTACATCAAACTTACGAGGTAGATGCTGTTTTACAGATGAGATAAGGCTCAGGGAGGTTAAGTAACTTGCCAAGGTCACACAGCTAGTAAGTGGAGGATCCAGGAGTCAAACCCAGTTCTTTCTGGTCCTGAACTCATGTTTTAGGAATGTCTTTATGATGTTTCCTCAACAATGCATGAAAGCCCAGGAGCTAACAGCTGTGGACCAGGACTTGGATCTCCTGCCCTTCAGCTCTAAGTTCCATCCTCTGGACCACCCTAACTTTGGAAGCGATCAAACGGGAGGTTTCTCTGGTGAACGGGAAACAACTGGAATTTCTCTTCCTTACAGCAAGGCAATATCTGATGGAGAGTGTCCGGACAGAACTGCTGCTGGATTTAGCCGGTGTTATTGCTTTGCAGGTGGCCCCCTGCTTTATGACGGTATCAGACTCACCATGACCTCCAAAGTCTTGAACGGCTCCCAGCGGGTGGTGATGGATGGTGTCATCTCTGACGATGAGTGCCAGGAGTTGCAGAGACTGACCAATGTGAGGGAACCCGGTGACCACACCATCTCCCTAAGGGCCCAGCCTCCCCCGACTAGGTGCCTCTCAGGCACTGAACGATTGCCTGCCCCTTGCTGCGGGCCGTCGACCACCTCTTCTTGGGCCCTCAGCTGCCTGGCTAACCCCACCTGTTTTTGGGGCCTCGTAGGCAGCAGCAACCTTAGGAGATGGCTACCGGGGTCAGACCTCCCCACACACTCCCAGCGAAAAGTTCTATGGCGTCACTGTCTTCAAGGCCCTCAAGGTAGGGTCAGTACTCTGTTCTGGAGTATGGAGAAGGGGGAGGGGGACGCGCAGGCTCTGGGGAGGAGTTGGAGATGGTGGTAGGGAAGTTCAAAGTGTCTGCCTGTCAGCGTTCCAGCTGCCGCAGAGGCAGGATAAGCCATGCTGGGTGAGCTTGACTTTCGAACCATGGCTATTAGTGTAATAACAATGAGGCAAGCAAGCAAGACTGATACCCCGAGCTTGAGAGTACTTTCTGAAGAACCGCTGTACTTCTGAGCAGGTTACTCAGAAAGAGAAGTGTGAAGGCGAGGGGAGGGGGCGATGGCAGAGAGTCGTGTTCGGGAAGCAGAGGGACTGGTCCTTGGCGGGCACGAGGAGTGGGGCCTGGCGCCCCTGTGGTCTCTGTTGGCCCTCAGAGGAGCGTGCAGCGTAGCTGACCACTGGTCTCCTCGGCAGCTGGGACAGGAAGGGAAGGTTCCTCTGCAGAGCGCTCACCTGTACTACAACGTGACGGAGAAGGTGCGGCGTGTCATGGCGTCCTACTTCCGCCTGGACAGCCCCCTCTACTTCTCCTACTCCCACCTGGTGTGCCGCACCGCGATCGAAGGTGGGCCTCCCTCAACCCGCAGCCCCCGTGCAGCACACACTGCTCACCCAGGCACCAGCTGGATGCGGAGGATGCGGAGAAGAGCAGGATATGGTCCCTTTCATCCTGCTGGGGAACCAACGTAAACCAGTGCGATGAGTGCAGCAGAGGAAGTTCGAGTCAGTCTCCCCGGGGAGTCAGGAGGGCTTCCCAGAGGAGGTGATGAGAGCTGCGCAGGATGAGTAAGAGTTGTGGAGTAGATGGGGCAGCGGGAGGACGTTCGAGCCGGAGGAAGCAGCATGAGCAAAGGAGTGGAGGCACCGAGCGACCTGCAGCTGGGGGGGCGGGGGGCTAAGAAAGTGGCCATTTCCGGAGTGTAAGGTCAAGCGGGGACGGGGGGCAGCCACGTAAGACTGGTGAGGTCCTCAGAAGCCAAATTACGGAGCACTGTATTCAAGAGTATTTTGCATCCTGCAGGTCAGTGGTTCTCAACGCTGGTATTGGCCATACAGGTGCCCTTAGGTGAATCATGATCTGCGTTGCAAGTTCTCTGTCACTAATTGTTAAATACCAAATTTCTGAGAGAACTGCTTATTTTACAAGTTAGGGCAGGCTGGAGGTTGTTCATCATTCACTCTCCCTCTGTCACGTTCCCTTTTTCATTCCCTAGGAGGGGTGAGGCACGGCCAGTGTCCAGGAACCGCGCGTGACCCACAGCCGGGTCTGTCATGCCAGAGCCTTCAGCGGCCCCTGGTGCCGATATGACACTGATGGGCAGCCGAGATTAGAGGACTTTACTCTCCCTCAGAAAGTTTGGAATTCTATCAAAATCTGGGCACACCCAAGGAATGTGCCAGACTAGCAACTGTGTGTGTCTCGTCCCCCAGATGGGGGCCCTGGGGCCTGGGTAGCAGGAAGCCAGGAAGAGTCGGCAGGCAGTGAAGGGCTGGGTGAGGCCTTGTTTTCACTCACCGAGATTAAGGGTTTAAGGTTAGGCTTGCTGTTATGTGTCTAAAGACTTGGAGAGCGTGGATCCAGCCAGAGGAAGGGAAGCTGGTCGGCAGTGACCCCCCTGCCCTCGCATGCCAGCAGGAGAGCTGCAGTGTCCCCTGAGGTGCCCCAGTGCTAACGTGTGTCTCCGTGGCCGCAGAGGCACAGACCGAGAGGAAGGACGGTAGCCACCCCGTCCACGTGGACAACTGCATCCTGAACGCCGAGGCCCTCGTGTGCATCAAAGAGCCCCCCGCCTACACCTTCCGGGACTACAGGTGCCAGCTCTGCTCTGAGGCCCCCAGGGCCCTGTGCCCTGCCCCCTCCCCCAACACAACACATGCATGTTTGGGCCCAGCTCCTCCCAGCGTCCAGGACCCTCTGGATTGGGAGTCAGATAATACGGGAATCATTACAGTGCAGTGTGAGGGTAGGACAGGGAAAGGTAGACTTGGTACAGGAGCACCCCAGAGAAGGGCATGGTGCATTCTCAGGGGCGAGGGTAGGGAGGCGGGAAGGTCAGGAGTCGTGTTGGTGAGGCTTCAGAGAAGGCCCCCCCGCTCCTGCTGCTGGTTGGGAGCACTTGGAGATAAAGGCACTGGAGCCGTGGGTGTCTGAGGGGCAGGAAGAGGAAGTCGGTGTCGAGGTGCTCTCTGCCTTCCCCAGTGCCATTCTTTACCTGAACGCAGACTTCGACGGAGGAAATTTTTATTTCACCGAACTAGATGCCAAGACCGTGACAGTGAGTGCGCCCTTGTCCCCATCCCTGGGAGGGGCGCCAAAACCTCAAGGTGCAGTGGGCAGAATGGCCAGCTGGTCTTCCTGGTGGCCAGCACTCCCCTCCCCAAACCAGGGGGCCTCTGACTAGTCACCTGTTCTCTTTAGCTCTGGTCTTTGGGAAGCCAGGCAGAGGAGCCATCCCCTCCTGGACCTGAATGACCCCATGTCCCTTCTGAAGGCAGGTTATGGTCTCTGTCCTGTGTACCCCCCTCGTCGTCTCCTTTAGGCAGAGGTGCAGCCCCAGTGCGGAAGGGCCGTGGGATTCTCTTCGGGCACGGAAAACCCACATGGAGTGAAGGCTGTCACCAGAGGGCAGCGCTGTGCCATCGCCCTGTGGTTCACTTTGGACGCTCGACACAGCGAGCGGGTGAGAGCAGTTGGTGCTGCTGTGACCTGTTCCTGGCAGGGCCCTTGTTCTGCTTCCACCTTCCCCAGTCCCATTGCCGATGCTTAGACGTGAAAGAAGCACTGGGCTTGGGAGTCCAGAGAGACTCCTCGCTTCGGCACTGTGTCACCGTGGTCCCCGGCCCTTCTTCCTTCCTTGGGAATGGGGCTCCAGGTGGGGGGCAGGGGGGACAATATGGGGAGTGATCCTGGCTCTTGGTCCCTCGCTGGGTACCACCTCTGCTGCCTCTGCCCAAAGAGTAGGACCTGCTGGGATTAGGATGAGCTCAGAGGCCACTAGAGAAGAGCCTTCTTGTTCTCCAGGAAGTAGCACCTGAGAGATGGTGAGTGCCTGGTCCGGAGGCCTATCTGAACAGCCAGGGGTTTGTCCTTGCAGGACAGGGTGCAGGCGGATGACCTGGTGAAGATGCTCTTTAGCCCAGAAGAGACGGACCTCCCCCATGAGCAGCCCCAGGAAGCCCAGGAGGGGCCCCCCAAGCCCGTACAGGGCTCTGTCTCCAGCAGTGAGTCAGGACACAAGGATGAGCTCTGACAGCTCACGCGTGGACGGTGATCAGAGCCACGTGAGGAACCCTGTCCTGCACCCTGGACTGGCCAGCCTCCGGTGAGGAGCAGTGGGGAACTTAGGTCTGCCCCCCAGCTGAGGGGACTCTGCTCACAGCCGTCCACATGGTGCTGCCGCTCTTGGAGTGGACACAGCAGGATGGCCCTCTCCCCCTGGGCCTGACCGAGGGCTCAGGATGCAGGCCCAGAGCCACTCCGGGGGCCTGCACAGGCAGCCACGTGACAGCAATACAGTATTTAAGTGCCTGTGTAGACCACCAAAGAATAAATGATTCGTGGTTTTTTACTCGGTGGTTTGTTCAGAGTGGAGATATGCCCATCGGCCCCAGAGGTCTCACTTGATAAAAATTACTCTGGGCAGGATGCAGTGGCAGGCATGGTGTGAAGAGGTCTAGCTCTGTACCCGGCTCGGCCACCTCCTGTGCAGTCTCAGGCCAGAGCCCTTAACCTCAGGGACCTCAGGGTTGTCATATGCATAACGGGGACCATAATCGCTGCTCTGCCCACCTCTGGGCAGTTGTGGGGCCCACATGCGATGCTGATGTGACAGCATTTTGTAAACTGGAACGCTCTGGGTGGATGGCAGGGATTATTACTAATCCTTCTCTGGCAGCTAGCAGCGGTCAGCAGTGCTCTGGCACGTTGCCCCCGTGTCGGCCACATGCATCGTGCTCTGATGTCTGGCCTCAGGGTCCTCATACCTCAGGGCCTCCATGTGCAGGACAACACACACCTCTAGGAGACAGAGTAAGAGCAGACCTGGAGATTCAGCTCCTCGGGCCACAAGCCCATCTCCCTCCTGGGCTTGAGATGCAGTGCGGTCGTGGATTGGGAACCTGCACCCTGAGAGCCCATTTATTAAATCAACCAGGGTTTATTTATTGAGCACCAGCTAAGTGCTGGTGCTGGGAATATGGTGTCAAACCAAACAAGTCCCTGCCCTCATAGAGCTTCTGTTTTAGGAAGGGAGACAGGTAACAAACACATACATGTGTGTGTGTGTAATCCTTTGAGGTAGAAAAGAAGGCAGGTCAGGCCCTGAGGAGAAGGCAACAGCAAGGAGGCCGATGTGCTGACACAGAGCAGCCAGTGAGGTCAGGGTCCCTGGGGCCTGGTCATTCGCTGAGCACCTGGGCTTTGACCCAGTGGGACAGGAGCCCTTGGAGGGTTTTGAGCAGGGGGGTAAGAGCATCTGACTTACATTTGAAAGGCCTCAGTGAAGAATGTATGTGGAGAATGGGCTACAAGGGCAAGAACGGAGACAAGGAGAGCAGAACGGAGGCTGCTGCAAAGACCCCGGGTGGAGATAGAGGTGTTGTGGATCGGGTGTTGCCAGCGAAGGCAGCGAAAAGGTCATGTTCTGGATCTCGTTAAAGTAGAGCTGACAGGAGTTGCTGATCAGTTGGATGGTATGAGGAGGAGCAACAAGGATTCAGCCTAGGAAATTCCCTGGTGGTCCAGTGGTTGGGACTCCACACTTCCACTGAAGGGGGCACGGTTCGATCCCTTCTTGGGGAACTAAGATCCTGCATGCCAAAGGGCACGGCCAAAAATAAAAAAAAAGAAGGATTCAGCCTAAGCAGTTGGGGAAGTGGAGCTGCCCTTTCCCATGACGGGGCAGACTGCAGGTGAGATGATGGTTATGGGGTGTGGAAAGCAGGAGTCTGTTTTTGCATGTGTTGTGCTCAAGTTCGAGGAGCCTGTGAGACAAAAGGTTTCTGAGTTCAGGGAGAGGTAGAGGTAGGAGCCAGAACTTTGGGGGTCCCCATCGGCATTTGGGGGGGGTGTTCAAAGCCAGGAGACTAAGGTCAGTGTAGACAGAGGAAGAGTCAGAAGACTGGGCCGGGCTGCAGGCAACTGGGGCTCTGGAGGCAGTGGGGTCCAACAGAGGACACGAGGAGCAGCGGTGAGCAGGGGAGGCAAGAGGCCTAGTCCTGGAAGCCGACGAGAGTGTTTCAGGAGGCGGGGCTGAGCAGCGGTGTCTAATGCTGCTGAGAGGTTGAGCAAGATAAGAACTGAGAACCCTCTTTTGGATTTGGTGACATGGAGACCAGGGAGAACTTTGGCAAGAGATGTTCCGGTCGACGAAAGACTGGAGTGAGTTCAAGTGAGAAGGGGAGGAGAATGAGTGGTGCTGGTGGGTATAGACAACTCTTCTCGGGAGTTTGGCTCTCTGTGGGGGGCAGGATGAGCCGGAGGGAGATGTGAAGTGAAGGAACGGTGGTTTTTTAAGCCGGGAGACATGATCCCATGGGGACAGTCACTATTCCTTTAGTCATTGGTGATCCCGTGTCCTGTTCGGATGACCCACTCGCCGTACGAAGAGAGGACCATGTTAATGGAAAGAGCACGAGCTTCACCCACGTGCTGAGCTGGGCAAGACTCTCACTTCCACCACTTCCAGTTGTGTGACCTCTGAGTGCGTTTCCTCACCAGTAACATGAGATTACAGTCCTTTCCTCCCAGGATGGCTGGGAGAGTATCATTGAGGGAATACTCATAGAGAGCCTGGCACAATGCTTAGCACACAGGAGATACTCAACGTTACAGAAAACTCCATCAGCCTGATTCTGGTCTTCCAGAAGTTTCCACATCAAGGCGGGTGACCTTCACCATTTCGAAGTATGCTAAACCCAGAGAGATAGCAGACTATCTCAGTTTAGCTCATGAAAGGCCACATGTTTTCAAGGGCAACAGAACTGGGATAAGTGAATATAATTGTGGTGGGTGAGTCCTCCCAGCAGCAGGAGGTGATGGCAGGGGTCCGGGCTGAGATGCTGTGCTTGCTTGGCCTGTTTGTAAAACACGGGCATGAGCAGGTCAGCCCTGAGGAAGTCTGCTTGAGGTGAAGGGAGAGCAGCCATGGGAGCATTAGAGGGGATGGGAGGCAACTCAGCAAACTTGGGGCAGATGTGGACGTGGAAGCCGTCCATCTCTGGCACCCCAGGCAGCTGGCAGAGCTCTCAGCAGGGGTGCCAAAGAGGGCCAGTGCTCAGGGTCGTTTGGGGAAGAGAAGAGGACACTACCAGACAGCCACATGTGCTGCAGAGGTGCCCTCACCCTGGGTTAGCCGAGGGACACAAAAATGGGGCCAGTGGTAGGGCTGGGAGATGCTTTCAGTGCTCAGGAAGGAGGCAAACGAACAACGCACCAAGTGCTGTGAAAGGAAACATGCAAAGAGCATTACAGATCCCAGATCAGAGCACCTGACCATGCCGGGGCAGGCAGGGCACTGGGGTGGCCACACTGCTGGCTGCACTGCTTTCTAGCTGTGCCACCTGGACAAGTCCTCTCCATTCCGAGCCTGGGATTGCACGGGAAAGTCAGACTCAGAGTTGGGGGGAGTTTGACCAGCACCACCTCCTCCTGAGCCCCCAAGGTTTCAGGTGGTGGCTGCAGAGACTGTGCTGGAGTCGGGCCCTCCTGACTGGCCGAAGACCAGGGAGGGGGCTCCAGGGTTTCACTGGGAGGGAGGCAGAAACCGTTCGTCCTCACACCCATCAGTCAGTGGTCAGCACAGATCTACCTACAAAGCACCCGCCCTGCCAGGCGCTGCCAGGCAGGAAGGGGCAGCGGGTCATCAGCCACCAGCAGTCGCCCGCAACCAGGGTGAGGGCACAAGGGGGAGACCGCCCAGGAGGCAGTCCTTTTGGAACTGAGCTTTCATTAGCCACATTTCTTCAGGCATATTATGTTTTCCAAAAGCACTTCTCGCCCATCTCGATTCTTGTGAACTCCCTCATGACCCAGACAGATGAATGCTATTATCCCGATTTTTCAGTTTAGGAACCAGGGCCAGAGAAGCTAAGGGACTTGCCTAGCATCACACAGCTTTTCAGTGGCAGAGGTAAAGCTAGAACCCCCAAGCTTCTCATAACGTAAGTGAAAGCACCTTTAAAACAGTGAAGCGTGACACACCCCAGGGCGGTTTCTAGTTAGCTCTTAATGGAAGCTGGGGTGGGTCCTGATCCTTCCTGCTCTCCCTGCATGCCTGGGAGTCGCTGGACTGCAGGGGGGCACTGGGGTGGTTGGAGTCCTGATGGAGAAGCTACACAGGGTTAGGGAACTCTACTCCAGGAGCGGGATCTGAATTCCAAAGGGCTTTGGAACATTGGTGAGGGAAGGCCATCGGGGCAGGAGGGGATGTTTTGGTAGAACAGACTCAAGACCTCAAATAACAGAAGGGATAAACAGAAGAGCTTCTGTATAACAGATTCACTTTGCTGTACACCTGAAACTAACACAACATTGTAAATCAACTACACTCCAGTAAATTTTTTTTTTTTTTAAAGAAGCACTTCCGAGGGATATGTGAGCCTCATTCTGGATCATAAAGTGGCTCCGGGTCCTCGGTGTTGGGGAGGGCTCTGGGGGTGCCCAGGGTGGAGGAGTGAGAAGGCCCTGGGGGCAGCTGTGTGACCCTAAGAGGCTAGCTTCCCCTCTTTGGCTCTCAGCTCCTCATTTGTCAACGGAGGGGCTTGCAGTCCCCGTCTCCAGGGCTGTGTGGCTCTGACACTCTGTTTCTCTGTAGCCTTGAAGATCCCGAGGCTCAGAGACCTGACTCAGGTGCTCCTCAGGACCGGAATGACCCCTGTATCCTTACAGAGAGAGCCCTGCGGAAGGCTGGGAGAGGGACACCCGGCCTCCGGGAATCACTGTGCTGCGCGGCCGCCCCATGCACGCACCTCACACTCTCTCAGACATTGGGCAGCTCCCTCGTGACTCCGCGAAGCCTACGTCCCCTTTAGAGGTGGGACGAGGCTCCACAGCCAGCTCAGCCTCGCCCCTCCCAGTGCTCCTCAGAAAGGCGGGGTATGGGGTGGACAGATCTGATAGGAAAGGCCCCCAGACCCTGGCTTCCTAGCTTGGGGTAGGTCACCTCTCTCAGCCTCGGCTCCTTATCCGTGAAGGGACGCCCATCGTGCGGGGGCTGCCCTGAGGATTAGACGGTTAAACGCGTAGAAATGGAGCTCCCTGCGGCCCCGGAGTCTCCACCCTGGGCTCTGGCTGTGTCCTCTGCGCATTCCCATCAAACAGTCTCTCACCGTCCGTGGTAGAGGAATCGGAATTCGGGACTGGCTTCTGTACCACGGATCCAGGCCCCGCTAGCTTTGGGGGACGCGCAGGCCGCCCCAGGAAGCAGGTCTGCGTTGGCACAGATCCACGTGGCTCGGGCCTTCCCAGCACGGAGGGCCGGGGTGAGGGGGTGGAGAGGGAAGGGGAGCAGTGTCGGGAACCGCAGGCCCGCCCAGCAGAACCCACCGCCCCCTCGAGGGCAGGCCCCTCCCCCAGCTGGCCGCCGCGGGGCCGCGGGCCATACCAGGGCCCACGCGCGGGCGGTCGCACAGGGCACCATTGTCTGCAGCGCCGGGGCACCCTCTCGTTTGCATAGCCACGTGAAGAATGAGAGGGAGGGAGCGGGCGGGGCTGTCCCTGCGGAGGGGGTCTGGGTCGGGGGTGCAAGGAGGCCAGGGTCTGCAGCGGGACCCTGCCTTCCCCCAGTGCAGTCCGGCAAAGGGCGCGTGGGCTGCTGGGGTTGGAGGGGGCGCCGGGGGGGCTGGCGGGAGCGGGGTTGTGACATTCCCCTGTACCCACGCCTGGCGAGCCGAACTGAACGTGAGGGGATTGCTAATGAGGTCGAGGAGAGTTAAACATTCCCCTGCTCCAGGGGGCTGAGCTGGGACGGGAGAGAGGAGGGGAGGTGGGGCGCTAGGAGGGGGCAGCCTGAACCCCGGGAATGTGCAGAGGCCACCGCTCCCCACCAGGCTGTTCTGGAGCTGGGGGCTCAGGGGCCTGTGCCTCAGGCCCCAGCAGGAGCTGCTAAGCCAGCCAGCAAGGGGATTAAAGGGGCTGAACAGTCTGCCTTCCTTCAGGCTGATCCCAGTAGGTTGGTGCTGTCTCCCACCTCCCTGCCAGGCTCCTTGCTGGCTGGTGGCCAGCCCTGTCCCAGCCTTCATGGGGTCCCTCTTCTGCCCCCCTCAGATCTCAAACAGATCCCACGCTGAGTCTGGCCTCCGTTGTTTTTGATACACATGGGCCCCAGGTACAAAGGACCCCCACTCCCCAACACCCCCCCAACCCAGTCTCTCCATAGCTGACCTCAGAACCCACTCCAAAAAATTCTCCTCAGTGTCTAACCCTAGTCTTACCTCCTGCAAATTGGAATTCCATTTTCTTTCTGTCCTGCAGTCAGAGGACAGAAAACTCCAAGGGTCACATCAGCAGTGCAAGGGCAAAGTCCATCATCTCAGGGCTGGTGTTTGGGATAGGAATTAGGAGAATTTTAGGGCACTCTTATCAGGCTCCTAAAGGGGTTTCCCTAGGGGAAAGGCCCTGAAGGCCAGCGGGGGGGGTCACTCCTCACAGCCCCTCCCTTCTCCATCCCTGGGGAGGGGCACCACCTTGGCCACGCCCCACACCCCACCCCCGGGGGCTGGGCAGGAGCTTTGCTGGGGACCTTGCCCTGGCTTAGGTGGCGGCTGTGGGAGGGCCCCTGGCCTTTCCAGCTCGGGCCTCCCCCAGCATTCTAGAGCCTGCAGCCACTGCCTTTGCTGCTGCCACTGCAGGGCTGTCACCTCTCCTTCTCAGCCTCTGACCACTTGCTGCACCCCACCCCCAACCCAGCTGCTCCTGTCACCTGGCCATGACCTCGGCCCACCCAGGGACCCTGGCCCAGCCCTGAGCCCTGGAACCCCCATCCCCTCCCCTGGGCCATGGCCAACTCAGGCCTTCAGCTCCTGGGCTACTTCCTGGCCCTGGGTGGCTGGGTGGGCATCATTGCCAGCACAGCGCTCCCGCAGTGGAAGCAGTCCTCCTACGCAGGTGACGCCATCATCACCGCCGTGGGCCTCTACGAAGGGCTCTGGATGTCCTGCGCTTCCCAGAGCACCGGTCAGGTGCAGTGCAAGCTCTATGACTCGCTGCTTGCCCTGGAAGGTAGGCCTCATGCCCGCTGGGATGGGGAGGTGGGATATGGGGCTGGGAGGTCTGGAGCAAGCTTTCCCACGGTCTGCTGTCTGCCCTGGGCTGCTCTCTCCAGCCCCTGCCCCCCATGCACTCATGAAGATCCAGGCCAGCCTGGTGCCCTGCTGGGGGCTGGGGCTCTAGGTTCCAGCAGCCATGGGTCCACATGCCAGCTCTGCCACTGTAACCTTGAAGGAGTCACTAACCCTCTCTGTCCTCATCTGGAAAGGGGACTAGGACTTTCACAGGACTCTGGGAGGGTCAGAGGAGATGAGTGCCCGGCACTCAGAGGCTCTAAGTCAGGACCCTTCCTTCCATTTCTCTCCATACTCTGCAGACACACTGTGTGCACACACCTACTTGCCAGTTCTGCCATGTAAACAAGTATGCTGGCACTCGGGTGCACCTACCCACACGCACAGCCACACAGCCACACACGTGTACATGCACGTCCACACCCAGGCGCTTGGGCACACGGGTGGCTGTCCTCCCCCTGGGGTGTAGGGGTTGAGCCTGACAAGCTGGCTCGTAAACAGGCACCACTGCAGCTCTACCCCTGGCTGGGGGCCGACCCGCCCGCCCTCCGCCCCGGGGCCGCACAGGCCTGAGCTGGGCTGCTGTCACATGGCCCCCGCCACTCCGGAACAGGCAGGTCATCTGGCCTCCCTCAGGGACCCAGATCCCCTGAGCTGCCCCCCAGGCCCGGGACTGACGCCGGCAGCAGGCATACAGCTACCATGGGTGACTCAAAGGGCACAGGGGAAGGTAACTAGAGTCGGAATGGACAATGGGGGAGGCATCCCTGTCCCAGGGCCAACATGGGCTGAGCTGAGCCTCAGACACCCTAGCTCCTCCTTCTGCTGAATCTGAAAGACCTGAGAAGCTGCCTCCCGCTGCCTGGGAGGGGTGGGCCCTAAAGGGAGGCGCCTGGCCAGAAAGCAGCTGATGGGAGAACTCATATCACCCTGTCACCACACACTACCTGGAAGAACCTTCCAGGGAGAGCGAACGGTGGGGTTAAATGGTGAGGCTCAGCCTCCATGCTCTGCCCTCCCGCCCTGTAGTCACCTGAGCCCTCAGGATCCCTCACACCTGCCTCAGGTGGTAGTAGCCCAGGAGGAGCGTCCTGCTCTGGCTCCAGCCCCTCCCATCTTAGGCTCCTCCCACCCACCCACTTCTCCCGCCCCCCCGCTCAGTCCCTCCCATCCCATCCAGGTCACATCCAGTCAGCGCGAGCCCTGATGGTGGTGGCCGTGCTCCTGGGCTTCGTGGCCATGGTCCTCAGTGTCATCGGTATGAAGTGCACCCGGGTCGGAGATAGCAACCCCATCGCCAAGGGCCGAGTGGCCATCGCTGGGGGTGCCCTCTTCCTCCTGGCGGGTGAGTGCCTGGCTCCTCCTCCATCCTCTTGACCATGGCAGGTAGCCCCATCCTGGGGGGCCCTCTGGAGGCCAGAGCAGAGCTGAGAACCTGTCCCCCCTGTCATTAGGCCTCTGCACTTTGACGGCCGTCTCGTGGTATGCCACACTGGTGACCCAGGAGTTCTTCAACCCCAGCACACCTGTCAACGCCAGGTGAGCACCAGGGCATGGCTTGGGCCAGGGAACAGGTTGGGTCTCCCACTCCACCTCCTCTGGGACCACTGGCCTTTGTCCAGCAGGGCACTTGGAGGGGAAAACAGGGGATGGATGAGCCCCAGGTGCTGTCACTGAGAAGCTCTCTGGAGTGGGGAACAGCTGTGGCTGGGCCCTGAACGCCATCCCAGGAGCTAAATGCCCTGGCTCTGGATTTAAATCCCAGCTCTGCACGGGCTGGCTGTGTGACTGGCAAGTTCCTTAACCTTTCTGTGCCTGGTTTCCTCCCCTGTAAAAGGCAGCTAGGACCGAGGACGTAGCTCAGTGTGGTTGTGAGGGTTCTGTGAGATGGTGCAGGTAAAGGACTTAGCACAGTGCCTGGGCTGTTATTTCTGTAGGAGGCACAGTGACTTTGGGCCGGAGAGACAAGGCTGGAAAAGTCCTAAGGGCAGATGGCAGAGGGCCTTGCAGCCATAGGAAGGTTTTTTTCTGTGTCCTGGTGTGGAAGGCAGGACAGTCCCTCTGGCTGTGGTGCACAGAATGGTGGGGAGGGAGTAAGGTGCTGATGAAAAGGTCTGGAGCAGAGGGCTTGGCGCCGGGGGCTAGCAGTGGAGAGTAGGCCCAGAGATATTTAGGAGCTAGAGTGGTCAGGACTTGTAAGGCCAGGGTACTGGGGCCGAATAGGGGGCTCTGTGAAGGGCCTGGCCCCTCCCTTACCTCTCAGCTCTGCGGGGAGCAGAGAATGGGATAGTCTCAACCCCAAACATCCCAACAGCCCTTGGGCCCTGGGGTGGAGGGAGAATGAGAAAAGAGATGCCTGGGCTGTTGCAGTCAGGAGGGCTCCCTGGAGGAGGCAGCAGAGTGGAGAGGGGGAGGAAATGAAGACTTCAGGAGTGAGGTTCATTCCCTGGGGCTGGCAACTCTAGCCATGAAAACCTGCCAGGCAAGAGGTAGCTCTGCTCAGAGATGCCACGCTGGTGCTTGCTCCTGTCCCTTCAACACTCCGCAAGGCTGCCTGAGTTGCAGGCCCTGTGCTGGGCCCTGGACACATGGATGAATCCGGTGCTGTCTGCCCTCAAGTTGCTCCCCAGGGAGCCAGACAAACGAGGAACTAACTGATCAGCCACCCAGTGAGAGTCAGCGCCAGGCGGCGAGCGGAGGGGGGTCAGGGGACGCCTTCGGAGAAGGTGGCATCTGAACTGGGGCCCTGGAGGCGGAGCACAGGAGGCGAGACGCTCCGGCAGGGGGCGCCTCGTGCAAAGGCACAGAGGTGGGGAAACCCGGGCGCTGCAGAGGGGGCGCCGGGCTGGCCCGTTGGGCTTGTGGGTGGAGAGGCCGGAGTGCCCAGGTGGAGCCGGCGGAGGAGTCTGGCCTTCTCCAGAGGGCGGCGGAAGCCCGGCGGCGAGTTCCGTGGGCCAGGCCGTGACCGAGAGAGGTGGCAGGACTGCCCCGCTCCTCCTCTCCCCGACGGGCCTGATGGGCCCCTCCACGCCCCCTCATCTGGCCGAGGAGGATAGGGGCTCGAGGCTGCGCGGAGCAGCCCAGCCTGAGCTGGGTCGCCCCGGGTGGTGTTGATGTGCTGGGGCAGGGGCGGGAGGAAGGATGAGCGCTCATCCCAACTTACCGGGCGAGTCCGAGGACGCTTGTGAGGCCCCAGCCTCAGCTCCCCACGTCCAGCCCGCCCTCTGCTCTGCCAGGGCGGAGGCCGGGAGCCCCCGGGGGAGGACGGGGCGGGGGCGCAGGCACACCTGATGGCGCCCTCCACCCCTTTCAGGTACGAGTTTGGTCCAGCCCTGTTTCTGGGCTGGGCCGCCGCCGGCCTGGCCATGCTGGGCGGCTCCTTCCTCTGCTGCACGTGCCAGGAGCCCGAGAGATCCAACAGCAGCCCGCAGCCCTACCGGCCTGGCCCCTCGGCGGCTGCTCGAGAGTATGTCTGAGCCCGGCGCAGCATCTGCCGGCCCCTGCAGCACCCCCGGGCAGGGCCAGGAGGGCGCAGGGTGTCCCCCCAGCCCGGTTAGGCTCTGAGCAACTTGTCCCCAACCCAGGCACCCACCCTGCGCTCTGAGACTCAGACCCAGACACTCAGAGAGAGGTGGGAGGCAGGCCCCAGCCCTCAGGCGCACACGCGCACGGCCAGCACAGGTGCAAGCACGGACGTGGACCTGTCCACACCCCAGACAGCTGCAGTCCCTTTCACGACCACTTATTTACTCACTGACAGGCTATGTGAGTGTCTTCTCTGTGCTGGGCCTCGAGGACACAGCAGTAAAGACAAGCTGGGTGCCCAGTGCCCTGGGGTGGCCAGAGCCCATCGCCTCCCCCGGCCCATGGGCTCCTCACAGCAACCCCACAAAGGAGGCAGTGCTGGGGGACCAATGTCCCCGATTTACACACGAGGAAACAGGTTCAGAGAGACCAGGAGACCTGGCCCTGCTGCCTCTGAATTCAGGTCTCGCTCTATGCCTAGCGCTGCATGGACACCCACACAGATGGCTAAGCCAGGCCATGTCACCCCTGCCCCAGAAATGGGCCCTGGCGGGGCTGCTGTGAGCCACATTGGCCAGTCCCTGGGTCCGTGCCTGAACCCCATAGCCCCCGCCACCCCCCACTGCCTGCTGCTCCCCCGGCTAACCAGCTCTCCTCTCTTTTGACTTTCAGACCAGTTGTTAAATTGTCTGCCTCCACCAAGGGCCCCCTGGGTGTGTAATGTCCAGGTTCCCCAGCCTGGCTCTGTCCCCCTGCCACACCTAGACTGGGTGCTTGGTATCTTTTGGAAAGAAAAGTGAACATCCAGCCCTGACTGTAGTGTCATTTGATCTGTCCCTGGTATGATGAAGGTAGGGCCTGGCTCAGAGAGGTCAGAGCTGGTCCCTGGGGTCCTTGGGCACAAAAAGAGGGAGACAGATCCAGTGTGGGTTACACAGCACATCCAAGCTGATCAGGAACCTCCCTACCTGTCCTTGGGTTCAGGACCTCCTTGATTGGAGACCCCCAGTCAAGGGAAAATTAACCCAGATCAGCCCCTGCCCTCATGCTCAGGCCTCTTCCATCCCAGACATCCTCCCGGGACCCCGAGTCTCTCTCTGGCCTCTGCCCTCTGTCTCTCCTGAGTGGAAAGAGCTGACCACAGCTCTTGGAAAGAACTGTCCCTTGCCTTCCCCTGCCTTCCTCAGCCAGCTCTGTCCTGGCTTCCTCCACAACCTGTCCTGGGACATCTCCCACCAAGTCACCAGATCCTAAGGACACAGCTCAGCCTTCTCCCCTGACGTGCCTCTGAGAGGTGAAGTCAGACCAGATGACTATCGCACATGCACTCTCCAGGAGAAGGTAGGGGTGGGAGGGAGATGGCAGAGCTGCTGTGGGATCATCCACAGGCACCCCAGCGTGGCAGCGGCTACACGTACACAGGGGCGCCTCAGGGGCTGGAGGGGATGGGCCCCTGAGCCCTGCCCCCCGGAACTATGAGTAAGAACTACAGAAGAGTCTCTCTGGGTGCCTGACGCTATAAAGCAGCGGTTCTTGGCTCTGGGTGCGCACATTCGAGTCACCTGGGGAGCTGATGCCTAGCTCACCCCCCACCCCAGGCGTCCCAACCTAATGGGACTGAGGGGGACCTGGGCATCTGAGGTCAGCAGCACTGAGGGCACTTCTGTGAGGCCTGAAGTTTGGGGCTGGGGGGGCCACATTTCTTGCCCCTCTGAGGGGGTCTCATGTACAAGAAGAGGCGGGACAGACAAGAGGAAGCCCTTTTCCCTCTGCGTTTCCTGGGACCAGGCCGTTTCATGAGATCCACACACCCTCTCAAGGAATAAACCCCTTTTGGCTGAAACAATTGTGCGTTTGATTTCTGTCACACACAGCCAGAAGAGCCCTGACTAATGCCAAATTTGGAACCTAGAAAGGGAGCGTCGCTTTGAGGGCTCCTGTTCCAGGTGTCGCTGAGCAGGTGGGGTGTGGAGCCCAGAGGCTGGCCTCTCTGTCCCAGGGGGGGGGATTCGGATGCCCTCACCATCTGGTCAGGAAGCAGTTGGCTGGGAAACCACGTGTCATCTCTTGCGGTTCAGGGACCACCAGAGGCTTGGGACTTGGTAGGAAAATGTCGGGATAGAGTGTGCTGGCTGCTTCAGGGATAGGCTGTGAGAGAGACAAGCTCTGGGCCAGCGGGCAGCATGAAGTCAGGGTGGAAACAAGCTTCCGTGTGATCCTTCGTGAAGAGAAGACTTTTGTGGCTATAGCCGGAGATTGGAGAGCTGGAGAGTCAGCTGACCACTCACAACCCAATCAGTACACTGATTAACAATGGAGTGGGGTCCTGGCAATGGGGACGAAGCCTGGGAAAAGTTTAGAGTTTGCAGCTAGAAGAGTTTGGGAGGCCTGATGCCCTCCCCACTGCCCCCAGTCTCTCCTCTTTCAAATGTCTACATCACGGTCACCTTGGCTGCCAACCTGTGACAGGGCCAACTGTCCAGCTCTCCTGTTTCCTATCCCAGCCTCAAGGCTAGAGGACTGAGAGGAGACCCAGGAAGATGGGTCAAAGGGCATGATCCTGAAGCTTGCGCTGTTGTTTATTAGCAGAGTTCCTCCAAGAATGAAATTGGCAAGCCATAAAAGACAGTTTGGGGAGGGATATACCTGTGCCCTCAGCTCCGAAGGAAAGGCCAAGTACCATGGCGAGAGGTGTTCAGCTAAGGGGAGTGAACTGGGAGCTGGAGTAGCTGACCAGTGCACTCATCTACTGCCTGAACCTGAGAATATGGCTAGGAACTGAGTATTAGATGATGTCAAGGAATTATGGTTAATTTGGGGTTATATGTATTGTTCATTTTATGTGATAACGACACTGTGGTTATTATTTTTTTAAGCCTTGTCTGTCAGAGGTGCACACTGAAACAATATAATGGCTGGATTTGCTTTAAAATACTCTAGGAATAGAAAGGTCAGGAGCAGGAGAAATTATAAAATAAGATTGGTAAATGCCAGTGGTACTTAGGGGTTCACTCTGCTCTTCTGTGTGCGCGCGCGCGTGTGTGTGTGTGTGCGTGTGCAAATGAAAAAATCTAAAGGTTAAAAATACGTCTAAGTTTTACTGGTTGTATAATTTAGTATCCTCCCTGCTGACCACTGGAATAAAGGTGATGAATAGAGACTCTTGCTACTCAGAGCACAGTTCTCCAACCACAGGATTCGCATCCCCTGGAAACTTGTTAGAAATACATAATCTCAGGCCCTACCCCAGACTGGGTGAAACAGATTCAGCATTTTAAGGAGACCACCAGGTGACTCCTACACATACTGAAGTTTGGGCTAGGGAGAGCTGTGTGTTGCTTCTCCTTTTCTAGATTTCAACTGAGAACTGCAACTGAGCTACCACTGAATACCAGATATAATGAAAGTGGTTAAATTTAAGATTTTGCCCAGAGTTGGCCAAGCTTATGCAGAACCACAGCGAAACCTGATCCAGGCAACACTGGACATGGAGAATGGACAACACCCAAAGCAGTGCTTCCTGACCTTTTCTCCTCATAGGGCACATAAAAATAATATTTATTTCAATTTATGAGACTATTGCAGGCAATTTTATTCTGGACAACAGTCTTGTTGAAAACAACTAAAAATGTGGAGGAAACTGATTCACTTTGCTGTACAGCAGAAATTAACACAACATTGTAAATCAACTATACTTCAATAAAATTTTTTTAAAAAGAAAAAAAAATGTTGAGGAAAGGGTAAACAATTCTTCAAAGCATCAAAGGGCTGACACGATGCTATGGTATCACAGAGTCAAAACCTGAAGCACTGCCTCTCCCTCTCTGTGCAGTGGCCCATGTGGTCACCACAAAGCTGAAGAGTCCTTGGCTGGCAGGGTCAGAGATTGGTTACGTATAAGGAGATTGAACAAATAAGTAAATACACTGAAAATAATGGGAGCCAGGCTTCTCATTGTCAGAGAACGGATTTACAAAGATGGAAACAAGGAAGACTAGAATAAATCTTGTGGAGTTGGATTGGAATTGGACGTATCTGGATGAACACACAGCTTTTTATATACGTAGATAAATGTAGAAATAGATATAGTTGTGTGTGTATGTACATGTACAGGTGTGCGATATACATACACAGAGCCTTCTGTAACCATGGATGCGGACCTGGAAAGATGGAGAGCCGACTGCACTACATTATTTTATATAAGGGACTTGAGCATCCGGGGATTTTCGGTATGGCTGTGGTTGGCGGGGGAGGGGGCTGGGTGTCCTGGAACCAATACACCATGGGTGCTGAGGGTCGACTGTACATATATCTGTGAGCTCTATTCCCTAGACAGGCCACGAACAATGAGCCCCAGGGGCAAACCCATATCTTGATTTCTGAATACCATTCTCTACTAAAAGGTAGCAGAACTCCAGGGAGAAATGGCTGATTCAAGGGCTGGGGTAAGGAAAGTACAAAATAAACTTGGATCATCTCGTTCCAGAAAGTAAGAACGTGCTCAGGGAATGATGGTGACGTGTCTAAAGGGTACAGAAGCCAGACTAAAGGGGTTCCCTCTGGCTTTATCTGAAACAATTTGAGTATCAAAGTAAATAATAACAGTAATGGATTTTAACTCCATGAATAAAAAAATAAGAATCCACTAGTCCATACTGATATAAATAAATAAATAAGTGGGTAAAGAAGAAAAAGCTCTACAGTAAAATGCCAAGTAATATGAGTAATTTATTAACTAAGAAGTACAAAATATTTAACTTTGCAGTGATGAACAGAGCAGGCATATCTTAAGTGATAAGAGTTAACACCACCTGTAATCGGACAAGACAAAACTGTGTGTCCCTTGATATAATGCACTGAGAAGAACACAGCATCATTTATATGATATTCCTACTAAACGTGCATAAACTGAGTCTACTTAAGATGGACAAATACAAATTGAGGTTATTCTACAAAATAACTGCCAGTACCCTTGAAAACTGTCAAAGTTATGAAAGACAGCAAAGACCGAGGAGACTGAAGAGATATTACAGCTACATGCAATGAATGATCTTGGATTGGATTCTGGACCTACAAAGGACATTCTTGGGACAACCAGTGAAATTTGAATGGTGTCTGTGGTTGAGATGATAGTACTATATCAAACTTAGTTCACTGTGAACAGATAGTTTTGTAGAACATTGTCCTTGTATTTTAGGAAATCACACACAAGTACTAGAAGAATAATGAGGCATCAGGAAAAAAATATGCATAAATACACATGAAGAAAGAGTCACAAGGCAAATAGTTGCAGTATAATATTAATTGGGCAATCTAAGTGAAGGGCATGCAGGAATGCTTTGACCTATTCTTGCATTTTTTTCTCTAAAGTTTGAAATTATTTCAAGATCGAAAGTTTTTTTTTTAAGTCTAAGGGAAAGCTAGAATACTGGAAAGCCACTCTTCTAAGAGGGCACTTGAAAATGCCTCCAAAGATGGAGATGGAAATGAAAGCTTTGAACTCACCTATGATGAAAACAAACAAAATCTCTACTTCACCTTCATTTTTGAGAGATGATTTTGCTGGGTATATAATTCTGGGTTGACGTCCCCCATCCTTTTCAGTACTTTATAGATGTCATGCTAGTGCTTTCTAGCTTACGTAGTTTTTAAATGAAAACACTGCTGTAGTTGTTATTTTTGCTTCTTTGTTTCTCTCTGGCTGCTTGTCATATTTTCTCCATCTCTGGTTTTCAGACGTTTGACCATGAAGTGCCTGGGTGTTTTTTCCTCTGTGTTCATTTTGCTTGGGGTTTTCTGAGCTTCCTGGATCTGTGGTTGGTTTGTGGTTTCATTGACTTTGGAAAATTTGCAGCCATTATTTCCCCAAACATTTCTTTTGCTACATTTTTCCTGTCTTCATCTGCTACTTCAGTCACATGCTTGATATTGTGTCACAGCTCTTCGATAGTCTGTTCTGCTTTTTCCATGTTTTTCTCTGTGTTTTGTTTGTATAATTTCTACCAACTTATCGAGTTCATGACTTTATCCTCTGCTATGTCATCATTTGATAAGCATGTCTAATCAATTCCTTATTTCTGATGATAGTGGGCTGCTGATACCTTGTGCTTAGTTTGAGACCTGGAATCCAGTTTTTCTTAGTGTTCCTGAGCTTCAGCATTCAATACTTCCTGCATGCCTGCACAAGACGGAATCTGTCTCCATGCTCCTGCCCCTTCCCCAGCAGCAGCTTGCCATTGCTCGCTTTATGATGTAAGGCTCATGTTGGTGGCAGGGAGTTTTTCTCAGTTCTGCTTCAGCCTTAGTCATAGACAGGCCCTGTGCACATGAACATCTGAACTCTGCCTTGTAATGACAGTGGGGCTTGTGGGGGAGGGAGTTTCCTGCCCTCCCATCAGGCAGCAGACTTCTGTTTTGTATCTATTCAGGATCCTAGTAATGAGTTTCCTACTTTTCTCTAGAGTCAGGCAGCTTTTGCTTCTACCCCATCTCAGAGGTAGGCAGCCTTGGTTTAGGACTTCTTTCTTTGCTTTTCATTCCTTTTTTATCTCCTAATATTCCAAATGGGATCATTATCTTCAGCTTGTTAGTGCAGGTCTGCTGCTTGTGAATGTTCCTCATTTTTGTCTCAAAATGTCTTTTTTTTCACCTTCATATCCTACTGTGTATAGAATCCTAAGTTGACAATTATTTTCTTTCAGGTCGCTGAAGATATCATTTTACTACTCTGAAACTATAATTTTACTATTTTCTGGCATCCATTGTTTCTGTTGAGGAATGAAATAGCTTAAATGTCTCTCCTCTGAAAGTAATTGTTTTTTCCCTGGTTCCTTGTAATATATCCTCTTTTGCTTTTTAAAAAAATTGTGGTACCATTTTTGATGTTTAGATGTGGATTTCTTTTTATTTAACCTCTTTGGGATTCTTGACTCTTTCTTTTGATGTTTCCCCCTCTCCCGACCCCAGTCATTTCTGACTGAGTCTCAGCCATTATCTCTTCAATTTTCTCATTTTTTCTTTCTTCTGTGACTCCAGTTACAGACTGGTTGATTTTCTTACTATATTCTCTATCTCTTAGGTTTTAGCCTCTATTTTCCACATTTTTAATTTTCTGTACTTCATTACAGATGATTTCCTTCAACTGTCACTCAGTTAACTAATTTTATTTATTATTTTTTTAAGTTTTATATTTTGGCCACGCTACGCGGCTTGCACGACCTTAGTCCCCTGACCAGGGATGGAACCCAGGCCCTTGGCAGTGAAAGCGCTGAGTCCTAACTACTGGGCCACCAGGGAATTTGCTAATTTTATCTTCAACTGTGTTTAATCAGCTTCTGAACCTGTCCATTGATTTCTTTGGTGTATTGTATTTTTATGTTCTCAGATTTCCACCGATTAATCGTTAAAAATCTGCTGTGTCAATTTAAACAGTCTCTGGTTCCCTTCTTTATTAGTTTGCCAGGGCTGCTACAACAGATTACCATACACTGGGTGGCTTAAACAACAGAAATTTATTTCCCCACCTTCCTGGAGGCTGAAAGTCCAAGATCTAGGTGTCAAGAGTTGGTTTCACTCTGAAGCTTTTCTCTTTAGATTGTAGAAGCCTTTCTTCTTCTGGTGCCTTCATGGTTCTTCCTTGCCTGTGTCCATGTCTTAATCTCCTCTTCTTATAAGGACATCAGGTGTATTGGATTAAGCCTCACCTCAGTGATCTCATTTAACTCTTTAAAGACTCTATGACCCAATAAGTCACATTTGGCAGTACTGGGGTTAGGATTTAAATACATGAATTTGGGTTGGAGAGGGTGACAGTTCAGCCCATAACACCTAAAATGTTCAAGCTTCTCCTTTTATCTAATGAACATAGTAAACATAGTCGCTTTACATTCTGTGTCTGATATTTTTGGTATTTGGGCTTCCTGTGGGTCTTTTTCCATTGTCCGCTGTTTCTGCTGGTCCTTGTTCATGACGACTTGTCTCCTTGTAGGCCTAGTTATCTTTGAATATATGCTTGATTTGGCACCTGGAAAATATCTGTAGAAATAATTCAAAGCCTGGGATTATATAATTTTCCACAAATAATATTTTATTTGCTTTAGCTTGGTGCCTGGGGTGGGGGGAGTGGAACCAGCAATTCAGGATCACCTTTATCCAAGTTTAAGGCTTGAGATTTCTGGGCCCCCACCTGACTCCAAGTCAGGTTGCAATCTATGTGAGGGTTGGTTTAATTTACTACCACGGTACAACCATGCAAAGTCCTCCACACAAATCATGGGGTAGTGTACAAGGGTTCGCACAATTGGTGGGCCCGGACTCCAAATTTTTCCCTCTAGCACAGTACAGCTGCCTCTTCCAGACCAGCAAACATTTAAACTTCCAGATCAGCTGACAATCAGTGGGTAAGAGCTCTTATAGGCTGAGGGAGGGGCCTACATGCAGAAACAGCACAGTCAGCTCTGACAGTCATCCTGAAATTGGTCATCAAGACCAATGGTCTGATCAGCGTCATCTTAAGTACAGTTAGTCTTCAGTTCCAGAGTTGGTTTATTCCCATTTCCCTGAGGCCAGTTCTCGGAATTGTGGCAGCTTACGTTATTTGCCTAGTGTTCTTAGCAGTCTTCAGCAGAAGAGCTGGTCCAACGTTACCAGAAGTGGAAGAGTCATCTTGTCAGAGTGCCCTCACATAATTTTAGAATACATTTAAAAATTATTACTCAAGTAGAACATTTTTATTATTTCCTGTTCTGAGAAAGTGATTGTTCATGACAATAGAAATTAACAAAAAAATATTAAATGTTAAAATACCACAGCTGGTTTAAAATTATTATATCACCTCCTTAAAAAATTTTTTTTGTTTTAATTTAATATATACTCCAAAA
Organism: Kogia breviceps; assembly: GCF_026419965.1. NCBI lineage: Eukaryota > Metazoa > Chordata > Mammalia > Artiodactyla > Physeteridae > Kogia > Kogia breviceps. Next base: position 167,699,512 of record NC_081310.1, read on the forward strand.
ATTGTATAATGAGCACATGAATCTTGCTTTGTGATATTTTTACAAAAATGGGAAAGAAAGATGTACAAATGAAAAAGCCTTTGAATATTGGTTGTTTCCACTAAAGTTTTTCTTTCTTAGGCCATCTAACTTCCCTTTGTACAGAATCTGACAATCACTGTAAGACCCTAAAACTATTGAATAGTTTTCTGTTTCAAGCCTACTCTTCTCTATATCTTTCCTCAGCATCTTTACCATCATGTTTCAATTTTTTATTGTGGTACAATACACATAACAAAATTTACTGTCTAAACCATTTTAAAGTGTACAGTTCAGTGCTATTAAGTATATTCATATTGTTGTGCAAACACTGTTACCACCCATCTCCAGAATTCTTTCTGTCTTGCAAAACTGAAATTCTATACCTATTATGCAATAACTCTTCATTACCACTATTCTATTTTCTGTCTGCGATTTTGTCTAATCTAAGTACTTCATATAAATGGAATCATACGGAATCTGTCCTTTTGTGATATGTTGGATATAGGATTCTTGGATGACAGTTTTTTTTTTTAGCACTTTTAATATATCAGCTACAGCCTTCTGCCTCCAAAGTTTCTGAGAAATCTTCTGATAATCTTACTGAGAATCCCTTGTACATAATGACTGCTTTTTTCTTGTTGATTTCAAGATTCTTTGTCTTTTTCTTTTGACAGTTTGTTTTTAGTATGTCTTGGTGTGGGTCTTTTTTAGTTCATCTTGGAGTTTTTTAAGCTTCTTGTGTGGTTATATTCACATATTCCATCAAATTTTGGACATTTTCAGCCATTATTTTTTCAAACATTCTCTTTGTCCTTTTCTCCTCCTTCTGGAACTCCCACAATGTATGTGTCAGTCTGCTTGATGGTGCCCCACAGAGTCCCTTAGGCTCTGTCCACCTTTCTTCAAAATTTTTTTTCTGTTCCTCAGACTCAATAATTTCCATTCTCCTATCTTGAAGTTCACTGATTCTTTCTGCTGCCTGCTCAAATCTGCCTTTGAGTCCCTTTAGTGAATACTTTCAGTTATTGTAATTTTCAGCTGTAGAACTTTTTGGTTTCTTTTTAGGTTTTCTATCTTGTTACTGGTATTTGTTTTGTTTATACATTGTTTACTTGACTTTCTCCACATCTTTCTTTAGTTCTATGAGCATCTTCAAACATTTGTTCTAAAACCCTTGTCTAGTAGATCTGCCACCAGGTCATTCTCAGGGACAGTTTCTGTTGGCTTAATTTTCTTTCCTTTGGACCATATTTTCTTTTCTTTGTATGCCTTATGATTTGTTATTGTTGTTAAAAACTTGACACTGAATCTAATAATGTGGTAACCCTGGAAATCAGGTTGTCTCTCTTCTCCAGAGTTTGCTGTATTGTTGTCTCTTTTGCTCTAGGCTGTCCCTGGGCCAACAGCTTGAGGTGTAAATTTAAGGTATTTTCAGGTCTCTTCTCAGCCTGTGCATGTGCAGTGACTTTCTAATTTCCCCCATATATGTGATTGCTTTTTTTTTTTTTTTTTTTTTTTTTGGCGATACGCGGGCCTCTCACTGTTGTGGCCTCTCCCCATTGCGGAGCACAGGCTCCGGACGCGCAGGCTCAGCGGCCATGGCTCACGGGCCCAGCCGCTCCGCGGCATGTGGGATCTTCCCGGACTGGGGCACGAACCCGTGTCCCCTGCATCGGCAGGCGGACTCTCAACCACTGCGCCACCAGGGAAGCCCTATGTGATTGCTTTTGATTGTCCTAGTCTTTAATGTCTGGCTCTCAACAGGGGAAAAAGACTGAAATGAAGAGGCGGTAGGCACCAGTCATTTATATCCCCTGAAGTCACTTCAGCTGGAAGGGAGGGGCTTGCAACAGCAGGGATAAGTGCAACAACAACGGCTGCTATCTGTGTTTGCATCTCCATCAGAAGGATCTGATTGATTAGTCAGAACACAGAGCCCCAGTATTTGGGGGACGGGGTCCTTATTGCTCACCCTGGCTGCTGCAAGATATGTGCAAGGTGCTCCAGGAACATGTGCACGCCTGCCTGCCATGGGGTTGAGCTGGGTGGGGGATGGGTAGCCTCAGCTGAACTAAGAGCTGAAATTCCCCCAATTAATCTCAATTTACTATAAGTCTTCCCTGGATGTTGCAAGCCTTCAATAGACTCCACAGTACCAAAATAGTTATATCAGACCAGTATTACCTGTGTACTGGTTGTCAAAGTTAGGGGGATGGATTCCTGGTGCTTCACATGCAGCCATCTTCCCAGAATCCTTACCTCCTTACTTTTCTGTGATGCTCATGATGTTAGTCTGGGTTCTCGAAACAGTAGACTCCCAAATAGGATTAAAATGCAAGGATTTTATTAGGGAAACACCTTTCAAAAAATTGGGGAGTGAGCTAGGGGAGCCATCAATCCAAAGTGAAGGAATATTGGGTAGCAGAATCATAGACTACCATGCAGCCTATGGAAGTCTGGCAAGGCCATCACGGGTGTCCTTGAGCCAAAGTTGGCTGTCAGAGGAGTTCCATGTCTTCCAGGAACAGGACTGCTTTAGAATCTCTGCTGAGTCTACTCCTTGGCTTGGGAGCACTTGGAAAGCATGGCCACAAGAAAAACGTGGTAGATTTCAGAGCAAAGCATCTTGGATCAATTATATTATCTGTAGTTAGAGATCTACAAGTCATAATCTCATGGCCACAATTTCAGTTTATAATTTTCAGAGCTCTTATCTAAGTTGATCCTTAAAATATTCCTGTAATAAGTCAATATTTACTGCGCACTAACAAAACGTAAGGTATTCTCACTTAATCTTCCCACGAAATTTAGGGAGTAGGTACTATTTTTATCTCTTTAAGATTTTAAAAGCTCATCCTCCCCTGCATTTGGATTAGGCAGTTTGATGGTGGGATCCAGGAATCTGTTGACTTTCTTGTGGGTGGTCCATAGACCTTACTTTGAGAAACACTTCAATGTTCAGTACTGAATGTGGTAGCTCCAAACTGAAGCTCTGGGGGTGAAGTTTCACTGGCAGGACTGGAACTCAGGTTTTCTGACTCCAAATCACTTTCCATCCTGGTGTCTCAAATATATGAAAATTGAATTTTATGCACAGGGTAAATGAGGCATATGGTTGTACTATAATCAAAAAGCTCTTCTTGGTTGGCTCCTTTTCCCTCAACCCCACATAAACATGTCTCATCCTAAAAGACCCTTTTCCTCAGATTTATTTCTCTCTGGAGTGACCAGAACTCCCATTCTGGTCATTCTAGGGCAGTCCTTTCATCCCAGTGTAATTGACAACCAAATCCCTTTCACTCTCAAGAGATTCCTATTTAGCTAACACGTAAATTATATAGTCTAACGTAACTAGTTTATCTGCCCCTCCAGCAGCAGCCCTTGTTTCCTTCATCCCATTTCCCAACTTCAACACACTGAATTTTCACTCTGTACTCTTGTTACAGATCCTGGGATATAGAACAAACAAAAATCTCTGCCCTGAAGACTACTGTCTAGCAAAGACAGAAAATATGCAATTTTGATTAGCAGATGATTATATACACAATGGAGAACAATCAAGCAGGGGAAGGTGGTCAAGAGATCTGGGCATGGAGGGGGCTGCTATTTTAAACAGAGTGGTCAGGGATGGCTTTCCTATTCCTTCCCCAAAATAACAGGGAGAAAGCCATTTATAATACTGGAGTTCTCTGGGGAAAGTCTTCCTGTCAAGAGGCAGAAGTGTAAAGGCCTTGAGGTGGGAATGTGCTGGCACATTCAAGGAAAAGGAGGCCTGTGAGGTTGGAAGGGAGTAAACCAGGGGGAGAGCAGTGAAAGTGGGAATGGGACAAATGGGGACATACTGTGAAGCCTCCTGCAGGATGCTGGGTTTTGTTTGTAAGAAAGAATGGAAACCTCTAAGGTTTTGAGCAGAGAAGTGACCCCAAAGTCTGACATGGCTTTTAAGAGGACAGACACCTTGGCTGCTATGTTGAGAATTAACTGGAGAGGGGTGGGACAGGAAAAGGAAGGTAGCAGGGAGCTCACCTAGCAGGTACTACAATAATCCAAGTGAGAGATGACAGAGGTCTGGACCCATGTGGACGGAGGTAGTGAGAAGTGGTCCAATTCTGGATATATTAAAGGCAGAATCAACAGGGTTTGCAGACCCATTGGATGTGGAGTGTTCTAAAAAGTGAGAAGTCGGGATGGACTCGAGGGTTTTGGCTGGGACCTGTAAGGATGAACTGGCTGTTGCTGAGATGGGGAAGGCTGTGGGAGTAGCAGCCCTAGTCACCCCTCAACCTGCTGGGTCTGGGGCCATCCCATTTCCACAGGGCTGCTCTCATCCTTAGTCTCCCTGTCACTAAGCCCAGTGGACACTTTTCAGCCTCCACCTTCTTGGACCTTTTGGTTTTGATGCCAGCTGAATCACTTAGTTCTCTAAGATTCTGTGACGTCCCCCCCTTCCTGGATTTCCCACATCTTTGGGCCTCCAGATGCTCTGATGTGATTTCCTCCATGACCACAGATTTCAATAGCCACCTGATGAGCATAAAACGTTCAGCTTCAGCCTACACCTCACTCCTTAGCTCCAAATCTGCTTCCCACATACTCCCTATGGATGCCCCAGACACCTCAAACTCTGTATGCCTGAAACCAAACAGACTCCTCCCCTTTGCACACTCTATTCCAGCAAGTGGCACTATCTGTATCACCACTCTGCAATCATGCCCCATTCTTCCCTCTTCCTCATTCCACATTCAACTAGTCACCTCAATCTGTCAACCCCATTTCTGAGAACATCTCAAATTTGATGTTCTTTCCTACTGCCTTATCTATGGTCTCATCCTATTTGGACTTCTATAGCAATGTCCAAAGTGGCCACTATTTTGTCTCAGAGCAATCTAAAATGAAAATCGTTCTATTTAAAAATCATCTGCAGGAATTCCCTGGTGGTCCAGTGGTTAGGACTCCATACTTTCACTGCTGAGGGCCCGGGTTTGATCCCTGGCCAGGGAACTGAGATCCCTGCAAGTTGCACCTTGCCAAAAAGGTATAAATAAAAATCATCCATATCCCCTATCACCAGCTTCTCAGCCCACACAGAAGGGCTGTATAGCTGGCTGCCCCGAACCAGTAAGAAGTACTAAAACATCACTTGGATAGGTGTAAATACTGTGCAAGTTAAGTTGACTCTCTTCTTTGTATCACTTATAGCCTTTAAAACCAGGCAGTCACGGCTTCCCTGGTGGCCCAGTGGTTGAGAATCCACCTGCGGATGCAGGGGACACGGGTTCGTGTCCCGGTCCGGGAAGATCCCACATGCCACGGAGCGGCTGGGCCCGTGAGCCATGGCCGCTGAGCCTGCGCGTTTCGAGCCTGTGCTCCGCAACGGGAGAGGCCACAACAGTGAGAAGCCCACGTACCACCAAACCAAAAAAACAACACAAACAAACCAGGCAGCCAGACTGATGGGACGTAAGGAGGCCTTCCAATATCTGAGGCACCATTCAGAGAAGGGAGAGGCAGAATTCCTAACAAAAATGCTCCTTCCCCAGCCACAAGCCAGCTTACCAGCCTTAGTGTCAGACTAATCCTTCCATTAGCAGAACCTCAGGCCTAAGCCTGTCATGGGCTACACCTGCCTGTTCATCTCTACCAGATTCCCTTTCAATGCCACTACAATTCCCATTAGCTCTCCCCTGCTCCTTATCTGACCCAACATTGCTCCCTTCCCAAACCCTCCATTGTGACCTCTGGGTTCAGTCACTGGCCTTTTCTCTCCATGTTCTCTTACTCTACCTCTAATCAGACTCGTGCCTAGGACGTTACTTCCCTCGGAGCCCTTTTGGTGATGATTTTTTTCTTCTTCAACACCAAGTACTGTGGTGTCTGGTAGTGGGCTAAGTCTATTACACCACTGCCACTTCTACACACAAATTTTCTTGAAGTCCATGCTTTCAAGCTAAGCCCACTATCCAGCAGCATTCCTTCACATTCCTGGGCCTTCTCCACATCCACTTCTACTAACACTTGTGGGAACTGCAACACTCACTGAACACCATGGTCTATCTTTGACCTCTTCATGTCCAGTACTGTCTCCCTCCTCCTGTCTTCTACTCACATGATCCTTTCCTGAACTGCCACTACCAGTAACTGCCACATGTCTCCAGGTCGAGTATGCCAGGCTAAGGGCACCACCTCATATTCTTCCAGCTCCCTTAAATTAGTACTCTTACTCCATTGGGCCAATTTGGAATACTTGCCAACTCCTGGATAATTCCAATCACCAAAGATGGCTTTGTACTCTTACTGACTTTGGCTACCCAGGATTCACCCCCGGATCTGGGGATGGGGGAAGTGGATGCTGGGGGACAACAGCATCAACAATAACCTTGCATTTACTTTCACTACCTTTGCTCTTTTCCTCCTGTTAGATTCAGCTGGCCAAGCTCTGGTTAAACCCAACCCTCCACCTACTGGCAATTCTATTTCTCTGGTATACTTTTTTCCCACTCTCCAAGACAACTACACTTTTTTCTCTCCTCTAACCTCCAACCTCTCTTCTTCCTTTTCTAAAGCCCCCCAAATTATTTTTTTTTACTGAACCTAATCTTTTTTTAAAAAAAGATTTTCTAAAATTTATTTTGGCTGTACCTGGTCTCAGCTGCAGCATGTGCGACCTAGTTCCCTGAATCAGGGATTGAACCCAGGTGCCCTGCATTGGGAACATGGAGTCTTACCCACTGGGCCACCAGGGAAGTCCCTTACTGAACCTAATTTGAATAGATGGATTGACATTTCTCAATATTCATGAACACATAAATGTCCATTTTTCTTTAATGTCTTTCAATGGTCTTGCTTCCTCCCAGAGATTTGGAAAATGTTAGTCCTAAATATACTTCCTTGATACTACAGTATTTATTATACAAAATAAATTTTAGCCATTTACTAACAAATTATCCATTCTTAACTGCAAGCTCTTTTGGTTTATTACCACTACCACCTATTCCTTAAGTCTTACCTCACTGCCTAGGTCATCTAGTACAAGGTTCAACAGAAACCATAAGCATTCTCACCTAATTTTGAGCAGAACAAAAGAAGACAACATGCCCTTAGCACTTTCCATACTCTCTGCTCCAGTCACATGGGTCTCCAAGAACATGAGGTATTCATAACCCTTACAGCTGGAGAACCAAACTCAAGGATAAGTGTCAAAAGCTAAGGAAGGTCGTCACAGAGCAAATCACTGCTGTTGCTGCTGCAAAGCATTGCTTCCAACACCCCTCTTCTAGTAAACAGTACCGACTTCCCCAGAGTCTCATGCTGGTGCATCTGAACAGCAGACCAGGTTCTAAACCTGCAAGACTGAATGCACTCTCTCAGCTGTCAGAGACTCACAGGCTACCCAATCCCTACACATAGTGAAGTGAATTCACACAAGACAAATACACATGAAAGAAAAAATGTTGTTTGCACACTGGCAGCAAGACTGCATCACAAAAAACTTTCTTCCTTGCCATGGTTTTCTAAATCACATTCTAACATTATTGGATTATGTAAGCATTGTTGGCATCATTTCCACAACATATATCCTACTGTATGCAACTATAAAAAAAACCCACTACATACCATCAGCAGTGTTCAACATCAAAAGAGGTGGTCCCAAATTCAGAAAAGGCATTTCAAAGTGTTGACTGATACTAGGCCTAGCCCACTTGCTTTTTCCCCCCCTTTATTCATCAGTCCCCTGAATTAAAACTATCAGTGCAATGCAAATCTCAGTTCTGTGAATCCCGAGCCCATTCTGGAGAGGCACACAGCACTGTATGACTCCCGGATATGCCACTCTAGCCGACTCTATAACCCCAAGGCCTCAAAAGCTGGCCAGAATGATCCAGAATTAGTCTCTAGATAGCAGTTAACTATTCCACAAAGGAAGCCAAAGGGCATTTTAATAAGACATTATAAAAGAGCGGCCAGAATAGGCTTAGGTTACAAGGGTGCTGAGAACAAAATGAATGTCACTGACCTCTATGTTCTTTAAGCAGACTTCACACAAGCATTCCATTACTTGTGGTTACCATCTCCAGTGCCCACAAAGGAGCTGAACTGTGTTAACCGAGTACACCACTCTCTGTGGCAGGCATCTGATAACTAAAGTGGGTATCCTTCAATCCACAGGCTGAAGTAACTCACAGTCGGGCACAAATAAATGGCTTCCAAGGATTAGAGTCCAGTTAGGCTCCACTAGACCATGCCTTCTCTCTTCTCCTTTACCACTGCCTCCCAGTAAAAAGAGCTCACAGAAAGGAAAATGGCCAGATTACCATAGTAAATACTTTCTAATTTTCAGTACGGGCCCACAGGCATGCTACTCAATCAAGGATTAAACATTTAAAAAAATTTCCTGAGTAAATACCAATGAGTACCACCTATCTACAGATAGATTTAAGTTAATAAGGGTCCTATAACCAGCTAAGTACTTATAAACTAAAATGAAACAAGGCAGAAATATACACAAAGACAATTATTTAAGACCTTTATTAACAGGTGCTTGCAGTTTGTTGACTTTTTTGAAAAAATCAAGCTGTAAACTTTTATTACAAATTAAAAATGAGGTTCTTAAAAATCTCAACTTGACCAGATATGAAACAATTTAAAAACCTTTAAAGGTGTATTGAGAAAAACCAGGCTTTTTTTTTTTTTTTAAAAAACACGTTTGTCATTACCAAAAAGAGACGTCTTTAGGTAAAAATAATAAAAACCCCATGCTGCATAGATAATGCAGATAGTTCTAGTTATCTGGTCAACAGGCAAAAAGCAAGCACTTAAGGTCTTCAGCTCCAATCTTTTGTTCATTTCTTATTGCTGGAATTTCGTACTCATTTCTTCTTGTTGGATGACTAAACTGTAAAAGAAAAAAAGTTTTTAAATTATCTTGTGCAGTTCACTGCAATTTTCTTTTAGTACACCAAACTGCTCCAGATTCAAATTAGCAAAGTAGGGAAGGCATTAACAAATCTCATACTGGTTTATCTTAACAAAGCAATTCATAACAGGGGTGGACCCTGCTGTGTAACAAGAATGGTTACTCATAGGTTCTGGATGACCTTTTGATGCTCAGAAAATAGTATAGAGGGGAAAAAAGTATCAGTGGCTGAAAATAATTCTAGTGCCAAATGCCTCCCAGTAAAAAGGGAAGGCAAAAGGGAATCCCTTGATTTTGGAATTGATGATACAATGCCAAAGTTGTCACTTTTCCCAAAGAGACCAACCACATTGGTCATTATCATCTAGGTTATTAATCCTAGTAGCTATCCCACTTATTTTTGAAAAATGAAAAATAATGCAATGTAATTAACATTACTTGTTAGGGTAAGGTTAGCAAGACTTTCCTCTGCTTACTGGTAAAATCATCTGAAAAGGTTGACAAAAGGCTCTCATATTCAAGATACAATGTAAAGCTAGGCCTCCAAGTGTCAGTGAGCCAAAGTATGGCTCTGATATGCCCCATTACCAAAATGGGATATTCAGGTCATGTTATGATTAGTTTGGGTAGAAGATATTGTATATTTAAGTGGCTTACCTTACCTGATGAACTCGGTTTTTTCTCTTTCATTAATGGACACCACTCATGACTGCTCAGAGGCCAGAAGGCCATCTACGCTTACTTACCCGGATGATGGTAGAGATGGTAAGCCGGCATTTACTCAGCCCCGCCCTGCTCAGCCTCGGGAGCGGACGAATTCTCAGCTGGTGGATCGGCTGCTTTTGTCTCTTTGCCATCTTGTGGTTTAGGGTTTTCTGGGCGTCTGCGTCGGTAATTGAAGTTGCGGCGGTACCGACGTTGAGGTGGCTGCTGACCTTGGGTCTCATCTCCTTGATTTTCCTTATCTTCTTCATTGCCGTCCTCTCTGGGCTGTCTTTGGCGAGGAGGGCCCCTGGAATGAACATTGTGCAAACTTGCAATGATAAAACCTTCTTTCTTTAACCTAGCCACCAGTATTAACACATCTGGCCTTTCTGTTTATCAAGTGGTCTGCAGGCAATTTAGCAAAATCAAAAGAGCAAATTTGGCTTTTATTTCACAAATTGAGTATGACTTGGGAAAAGGATTTGGAAGTATAAACTGGAAGATGAAAGTTTAAAACTGGTTTTAATAGTCTCGTAAACTTTTACCCATCGTATAATCTATTACAAAGTTAGCCATGAAAGGACTAAAGGTGGTACAACACTATCAACACCTTGATGTCATTTAAATACATGGGCTTTAAGGTAACCAGGTTTGGGAACAAGTGCTAACTAACCTTTACAGATGAACACTTGCTAAAAAGGCAGGAAGTCAAAACCAGAGAAAAGATGCTCTCTTCATATAAATGAAAGTACACAGCAACCATTAGTCACTGGGAAAGGCAAATCAAAACCACTTCATACCCACTAGGACAGCCATAATCCACAGGTTGAAAAATAACCATGTTGGGGAGGATGTGAAGACACAAACCCTCAATACATTGCTGGTGGGAGGGAATATAAAATGGTGCAGCAGCTTTGCGAAACAGCTTGGCAACAAATGTCAAAGAGTAACTATATGACCCAGCGGTTCTACTCCTGGGTCTATAGCCAAAACAGTGTCCATTATGTGATTACTGTATTATTCACAACAACAAAAAAGAAAACAACCCAAATGCCCATCAACTGATTAATGAAGAACAAAATGTGATATTCATACAATAGAACATGACTTTGTCATAAAAAGAAATCAAGTACTGATACATGCAACAACATGGATGACCTTAAAAATATGTGAATTGAAAGCTAGACACAGAAATACCCGAAATAGGCAAATCCAGAGACAGGGAAAGCAGATTAGTGGTAGCCAAGGGCTGGGGCAGAAGGGAATGGAGAATGACTATTAATGAATACAGGACTTTTGGGGGTGGACTGGGGGGAGCGTGGCAGTGATGAAAATGTCTGGAATTAGACGGTGGTAATGGCTGCATAACTTTGTGAATATACTAAATACCACTCAGTTGCATGCTTTAAATCAACACCAAGATTAGTATCATCCTTTTATACCTATTATAGGTCATAATAAGCTCTAATTTCCTATTTAGACCCGTACATTACATTTTTCACCTCTAACCCCTTCAATCTCCCACCTACCTCTCCCAACCCCACTACCCCTTCTCGTTGAAACCATTTCCCCACATATTGTGAACTCATGACCAGTCTTCAGCAAAACTGCCCTGTCTTTCCCCTGTAGCCTTCAAGTGGTGGCTGTCCCACCCCTATCACTGAGGCTTCTAAAGTGAATTCTAAAACCCCAAGCTTTCAAATCTTATGTTATGCCATGTTCCATTTACTACACTTTTCCTGTTGTAATTGTCATGACAGTCCCAAATAATATGGGCTTTTAGATTCTTTACTTCCCATCCAATTCTTGTTTGCTACCTAGGTTTTCTCAACTTCAAGCATTCCACTCTCTAATCAGCCCTTACTTATTTTCCTGGTTTATTCCAGGTGTCTTGTTCTCCCACTCTGTTTCCACTAGGACCTATAATCCAATGACCCCATCACTCATTCTGTCACTTACTCTTCCTTAATCTGTTTCTCCCTTCTTTCTCCAAGTATAAAGTCCACCATTAATCATTATAACCAATCTCAAACCCAGTCATCTTTGGGTAGACAAATGCTGAACAGATCTAACTCTCTGCCTAATCTGAGGCTGCTGCTCAAAATGGCTGGAAAAGTACAACCATGTTGGGTGGACCCACTTTAAATTTGAGAACACTATTATTTGATTTCCCCTGTCTATTTCTCTTCTAGAGATAATTTCACATCTTTGTCCCAAACCTCTCTTCTCACCCCTCTCTCCTTCTGACTTCACCAACACACCGGGGCCCATATACTCTGGCTTCTTACACATGCAATGCCCATGGTTTCTAGCAAAAGACCAACCCATTATTAGCAGACCAAACCCTATCCTAACTGAAGACAGTTCTAGCAGTTACTTCCCTGACAACTGTCCTCTTTTACTACGTTTTCTAGCCTACAAATATGCTCTTATTTCTCAAACAAAAAAATCCTTTCTTCATGACACATTTCCCTTTATTGCCACCTCATCTGTCTCCTCAGCAAAACTCCTGCTATATTGGTCTCAGATTTCTTACAATTTGCTCTTGGATCTACATCAATCAGAATTTCACCCCATGGATTATAAGTAGCATGTGTCATTTACTACTCATTTGAACAAAAAATTCCTGGCTAAATAGTTTGGAATGCCCTGCATTCGTTGATAAACTATAAACTTTAAGGCAAATCAACCTATCTACCTTATCTATCTATCTCACCATAGCAATTATCTGGCACTGTAATACTAGTCTATTCATTCAAATGAGACCATTTAGTCTAACTTAAACCAAAAGGCAAACAGTAAAACAGAAGCACTTGATAACAAAAATTCATTTGCTATTTTTAAGAACACCAACGAAACTAGGTAGAAAATTTAAGCAGCTCTACAATGTAAGAAAAAGTAGACCAAGGATTCTGCCCTTGGAATTTAAATGGACAGACTGTCATGAAAGCCTATTTTAGACCATTTATCACTTATCACAGATAAACATTATCACTACTTAAAAACATATTGTGATTATTTGCAGTATTTCAACAAGGTATCTATGTCTAGGTTTAAAATAGTATACTACCTGTTAGTTTTAGGGATCACATCTGGAGACTCAATGCTCTAAGACCCTTAAAAGAAATAACTGCTATACCAGTCAATCCTAACATCGTGGGACTGGGAACACTGCCTCAGCGTGCTACATATATGTATAAACGTGTCTGGCCCATGGAGCTCTTCCCTAATTAGTCTATACTCTAATAATTAAATACCCTCTGTTAAAAAGATATGCTTACCTTTTACCTTTCTCCCTCCCAATGAACCAGGTCTTAAAATTATAATACAATGCAGTTTAAACTACTATTCTCTTACCTGTTAAAGGACAGAAAATGTGAAATTCCATACCCTCATTAGAGAAAAACAACAACAAAACCAACTGCATAAAGTAGACCACATCTATAAAGGTGTTTTTAACCAGTGCCAGCAAAGATTCAAAGAACACATTCTCAAAGATAACTGACTTCAGGTTCACCTCTTAGGCATCTGATGAAAGAAAATGTGAAGTGTTAACAGATAAATGACTGAAAAAGCCTGCAGAAGAAGCATGATGCTGCTGAGTCCTAATACATGCTTGAGAAATTTTAAAATACAAACCATACCTGCGGAATCGTGGTCTATAACCCCGATACATATTCTGTCTCACTGGTCTACCTTGTTCTCCTGCACCCTGGTTGTCAGCACCCTGAAAAGGCAATGGAAATCAAGCCAATGTGGACCAGTAAAAACCCAACCAGACATAAGTCTGAATACCACGGCAGTTTAAAATAAATAAAATCACATTTACCTCCATCACTTCTCCCTGCACAGGAGGGTTGGAATACTGTGGTCGACGCCCATAGGGTCTCCGCATGTAGTAAGGTGGGAACCTTCGCCTGCGGTAGGGCCGGCGCTGTTGGGCCTGGCCTTCAGGAGCACTCTCCGATCCCTCATTCTTTTCCCCACTCTCACTATTCTGGTAATTCTGCTGGTAATTGCGTGGAGGACCCCTGCGACGTGGATAGCGTCTATAATGGTTACGGTCTGCTGCATATTTACTGCCTTGTACTGGAACTCCACCAGGGCCTGTAACATTTGCTGCCTCCGCACCCTACAAAAGCCATCATATATTGATAGTGACAATGGAATTAAGTACACTTAACAAAACTTACACAAAGCAAATAAAAAAGGGTCTCTGTGGCCAGGGGTGCATAGAAATGATTAAATATTAGTTCCTCACTGTTCTGAAGAGATAGCCCTCTAACTGCAGCCAGCACATTAGGATTGATGCACCTGTGTTCAAGTGGTCACCTGACCCATCCATCCACATTAGAGCCACCATCCTAATGGATGAGATCTCCAAAATATTTCCATACTGAAGTCAAACCTTTACACAAAAAGCATCCTCACCTTTTCTCCTTCAACAACATCAAACTCCACAGTCTCTCCATCTCCTACACTGCGAAGGTACTTCCTGGGGTTATTCTTCTTTATGGCAGTCTAGTAATATCACATTCCAAAAATAGATTAACAGGGGAGAATAATGTGCTTTTTCATTTAAAATGTACCAGAGTCAACAATATTTTAGCTTGGAAATACACTTAAAATTAGCTTTAAATAAGACCAAACCATCAATAAATTTAGGAAAACAGGGACCAATGCTACCCCCAACCTCAACCAAAATACTCCAATCTTACAAGGCCCCAGCATTTTACCACTATTTTCCAAACTAAAACGAGTAATTTAACACTCAAGACAGACGCTATATAGATATATATTTTAAAATGCTTTTTGCAAAAGCATTATATGTAGCTTTGAACAAAATGAGGATATCCATCTATCCCCAAAGACTGCACTTAATAGTAGAAGCTAGCCCCACACAGGGCCAGTTTAGATGACAGGCGAGTTTAGTTTTGCATGCTTCAAAGTTGACCAAACCAACTTTGCCCTGTGTTACCATATCAAACTCAATTACAAATGTCAACCAAAATCCCTTCCAACCTGACTGTGGTAATACTTCGATGGAAATGCAATTCACATGAATTAACTATGCCACTTTTAATATTCCGACTGCCTGGGATAGTTGGTTATTACCTCCCCAGAATACATTAAATCTCACATTGTTACTTATTCTCCAGACTTCTACAACAAAGTTAAAGGGGAAGAATAATATCTCACGTTTGTAGTACTTCCATAAAATTCTTCCACACATTACCCACTCAATCTCATTATGACTGATGATGTGAGGCATTATTATTCCTCTTTTAAGGTAATAAACAGGCTTTAAAAAGTTAGGTGACTTGCTCAAGGTCACACAGCTAATAAGTGGCAAAGTATGGACTTTTCTAAATCCAGGTCTTGGGACTCCAAATCTCATGTTCATTCTACTACATCACAGCAGTATCCATTACAGGATCACTCATGCATTTCCATTCCAGAGGAGGCAGGACAACCAACAAATCTGAAGCCAATTAAGCTAAGTTGCCCAGAACTGCAGTCTCCTTGATACACCACCAAGACCTGAGCAGCCAAAGTCCTAAGAAACAACTAAATGTTGAAACCACCTCCAAAATAAAGAGGAAAGCATATTGGTGACACCTTGTGGGTTGGCACAAGTGGGTGATATGCATTCAGCAAAATAACTGATTTCATCTGTCATCTAAACTGTCACAAAGTTTTCATACCTTTCATATAACTCAATTATCTGCAGTCATAGGGGATAGCAGAAGTATGGGTAATTAAAATCCCAAACTCTTATTTTGGTCAGCATTTTCAATGCCCCCTCCCCCCCATCTTCCCAAACCCTTTACTGTTGCTGACAGGCAGCAAGACTGGCAAGCTTGCTGTCTCTTGTACCTAAATCTGCAAATTCCTTTGAACATGCAAAAGGGAAGTAAGGAACAGGTTAAGTGCTGGTATTCAATTTTATAAAATAAACATTTGTTTTAATATAACAGTTTGCCTGAGCAGTCCTGTATTTGTTTAGAACTTAAAAGTTTCCATGCGTATGTCTGACCCTGTGATTACTGGACAGGGTTTTTGATGTATCTAGAAGTTGACCTGGCTTCCCCCTTGATTGCCACTGAGTGCTGTACAGGACACTTCAGAGAGCTACAAAACACCCACCTAAGACAGCCCTTCCTATGAAGTATGCTGCCAGCCAAGCTCATACCTCCCTGAATAAAGGCATGAGTGTAGACCGACTTTGTCTTTTGATGTCTACATTACAGTATAGAGGTTAAAAAGTATTTGAGTGATTTTCAATACAAGTTGACGATATTTCAACAGTCTTAGTTAAAAAAAAAAAACCTGCAGCGTACATAAAAGTACACATTTATAAACATTTTTCCTACCCACTGCATTCCTATGAGGATAATTAAGTCCAGTGGGGCCTATGATACACTTAAGGTTGAAATATGAGTGTTCGTTTGGCAGTGGCTTACTTTAACAATAAACTCCTTAATGTTTAAGCATTTTCCAAAATATTTTCCTTAAATGGTACTTGTGGGGGAAGTTCAGCATGTAGCACCTATCCTGTTATAACAGAAGGACCTATGCTACGTTTGCCAGTTTTTCAACATTCATTTCAAATTAATATATTTTGCAGCTTTGGCTGATTTCTCCCAGGATTACTGTTATTTGTCCTTACCATAGAGATAATTCTAATAGCATCTTGTCAAAGTTTCTGTGTATCTATAGCAACGGTATTAGTTCAAGTTTAGATTAACGGAGGTTTTCAGTTCATCTGAAATTAGGTTTTAAAATTTAGTGTAACAAGTAGAGCAGATTCAAAAATTTAAAAAGCTATAGCTATTAACAAAATACCAATGTGAAACACCTATTTTAATTAAGTAAACTGCCAACACAATGTTTCAATGTATACATTTAAGCTGTACTACCCCTCTTCCTGTGGGAACTAAATTGTTTGGTGACTGGACTTAACCTTTTTGCAAGGAACAGTAGTTGACAAGATATCCACCCTTTTCTTCCCACAAGCCTTGAGCCAGAAGGGTAAATATCCACACAAGCACTCACCTGGTGTACAAATACATCTTCCTTGGTGTCATTCCTACAAGATAGAACCAAGTTGAACAAGTTATAAAATTGAACACTACATTTCATGTTGCCAAAGATTAAGAATACACTCGGTCCTTTGTGCACTCCCCTCCCCTTTTTAGAGACTTTCTCGGCTGCCAACCAGCCATTAGGAAATTAAGAAACAAAACAAAAACACAACTAGTAAGCCACAATGGTTTTGCTAATAACTCTCACTATCTACCTTAGAAGAATTAAAGACTAATAAAGTGTGACCTACCAAGCCATTAAGAGGATAGAAGTGACTAGCAACATATATTCTGTCATTCCTCATTCTACTGAACAGTGTTGCTGCACAACTCACGCCTACCTCTAAGAGCATGGTTACTAACTTAAGTTGGAGAGATCATGAACATATTCTCTTCCATTAATTACGAGCTTCCTTCTTTCTCACTTCATCCTCAATCATTTCCTTTTTACCATTTCCAATTTCCAACTTTCCTTGAGGATCATAAAGATGACCACAGAATGTACAATATCAGGAATGAACCCTAAATGTAAACTATGGACTTTGAATGATAATGATGTGTCTGTGTAGATTTATCAATTGTAACAAATGTAACCCTTTGGTATAGTATAGTGGGGCAAGTCATGGGTGCAACGTGTAGGCCTGGGGTATATGGGAACTGTATATTTTCTGCTCAACTTAGCCATGAACCTAAACTGCTCTTAAAAATAAAATACTGATTAAAATAGAGAGACAAGATCACAATGAAGTGCAAATATGAACACCACCAATACTGACATCATTCACATGGCAAGCATTGTTTGTGCCGGAGAACTAAGGAGGTGAAGATGAATGAAACTTTTTACTAGCACACACAACCCCCCTTTTTACCTCACATGACACCATTTTACACCAATCTTTAGTCTGTTCCTAAACAAATATGGTTGAAATATTTGCTTCAGGACTTTACAAGTAGCTATTAAAGGAGGCAACATTTGCCCTAAGTCTTAAAGGAGTTTACTGGAAAATGAGAAAGATGTTCCAGGTGGAGAGGTCACGGACATGGGTAAAACCAACAACGAGCAAATTAAGTGCAAGTTGGGTTCAAACTAGCTGGAGAATGTGGCTAGGGCTGTGGCTGTGTGGAAGGGTGAATATGGGCTAAATCACCATGTAGGTAGAGAAGCCAGTAAACGCTTTTATGCAGTGGACATATAAATTATTAGATAAATTAGAACACGATAAATTATTAGGTGTTAAAAAGTGGTTGCTATTACGGAAAGTTTGAAGCCTAGAGGAGACCTGTTAGTTATAAAAGCTATACCAAAAGTCCAGACTAGGACTGATGGAGGCCTGGACTAAGGGGCTGTGTATGAGGGAGTAGACTTGAGATATCGTTCTTGAATTAATATGGGAAAAACTTTGTAGAAGTCAAGGGGCAGTGGTGAATGATCTGAATTTTTAGCTTAGAGACTGGAGGTCACGGTGATGATACTATGAACAAAAAGAAGCACTGGAGGAGCAACAACATTTCTAGACCTTTACTGATTTACCCTACCCTATTGTCAGTAGGTCACAGTTGAGAAAGGACTCAATAGTAGTTCTAGTGTTTAATGACAAAAGGAACAAAGGTTACAATGAACTAGCCTGACTGGTTTACTGACTATTGGCTCCTTGCTGATCCATGGAGCAATGTATGCACCAAATAATCCATATAGCTTGGATTATCATAACATGAGGACATTTAATTTATGGGTATTAGGAACACCTAGGAATTAATGGTTGGTCAAAATGTCCACCTGTCAAATAGGTCCATATACATCACAAACAGTTCCGTAGCCACCACTAAGTAGCTTTCATCTCCAACACGATCGAATTTCAAGCTCTAAGGCTGTTCCAAAGACAGGGGGGACTACTTCCATTAAAGCAAGTGAAGGGTATAAGACTTGCCAGATGACTAGGTAAAGGATATTTGGTACTGGACTTTCATGTAAGTAAATTAATTGAGTTTTGAATATAGTATTTCACAGTTTTAATATACATTAAAATTTCCTAAAAAAATGCAGCTTTTGAGAGAGGGATTTTTCATTACTGACGATAACGTCACCCATGTATCTGGGTAGCCAATACAATATATTTTCTAATGTAGTTGCAAATAGACATTTACAGGTGGAAAATATTATACACCGCAATAAAAAGAAGTAAAAGCAATTATCTACGAATTTTACTTCAGGGTTGTAAAAGGCGTATTAAAAAAACTCACCCTAACTACCTCTCCAGTCAGGACAATCTTCAAGATAGTACAAGACAGGTAGTACACACAAGATAAATCATCTCTTGGAAAACAGCTTAGGGAGAGGTTCTCTGGGTACAGAGCTATGTGGAAACGAATATATGTTCACTAATGATGTCATGCCAGACAAGGTGATACTCATTTATTCTGTCACTAAACCAGTCTATAAGAGAGACTTCCCTGGTGGTGCAGTGGTTAAGAATCCGCCTGCCAATGCAGGGGACACGGGTTCGAGCACTGGTCTGGGAAGATCCCACATACTGCGGAGTAACTAAGCCCATGCACCACAACTATTGAGCCTGAGAGCCACAGCTACTGAAGCCCGCAAGCCTAGAGCCCATGCTCCACAAGAGAAGCCACTGCAATGAGAAGCCCATGCACTGCAACAAAAAGTAGCCCCCGGTTGCCACAACTAGAGAAAGCCTGTGCGCAGCAATGAAGACCCAATGCAGCCAAAAAAAAAGTATGTAGATTTTAGGGAAAAACTTGACAGATCAAAAAATGTAGTTTTAGCCAAGTCATAATACTACAGTATGGATGCAATAAATCAACCTAGTTGCAACTTGTTAAAGGACTACCAAGAAGTTCAAGGCACTACCCATAGGAAACCTGATTTTTATGCCTCATTCTACTATTAACAGCTGTGTAACCTTGGAAAGCTGCCCCCTCCTAACTGGATCTTCTTCTTCACCCACAAAAGGGGAAAAGCTTAGACACCTAACAGCTTATACCGCAGAGGGTTTACGTTCCAGATACTGTGCCAAGCGCTTTAACTCTTTAGATCATACCAATCCCAAGGTAGGTGCTTTTATATTAACCCCCCGTTCTACAAATTAGGAAAATGAAGTATGTGGTCATCTGCTTAGAGTGGTAGAATTTGATTCCACAGGCCCTGGGCATTATGTTGAGAACTCAAAAAGGACCAGTTTGGAAATGTACATATTTCAGCTGTAGAAGCAGATAACAGCGTTTGGTTGCTCCTATTTTGGGAGAGAACAACAATGAATAACAAGCACCCCTACATCCTCACCTGTAGTACACAAAGTTATTCGTATAATTAGACCAGGGTTCTGTTGCATATTGCCCCCTCACTTCCCTCAAGTTAAAAAATGTAAAAACCATTCTTTGATCACCAGCCAGATAAAACCAGGTCTGAGAGGGTTTCTTGACTCCTGATCTATAGTAATACTGGAAAAAAGGCATGTCATAGCTACTAGAGATCTTACTGAAAAGAGAAAAGCAGCAATTAAAGATGACCAAAATGGCTCATCAAGAAGCATGTTTTAACCTTTAGCTATTTATTAACGCAATGAGGAGAGAATGGAGGCATCACCAGCACTGCCTCTTACCTCCTGAGAACCAAGAGGCATACTTCTGCCTTTACCATACTTTACTGAGGGTGGAAGGTTAGACACAAGCGAAAGTATGAGCTCCAACCCCATGGAGCCAAGTCACTGAAAACAGAAGCTGCCATTCTTCTGTCTAGCTCTCAGCATACTATAGGAACACGGTAGGTGCTCAATTTTACAGTATCTATTGAGTGTCTACTATTCATTAGCATTAGCCAGCTCTAATCTACCACAAGCCACTGGGCTGATGATGAAAGGATAGCAAGCCCAAAGGCCTCATTCAATTCTTTAATACTGTTGGGTATTTACTTGTGCTAGTTAGCCATGTGGGCATTGTGCTAAGCACAAGAAATAAAAATAAGATGTGGCCTATCCTCAAGGATTTCTATCTAGAAGGCCACCACTATTCAATCTAAGGCAGCAGCTGAATTACCATGGTTTTCTACATATTATAGTATGTTAAGTCATACTAATCAGAGAGGAAGGAGAAGAGAGGGGCAAGGTGGGATATAGAACACAATGGTTAAGAGCTCCTTACCAGAACCACTGGAGCCAAGGTTGGAATCCTGGCTATCCCCATTACTAACTACATAATCTTGGGCAAAGTGCCTTATTTGTAAAGCCACATATCTACGTTTGTTTTCTAGTAGCCATAATGAAAAGTAAAGACAAGTAAAACTAATTTGATCATTTCCACATACATGGTCAACATAAAATATTGAAGTATCTTACATTCAGTTTCTCAGATGCTTAATAGCCTCATGTACCTACTACTGTACTGGACAGCACAGACTTACAGTATTCCAACAGTGTCATTCCATGTATCACATACCAGTCCTCCCATTCTCCTGCAGTCAAGTGTACTCTTTTTGCTATATTCTTCTACTCCACCTCTTGGTATTAATAGATCATTATTTACTATTGAAAAAATTTTTTAATGAAAACATACTTTTCTCACCTATCTAGAAATATTGTTCTTATTCAGCAAATAACACAGTAGTGACTTCAAGGAAAAAGAAATCACACAGCATGAGACTGAAGAAAAAAAGGGGGATACCATTTTAAGGGGTATCCTTTTAAGGGGGATACCCCTTAAAATGGTTAAGGGGTATACCATTTTACCCCTTAAATGGATACCGTTTTAAGTTAAGAGAATGCCAAAGAAAAAGAAATCCTGCAGGGACCTAAAGAAAATGGAAGTCTCTTCAAAGTTCCTAATGTAGCACAATGAAGGTATGTCTTTTTATGCCTCCACCCCCTTCCACCTCACCCCATCCCTCCCTTAGCACACCACCAAATCTTCAAGCCTTTCCTAGTGCCACAACATTTACTCATTTAGGTTACAGACTACCTATGATTTCTTGGTTCTTACTGTGCGATCAAGTTATGATCAGTTTGACTTGAACAGCCCAAGAGACTTGGCAATCATCTTTTCACAGGTCTATAAACTTAAAATTAACAGGGTTTGTAGGGTCACAGACTGTTGTATATTTTTTCTCTTTTTTAACAACACTTATAAAAAGGCCAAAACCCATTCTTGGTTCACAGACCATATAAAAACAGAATGAGTCTAAAGATAAAGATCTAATACTCTTTTAATTCCTTAACTGCCTCCCAATATTAGGTATTAAGCAAGTCCTTTACTTCCTAAAGACAATCTGCACGCTGAACTAGAACTATATTATAGCAATCCCTAACTATATGAAATAGGCAGTGAAAGGCAGAAAGCTTTTCAAATCTGGGGAACTAGTAGCATACAGCTCTAGTGACAAGCTAGAGATCATTTAAGAACCTTTCAATGGCCAAGAATAACCCCTGCCCCCGTTATTTGTAGATCATGTAGACCATGTAGAAACAATGAAACTGAAGATGACTAGCGTCTATTTTCATAGACAGCAATAATAGCAGTTAGCGCACACAAACTCCAGTGTCAGAAAACAGAGTTCAAATCCTAGCTCTGCCACTTAGCAGCTACACTTCTGGGGCAAGTTTACTCAACCTCTCTGTGTTTCAGGATAGTACCTATTACCTGAAAGGTTGGATTAAATCCATTAGCTGATTTTAACCATTTACTATAGTTCCTAGCATAAATACTTGATAAACGTTAGTTACTGTTATCACCACCATAATGAAGGACCAGTTATATACACGTGGAATCCCCAACAGGCAGGGCCCCCGCAAAGGGAGACTAAACCTGACAGCCACGACTAAGTATTTTTTTCTAAGGAGGGACAGCTAAGCCTCTCCCTGGCTTGGTTTATTAAACATCATCCTAGACCATGGGTAAAAAGTAATACACATAAATGCATATAGGAAGGGAAGTCAACAACAGGAGAGAACTAAGCCTGACAGACTGTGGTAAAAAGAGAATGCATACCCCATTGACAGGTGGTAACGCTCATGACCAGCTGATTTTCATTTACATGGAACTGAAGAGACCCCAAAGCTAAAATACAGCTCTTAAAAAAAAGAAGATACTCTGGATCAGGTAGGCCACCAGTTTGTGATCTCTGTTTGATTTTTTTGCTCCAAATACCTTGCCCAACCCTTACAATTCAGCATTTTAAGTACTGTAGATAACAAATAAGTACTCCTATTCTGGTCACTATAAAAAGATGCATGTCCGATTGAAAAATAAATTATTACTGATTCATGCCAATCTTTCTTAAGTTTGGTGAGCATAGATTAATCCTCCACACCTGGAAGCAAAAGAGAACATCAAGTTTCTAGATTTAAAAGCAGAGAATCAAACCCTGAAACCACTGACCCCGTGGCATCCTTCTAATGCCACCTTCAATAGTCTTGAGTAAAGTTTCTCATTATAAAATGAAAAGTAATTTGGGGGGGGGGTTAATAAATGCCTCCAGTCACATAATCCAATTATCTTTTGCAGACACAGCACACAAAGGAATAACAATGAATTCCTAGACTACATAGCCTAACAAAATAAAACCAAAATTTTTGCTGTGTTAAAATCTTTATACTTTTAGCACCTTTCATACAATGAAACTCTTTAAAAAATAATTCTAACAAGGCTATAACAATTATCGCAGGCAATAACACAGACTGAAATACATGTTTACAATAAAAATACATTTCTTTAAAGGAAAATTTTACATTAAAAATGTATTTTAATTATAAACACTTTAAGAACCTAGAATATATAATTCATAGAATTCCAAGATTAAAAATGAGAGCTACACCAATCATCCCAAACACTGCATCCTCTCCTTTATACAGAAATAGTTCACGTGTGTGACATACACACTTTCTCTCTCAGGAGAGCCAGGTGCCTCCAGCCCCGAACCACCTGCTAGCTTCCAGAACTATAGTTCTTTTTTGCGGTACGCGGGCCTCTCACTGTTGTGGCCTCTCCTGTTGCGGAGCACAGGCTCCGGACGCGCAGGCTCAGTGGCCATGGCTCACAGGCCTAGCCGCTCCATGACATGTGGGATCTTCCCGGACCGGGGCACGAACCCATGTCCCCTGCGTCGGCCACCAGGGAAGCCCAGGACTATAGTTCTTTAAGACATACATTTTCCCTTAAGTAAGGTAAACCTCTCCTGAACTTACCTGCTGTTAGGTTTTACAGTGTCTTGTTCAAGTCTCTGAATCATTGAAACGACCAGTTTTAGAAATGTAAAGCACATCTGAACCAGTTAGTGTGATAAAATACTTGAGGTTAAGACAGTCCAAACAAAGGATCATTAAAAGCCAACTTACATTTAACTTGCCCTGTATGATGGCCAAATGAGTTGATTGCAAGTCAGAACAGAGAAATTCAAGGAATGG
Organism: Kogia breviceps; assembly: GCF_026419965.1. NCBI lineage: Eukaryota > Metazoa > Chordata > Mammalia > Artiodactyla > Physeteridae > Kogia > Kogia breviceps. The sequence continues at coordinate 167,723,649 of NC_081310.1, forward strand.
TATCTCACAGAATAAAAATTTAGAGTATATGAAGAACTACTTCTATCTTGGATTATCATTTGTCCATTTGAAAAATATCATAACCTAAGTCCATTTAACAAATGCAGCAAAACAGAAAACATGCTACAATTTCTAAAGCACAAACTACTTAAAAAGCCTGCAAATTACAGTCCCTCTTAATGTGCACACCAGTGATATGCTATCACATTGGGTCAAAGGTCAAAAGCAGTGTTTCTCAAGGCCCACAAGTCAGTCACCTGGAATTCTCCTTAAAAATGTACCCCAGACCCAATGAATCCAAGCTGGGAAGGAAGAATTCAGGAATGTGCATTTTTACCCTTCCAAGGTAAGCACACTTAAATTTGAAAACCACTGGTTTAAAGGTGAGGCCAATAAGGAGAATCAGAGTAAGACTGAAATACTAATGGAAATGCTAACAAGTTCAGAGATCACCTAAAAAGTGATCAAATACTGGCATCAAAGCCTTCCCTTCCTTCCTTCCTCACTAGTAGCCCATTATCAAAAAACTGATGAAAAAAATGTGGCCTTGGCCTGTCCCAAAGGCAGTCTGGAAAATTCCTAAAGATTTTGGAAGAGACAAAATGTTTCCCCACAACTGCAAACGTGGAAAACAGACCATCAAAGGCTTACAATCTCTTTTGTTCTGAACGCTTCCACAATACCTTATGGTTGAGTAACTAACGGTTTTTCACCAGCCAGTTGCGTGTCTAAGCTTAATCTTCACCATTTGGCTTCCTTCGGCAGTGCCTATTTCAGAAACATTTGGTGTTACTTCTTGTTCTTAAGTTCTTTCAAACGTCTAGTGTAAGTAAGGATGTAAGACAGAAAATGCTGAGATGACTGTATCATACCTGTAAGGCCAATATTGCTGTTAGCGTGCACAGTGCTCTACACCCTTGTAACTGCACTACTAGCCTTGGCAGCCATCTTGGATATGATGCCTGGCTGACAAGGAGACCATGAAGAGCACTGAGAGTAAACTGCCACTGCTACCATCACTATAGCTACACACAACTCTAAGGATTAATCCTAAAGATGCAGTTTGTAGCTTTGCCTTCAAATACGAAAAATGATGTTATCGTGGACTAAGACCGCTCTAATAAGCTACAACCAAAGCTTTTGCAAGTACGATTTGGGGGCAAGGAAGTACGAGAAATAAAAATTGAGGAAAGGAAACGGGCCATTCATTTTCTTCCAGATGTTACAGTATGAGCAAATAAAAACAACTGCTGTCAAAACAGGCCTCACGTGAAATTTATCAGAGGCATTGTAAAACAGCATATAGTGGAACACAAAACAAAGGAATTATAACCTCAGTCAAAACGACATACTTGCATTATCAAATCACGTTGCCTCTAAAGGTTAACAAGTTGTAAATAACCTAGTTAGTGGCTCACATTTTCAAATACCAATTTCAGTAACATATAAAAGCATGACGAGGATAAAAATGTGGTGGGCCTGAATCTAACGGAATTATACCAGATCTTAGCTTTCTCAGTTTGCCGTAACGGGTAAGGGATGGCTCACTCCGCTTGCCTTTTAAATCGCTTTGTACCTTTCAAGTTAGTTTTAGATTAACACTTAGCTGCAAAACAAAGATAATCTCTACATCCACTAATCCTTTCAAGTCACCAAGAAAAACAAAATCCCACTAACAATACACCAGAGGTGGCAACCTACACAAGCTCGAACAATCCCAAGTCCGCAAAGCCTACAGATGGGGCAGAGCATGCAAGAGACAGGACGAGGCGTCAGCGGCGGTCATCTCACCTGTTGATGAAACCATATCCGTTTCTTACATTGAACCATTTTACTGTTCCCAAAACCTTCGTTGCTGAAAAGAAAAAAAAAAAAAAAACCCACAATTACCAGACATCCTTTTTTTTTTTTTTTTTTTTTTAAATCGCCACGCATCAGCATCCGGTGGCTCCCGCGTTCTCCGGCTGCGGCCCGCGGCCACCTGACAGCCTTTCTCTCCAGGGCCCGCCGGCCAGCCGCGCGGTCCACGTGGGTGAGCCCACAGCTGCGGAGGCCCGGAGCGCGGGCCCGAGCTGGGTGTGCGCGGGGACCGCGGGCGGCGGGCGCTGCGGCGAGCACGTGAGAAAAGGGAAGCCGCCCAGCCCACTCCGGCCTGCGTAGGCGGCGGGCCGCGCCCTCCGAGTACACGCGGAAAGGAGCGGGTGGGGGACGCAACAACGGCGTGCGGGCCCGAGCGCACGCGGCCGGCGGGCGGGCAGGCGCCGAGGGGAGGGACCCCGTCGCACACGCGGTCGGCGGCGCGCGGCCGCCCAGGAGGAGGGGCGCGCGGCCGCGCGGGGTCTGCAGGGGGCGCGGGAGGCGGCGCAGGCGCGCCTCGGGCACGCGGACCGGGCGGGCCGGCGTCCGCGAATGGGGGGGGCCTGGGGGAGGGGTGGCCGCGCGCCGCCGAGTCGGTCCCCGCCGGCCGCGCGCCCGCCGGCTCGTCCCGCTTCGGGTAACGGTTCCGCCGCCAAGCTTCCCTCCCGCCCCACCCCCGTCCCCGTCCGATCCTCACCGATGACCTTCTTGTCCCCGCCGGCAGGCGCCGCCGATGTGAGGCCGCCCGGGCCGCCGCTCCCTGCGCCGCTGCCCGTCGTGCCGGGCTTGGTGTCGGCAGCGCTGAGGGCGGGGGCGGCGGGGGGGGCGGCGGGCGGCTGCTGGGTCTCGGCCTCGCTGCTCATGGTTGCGGTGATGGTGACTGGGGCCGGCTGCGGCAGCTGCGGCTCCTCCCGGGATGTGATGGTAACTAGGCCGGCGGCGGCGGTGGGGCTGCTCAGGGCTCTCTGGGGTCCGCTCTCCGCTCCCGCTACCGATCGAACTAGCGAGAATGGCGGGACGGGCGGGATAAGCCCGGCGATCGACCCGCCCCCAGGATCGTTCACTGGCCAGCAATGCTGTCAATCTCACCACCTGACCTCAACTCTTGGCTTCTAGTGGCTAATACTCTATCACTCCTCCACTGTCATTGGCCCTTAGGTAGCTAATTCGGCCGACCTGCAACCGTTCCTGCCTCCGCCGCCGCCATAGAGACCGGAACTAGAATTAGAGTCACCACGAGAACCATAGAGTACTCGAGAGGACGGGCAGAGAGAACGTGACTTTCACGAGGCGGCAACCCGGGCGGGCCCGAATTCCAGGGCTGTATCCTGGCCGAAGGAAAGGCACGGCCAGACGCCTGAGCCGGGATTACCCGACCTGACCCGGGGCCCAATGACACCTTAGATCCATATGGAGAGAAGGCCTCCCGCCCGCCCTGCTCCAAATATGGTCCTTGTGACCTCAGACCATGACTGCAGTAGAGCCGTCTTTTCTACAATGGCCGTGTACTCGCGGCGGAGCTGAGTTTCTGGAACGGACTTAAACGTATGCATTCAAAGAGCGTCGGTTTACGGCGGAGCAGTCACCTTGGGGGGACCACGCAAGCTATCAGGCAGCCCTTGCCCAGCATATGGAGGGCGGGGGTGTGCTCCGTGGGGACCTGCCTTCCGATCTATCATACCAGGCACAGGAGGACTGTCTTTGAGTATTCACGTCTTTTCGTATTGGCCACAAATTAGATTTAATTTCACCTCACGTTTATTGAGCACGCTAGGCATTTTTCGTGCATTTTATTCTTACAACAGCCATGTGAAATAGGGATTACTATGCACGTTTCACAAACGATTTGTAATTGAGGCTGCCGCACGATGTAGATGAAGTCGTCCACCTTAGTTCGCTCTTTATTAAGCGTCTACTATCTTCTGGGTATGGACAAGTGCGCCAGTTGCTGCCTTCTTAAATTCAGTCTAGGAATAAAGGCAGAAATTTAAACATGCAACACACCCAACACTCCAGCGCTGCAAATGCACAAAGCATTTTGGGAGTGGCGGTGGGATGGTTTAGTGCAGACTCCAAGCACATGGAGGTTTATGCAAAGGCGTAGGAGGCAAGAAGAGATGGTGTCTGGGGCAAATACAACTAAAGTAGTCCAATAAGACCAGAATGAAGTCATTTGGGTCATAGAGGTAGGCAGGGTTAAATTAGGAACATTTTATCTGAAACTTAACCCAAGGGCAATAGTGAGAAGGGTAATTTTAGAATTGAAAGTAGGGAATGGCACTTTTTTTTTCTTTAATGGCTAGGGAATAGTGAATGGGCTGCAGAGGGGCAAAAATGAAAGTAGGGAAACCAGCTAGGAGGCTAGTGCAGTAGTCCTTACCCCATCGGTATCATCTACGCCTGTCAATTCCACCCCTTAAAGGCCTCCCGGAATCAGACCTAAAAAAAATCTCTAAATGCCAATCCAGTTTCTTCCTTCCTACTGCTGCTACTTGTAGGCCATCATCATCCATTGCTCAGAGCAGGAGTAGGCACTTTTTCTATAGGGGCCAGATTCTCAACTACTCAAATTTAGAGCCTGAAAGTAACCACAGACAATCAGTAAACAAGCGCATCTGTGTTACAAAAAAATGTAATTTATGAACACTGAAATTTGAATTTCATGCAATTTTTATGTCACAAAATATTCTTTAGATTTTTCAAGTATTTAAACTTTTCTCCCCCCAACTATTTAAACATTTAAAACTCATTCTTATTCTTAGCTTATGAACCACTGAAAAATAGGGAGTGACACCTGGCCTGCCAACCCCTGGCTTAGAGCACTGCTGCGGCCTCCTAGCCACTGTCTCTACCTTTCTTACTCTAATATTCCCCATCACAATATCCAGTGTTCTTTTGAAAACATCCATCTGATCACGACACTGTCTTACTTAAAATCTTTTAGTGCCTACACCACCCACAGGATTGTCCAGATTCCTGAATGTGGTTGGCAGGACCCTGCAGGACCTCTAAACTTACTTCCCACTCTTCTGTCACATTCCCTGTCCAACCTTCCAGGTGACCTTTTAGCCACTGCTTCCTTTGAGCTATCACATACTATTCCCTCTACTTATAACATTCTTCCTTTCTCCCTTCTCCTTTGCCTGCTTAACTCTTCATCCTCTAGGTCTTGCCTCAGATGTTACTAGGTTAGAAGACCCTCTCCTAACATACTGTACTGCACTCATTGTATCTTCCCTGCCAGACTATGAGTTCCTGAGGCATCTAGCATAGTCCCCGACACATGATATCTTAATTAATGTGTCAAGTGAATGATATGATGTAGAAAATGGATTGGAGAACAAGGTACTGGCAGCAGAGAGGTCATCTGGGCAGCAGCACCAGTAATCCAGGTGAAAAAGGTCTGTGGCAGCAACAGTGTGTAGGGAGAGAAGTAGGTGGATCCCAGAGCTGCTATTCATCTGTTCCAGATCCAGGTGACTTCTGACTGTTAAAAAGAAAATATTTCCTCAAAGGCAATTCTGCCAACCCTTAGGACATTTAAAAGTGTGCCCCACAGGCTTGAGAGCTTTTCCCCAAAGTGGAGTTACAAAGACACTTAGGATAATGGCAACAGCACCTCTGAGAATAAGTAACCTTCCTTATGTAACTGCTTTGAAGGGATGGCTTCTCAAGCAGAAATATAAATTCTGTAATATTTGTCTTTAAAATGTTACTTAAAAGTATCATTACTTACTCATCCAATTCACTAAACTCTCTCTTCATGCTCAGTGAACATGAAGATGAGTGATTTAAGAACTAGTTTCCTTGTAGCCCCCTCTCTACCACTGCAGAGATGGTACTGAAGCACTGGAGGAGAGACAGTTCATGACAAAATCCATCTCCTGTTCCAAGGTGTGAGCTCCCCAAGCCATGGTCCTGCTAGTCCACCTGCCACCCTGAGAGCCCAGTGTGGTGACCACAGCTCCAGTGTCTACCTTTAAGTGATGTGAAAGGCAAGTGGTTTCATTCCAAGAATCTCTGCAAAACTTTCACCTTGTCCCCATCTCTGACAGACTCTGGGCCCCAAAACATAGTTGCCTTTTCCTAGAAAGCCCTCCCCACCCTTATCTCCTGGCTAATTCCAACCAATCTGTCAATACTTACCTCAAATGCTGCCTCTTCCTCTCACCCCCAATCTTTTCGCTCTGCTCCCATAGCATCTTATACATAGCACTATCATTCACACAACAAATATTTATTGAGCACTTACTGGCTACTAGGTGCTGGAGACGGCAGTGAAAAACAAAGAAAAATGACCAAATTTCCTGTCCTCGTGAGGGCTCACATTCTAACACTCACCACACTAAATCCAAACCATGCCTATCCCGTCACAAGCACAGGTCACATCTTACTCATCTTTACAGCTCCAGTGCCCAGGATAGAAACTGGCAAAGAATGCAGGTGCCAAGTGTAATTGAATTCAACTGAATGGCTGATCATAAGAACGTCAGCTCAGGATCCCAGCTGCTCATCCTCCTTCCTCTCTCTTTATAATTCTACCCCTTTTAGTTACTTGAAGATTTCTCCTCCACTAGATCACAACCCTTTCTTCCCCGTGTGCCCTGAATCCTGTTTACTCCGCTAGACAGTTGCAAATATCCAAACTATAGGGCCCTTGTATATCTCACCACCTTTCTTGTCCCCCAATACACTGAAATGGCACTTTTAGCTTGGTTCTATTTTATCACAGAATTCAGCTCTCTGCTACTCTGCTGCTGCAGTAGCCTGCTGCTAGTAGTTATTAGTCATCCCCGCCATGAGCCAGGAGAAAGTAGGAATGGGATAACACAGAAACTGCCTCATGAAAGGAATACCAGGGAACTCCCTTTACCTCCTGAACATTATACTCAATGGGATCTTTTTCTTTTATGTTTTTATGTTATCCTTTTATTTCCTTTCAAAACAAACATTTTCCAACGCACATTACTGTCTACAAGTTACCTTCATCTCCATGCTCATTTGACCCTTTTGACAATGCTATGAAGTAGTATTATTACCCCATTTTACAGATGAGGAAACCGAGGCTCTGAAAGGGGAAGTAAACATCTCAAGACCTCAGCTGTTTAAAAAAATGACTTCAGATTCAAACCAAGATTTTAAACTATTAATAAATGATTTCCACTTCATCATGATCAAGACACATTCTACCAAATGGTCTCCCATCCAAAAATATCCCAAGCTAGTGACCCTTCACCCACAGGCTCTAGAACGAACCAAAATGAACCTACGGGGAACATAAGGCCCTGGGGCTTTGCCTTCTTTGCCCGACCAGCTTGAACCTAAGAGGGGACTGCTACAACTGCTTGTAAATCTGAAGCATCTGCTCTACATATCAAGGGCCTGGCTCTGGCCCCTGCTGGCCTCTGGGGAGAGTCAGTACTCCTAGCTGGAGCTAAGGAGTGAGGAAACAGGGCTATCATTGCAACCATTTAAAAAGAACACAACACATGGTTAAAAAAAAAAAAAACCCATAAAAAAGAACAACTTTATTTACAGTTGAAAACTTAAACACAAAATCTTGGCTTCTGAGTCTGTGATACTTCCAAGGTCTTTTGATCAAATGGGGCAGCAGCAGGCAGGAAAGCAACCACAGGGGCCAATCCAGCTTATCTTACTCAAGAACATCACCCCGAGCAAGGGAAGGCCTGCCATGGCAGATGTGGAGGGTCTGTGAGAGATGGAAGAGAGAAGCAGCTCAGAGGAACGGGGAGGGGACAGTCCATGAGAGAAAACACTCGCAGCTCTCCTCCACACCCCGAACCCTCCTTTCCCCAAAGAACAGACCAAGAATATTTGATTCTTGCCACAGGCCAGACCTTTGGTGCCCCAGAGCAGAGTTGAGAGGTGTGTTACACAGAACCAAGAAAGGAACTAATATTTACGGCCAATACACTGTCTCCTTTATTATTTACCCTTCACAACTCTGTGTAGTATGTATTAGTTATAATTAAGCAAAGGCAAAAACTAGGGTTCCAAGGGGTTTAATGGCCTGACAGTGATGGGGCTTCCTGGTCTACTTGGCTCCGAAGTCTGTGTGCTTTCTGCCAGACCTTGATGGCTCTCTGTGGAGCTCTAGAACAAAGAGCAATCCTTTTCCTTGAAGGTCTTGGTCCCAGAGTTACAAAGAAAGGAAACTCCACACCCTCTGTTTATGGCCTTGGAGTTAGCTGTCCTAAGAGAACAGGGTGAGTACACTCAGTTACTACTGTTCCCCTCCCCCCAGACATGGCCACACCCCTCTTCCTCCAGAGCACAGTGGGTCCTGGCATCATACCGCAGGCTCAGACAGAAGTTTAACCCTGGGCCCTCAAGCAGAATGTACAAAAATGTATAAATGCACTTTACAAGTTGCATGGTGCTCCGGGACCTAAGCTCTATCACTGACCAGGCACTGTGTTAGTCAGCATGGTCCCTGCCTCAAGGAGTTCTCAGTCTAGAGAAAACCAGACCGACATAGTCATGACACACTGTGTTAAATGCTGTAATAGAGAGATGAACCAAGTACTGTGGGCGCACTCAGGAGGGGACCAGGGAATGATTCACAAACTGATATTAGCTACATGTTCCTGGGAAGGGCTGGGAGGAACTAGGATTAGTTAAAACTACATATATACAGTATGTACTTCTATTATAAAATACATGCCCAGTGTAGAAAATTCAAGCATGTACAGGACAATATAAACTGAAAAGAAAAGTCTCTTTGCTATCTCTACTCTGCAGAGGTAACCATTACTACCAGTCAGCTATCTATCACTACAGTAATTTCTGAAAGAGTAATTCAAAATAAATAGCATCATGTTTATATAATGTACTACATCTTGACTTTGTCCCTTAATTTACCCTAGAAATCTGCCAACACATACAGATCTACCTCTTTCTTTTTAAGGCTATATAGTATTCCATGGACGTGATGTATCTCTCTGTGTGTAAGGCCTGGTTACAGGGCAGGGAGCTTCGCCTTTGTACTGGAGGGACTGGAATGGAGCCATTCTCCCCTCCCTGCCCTTTTTAGCTGGCAGGGCTTCTGACTTTCAGGGCAGGGAACGGAGTTACACACCCAGCAGGCATGCAAATATTTGCTGCCACATCTCTGGTGCTCCCTAGATGCATATTTTCATGTGGAACCTCTCTGCTCTGGCCCGGACTGCTGCAGTGGACACCTCACTGGCCTCTAGCCTATCCTCCACACTGCTGCTAGAATCATCTTTTGAATAAGTAAAGTCAATTACAGTGTTCTCCTGCTCAAAATCCTTCAGTGGCTCCTACTGGCCTGGTTCTTTTTGGAGGGTCAGGCTACCCTTTGGAATCTCCGGAGCATGATGGACTCTCACCCTAAGGGGGAAAGATGTACACACTGCCTGAAGCTCACCCCCACCCTCAGGTTAACATATGAATACCTCAGCCTGCACTGGACCTCACAGCTGACCCTGGCCTCCTCTAGCCTCGCCTCTTACAGTTTGCTTTTCATATCTTCTTGCTTTGGCTATACTGAATGATTTGCAGTTTCCCTTACACTTCCTGCTGTTTCCTGCTTGGTGCCTTTGCTCATGCTATTCCCTCTGCCTGGAATGCCCTCCCCAGTTTTAGCTACCCTGACAAACTCCATTCGTTCATGTACGCAGCTGAAACATCTCTTCTGCGGTCTTCCCAAACACTCCAGGCAGACACAGGCATTCACTTTCCTTCCTTTGTCTTAAAACCTCCAGTTCAGTGCTTTACTGTACTGTAATTGTCAGTTTCCCCAAGAGACTGTGAGTTCCTTTAAGGCAGGAACTGGGCCTTCCAAGTTTGTTGCCTCATCTGTGGTGTGGGACCTATCTTAATTAATGCAAGACCAGCCCACATGCCACCAATGTGTCTTTCAGAATCTTCCTCTACAGGAATGTATCACATCTACAGGAAATCCCAGATTGGGGGACAGTATTTCCTAAACCTCAGTCATTCCAACAGCAGTGTCACGGCTCTTACTATATCCACCATCCACAGGTACAATTAATTTTTAACCTACCGACTATTTGAACTCGAGTAACACCTCATTGTAAGCTATAATACCTGTAAAATTAGGTGCTGTATAATTATATTTTTTCCTAAGAGACAAATGTTAAAAAACATTCAATCAACGCCACCTAAAGCAGGGTTACCCATATTTCTCTGATAAGAAGCATCTGAAGCAACATAGCATCCTGGATCCTACCTCAAATTCACTCAGACTCTTCAGGGGGGGATCTGGGAAGTAGTAGGTTTAACAAGTGCCCCTACGTGATTCTCATCTTCAGGGAAATTTTAGGAAACAATGAACTAAAGAAAGATCTCTGCTGCTTGAGAGTACCAGGCTTGGGGATCACAGGGAGATTAGCAGGGCTGTCAGAGCTCACAGCCACTCTCTTTTCCAAGAGACTCTCAGGTTTTCAAAACAGAGGTTCCACGCCCCCCCCATGCAGTTGTAAGTAGCCAAGAACCCAGTTCAGACTGGGTAGGAGAATCCTGAGGCCCAGAGTTCGTTTATGTATACCTAATCAAATTCAACATTAAAAAGCTTTCACAGGACCCACTGAGATAAAACCGAGGTTACTACACCTAGAGTTGTACAGAAAACTTCATTTTCACTAAAACCAAAGTCAGGACCTAAGGTAAAGCACAAAAGAAGTTGTGGAAGGAAGTTCTTCATAGGAAGGAAGTTCTTCATAGGGAGGTACAGTCGATTAAGTGACTTCACCTATCTTCTGTCTCCTTCCTATCTTCTATTTCCAGTGACTAGGCACAGGCCTTAAATGCATGATTAGGTGATCTCTTGATTTGAATGCAGTAGATTCCTGCTGGACCAATGCCACCAAGAGATTATCTCCTCCTGGGTCTTTTCTGATTGGAATATGGTGGGTTCTCAATTAAAAGACAGACTGTTATTCCCCTGTAGCCTTGTCACTCCAAGTCAGCATCAGCATCACCTGAGAGCTGGTTAGAAATGCAAAATCTTAAGTTGCATCCAGACCCACTGAATCAGAACCAGCACCTTAACAAGATATCCTGGTGATTCATATGTACATTAAAGTTTGAGAAATACTGCCTAGTAGGACTTAAAAACATCATCTACACTGGCTGTCAAACATTATTCTGCCCTCAAACAACCTGAGGGATCTGAAATACTCCTTTAGAAATCAGAGATGCTTGTAACTTCACAGCTGGGAAGAAACATGATGAAATGATACCATACTCCCAAATCTTTTACTTACTTTCCTTATTTTCTCCCAAATCCATTACTCAGAAACCCAAAGTGGGGAACCCATCTGTGGAATGGGTTCCATCTGTGGAAGGTGAGACTGCCACCTAGATTCCCTAACACCTTAAAACCTATGAGTTTTTAACTTGGTAAAGTTAAATGAGATAATTAAAGTAAGGTTCTTAGCTCAGAATTTGAGCACAAGAAATATTCAATAAGTGATATAACTGCTTTTACTGTATTGTCTCTAAATATAAGCTATGAAAGATTTAATTCTGAGCAAGTTGAGGTTAGAAGACTAAATTGGAGGTACCACATGTGGCTCTTTAAATTTAATTAAAATTAAATAAAAGTAAAAATTCAGTCCCTCAGTCACACCAGTCATGTTTTCCTAGTGCTCAATGGTCACATGTAGCTGGAAGCTACCATAATGGACAGCACAGATACAGAACATTTCCACCATCACAGAAAGGAATGCCTACTGGAAAGTTCTGGTCTAGAGGGCCTCTGGAGCATCAAATGTCCTCCATGGAACTTGTTCTGCTTGGGGTTGTAGGCTAAAAGGAAGGGCTTATGGGGGCAAATGTTTACGTGACCTTTGCTAATAGCGGGTGAGGAGAGGAGGGTTGATGATCGCCCACCCTCAGAAAACAAACTCCTAACATGTATTTCCAGTAACTTTCTGTAAGGGGCTCAGAAAAATAGAGAAAAGGCCCTAAACATAAAAGGATTTCTAAATTGTACTGTTTTTTGTGATCTTCTGTCCTCTGGAGGTGATCAGTGGTCAGTCTTTAGAAGGAAAAGGACTTATGAGCTCAACTTTAGTTTAGTTCAGCCAAGAAATGAGAAGGAGAGGGAATGGCCAGCAGCGAGGGCAGGGGGAAAGCACGTTGAGCCTGGGGCCCCCAGTGCTGGCAGAAAAGAAAGCTCAGAGTGTCAACTAGGCCTGAGAAGAGAGCATTTGGCTGAACAAGAGAGTCCACGTGAGCTTCCAGCACACACTTGTGCATTCCTGCCCTGGCATTTGCTCACACCAGTTCCCTGCCTAAAATGCCTGACATTCTCCCTCTCTAGTAACTCATGTAATAAATTTTAACTGAATGCCTGTAAGTGCCAGATGCTGTGAACACAAAGTAAGTCACAGATGGAGGTGTGCACAGTCATTAAGATGGTCTGGTATTTGCCTAGATCTCCATTTGAAAAAATGGCAGAGTCCAGAAAAATCAATTCTAGATAATTTTGTAAGTATACAAATAAAAGTATAGAAACATTAGAAAAAATACAGAAGGCATTATGATTGAGGTAGTAAGGACCTTCTTAAAGAAGATAAAATGCAACACAAGGGAAAAGATTAAAAATTTTGATCTCATCAAAATTTAGAACTTCCGTTTAACAAAGGATATCACCAAAGTTAAGAAACCCACTGCCAGTTTTTTCTTAAAATATATTCTAGACAAAATGGTCAAAACATGTAAAGAACTAAGACTCAGAATGTATAATTATTCAAATCATTAAGATAAAGGAAAAATAAGATATTTGCTACAAACATCTTATAGCATGTTATATCAGTTGTTTTGTTTAAATACAACACAGTTTTACATGAATGGAGGAGGAAAAGTCTTCCAGACATAAGATCAAATGCAAATAAAGTGATGAACAAATAGTATGATGCCATTTAGGAAAAACAAAACCTCCCAAAGTTAGATGGGCAAAGAAAAGGCCCTATGGACATACATCAAACTGATGAACAAGTTACCTCTGAGGAGGGAAGTGGAATGGGGATGTGGATGGGGGTGAGCTGTTAAGGGGAGGGCCTTAACTGTTTTCTGTGGACATTTTCATACCTCATTTCAGGAGATGATGTTGCTTTCATAACTAAAAACAAACAACCAAATGAAATATGTGAACCTGGATTGGATTTCTTTTTTTAGAGCTTAAAAAAAAGTTACTTTGTGGTCAACTGGGGAAGTTTGAGCTTGTACATTAGACAATACTGTTGTGATTATGCAGGACGCTCTTATTTCTAGGAGTCGCTTGCTGAAGTATTCTGGGGTAAAGTGTCAAGAAGTCCTCAACTTCCAGATGGAAAAGAAATGAAGAAAGGGAAAGGAAGGAAAGAAGGAAGAGGAGCAGGAGAGGAATGGAAATGGGAGGAGAGGGAAGAAGGGAAAGAAACAAATGTCAAAGTAAAATGATAAAACAAGAATGTTAAACATTGGTGAATCTAGGCGAAAGGTAAATAGGTGTTCAATGTACTACTCTTCCAACTTTTCTGCAGGTTTGAAAATTTAAAAAAAAAAAGAAAAAAAGAAAAGAAAGGCAAAGCACTACCATCCTTTTCCTAGCTGGAAGTGATCAATTTCTTTCTTGAACTCTTATTAATCCTTAACACCATCACTCATATTACTAGTGATCACCTCTGAGAATGTGTTTTATTCTCCATAAGCTCCTAAAGGGTGGAGGCATCTTTCAATTCTTTCCCCCATCCCCATGCTCAGAATGATGCCCAGCACAGAGCAGGCAGTGAGTGACAAGTCCGGGTAGGAAGTGAGTCTATGTAGGCTGAGAAATGTGTCACATTCACCTACGAGGCTGGCAAATACAAAGTCAGGGGCTGGAACTGCAGCGTCAGTTCTGACGAGAGGCATGATAGGGGTGTCTCCTGGCTGCCCAGGCTGGTCCCAGAAAGGAGTGACCCAGGGATGGAGCCAGGTCTTCCTAGCGGGACTACTAAATGGAATTAGAGTCTAAGAGTGCTGTCAGAAAGTGCCTGATGGTTTTCAGGTTGACACTTTGTAAAGTGTTGGAAAAGTAAAGTGTCCCACCAACCCTTTCTCTTTTGATGCTTACAGTGACCCGAGGAGATATGTTATTATCACCATTTGGCAGATGAGAAAACAGGCTAAAGAAAGGGAAGTGATTTCTCCCAGGGCATGCAGAGAGGAAATGGGCTCAATCCCGTGTCTTCAGGTCTAAAGTTCTTTCCACTAGACCATGCTGCCTTCTCTGGGGTCCTGACTGCTGCTCAAGAAAGACACACTTACCTGATTCAGTCTTCCTCTGGACTACATCTCTCCACACTGTGAGATCACCACAGGCAGCTTGGGTTTATTGTTGGGGCCTGTGGGAACATTCTAGGAGAGAAAGCACAGTGGTGACTCCTCCACTCAGACACTCCCCCACGACACACTTACTGATGCCTGCAGGCCCCTAGGCTAAGGACTGAGAGCTTACAGTCTGATCTGACAACAGTCTGTAGCCTAGCAGACAGGGGAAGAGTATAATACATATCAAAGAGAAAATGTACAACATTTAGAAAACATCAAACGCATGACATGTAACAATGTAGTAAGTCATAAGAGAGAGTTGTATACAGGGTGAGGAAGCAACTAAACTGCTGCTTGCACAGGCTAGGGAAGGATTCACAGAACAGGGAATGTTTGAGCTGGGCCCAGAAGGATGGATGGGATCCCACCAGGAGGAAAAGAAGGGAGAACACTTCAGTAGAGGAAACAGCATGAGCAAAGACTTGAGGGCAGGAAGGAGCAAGAGGCAGGGACGTGTATGCATGTTTAGAGGAGGGCTAGTAGCCTGATGGGACTAGAATGTGGAAGTGGCAGCGGCAGAAGGGGTCGTGGAGAGGGAGACAGGGACACGATCATGAAGGACCTTGAGTACAATGCTGAGGAGGATTTTCTCAACTAGATGGAGGAGACACCAGAGGCCAAAGCTCAGTAGGCACCGCACCGGAGAGGCTGAGGGCCCAGAACGCTTGGAAGGTACATGATCTCTCCTCCCTCTTCTCCTCCCTGTAACTGGAGGAGTGAAGCCTGGGCCTAACCAGAGCCCACTCGTGGTCCTCCTACTCCTCGACACTAGTGAGGTAGTACTAGGTCAGAATGGCTTAGAAAGAGGAGATCAGAACAGGACTCACCTCAATCTTTCTCATCACCAGAAGTCCATCAATGATTTTCCCTGTGGGAAGAGTATGAGCTGGACTTTATTACTCTCATTTGCACAGTACTTTCCAGCCTCCAAGGCCCATTCTAAGCCATTATCTCATTTGATCCTCAGACTAACATCAGAAAATTAATATTCAGTGGAAATGAAATGCTGAACAAGGTCACAGGTGTTAAGTAGCAGAGTTAGGGCTCAAAACTAGGTCTGAGCAATTGCAAAGCTCCACTATACCATGCTGCCTCTGTGTGGTATTTCTTAAGTGCTACCAACCCCCCTCAAACACACCTATCACCCAGGTGGTTACTCACTACATCAGATGGCCCCTTCGTCCTCCTCTCTAGCTCTCTAACCACAAACCCTCCCCACCTCCCATGGCTTCCACCTTTCCTGCTACTACCCAGGGCAGTTACACCTGACGAGCACTCTTGGTACAAGAGTCAGGGGACCAGCTCCATAGGAAGTTCCACTCTGGGTGAATTGGGTTTGGACTAGGAGAGGAACAGGACTCACCAAACACCACGTGCTTCCCATCTAGCCAATCACACTTAGAGCAGGTGATGAAAAACTGGCAGCCATTGGTACTGGGACCACTGTTTGCCTGATGGAAACCAAATATATTTGCAGTGAGTTTTCCTGGCCATGTTAGGCAAAGGACAAAACTCCCCAAAAGAGCCTGTAGCCCTGAGTCCGCCATGCTTTCTTTCAGCAAACCTGACCGAGCATCTACTATGAGCTAGGACCCAAGGATACAGAGAGGAACAGAATACACAATTTCTGCCCTCAAGGAGCTATATTCTTGAATAAATGTACAGTTCTCCTACAGTGTGAATTTTTATAATGGGAACAACTGATTATAGAACCAGATTTGCTGTATTTAGTCCAAAACCAGTAATAACTGGATTACACTTACAAATTAGGTACCCGCTGAGAAAAAGCCTCTTGCCTGTGCCATAAGTTACTTTGTCTGAATGACTCTGTACTATCCCTTAACAATGGTAATAAGAAAATTTAAGGGGCAAGAAGCTGCTATGCTAGTGCTATGCTAGAAAAAAAGACTACATTTAATCAATGACATTTGCTTTTTACAGCTACACCCCAAATCCTTTATTATTGAATTTTATCAGTAAAAGTTTTTTAAATCAAGAATCTCAAATTCTTCAGCCATATCCCTTCCCTTTTCCTCCCTTGAAATTGTCTTGATATCATTATATTTCACAATACGTTATAAAAGAACAGGCTATAATTACAACGCAAAGCAATCAGCAAACGCACATCACGTTTCAGCAGCACTGCCTTACCACAATGTCTGTGTAACTATGTAAGTATTTCAATGCATACTTACATTATTTTGGAAAAAAATTCATGGAAAATGGAAAACTGAAAGAACTAGTACTATTAAGAGCACAGGTCTCATCAAAGTAATACTACAGAGGCAACACTGGAAATCATTAGGTCACTAGCCTTAGCTAGATGCTTAATGGAATTAAATTGGTTGAGCCTGTGTTCAACACTGAAGGAATAAAAATGTATATGAAATACATTAAAGACATTGTCTAGGGGTAAGCTCTAATTAGGGATGTCACATTATACTTTAGAAACTCCCCATGTGAGATGAGGATATTTGGTGTCTTCGTACATGTATGCAGGACATTTCACATATGAAAGCAAGGGACAGCCCGAGCCAGTCAGAATAGACCTATACTCTGGAATGAGGGTAGACTCCTCAGTGGTCCCAATTCTTCCTTCCTTCCTCCCTCCCTTCTTTCTGTTTCTTCTATCTATCTATCTATCTATCTATCTATCTATCTATCTATCTATCTATCTATCTTGCTGCTCAATGTATAAACATTTATTAGCAAGCAGGCAGGAAAACAGTCATACAACATGCGTTTTTAGCTCAGGGAACTCTCTGCCCTTAGCCACTCACTTATCCACTCTTCCAGGCAGGATAGCTTACTGGTTTAGGGAATAAGCTCTGGAGCCAGATGCATTCATCAGTATCTGCTCAGCACCTTGCTGTATCAGGTATTAAGGCTTGGAGATCAATGAGACTCAGTCCCTGCCCTTGAGGAATGCATGATTTAGTGGAGGATGGAAGCAAAAACAATTATGCTACAAGATGTGTGACAGCACATCTTAACTAGTGTCAGCCTGAAGGGAGCAGAGACCAAGGCTTCCTTCCATTTTCTGATTCTTCCCCAGATGCTAACATAGTGGCATGCAGTCTTCATGGCGATGATCCAAGCCCACTTAAGCCACTTCTGCACTCTTTACCCATGCTTTCCCAGCCTCACTTTCCTAAAAGAGACTTGTACACTCTTTGCTATGCTAGGCTCACCCAATTATTATGGCAGCCTCCTAACTGGCTTCTCTGCCCTACCCTCTCCACTCCTGTCTTGCATTCACACTGCAGCCAGGGTCTTTGTTTTAAAACACCAAGTTGATCAGCCCTGCTCAAAAAAGTGCATGGCTCTCCATATCCTATAAAATAAGGTCCACATACCTCATCCTTATTCTGGCATTTAAAGCCCTACACGCACCTGCCTCTCTGGTGGTCTCTACTAGTCATTCCCTCCCCCATTCACATCACTTTCCTCACTTTCTGTCCCTTGCACATGCCACCCTGCTATTTCATGGCCACACATCTTTTGTCTAGGCAGTTTACTTGACTTGAAATGCCATCCGGTAGAGAACTTCTTTGGATCCCTGCGGCAATTACTCTCATTCCTTGGGGCCCTCACAGTACTTCTACATACACTGAGGTACCCTCCCCTTATTACACTGATGGCATGAATTATACTACACTGGACACATCATTGTGCATGTGTGATTCCCCCACTAGATGTTAAATGTCGCGAGGCCAGGGATCAGGCCTGTATCCTCATGCCCTACCATGAGGCCTGAAACAGTGTATGTCAACAATCTTTATTTGATGAACGGCTGAGCAGATGACTGGAAGAGTGGGCAAGCAGGACGGAGAATGTGTGCATGTAAATATTGGGTCTGGGGGAGTGAGACTTGGGGCACTGACAGAAGGAAACGGGGATGACAGGAGGGAGGGCGAGGCTTGGAGAGTGAAAGAGAAGCAAGGTGGGAGGGGTAAGGGGAAATGAGGAGTGAGGGGTGAGTAAGGGCAAGTGAAGGGGGAGCGAGTGGGGGTGTGCAGGTGAGGGGCTGAAGGAGGTGGGCAGGGCACGGTGAAGGGGAATGAGATGGGTGAGTGGGTATAAGTCGGAAGGAAGGGTACGGGGATGGGGAAGGAGTGGTGGTGAGTGAGCTGAAAGGGGTGACCAGCCAGAAGGCAGTGTAAACGAATGGGGGCTGTGAGAGTCCTGGTGAGCGGTGTGATAGGGGCGTGAACACTGGGTCATGAAAGCACAGCTGGCTACATTCTAAGCAGTAAGGCTGAGTGCCCAACCACACGTCCTGGCTCAAACAAAGTAAGAAAACACACATCAGAGTTCAGTTTTGGTTCCCTAGCCTGCTACTGGATCCAGCCCAACAAAATCAAACCAGACTGAGGAAGGAGGTGGGCAGTACAGAGGTGAATCCTGGGTCAAGCAAGGGAAGTAAAGCATTTGCTTCCATCCCAAGAGACAGCACTGGGCCTCAAGAGTGACCCAGAAGTGAGCTGGCTATAAAACTACCCCCAAACCTTGACTGGTCCCAACTTACCATGGAAAGCAAGCCTGGAGCTGAGTGTCTAAGCTTAAAATTTTCATCTGCAAATGGCCCCCGGTAGATACTGGCGACTCCAGTACCGTCTCCCTGAGCAGAGAGAAGGGAAGTGTTAGCAACTTGTGAGCACTGGCCCCTAGAGCCCAGAGGAAGCAGCTGCTGCACCCCAAGCCTCACTGCTTTAAAGTACTCTTACTCTTTTTTAAAAAATTATTATTATTATTATTACTTTTTTGCGGTACGCGGGCCTCTCACTGTTGTGGCCTCTCCCGTTGCGGAGCACAGGCTCCAGACGCGCAGGCTCAGTGGCCATGGCTCACGGGCCTAGCTGCTCCGCGGCATGTGGGATCTTCCCGGACCGGGGCACGAACCCGTGTCCCCTGCATCGGCAGGCGGACTCGCAACCACTGCGCCACCAGGGAAGCCCAGTCCTTTTACTCTTGCAGGCCACTTTGGGAGCCACACCTGTTTGACCCTATCTTGCAATCAAAGCAAGCCCCATCCAAAGAACGCGCAGCCCACAACCTGGTCAGGCCATCTCATGGGCTGGAAAAAAAAAACAACAGGTCACAGCTGGGCCTCTAGAAAGATAGGCTAAGACACAAGCAAAGCAGAGGACAGCAGTACAGTGATCACATACATAATCGATGCCTTGATGCCCTTCCCAAAGACTCTCATGCCTGCAGACATATAAGAGAATATATTTAACTGCCTATGGCTCCACTCCCCCAACTATGCAGGTGGGTGGGCTCTTGGAAGTGTAATCTATACAATAGGATACCACCCTCCTGGTCAAAGTTGAAGTCAGGGGAGGTCCAGGGGAGGATGCCTAACTCATGCAGGGCCAACTAGAGTTCCTTCTCTGGGAAACATGAAGTAGAATAGCTGCTCTCTTGAGGTTGAACTTGTATCATGTAAACCTGGAAGCTGGAGATAACTGTCTTCTTCAAGGTGGACTGGAGAAGAGAAAGAGAATGCAACACATGTGTAGAGAGTGCTAGAGAAACAGAGAGAAGGACTCATTGGTTCTGTGGCTCTCTAGTTCCTAGATCTATTTCTTCCTTTGGGTTCCAGGAAACACCTTGTCATAAATCCCCAATTTATGCTTAAACTAGCTCTATTTGTGTTATCTCTTTGCTCTTCCACTAACTCTGTGGAATAAGCATTATCATCTTCCCCATTTTTCAGGTGAGCACACTTAAGTCAGGGTAATAAAGCAACTTGACCAAGGCCATATTTGCAGTACTTTAAATAGAATCCCTGGGGTTTAAAGGTAATATCGAGAGAGTGCCAAAAGACCAATCTCTCCCAGCCAGTTAGTAAAGAAAGAGAATATTAGGACTTCCCTCATGGCGCAGTGGTTAAGAATCCGCCTACCAATGCAGGGGACACGGGTTCAAGCCCTCGTCCGGGAAGATCCCACATGCCGCGGAGCAACTAAGCCTGTGCGCCACAATTGAGCCTGTGCTCTAGGGCCCGCAAGCCACAGCTACTGAGCCCACGCGTCACAACTACTGAAGCCTGTGCACCTAGAGCCCATGCTCTGCAACAAAAGACGTCACTGCAATGAGAAGGCCAGACACCACAACGAAGAGTAGCCCCCGCTCACTGCAACTAGAGGAGAGTAGCCCCCGCTAGCCACAGCTAGAGAAAGCCCGCACACAGCAATGAAGACCCAACGCAGTTAAAAAAAAAAAAAGAATATTGGGTACATGATGGAATGTGGAAACACTGACCTAGTGTAGAATATCAAGGGGCCCTTGCTGGAGCAAAGACTACTAAAGGGAATTAACATAAGCCAAGGAAGAAAAGAAAACTCTCAAATTCAAGTCGTTATTTGACTAAAAATTATTGAGACTTTCCTGGTAATGCAATGGTTAAGAATCCACCTGTCAGTGCAGGGGACATGGGTTCGAGCCCTGGTCCGGGAAGATCCCACATGCCGTGAAGCGACTAGGCCCGTGCACCACAACTACTGAGCCTGTGCTCTACAACCCGTGGGCCACAACTACTGAAGCCCATGCGCCTAGAGCCCGTGCTCTGCAACGAGAAGCCACCGCAGTGAGAAGCCCACGCACCACAACGAAGAGTAGCCCCTACTCGCTGTAACTAGAGAGAGTCCTCGTGCAGCAATGAAGACCCAACGCACCCAATAAATAAATAAATAATAAATTTATTTTTAAAAAAATTATCAATAAAACTAAGCTCTGTATAGTGGAAAGACTGGATTTGAGTTTCAGATCTATCATTATTGAGCTGGGGAAGTCACTTCCTATCTCTGAGCCCCAGTTTCCTCAACTATCAAGTGAGGATAAAATCACCTACTACTTATACCGTTGCCATAAAGATCCAATTAGTGTCTATGAGAAAAGTTTTGCAATCCATACAGCACTATGTAAACGTAAGCTCTTATACCTTTAACTCCACATAAATATATACATACATACATACAGAAGGAAAACATGTTCATTTCCAATTTCCCAATAAACCTAGAGAACAGAACAGTTACCACATCATTCTCTATGTAATCATACTATCTACTGCACTCCAAAAGCCACAGTAGGGAAAATGACAAAATTAATTTGTAGGGCAAACAAGAGAAAGCAACTCAAATCTTCAATAACAGTGGGTTGATCAAATAGATTCATTGTCTGTTCATAATGGAATATTAGGTAACTATTAGAAAGATTGTTTTGGAAGAAGACAATGACCAGGAAAAATGCAGACAATTATCAAGCACAAAAAAGTTAAAACACACATATGATCTTAAGTCTGTTAAAAACAATATTTGACACACATATATATGCAATGATAAGACAGGCAGTTTTAAACTAGAATGCCAAGAGTATATTCCTTGGGAGGTGAGATTCCTTGACAGATGATTTATTTTCATTTTTGTACTTGTCTTTTGCAATCAGAAAAAAACCAAAAACAAATATTATTAAAACAAACAAATATTCTTGGTCCAACTTTAGAAGGTCTCAAATCCTGCTTCTGCCTCTTGCTCATTCCATTTTTTCTGCCCTAAGAGTAGCTCTGAGTAACTGCTTCTCTCTGACACTCAGCCTTCTGGCTGACCAACTGCTATCTAACCCTGGGGCTATCAGCTAGTGATCAAATGTGCCTGGCAAAGATTCTGGCAATGACCCGTAAGAAGTTGGTCCTGTCCCTGCTAAGACAATATGGCAGTATAGGAGCCTATGGGAAGAAAGGAAAGAAGGCAGAGAATAGCTTCTCAGCCCTCTTACCAGCCAGTAAAAAAGTATATGGTCACCCCAAGCCCTACTATGATCAGTGGTGACCAGGTGTTGCAAACTTAAATGCCTACAGGGGCAGATGACATAAATAAGGGAAGCAAGTGGTTTAATAATAAGGAAACAGTGTCTAAAGGGAGCAGTTACTTGACTCCAACCAACTGTTGCTGCATGAGAAACTCAGGCCACATGTACCACTACTTTCCATATGTTAAAGAAAAAATTTTTCGGTTAAAATCTCCCAGTTCTGTGACATCAAACAGATAAAACAAAACATATCTGTTTTTGATTCAGCCCCAAATTTGCCACTTTGTAAACTTACCTAGATAGGAAAGAGCGAGATCTTAAAAAACTCCTGAGAGTCAAACTAAATTTACATATAAAGGAGAAAGAATGTCTCCCAGATCCAAGAAAACAACATCATGACTAACTAAATGGTGTTAATAAGAAAGATCATGCACAGAAGTGGGTGGCTAAGGAGAAAAGTGGGCTTAAGAAAGCATAAGTGTGGTTTATTCAGCACCTTCTAAAGTTGGAGGAAGCGGAGGAGGCTTGATATGGGGATACGTACAGTCTCGTCACAATAAAGTCATGCTTAGCAGTGAAGGATTAGTTCATTGGGCTCTCCCAGTGAATAGGGAAAACATCCTTCCAGAACTCTCTTGCTCTGACTCCTTTCCCACTAATGAACTTCAGATTAAAAAAAAAACTCAGGTTTCCAGAAGTGGACAGGAAAATGGGGCATAAGCATTTAGCTCACTGGAAAGGGACTTAACAACCATTTAGAAAAAACAAATTGCATCCAATTTCTAGCTAAATTCTATGTGACCAATTAATTTGGGTCTGTCATGGATCATCTACTGGTATGCTGGGAAAGTTCACTTTCTGGCCCTAAAAGGCTGAGATTTGGACATCAGTGACTCAAAGTGCTGATATCTGTCATCTAGTGATGCAGTGAGTAGTAGACATCGAAGGACATTCCCATCCCCACCCTCTCCTCCATCAAACTTGGCCATTGTTCTCAAGCCTTAAGACTGGGTCCCTGAAGTAAAAACAGCAGCAGCTGCAATAACAACAAAAAACCAAACCTATAAGTCCTTAATAGGCAAGGAACAATACTTACATTAACAAAATCTCCACCCTGAATCATGAAATCTTTTATGACCCTGAAATAGAGAACAAAGCATCCTGAGAGAAGATTCTGTGGTTTAGAATAACACTGATTTCAAAATATAATGTTTATCACTTTGGCTTTTAATAAGTCTTCAAATCAGTTGCTGAGTTCACAAAAACATCCCTTCTCAAGATCTAAGAATTATCCTCCGTTTTGTTTTCGTAAAAGCCCCCCAGTATGGCTTGCCAAAGGCCTTACCTGTGGAAGGTGCTCCCTTTGTATCCTATTGGAACCCCATCTTTTCTATAACCAAAAAGAAAGACTTGGAATGATGACAGGTAATCATAGGCCTTTCCAGTTTAACACACACCTGAACCAAAGAAACTCTCCTAAAGATGGTCAGAGAAGAGAGATAAAGTAGACAAATGAACTGGGGATAGACCCGTGGGGGGATTACCTTCTATTACTGCCACCAGCAATCATTCAAGGCCTGCCGGTGGTTCCCCAATACCCTCACTGCAGCCCCAGGACACCCCTCAGAAGAAAGCAAAGAACTCAACCACGTCTGAGACTGACCTGAATTCTCCAGTGCAGAACTGCCTGAAAGGGAAAGGAGTGAATGATTCAGTCACCATGGCATCACAGTTGTGAGCGCTCCTAACCTCGGAGGGGAGGGCACAGACATCGGCGCTAGCAAGCCCACCTACCGGCTAGTCAGATGTCCAGACACTTAGGCATACAGATTAACAACATAAATTGACACGGTAACAGTCAAGACTATTCAGAGCGATACCCAGAGGAATCCGATCTCAAGGGCAGTGAGTGGACGGACAGAGGCAGGCAGACGATTCCACAGACTGTGGCCCAGCTTCCGGTTTAGTTAATCCAGCAAAGCTGGAACATCTCCTTACCTAAAATTCTCGGCTGTCTTAGGCACAACGTCTGCAAAGAGCTCGATCTTCATGCGGCCAACTTCCTGCAACCGGCGGGAGACGGTCAGAAAGTCCAGTCCAAGCCCATGAAGGCCTCACTGAGCTGGGAACCCTCCCTCCCACATGCCTCTTGGTCTCTCCCACTTCCGCCTCCATAGCCTACGCTAGCTTTCCACCCAGTCCCTCCGCAAGTGGGGCGCCACGACTGGCAAGACTCCTCCTCTTCCTCCCTTCCCCCCCAACCCCGCCCCGCAGGTCGGTAGATTCTGGTCCAATTTCACTTTCTGCCTTTCCGAGTCCGTTACCCCTGGGGAGGGGATGAAGTCTGCCTGTAAGACCCAGTGCACTTTCCCTTCGGCAGTGGGCTGGATGGCTGCCAGGACCTCACCTGGCCGCCAATGCTGACATCAAAAAACACCACGGGATTGACAGGGCTTGAATTTGCCACCGCCATGCTCCGACCCGGAAGCAGAAGTCGGGAGCGCGGGGTTCCGGCGAACCTAGTCCCTGCTCTGAGGGTTTCGTCTCCGGCGCAGGCGCAGGAAAAGCCGACAGAGGTCAGGCCCCGCCCCCGGAAATTCTCCGCCTCCAGCGCCAAGCTGGGTGCTGCGTGGGTGGCCAGCGCTTCCTTCCTTACTGACCACCCGGATGTCAGCCAGCTGTTAGCTCACCTGACTCTCCCTGGGTGCTGAGCCGGGAGGAAAAACTCGGCATTTTTTGCTCAAGGTCAACGGACATCCCACTCACTTGGCTACACTAAGTGCAGTACAAATTATTCTCGCTCAGGCCAGGGGGCTTGGACTAGGCAGTCTTCAGGGTTCATATCAGCCTTTGAAGTTAAGACTTATGTGAACCGTCATACGTGCGGTTTTCTACCCCTGTCCACTACTGTGGAGCCCCACGGAAGCAAGAACTGTGTTCATCCTCAGCGCTTAAAAGAGTCTGGCATATCAGCACTTCCTTGAAGTCAGGACGCTAGGATTTTTTGTTTATTTTTGGTTCATAAATATTTACTAAAATTCAAGTTGGAGAATTCCCTGGTGGTTCAGTGGTTAGGGCTCTGCGCTTCCACGGCAGAGGGCACGGGTTCAATCCCTGGTGGGGGAACTAAGATCCTACATGCTGTGCAGCATGGGCAATAAATAAAACAGGCTTTAAAAAAAGTGAAAGTTGTTTCCTCTCCTATCCCATGAGCATCCATCAAGCTGTCAACTGTTAAGATGCATGACTGCTGTCATAAATGCCCTTGAAATCTTCAGGGTAACACATTTGCCTTTACTTAAAACATCTTGCTCCCTGCGTTGTAGCCAGTACCTCTCTTGACACCTTTATATAAAAGATCTCCAAAATTTGCACCCCAAGCAAGCCATCCATGGATAAAAACGTGTACCCAGGATCAAAAAGTTGGCCCAGAAAGGTCAAGGATTCAAGTCCACCCCTTCAATTTTCAGCTTAGTGTCTACATAGTGCTTAACTTCCTGCATAGTGCCTGTTTGCCCATGGATACAGCATTAAGCTTGTGCTTTAAGACCCCAGCAGCGGTTCTCATCCCTTTGGTACACAACAGGAGCCGTCTCGTACCTTCTAAAAGCAGGACGCTAGGATTTGAATTCCAGTTCTGACACAGGCTTCGCTTTCGTCACCTCCAAATCACTTACCACTGAGCAGCTAGAGCTTTTAAAATAAATCTGCTTAAAAATCACTCCTGGTTCCCCGTATTTAGCATAAAATCCAGTTTCTTACATAAAAGGCCTACCTTACATTATCTGGCTGCCACCTTCTTGGGACTCTGGCCTTCTGTTCCTCGAGGTCACGGAGTTCCCATACTCTCTTTAGGGCCTTGGTACTAGCTGTTAACTGTCATTAATATTCTTCTAGATCTTAATGAGGATGGGGAGTGGTCTTGTAGCTCAGGTCTCAGCTCAGATATCACTCAGGAACACTGCACCCAATCTAAAGTAGCCCTCCGTCACACTTTCAGATACATTACTGGTTTATTTTCTTCATGCCATTCACCATCTAAAATTTTATGGTTTCCCCACCTCACCTGCAGCCTCACACCCATTTAACTCCATGAAAATGAAACCGAGTCCCCCTAAACCTGGTTCCTCTGCCAAGCTTATGAATAACTTATCCAAACCTTTTATTCCCTTTCTTGTTCCCCTGTTTCCATGAAGACTGAGGAGTTCCAAAGAAAAGGCGGGACCGAAACTGAGCAGGACCCTGCAGGACACTCCCGTGTACAAAACCCTTTCTGTGTACCCCGTTTCTTGTTTGTAGAAAAAGGCGTCAGCCTCCTAGACCTTCCCTGAGTTACAAAGAGCAGATTCAAGCAGATACTAATTAAGGAAGTGAGGGAATGCAGAAACAAAGGAAAAGCAGTCAAAAAGTTATAGTTCAATCACTTTGCTGCACACCTGAAACTAACACAACTTTGTTAATCAACTACACTCTAATAAAATTTTTTTAAAAATTACAGTTCAGTGATAAAACAGAGTCCTAGTTCCTTCTCATGGGATATACATAACAATCTGACACAGAAATTTTGAGTTCTGTAGGAACTAAGGTCCCCACCTAGGTGGAGGATAGTAACTACCTTCTGAGACTCCAGACTGGTGGGAACCAGAAGGTTGAAGATTGAGATTCCTGGAACACCACCCTGTTACCTCACCGCCAAGCAATCAGAAGAAAGTCATACACCCTGAAGCCATCACCCCAAAAGATGCCTTTAAAAACTCTTCCCTGAAAACCATTGTGGAGTTCAGTTCTTTTGAGCAGGAGCCGCCCATTCTCCTTGCTTGGCCCGTGCAATAAGCCTTCCTCTGCTCCAAATTCCAATGTTTGTTTGTCCTCACTGTGCTTCAGGCACATGGACTTGGGTTCAACGACAAAAACCGAGACTCTCCTTGCCTGTCTTCACAGGTGTGCCCACTATTGAATAGCACACAGTTGGGATTCAATAAATACATTCAATGAATCCAGTGAATTGGGTAAGGCTTAGATTCAATATCACAGCTATTATTTTCTACATCCTTTGACCATCCTTTCTAGTTCAGTGGTATGAGGAAGCAAAGATTACGCATAAAAATTCAGTGTGACTCAACTTAAGGGGTCTTTTAAAAAATTTCTGGTTACTTTCTCTCTCCCCTTGGTCTCCCTCTCTACCTCCAATTGAAGGTGAAGAAGAAAGAGGAGGAGAATAAGGAGGGAAAGAGGCAGGAAGGGAAGGAGCAACAGAAATCATCCTTCAGTATAGTTTTATACCAACTATTTAGAATAATTTTTTTTAATTGGTAATATCCAATGCTGATGAGGTTGTGGAAAAACTAGTACACTCAAACTGCTAGTGAAAATAAATAATAATGTCTAGTATTTGTTAAGCTTTTACTAAGTGCTAAATACATGCTTCATTTCATTTGGTCCTCACAACTCTATGGGATAGGAACTACCATTGCTCCCATTTTATGGATTAAGAAATTGAGGCTTAAATAATTCAACTATAGAAACCGTATATTGATACAATCTTTTTTAAAAGTAATTCGACAAGTGATGTATCAAAACTATTAACATTTATATCTTTAGCCCAATTATGCTGATCTTGTAAACGTGTTTTATGGAGTACTCAAGAGAAGAAAACAGCTACATCTACAAACACTTTCATCATAGCATAATCTTAAATAGTAAAAAAGTAGAAACAAAGGTCAAACAACAAGAGAATTTATAGGACATCAAGATAATAGAATATCATGTGGCTTTAAAAATTTTTTTAATTTATTTTTATTTATTTATTTTTGGCTGCACTGGGTCTTTGTTACTGCGCGTGGACTTTCTCTAGTTGCGGTGAGCAGGGGCTACTCTTCGTTGTGGTGCGTGGGCTTCTCATTGCGGTGTCTTCTCTTGTTGTAGAGCAGAGGCTCTAGGCACGTGGGCTTCAGTAGTTGCAGCACATAGGCTCAGTAGTTGTGGCTCAAGGGCTCTAGAGTGCACGCTCAGTAGTTGTGGCACACGGGCTTAGTTGCTCCGTGGCATGTGGGATCTTCCTAGACCAGGGCTCGAACCTGTGTCCCCTGCATTGGCAGGTGGATTCTTAACCACTGCGCCACCAGGGAAGCCCTACCATGTGGCTTTTGAAAGAATAATTATGAAGACTGTTGAAACATGGGAAAATGTCTTATGAAATATTAAATTTAAAATCAGACTATGAAAATGAATATACAATATGATAACCGTTTAAAATATATACATTTGAATAAGAACCACAAAAGAATAAATGAAAATAGTTGTGTTAAGAATGTGGGCTTTATAGGTTGTTGTTGTTTTTTTCTCAAATATTTGCTTTAACGTGATTACATTGTTTTTACTTTTAAATTAAAAAATAAATAAGAAAATACCCATGATAATAAGGATAGAAAGAATGCTGAATTAGCTGTATATGTGCTCTACTGAACAAAAACCTAATTAGGGACTTCCCTGGTGGTCCAGTGGTTAAGACTTTTTCTTCCAGTGCAGGGGGTGTGGGTTCGATCCATGGTTGGGGAGGTAAGATCCCACATGCCTTGGGGCCAAAAAACTAAAACATAAAAAACAGAAGCAATATTGTAACAAATTCAATAAAGACTTAAAAAAAAATGGTCCACATCAAAATAATCTTTAAAAAAAACCCCTAATTAAACCACAGAACTTAAGTCATGACATTGATCAATACAAGGCATTTGAGGATACAAACAAACTTGAGAAACCCATTTTTAGAACAGTTTTAATGAATTTATCAGCAATTTTGAAGACTCCTGGTTGGATGTCCAGTGAGGATCTGTCACAACTCTTCTCCACGTCATGCTCCATATTCATGCCCAAGCTTTAAGTTAGCAGCTTTGACCAGTCTCGTTTTAGACACCCATGATTTTATAGTTCTGACTTGGCCTTATTCTTGGGTGTGATGTATTTCTTTCAGAGAAGCCACGTTTATGTATCCAGCTTCAGAATTCTGTGAACACGAAAGAGACTCGAGGGACTTGGGGTTTACCATTGCTTCTTCTGACCTATGTTCTTCAGTTTCTTGAAGATTTCCAGCTGACTCTACCAAACTCGTTCCTGAAAAACTAAGAATGGCCATGTGTGAGGACTTTGTATGGACAGGATCTCTCAGCAGCACTTTGGGGTTACAGAATTAAGGCATCAATAGAATTTCAACTTTTGCAGGATCTTTAGTTCCCCCTTGGCAGTGAAAGCATGGAGTCCTAACCACTGGACCACCAGGAAAGTCCCTGCTATGCTTTCTCAAGCCAGCAACTAGAACTAGCTAGGCAGTCATAACTCTCAGGCATGTGGATGATTGTCTTGATTTTACTCACCTGGAGTTTGGTAAGGGCACAATTTTATTCAACACTTCAAATTCAGGGATGTCACTAATTGTTGTTTCCTAAAAGAAAAGAAAGGATGAATGTTAAAAAATTATAATGATAAACCATTGGCAATATGATCCTAGAACTTATGCTTTATATATATTTTTGGTTAAAAATGTAATCCCCTCACCTTATACCTGTTAGACTAGCTATCATCAAGAAGACAAGAGATAACAAATGCTGGAGAAGATGTGGAAAAAAGGGAACTCTTGTGCACTGTTGGTGGGAATGTAAATTGGTGCAGCCACTATGGAGAACAGTATGGAGGTTCCTCAAAAAATTAAGAGAACTACCATATGATCCAGCTATCCCACTTCTGGGTATATATCTGAAGGAAATGAAAACACTGTCCCAAAGAGATATCTGCACTCGATGTTTATAGCAGCATTATTTACAATAGCCAAGATATGGAAGCAACTTAAGTGTCCACTGATAGATGAATGGATAAAGAATATGCATACAATAGAATACTACTCAGCAAAAAACAAATTTTTTTAACAAAATAAGGAAATCCTGCCATTTGTGACAACACGGATGGAACTTGAGGTCATCAGGCTGAGTAAAATAAGTCAGATAAAGAGAAAGACAAGGACTTCCCTGGTGGCGTAGTGGTTGAGAATCCGCCTGCCGATGCAGGGGACGCGGGTTCGTGCCCCGGTCCGGGAAGATCCCATATGCTGCGGAGCGCTGGGCCCGTGAGCCATGGCCGCTGAGCCTGCGCGTCCGGAGCCTGTGCTCCAAAACGGGAGAGGCCACAACAGTAAGAGGCCCGCGTACCACAAAAAAAAAAAAAAAAAAAAAAAAAGAAAGACAAATACTGTATGAACTCATACACTTGGAGTTAAAAAAAAAAAAAACTTATTGAAATAGAGACCAGATTTGTGGTTGTCAGGGATGGGGGAATTAGGTGAATGTGGTCAGAGGTATGAACTTCCCTTGTAAGAGAAATAAGTTCTGGGGATGTAATGTACAACATGATGATATACTTAACAGTACTGTATTGTATATATTGAAAGTAGCTAAGAGAGTAGATCTTAAAAGTTCTTGCCATGAGGAAAAAAAATTTTAACTATATGAGATGATAGATGTTAACTAATTTATTGTAGTGATCATTTTGCAATACATATATATATCAAATCATTATATTGTACACCTTAAACTTATACAATGTTTTATGTCAAGTATATCAACAAAATTGGGGGAAACAGTGTAATCCCTAATACCTATAGAATATTTGGTAACTATACATGTCATACTTTCAACAACAAAAAACCAAACAACCCAATTAAAAAATGGGCAGAGGAGGTAAATAAACATTTTTTCCCAAAGAAGACAGACAGATAGCCAATAGGCATATGAAAAGATGTTCAACAACACCAGTTATTAGGGAAATGCAAATCAAAACCAAGGTGAGATATTACCTCACACCCATTAGAATGGCTGTTATCATAAAGGCAAGAAATAACAAGTGTTGGCAAGGATGTGGAAAAAAGCAAACCCTCGTATACTGTTGGTCGGAATGTAAATTGGTGCAGCCACTATGGAGAACAGTATGGAAATTCCTAAAAAAATTAGGAACTACCACATGATCCCGTCCCACTTCTGGGTATTTACCTGAAGGATACAAAAACAGTAATTTGAAAATCTATATGCACCCCTATGGCATTATTTATAATAGCCAAGATATGGAAACAACCTAAGTGCCCATCAAAGGATGAATGGATTAAGTAGATTATACATATATAAAAATGATATCTTGCCATTTGTAACAACATGTGTGGACCTTGAAGGTATTATGCTAAGTGAAATAAGTCAGACAGAGAAAGACAAATACCATATGATTTAACTCACATGTGGAATAATAATAATAAAAAAGAACAAACCAAACCAAACAAAAATAAACACATAAATACAGAGAACAGAGTAGTGGTTACCAGAGGGGAAGGTGGGGGAGGGTGAAATGGGCAAAAGGGGGATGGATGGATGGATGGAAGCTAAACTTTTGGTGGTGAGCATGCTGTAATATATACAGAAGTCAAGGTATAATGTTACACACATGAAACTGATATAATGTTATAAACCAATGTTACCTCAGTAAATAAAATTATTTTAAAAATAAAAACTAAATGTCATACTTTTTATGTTAGTGCTTTTCACAAGCCTGCTTTTTATATCCACTTTTCTACATGAATTACCTCATATTAGCTGATATAATCATTCCATTTTATTTGATGAGTTCTTAATACTCTGGTAAACATTTTCTGTCCCATTAAATCATAAAAAAGTAACTATTTTGAGCTCCATTACTTTAAAAACCAAATATTCTTTCTCAGAAAAATGTAGACCAAAACAGACCAGAGACCTACTTACAGAGCATATAAAGACCATGTCAGAAAATGCGGGTTTTATTCTGAAGACTGCGGGAAATCCTCGCACAGTGTTGAGTCATAGGCTCAGACTACATGTATTTTCTAAAGATCCCTCCGGCTATAGACTATGAGAACCATAGGACTTCAAAAGACAAAGCCTGGGAAGATGGGACAGGGGGGATGAGAGGTGTCTTTCCAAGCAAGGGAAATACATGATTCAGAGGAGGAAATGGCAGAGCTTTTGGGGAAATGGTGAATAGGCTAGTTTCTTTTGATCAGGCTTGTCAGAAAGGTATTTGAAATATGGAAAGTTCTTATGTGGCTTCAGTTCTGGTTTAGACATCAATAACTCCAGAAGCCTTCTCTAGCCACTCCAGACAGGTTGAGACACCACTCCCCCTGCTTCTTCAACATTCTGGGCCTACAGCTCTTGTAGAGCTTAGCACATGGCAGTTGCCAGTTACATGACTGTCACTCTCACTGGGCCCGAGTTCTGGGAAGACAGACAATATCTCTTGTTCACCATCATATTTAAACCCTATGGAGAACAGCATGAGGCCTGGAACACTGTATATGGTCCATAAATATGTGATGAATGAATAAACTTTGTCTTATAGAAAAAGGCAGTCTCTGAAACTCTTTGGCGTGAAGTACTATGAAATCAAGCAGTGTTTCACGACGATGAGTCTAGTGGCGTGGGCAGGGCAGATTAGAAGAGGAGGAAAGATTGAAAGATGAGTTAAGAAGTTGTTACAGTGACCCAGGTGCTAAGTATTTGGGATGCAAGGGGTAACAAGATGGGCAGAGTTCCTGCTCTCTTGTAGTTTATAAGCCAACTGAGAAGAAAGATGGAATTACAATACAGGCAGCAACATGGTCTATTAAAAAGGCTATGTCCCTGGTTACTCCAATACCTCTGCAAGGGAAACAGTTGACTTGGAGTATTATGATAGTGGCTAAGAGCAGGGACAAGAGAGTGCTGTTTTCAGCCCTTGTTTTTCTATTTATCAGCTATGTGACCTTGGGCAATGATGTCACTTCACCTCTCCAGGTCTCAGATTCTTCAACTGTGAAATGGGAATGACAGGCTTTTCACATAAGATTATTTTGTGGATTACAGGAGATAATATACATAAAATGCTTAGAACAGTCCCAGGCACATAGTAAGCACCCAACGAATGTAGCCCCAAGAAAGGAAGTGACCTAGGATATGTCTGATCTCAGGGATCTATATACTGATCTACTTGCATATGTGGTAATCACTGAGAATCAACAGATCTTGGAAATATAAGCAGTAGCTACGTGGCCTTTGACATATCATTCAACTTCTCTGGGTTTTATCTCCCTCCTATGTGAAATGAGAGGATTGGCTTGGAGGATCCTTAAGATTCTAAGTTTATAAACAGTTTTGGAGTTTATTCCAATAGGTGTCAAGATGTTACAACTTGGTACCTTTGTCACACGTGGGATATTGAGCTTGATATACTCTAGTTCTGACCCATGTGACATTTCTTATCTTGATTTGATGACAATATTGTGGATCTCAAAACTATTGGTCCTAAAAAATACTCCTTTAAGGCCTGTAACTCAGCACCGACAATACTATAGTATTTATTTATTTATTTATTTATTTATTCATGTATGTGTCTGTCCTTTTCTACTAGACTGAAGGTCTCTGAAAACAGGAACTATCTTCCATATTCCTAGGACATATCACAGTTCTTGGAATTAATAAATGTTTGTTGAGGGCTTCCCCGGTGACACAGTGGTTAAGAATCCGCCTGCCAATGCAGGGGACACGGGTTCGAGCCATGATCCAGGAAGATGCCATATGCCACAGAACAACAAAGCCCATGCGCCACAACTACTGAGCCTGTACTCTAGAGCCTGCAAACTACAACTACTGAGCCCGTGTGCTGCAACTACTAAAGCCTGCGCGCCTAGAGCCCATGCTCCGCAGCAAGAAAAGGCATCGCAATGAGAAGCCCGCGCACCACAATGAAGAGTAGCCCCCGCTCGCCGCAACTAGAGAAAGCTCGCTTGTAGCAACGAAGACCCAACTCAGCCAAAAATAAATGAATAAAAAAATAAAGTTCCCTTTAATAAAATGTTTGTTGAATGAATGATTAAGTAAAAGAGTGAATGACTAGACAATTAAGAACAGTTGTAGCTCAAGCAAAGACATAAACTGTTGGAAATTAGGTCACATCATCTGGCAGTTCTACTTTTTTTTTTTTTTTTAACATTTTTATTGGAGTATAATTGCTTTACAATGGTGTGTTAGTTTCTGCTGTATAACAAAGTGAATCAGCTATACATACACATATATCTGCATATCTCCTCCCTCTTGCATCTCCCTCCCACTCTCCCTATCCACCCCTCTAGGTGGTCACAAAGCACCGAGCTGATCTCCCTGTGCTATGTGGCTGCTTCCCACTAGCTATCTATTTTACATTTGGTAGTGTATATATGTCCATGCCACTCTCTCACTTTGTCCCACTTACCCTTCCCCCTCCCCATGTCCTCAAGTCCATCCTCTACATCTGCATCTTTATTCCTGTCCTGCCCCTAGGTTCTTCAGAACCTTTTTTTTCTTTTTGATTCCATATATATGTGTTAGCATACGGTATTTGTTTTTCTCTTTCTGACTTACTTCACTCTGTACTACAGACTCTAGGTCCATCCACCTCACTATAACTAAATTTGTTTCTTTTTATGGCTGAGTAATATATATCCATTGTATATATGTGCCACATTTTCTTTATCCATTCATCTGTCGATGGACACTTAGATTGCTTCTATGTCCTGGCTATTGTAAATAGAGCTGCAATGAACATTGTGGTACATGACTCTTTTTGAATTATGGTTTTCTCAGGGTATATGCCCAGTAGTGGGATTGCTGGGTCGTATGGTAGTTCTATTTTTAGTTATTTAAGGAATCTCCATACTGTTCTCCATAGTGGCTGTATCAATTTACATTCCCACCAACAGTGCAAGAGGGTTACCTTTTCTCCACACCCTCTCCAGCATTTATTGTTTCTAGATTTTTTGATGATGGCGATTCTGACTGGTGTGATGTGATACCTCACTGTAGTTTTGATTTTCATTTCTCTAATGATTAATGATGTTGAGCATTCTTTCATGTGTTTGTTGGCAATCTATGTATCTTCTTTGGAGAAATGTCTACTTAGGTCTTCTAACCATTTTTGGATTGGGTTGTTTGTTTTTTTGATGTTGAGCTGCATGAGCTGCTTGTAAATTTTGGAGATTAATCC
The DNA here is from genome assembly GCF_026419965.1 of Kogia breviceps. NCBI lineage: Eukaryota > Metazoa > Chordata > Mammalia > Artiodactyla > Physeteridae > Kogia > Kogia breviceps. The sequence goes on from NC_081310.1 coordinate 167,758,749, forward strand.
TTTGTCAGTTGCTTCATTTGCAAATATTTTCTCCCATTCTGAGGGTTGTCTTTTCGTCTTGTTTGCAGTTTCCTTTGCTGTGCAAAAGCTTAAGTTTCATTAGGTCCCATTTGTTTATTTTTGTTTTTATTTCCATTTCTCTAGGAGGTGGGTCAAAAAGGATCTTGCTGTGATTTATGTCATAGAGTGTTCTACCTATGTTTTCCTTTAAGAGTTTTATAGTGTCTGCCCTTACATTTAGGTCTTTAATCCATATTGAGTTTATTTTTGTGTATGGTGTTAGGGAGTGTTCTAATTTCATTCTTTTACATGTAGCTGTCCAGTTTTCCCAGCACCACTTATTAAAGAGGCTGTCTTTTCTCCATTGTATATTCTTGCCTCCTTTATCAAAAATAAGGTGACCATGTGTGTGTGGGTTTATCTCCGGGCTTTCTATCCTGTTCCATTGAACTATATTTCTGTTTTTGTGGCAGTTCTACTTTTTTTTTTTTTCGGTACGCGGGCCTCTCACTGTTGTGGCCTCTCCCGTTGCGGAGCACAGGCTCCGGACGCGCAGGCTCAGCGGCCATGGCTCACGGGCCCAGCCGCTCCGTGGCATGCGGGATCCTCCCGGACCGGGGCACGAACCTGCGTCCCCTGCATCGGCAGGCGGACTCCCAACCACTGCGCCACCAGGGAAGCCCTGGCAGTTCTACTTTTGATAAAATCTGCAAAACAACACAAAAACTTGGAAACTATCACCTTTCTGAGACCAAACATGATGCAGGTCTTAACGCTCATGTACCCAATGAGCAGGATCTACTGTGAAATATCCTAGGAAGAAACGCCTAGCAGGTGATACAAGCCAGGGAAGAAAGCAAGCAGCCTCCATCCTGGAGTCAGAATGCAACTCTGCTTACTGAAGTCCCTCTGGCTGACTGCTCACCAGCCAGGCTCTGGAGCTCATCTGAACAGAGACTTATTTGCTGCAGCTCTCTGGACTTGGCTACTTGCCAGCATGGTTTTTTTGTAACATAATTGCTTTTCTCTGACTCAGATGTTCTCCTTGGGCTTGACTCCTTGCCACACCAGACTAGCTTCACTTTACCTCTCTGAGCCTCAGATGGGCTCATCTCTCAGATTGGACAAGAATAATACATGTTCAAGAGGATAGCTGAGAAGGAGGCATCTGTGTGAGGACATTTAACATCCGTTTATTCTCAAATATTTATGGAGTACCTGTCCACAGATACAATGGCATATGAGATGCAACCCTTGTCCTCCAGGATGTCGCTGCTGAGATGATGAGATAGAGAAGTGAGAAGGTGATGACAATACAGTGTGTTAAGGAAGAAGATAGGAGGCATACACAGATTGCTTTGGGATCACACAGGAGGAGCATGTGGGACAAAAGCTGACCCAATGAAGAAGCAAAGTTGGTCAAGAGCAGTCTCAAGGCCTGCTGCCTCAGTGTGCAGCCTGCGAGCCTCTTTGCTGCAGTCCTCCATGAGGCCAAGTGCAGGCTACAGCTACATGCAGAAGATGAAGGAAAGTGAGAACAGCGACCTTACCTCCCCTCTGCGGATCTGGATGCTCCTTATGATCCGCTCTAAGAGACCAACCTGCTGGGTGAGCCGGAGACTATTTTCTTGTAGCTGCTTATTTTCTTTATCCAGGAAAAATACTCTAAGGATGGCATAAATCAGAGGCATAACTAAACATTTCTGTATCCTTCCTAAAAACTCTCTCCCATTTCCCACTAGCTCTGAGTCTTAGCCCACTGCCAGATTTTAGAACCAACTTTGCCAGAATAATTCCCACCATATTCCAAGACCAAGTGAAAAATGAATAAGCCTCTGGCTTGTACACCATCATTATATACATACTGAGAACAGAGACACACTATATGCAAGAATATGAAAGGCACAATTCCAGCCCTTGAGAAACTTAAGGAAGGATACAATCCCATTTAGGGGAGGGACTCTGCATCCCTTCAAACACTGTTCATCTGGTTGCATCTGGTTCATACACAGCCATACATTGTGTATGAACACTCTTCATACACAGCCTACATCTGGTTTTGATCTCAGTCATCCCATGCTTTTGTTTCAGTAGTAGTAGTAGTAGTAGTAGTAGTAGTAGTAGTAGTAGCAGAAGTAAAAATAGTAGTAACAGCAGCAGCAGTATTAGTAGCAGCAGCAACCATTTACCAAGTACTTACCATATACGTTAGGTATTGCAACCTATCCACACAGTAAGCACTTAAAACTTTTCACGTATTAGCTCCTTTAATCCTCACAACAACCCCATAAAAGAGATACTGTTATGAAGCCTATTTTGCAGATGAGGAAACTGAGGCTCAGAGTGGGGAAAGTAACTTGTGTAAGAAGATAAAACCAGAAAGTCATTGAGCTGGGATGCCAGCCGGCTTCTCTCTTGGTCTACACCTTGATTTCATAGGTACCAAATGATAAACATGAGTGTCAACACACACAAAGGGCTGGGCCCAAATGAGCATAGCTGGGTCCTCAGGAGGCAATGTTGCCATGAAAGAGCGTATCTGAATGCCCAGCCTACCTTCTCCATGATATTTTTCTCTTTAATTTCACAACTGTGCCACTTGTATGAACTGCTAAAAACAGCAGAATGGCAGAGAAACAGTTATCGATAGGCCGCAAACTCAAAGGACTACCTCTGGAAAGATCTCTTTGTGGAGGGAGAAACCTCTTTGTGGAGCTCACAGGTGACTCAGGCAGGCACCTACCTGCTCTGGATGGAAGATATTATCCATTTATTGCCGTGGATCAATTCCTCTTGTTCTGTGAGCTGCTCCAGAAGTTTCCTCTTTTCAAGGAGCAGGATATCATTTTGGGTGGTGATCTGGTCCTGGAATGCCTTCTCCTAGGCATAATAAAGCCCCCTAATTATCCCAGCAGGAAAAAGAATCACACATTTAAGAGCATCAGCCTGTTTCTGAACTCTGACAGCAAATTGCATTGTGAACTTCTTTTCTCCTGACTTCTAGTCTGTCTTTATCTGTTTGCTGAATTGTCAGCTAGATGGTTCTTCTATTTATCTTGGTTATTTTATGTCATGTATTTTGTTTGGACATTTACTCATTCTTTTGGGTTAACATTTAAAAATATCTGAATGCTCATCTCCTAGTAAGGTCCCAATGCTCTCATCTGTATTCTAATTCCATAGGTATTGAGTCACTAACAAATACAACTGAATTCTCTGAATCTCCATATTGAGAAAGATTTCCATGTAACACATTTCCATCTGCTTTGTAGTTATAGTCTTTTTAAGGCAAAGGGAGGAAGATGGGAATCTAGCCACCTCACCTGACACCAATGTCAGGGTCTCAGTTGGCTTGGCAAGTTCAGCATGTAAACCAGGTACCGAGAATATTTTTGCAGTGATGATGCTGAAATGATTTCTAGCTTGACACCATGTTTCATTTTCTACCAACATTTTCCCTGGAAGCAATAGCTAGCGAAGTTATAGCTAAAATGATAAAGGATTATATTTTGTGAAAAAACACTAACATTCTTATATTGAGTCAGCAGATATTAGTAAATATCACTGTTGGTGAGGAGTTTAGAAGCTCACAAGTGTAGAACTGCCCTTCTCACTTCACCAAGGACCTGTCAATGGTAACAGGCAATTGCCTTCACCTACTTGTGTTTGTTTCCACCTGCCAGGTGTGGGAGCAAGTGGGGATGGGGGGAGAAAAACCACCTCTGGTAGATGGGTGAATCACAGGGTTAAGAGGGGCACTTTCTTTCTTTTAATAAGGTACTAATATAGATCATTCAGAAAAGACTGTCCATATATGTGGTATTTAAAAAAACCCAAGCAGCAAAGAAAACCAGACTCACAGATACAGAGAACACATTGGTGGTTGCCAGTGGTGGAGAGGGGTGGGCGAAATGGGTGAAAGCAGTCAAAAGGTACAAACTTCTGGTTATTAATAAGTCATAAAGATATAATGTACAGCATGATGTCTACAGTTAATAATACTGTATTGCATATGAGAAAGTTGCGAAGACAGTAGATCTTAAAAGTTCTCATCACAAGAAAAAAATTTGTAACTATGTGTGGTGATGGATGTTAACTAGACTTATTGTGGTGAACATTTAGCAACATATATAAATATCAAATCATTATGTTATATACCTGAAACTAATAAAATATTATGTCAATTATAATTCAAAATGAAAGGAAGAAAGAACGAAAGAACAAAAGCACGAAAGAAAGAAAGAAAGAAAGAAAGAAAGAAAGAAAGAAAGAAAGAAAGAAAGAAAGAAAGGCTGTCCATCTATTATTAAGGAATTGTAAGGAAGGAGATTACAGTATGTTTTGAAGCAAGCTCTTCCAGATCTTAAAGTCCTTCATCCAGGACCCTTCAATGTCTAACAACAGTCTTGCCTGCTATTATTTAAATATATTTATGATAAGGATTGAGAATATAAGCATCTACCCCACAAATAATGCTCTCTGCAGTTATAACTGGATTAGAAAGGAAATTGAGTGGGGCAGGCTACTGACATCCTGTCCGTTGGAAATACTGTATTTTTTGGAACCAAAAATTCAGGACATCTGCTCTAATAATAGGATAAAGTATTTGGGGAAATCTGGTTTGGGTGGTCACACAGTCAGAGGACTCAGCTGTCTCACTGTATAAAGAGAAGGCTGAAGGAATGAAGCCCCCAAAGTGGCATTAGTTTCTTGAGATTAGGTGCTTAGAAAGTGAGCCCAGCATTTGTATGCTCGGGCCTCTGGTTCACGGGCCCTAAAATAAGTAAAATCAGGAGCTCCAGGTTTGTACTACTGTGGTACATCTACTGATTAACATGCTTCTAAGAGATTTTACACTAAGAAGAAAATAACATTTATGAAAATTTATATGTGCCAGGTCCCACGTTAGGCATTTTGAATTTTAATCCTCACAAAAACCTTGTTACAGAGGAAGAAAATGAGACACAGGGACTCGGACAAGGTCACAGAACTATCAAGTGGCAGGGCTAGACTTTGCATCCAAGTCTGTCCAAGGTCAACACCAACCACTCTTTCCTCACCTCTGCTTACTTGCAGTCTCCAGTTAATTTCATGGAGGCCTGTGGTTTTTTTGGCAGATGTGTTAGTTTCCTAGGGCAGCTGTAACAAATTACTACAAACTGGGCAGCTTAAAACAACAAGAATTTATTTTCTCACAGTTCTGGAGGCCAGTAAGGTGTGGACAGGGTTAGTTCTGGGGGCACTGAGGGAGAATCTGTTCCATGTCTCCCTCCTAGCTGGTAGTTGCTAGCAATCCTTGGTGTTTCTTGGCTTGTGGCTTCATCAGTCCGATCTCTGCCTCTATCATCACATGGCCTTCTTCCCCTGTGTCTGTCTTTGTGTCTTTCCCTCTTCTTATAACGATACTAGTCATATCGGATTTAGGGTTCACGCTAATCCAGTATGACCTCATTTTAACTGTTTATTCCTGAAAACACCTTACATCTAAATTAGGTCACATTCTGAGGTTCTGGGTAGACATGGATTTTGGGGGTACACTGGAACACAGTACAGTCAGGAAACATGCCTGCTGAAAGCAGGAGGCTGGTTTTGCCATGTAAGCCTGGAAGTGGAAGGCAGGCATCACAAGGAAGAATGGCTAATACAGGATAGGTTGATGATATTCCTGGGGGGCCCATGAACCAGGGTTGCTACTTTCTTCTGCTATACTTTCTATACTGTCTTCCTAGTTGTGGATCTGAGTCTTTAAAAGTTGCATGAATTAGTGCCCAAATAGGAGGGTACTGCAAAATCTAACATATTTTCCTTTTTTAAATACAGTTTAGAGTATCAAGAGGATTTTTTAAAACTGAAAACATAACAATGGTGACCCATCTGTTATAATCCTCAAATGTTTTCTGTGTGTAATCTAAGGATTCTTACCCTGGAGTCCTATAATAGCCCATGGAATAACTGAATTTACATCAACTCTTTTGGTATCCTTGGCACATAGTGCTGGTATGATGAAAATGTGTTGGGTGAAGAAATGAGTAATTTAGGACTGAGGACAATGTTTTCAAAATTCTGAAATGGGCTGGGGATCTCCAGAAGGGAAACATTCCTGGCCAAATCAGTTGCTCTTCATTTTGAATCAATGTAGTTTGATGCTCTCAAGGCCATTTGTCATTTGATACCATTCATCTGTCCCATTTCCTTCTTACCCACACACTAGAAAGTCACACAGGGGCAACAAGACAAACAAAGAATCCAGGGATATTTAGAAAACAGCCTGAAGGCACTAGTCAAGGACTGGTAAAAGAATAGGGGTCATCTGTTTTCACTGCCATTTAAAACTGACAGAAATGTGAGGTAAAATGAAGGCTGCAGAAAGTAGGAATGAGTTACAGAGGGTGGTCTGGAAGTCTCTGCTGCAGGGGGATTAAGAAGATATTTTCATTTGAAGGCAAGACACTAGTCCTAAGCAGCAGTGAAGAATATTTTCAGTGTCTAATTTGATCTAGCATCACTATGAGTCTTACACACTTTGGGGCAGGGCTTAAGCAATTACTCAAATTGAAAAAGGGTGCAAAGAAAAGAAATGGAAACCTGGGCTATGAAGAGGCCACAAATACATTAAAAAACGAGTGGGCTTCCTCCAGATGACCAACACCAGCATCACCAGTGAGCTCTCCACCTTTTCCCCCTCACCTTTTCCATTTGTTGCCGCAGGGCTCCAATCTCATTTTCAAGTTGTTTGATTCTCTCATCTCGGAGTTCTACTTCATGAACTAAACGATCCTTGACTCTGCGAAGCTTGGCTTTGTGGTGGTGATGTTTCTCATTATAGTTTCTACAAAAGCAAATTTAAATATAGGTGCACCTGAACACAGTGAAAACTACTTTGCCTCCTCAGTATGCACCTTTCTTGGGTTTCCTCTTCTTTCTTTGTCAGAGCCTGGCACCACAGATGGAGACTTGTCCTGCCTCATATCTGCAGGACTTCTTGCCCCCCAAGTGGGGAGAATGGAGCAAGTACAACCCCCTAAATAACACAAGATTCAGTCATGCCCAACTCAGGAAACTCCTTGACTTCTGATCCCTGACATCTAAAAATTCGGAATCCTGCTCCACTGATTCAGTCATTAATTTAAAATTTTCTAGTTCTTGGCTACACCCTTGGACAGTGATATAACCCACTACTTCTATCTTGTCTATTTTCCAGATAAGTGGGTTTGCTCTCAGTCCTTGCCTTGAGTCTAGACTTTTAAATGCCAATTCTATATGTCTCTGCTCACGACTCTTACTCTGATTCTGACATAAATTTGACTTACCACTAATAAACGCATGAAAAGATGTTCAACATCATTAGCTATAAAGAAAATGCAAATCAAAATTACAATGAGATGCCACTTCACACCTAGTAGAATGGCTAAAATAAAAAAGAAAGATAATAACAAGTGCTGAGAAGGATGTGGAGAAACTGGAACACTCATACACTGCTGGTAGGAATGGTAAATGGAAAAAGCCTGGCAGTTTCTCAGATGGTTAAGCATAGAGCCATATGACCTAGCAATTCCATTCCTAGGTATATACCCAAGAGGAATGAAAACATATGTCCACACAAAAACTTGTACATGAATGTTCATAGTAGCACTGTTCACAACAGCCAAAAGGTTAAAACAACCCAAGTTTCCATCAACTGATGAATCAATAAACAAAATAAGGAGTATCTGTACAATGGAACATTATTCTGCTACAGAAAGGAATGAAGTACTGATACATGCTACAACATGAATGAACTTTGAAAGCACTATGCTAAGTGAATGAAGCCAGTCACAAAGGACCATATATTTTACAATTCCATTCAGATGAAATGTCCAGAAGAGACAAATATAGAGTGAAAGAAAGTAGGTTGGTGATTGCCTGGGGCTGGGGGGTATAGCTAAAGAGTTTCTTTTTGGGGTAAGGAAATGTTCTAAAATCGATTGTGACGATGGATGTACAACTAAAAGCCTCTGATTTGTACACTTTCCACGGATGAATTGTATGGTACGTGAATTATATCTCAATAAACCTGCTATTAAAAAAAACAACAAAAATCTGAGTTACCATTTCAAGCTACTACAACAGCTAATCTGAGTAAACGAGAAAATAGATTAAAGCCTGCATACCACCACTAGGCAAACTGCTCTGAAGATGATTATGCTTTCCAAATAAGAATATTGTTACTCAGAAAGTACTTCTTCAAATTAAAAATTAAGAACTTTCACTTTGAACCTAAGGCAGGAAGTAGATGGGCTCCAGGGTAGCCACTTACAACTGGCCTCCTGTTCACATTTCTTGGGGCGAGAAAAAGGTGGGCTTCCGGCCGGACACTTACAAGTAACTAGCCTCCTGTTTGCATTTCCTGAGACAGGAGATAGGTGGGCTCCAGATTAGGAATTTACAGCCAGCCTCCTGTTTGCTCTCCCAAATGGAAGTAACAGCAGAAACAGGGTAAAGAGTCAGGCTTTGTCTCCTGTGGATGCCTTAAGATAACAGTCATGGCAGGGACAGAGAGGGGCTAAACCCCGTTTGAGGAAAAGATCAAGAGGTCATACATTTCCCATCCTTGGTGCAAGGGAGACACTACACATGAGCAGAAAGCCTCCTTGGGGTCAAAAAGGAGGGGGCACCATCTCATAATATGTGATGCTAAGGCGGCCCCACAGGCCTCTGGGCTGGAATCCATCTTGGAAAAAAGTTGCGCACGCATGTTGGGGAGGGTGCTAGGGCAGGTCAGGTGTGGAAAAAGAAACCAGGTAATTGGCCAAAGGTAAACAAAGACCCGGAAGAACTGCCCTATGTAAATGATTTAACCGCTTCTTTACTGCCCTCCTCCTCATCAGGGAGGACATCCACACCCTTTCTCTCTGGGTGTGCATCTCGGCCTTGCTTCTGTCTTAACTAAACAAACTGTTTCTCTGTGTGCTCTCCCACTTGTTGTGGTGGTATGTCTCTAATAATAAACTTCGTACCCATTTTTACAGTTTTTGCCTCCGTGAGAAATGCATTTTTCACTGGGGGCAAGAGCCAGGGGTTCTGGTGGCTAGGATTCCTGGTTTTCATACAGGCTACCCAGGTTCAATTCCTGGGCAGGGAATTAAGATCTAGCTTCGCGCCACCGCTCGCTCACTGCTGCCCCTCCGAGATCAAACCTATGAGGTCTAATAACACAAAATCACTCTGAACCAGGATTTCTGCACTACTGACATTTTGGGCTAGATAATTCTTTCTTGTAGAGAGCTGACCTCTACTTTGAAGAATGCTTAGCGGCATCCTTGGCCTCCACCCACAAGTTGCTAGTAGCATCTTCTACAGTGTGACAACCTGAAAAGTCTCCAGACATTACCAAGTGTCCCCTTGCCCTGGAAGGCAAACTATCCCCTACGGAAAACCATCATTGCTCTAGCTAATGTTCCTAAACTAGGTTTGCTCTAAGCCAATAGCAATGGTTCTCAAACCGTGTTCTGACCAGCAACACCATCATCACCTGGCAACTTGTTAGAGATGCCAAGTCTCAGGCTCTATCCCAGAATTACAGAGTAAGAAAGTCTGGAGGAGGATCTGTGTTTTACTAGGTCCTCCAGGGGGTTCTGATGCAGGCTAAAGTTTGGGAGAAACCCTTGGGGGACCTTCTCACTACTTCTGTTTCATTGTAAACGGACTACTTGTGGCAGGCTGTAAGGGCAGAATGGCCTTTCTTCATTTCTGCTAACAGAACTCAAGTTCATTGAGATATCCACAAGTATCCCTTGATCTCAAGGAAGGTGGGTGGGCCCCAGGTGTGTGCAGGGTGGGTTGGGGTGGGAATTGGGTGTGTGAGACAGGTAAGTCCTGCTGGGCATTTCAGGAAAAGCTGAGAACTTGAGCAAAGGTCTCTCTCTGCTCTGGCTGCCCTCCTGCCGAGGCTGTTACCTGCAGTTACAGTCGCTGCCTTGTAACCATGAGGTGTGAAGCCTAAGGACAAAGCCATCAGCCTGCCAAGCATGGCAGAGGAGAAGGAGAGAAAGAGCCTGTCCTTAAGGATGCTACTGAGCAGCTGAATCAATCTCCATAATCACCTTCCTCCAGATTTCTTGTTATATAAGAAAAAAAAAGTTTGTTTAAATGTATTAGTCAGGTTTTTTGTTATCTGTGGTCAATTACATCCTGATATCTTAAAAACAGAAAAACGAAACAAACTAAACAGTATTCTAATGCTCTCTCTAGCCTCTGATTTCCCTGAATGTCTAGAAATTTGAATAATGCCTTTTTAACTGAAAGGAAAAGTGTTTAAGGAATGAAGCATCTGCTCTCTGTCAGTGTAGGCACGGGAGGGCACAGTCATTCAGGCCTATGATGCCGGGCAGTTTGCCTATGTCATCTGTCTGGGACTCTGACACTCAAACTGGAGGAAGTCCTAACTAAGTGAAGGGAACTAATGTGTGCTCCAGGCTTTTCACAAGACACCTCGTGTGCTTTTAAAGCAAACTTGTGAAGGTGATGTCCTCACTCTATGACCCAGGAGATGGATGCTGTGCAGTAAAGTCAGTGGGTCTGGGTTTCCAGTCCTTGACTGGCTCCTGGGGGACAACCTCTAAGCCCTTGGAATATCCTGCCTGATAATAATGTCTCTGTATACCTGTGGCTTTGGGCCACACCAGATATTTTATGCTAACAAAATGATTCATGGTGAATGCATTTTTGTTCACCTTGGGCCTGGGCCATGCTGGATCAGTTTGACTTTTCAGGATTTGGAGAACTGGAGACTAAGTAGTTAAGGTCAATCACAGGAGCTCTCTGTCCTCCTGAATAATCCCCGATTAAATCCCTGGATGTCAAGGCTCAGGTGAGTTTCTCTGGCTGGTAATGCTTCATATATATTGTCACACAACATTGCCGGGAGAATTAAGCACTGCCCGTACTACTCCACTGGGAGAGGACAATGGGAAGCTTGCTTGCATCTTGTCTTTCCTGAACTCTTGCTGCATGCTTTTTTCCTTTGCTGATTTTAATCTGTATTCTTTCACTGTAATAAACCATACCATGAGTGTAAAAGCTTTCCTAAGAACTGTAAGTCCTAATGAATCTCCAAACCTGAGGGTCGTCTTGAGGACTTCTGACACAGAGGGAAGTTACTTTTACACAGAAGAATCTGACTCCAGAGGCTGTGATCTCCCACTATGCCCCAGTGCTATAATATCAGCAAAGCCAGGCAAACCAGATATTGTCAATTTCTCTTGATGAGATATTTTGTTTTACATAAAAACTAGGAACCAGATGGGAGGGGAAGAGCAAAGCAGACTTATTTAGATATTAATTCTAGTCAAACTATGATGGAATAGCTACTCCAAGAGAGTCTTATGTTCTTGTAAGTTATATCTTACCTCTAAATGTGTTTTTGCAAGACTCTTCTATTTTCCAAAATAGTGCCCCTCTCTCTCCTACTTGCTGATTGTAAATAAAAGAATCATTTTGTAGGGACTTCCCTGGTGGCACAGTGGTTGAGAGTCTGCCTGCCAATGCAGGGGACACGGGTTTGACCCCTGGTCCAGGAAGATCCCACATGCCGCGGAGCAACTAAGCCTGTGGGTCACAACTACTGAGCCTGCGTTCTGCAGCTCATAAGCCACAACTACTGAAGTCTGCGTGCCTAGAACCTATGCTCTGCAACAAGAGAAGCCAACGCCATGAGAAGCCCGCGCACCACAACAAAGAGCAGCTCCCACTCGCCGCAACTAGAGAAAAAGCCCGCATGCAGCAACCAAGACCCAATGCAGCCAAAAAATAAAATTAAAATTAAAAAAAGAATCATTTTGTATATTGTTCCCTTAGAAGATTAATTTAGCTGTTAGCCAGATGCCAAGCGGAGAAGTTTGAATTCTGGTAGGCCAGAGACATGCATACCTGGCCTTGTCACCAGATTGTCAGTGTGCATGGCAGTGACTGACTGTGGGGATTGTCCCCAATCCACTTTCTCCTTCTTCTGTCATTATAGAGCCCCGGATTTAGCTTGGCACTTGGTTGCTCAAATAGGAACTGCATTTTCTGGCTTTCCTTGCAGTTAGATGAGGCTATGGGAATAAGTTCTGGCCAACAGCCGGAGTGGAAATAGTGTGCCTTCCAGGAGAATGCAATGCCCTTGCTGTCCCCTCTTTCTCCCTTCTTGTTGGAAGAAATGTAGATATGGTAGTGAACCACCTGAACTATGTGGCTAAGTGCTAAAGATGCTGGAGCAACAACAAGGAAGGAGTCTAGACTTCAGAAACATGGAGCTACCATATCCATCCTGCACTTTTAAGTAAGTGAGAAAACCCTCCCTTTTAAAAGACATTCTTATTCAGTGCCTCTGCTGCAGCAACTCAACCTACATCCTAATTAATGGAGTTGCTCTAGATACCTGGGTTCGTAAAACTGCCTTAGACCTGTTCAGTTTTGTGGCCCTTGCAGCACCTACTACATAATATGAGGTACCTATTCTTGCAGATTGTGACTTATGTTCTTTACAGGGAGATATTTCTATCTCATAAATGTTCTCATTTTCCCTTATACTAGGAAGAGCTTGGCAAAAAATATCATTGGGTTTCAGCATCCTCTGGTCCATAGCTTCAGAGGTTTAACACTATCTAACAGTACACCTGTTGTTCTCTGAAGTTTCCCAGCTGTTCACAGTTCCTCTGATTTTTGACATCATTTGAAACTCAACATGTATTTCTGGAATTGCTTTTACCCTTTCTGCCCTGGGATATTAAAACCCACGTCTGCAGCTTCCATGCCAGACAGCTGCTGTCTCCCTTATCCTGCCATTTGGACTATTAAAATATTAATTTATTTTTTTAAAGATTATAAATTATAGAAAATTTTGGGAAAAAAACCAACTCCCATATGATCAGTATTATAATATTCTTGTATTTCCTTCCAGTTTTTTATTAGCATCTTTTTAAAAAACACTGTCTACATTAAAATTATCTTATACTCTTTTCATTTATTGTATCACAGCATTTTCCCATGTTGTTATCTAGTCTTCATGGCCACCATCTTTTACAGCTGTATTATGTTCCATCAAGTGAATGTATTATACTTGACCTAACTGGCTCCTATTGCTTGATATTCAGGCTTCTTTCAGTAGTACTACATGGTTTGAAGTGTATATGGATGCAGTACAGCTGGGGAGAGCTTAGAGCTTTCCCTTCCATAGCAGGCTGGTTATTTGACACACCTATTAGTTTAGCCAGAAGTTCTGTTGGCCAACTTGCCTGAAGAACATGTGGATTTTCTAAGTTTATGTTTGGCTTTGTTAATTTGTACAATAAGACAGCACAATACTCATGTTCTAAAATTTAAAGACAACTTTTGCTTATGTTTATATAAAACCAGATGGTCTTTCACTTATTTTTATTTCAAAAAGGCAAGGAATTTGTTCCTCTGGGAAAACATGGAAAAAAATAAGCATTGTTTGTAAAGGTCAGGAGTGGGATCAGGGGAATGAAAACAAAAATGAACCTAGAGTTTTGACAATCCCTTCCATTTTCTTTCCTAAAGTTGTGGTTTTCAACCCTAGGTGCCCATCAGAATCACATGGGGATGATTTTAGAAAAGTATTGATCCCTAAGCCCTATCCTCACAGATTCTGACTTAATTAATCTATGTTGGGGCCCATGCATGTGCAGCTAGGGTTAGCATCCACTGTCCTAAAGGGTACGGACAAATAATATGGTAAACTATTCAGCCTCACTAGCCATCAAAGAAATGTCTATAACTGAGCATTAAAAATCATAGAATCGGGCTTCCCTGGTGGTGCAGTGGTTGGGAATCCTCCTGCCTATGCAGGGGACACGGGTTCGTTCCCCGGTCCGGGAAGATCCCACATGCCGCAGAGTGGCTGGGCCTGTGAGCCATGGCCTGCGCCTCCAGAGCCTGTGCTCCGCAACGGGAGAGGCCACAACAGTGAGAGGCCCACCTAGCGCACACACACACACACACAAAAAAAAAAATCATAGAATAAGTTGAGCAAAAGAAGTCAGACACAGGACTTCCCTGGTGGCGCAGTGGTTAAGAATCTGCCTGCCAATGTAGGGGACACAGGTTCAAGCCCTGGTCTGGGAAGATCCCACATGCCGCGGAGCAACTAAGCCTGTGGGCCACAACTACTGAGCCTGCGCTCTAGAGCCCGCAAGCCACAACTACTGAGACCACGTGCCACAACTACTGAAGCCCCTGCACCTAGAGCCCATGCTCTGCAACAAGAGAAGCCACCACAATGAGAAGCCCACGCACCGCAACGAAGAGTAGCTCCTGCTCGCCGCAACTAGAGAAAACCCACGTGCAGCAACGAAGACCCAACGCAACCAAAAATAAATAAATTTATTTTTTTAAAAAAAGTCAGAGCCAAAAGATTACATGCAGTATAATTCCATTTTGATGAAATTCTAGAAGAAGCAGAAATCAGAAGAGTTGATGTCTGGGAGGAGGTGGAGGAGCAAGAGATACAGACTGACGGCAAAAAGGTAGGAGAGAAATTGAAGGGATAATGGAAATGTTCTGTATCTTGATTGGGCTAGGTGGTTAGGTGGGCGTATACATTTGTCAAAACTCATCAAATTGTACATTTAAAATCTATGTATATGTAAATTATACCTCAGTTAAAAGAAAGAACACTGGGGAAAATTTCATCAGAGCCCTCCCCCACCCAAGTTAGCACCCAATGCAAATTCGAATGTGGTGAAATTGTTACTCATATAATGATGGCAGAAAATTTTGGTGGGATGCTTCTGAATGTTTGATAATACATTTTATGATCCGTAGCTCCAGCTTTTGGACTAGTAATTCCACACCTAGAAATTTACTCCATAAAAATAATTTTTAAAATGAAAAATATATGTACAAAAATGGGTTTTTATGGGTTACTTTGAATAAAAACATCAATCACAGGACAAGTGGGTAATTCTTAACTAAATCTGGGCTATGTTGTGAGGGTTGATTCCAGCAGGCCTAGAATTAACCTGAGCTGTTTTGCTAAAGTTCTTGCTTGACACTGACCACTGGTCAAGTAATGAAATATACTGATTAAAACAGTGTTGCTGGGCTTCCCTGGTGGTGCAGTGGTTGAGAGTCCACCTGCCGATGTGGGGGACACGGGTTTGTGCCCATGTCCGGGAGGATCCCACATGCCGCAGAGCGGCTGGTCTCGTGAGCCATGGCCGCTGATCCATGGCCGCTGAGCCTGCGCGTCCGGAGCCTGTGCTCCGCAACGGGAGAGACCACAGCAGTGAGAGGCCAGCGTACCGCAAAAACAAACAAAGAAACAAAAAACAGTGTTGCTTTTCAACCACAGGTCTGGAGTTTCAGAAAATGGTTTTTAAATCATTATCATAACTACCATCAACATAGTAGGTGAGTGAGAACATAAGAGAAAAAGAAACTTCAACCTATAGAAAGAATAGAGCAGAGGGGCGCAGAGCTAGGAGCAGAGAGATGGGTCATGGAGAAAAACTAAAAATAAGTTGATATAATAATAGTAACAGCTGTGTGCTAGACACTTCTAAGTAAACGCTTTACATATATTCATTCAGTTAATACTCATAACAACTTTATGCGATAGAAATGACTATTTTGTCCGTATTAAAGATGAGATACCTCAGGCACAGAGAGGTTATTTAACTTGCCCAAGGTCACAGCTAGTTCCTAGTAGAACCAGTAATTATACCCAAGCAATATGGCTCCAGAGTCCATATTCTGAACTACTAAGCTACACTTAAGAGAGGAGGAGAGCGGGAGGAATCTGGTAGGATGATGACCAGGGAATGGAAGAAAGAGCAGGTAGTTTGGGAACATAAATTTTTATTGAGCACCTGTTATATACCAGGGACTGTGGATAAAAGGATGAGTAAGACCATGGCCCATGTCCTTTAAAACCTACAGTCAGGTGAGGAAGACAGGTGTGAGTCACGTTATTTCAAAACAACATGGCAAGTTCTTAAATAATTACAGAGAGCCATGTACAAAGGGCTACAGGAACACAAAGAGTGACACCTCACTCAACCCAGGCTGGAGGTGTCAAGAAAGGCTTCTTGAGGAGGTGACTCCTAGGCTGAGAATGAAGAGTTGAAATAGGAAGAGCGTGGTCCAGACCGAGGAAAGTACGCGAGGGAAAAAGAAGGCTGAAGGCAAGTGAGAGGGGGTATATTGGGGGAAGAGCAAGATGTTAGATACCACTAGGGCTCAATAAATAGTAATTCCCTTCCCCCTCCCTCTCTTGGGAAGAAACGAGGCCCCACATCTCCCTAGGAAAAGCCCTATAGATAGAGTTTCGGGGAACGAAGGAAAATGGTGTTGGCGTTCCTGAAAGGTCACTTCTGCGAGCATCCCCTGCTCTGGCTCCCTAAGAAGTAGCTCAGTCTTCTAAAGGGAACTTGTTCTTGTTTACCTCACATGGACATCAAGCTGCTTCAAAAACTGCCCACACTCTTCACGTAGAGCTTCCTTCTCCTGCTGCAACCCGGACAGCTTCTCTGACAATTCCTGTTTGCTCTTGAGATGCTGAAAAACATTTTAAAAAATGGGAAGGCTCTGCTGAATAAAGGTTTGATGCTAATGAAATGTAAACTGGCAAAGCCTTTCTGCTGAAAAAGGCTTATGGAAACCATAGTAGCTTCCTGTGATTTTGCACTTCCAGAATTTCCGAAAGCCAATAGCTCTTCTCCTTGACTTTTGTTCCCCCAACCTTTCCAGTAGATTTGTGAGCATTTAATTCCACATATAGAAACTTTTCCAGCTTGAAGTAGAGTGAAAGCTGTTTTCGTGACCTAACCCTGACTAATAAAGTATTTGGTTCTTAGAAGTGGCTCCAGGGAGTCTGGACTTGGTGTCTGAGCTGGTCGGATTTGAAGGCAGTTTAACCTTGTCACTAATACTAGCAATCCATGACAAAAAAAGTTGATTAAATTATAATGTAGTTGCCTGTGGTGAAGTGCTCTGGCAGACCATAGGACTGCTACAAAGTTACAGAGGCACTGAGAACTCCAAGGAGTGTGGAGTGGCAGCCATACCTGACCGTGTTAATGAGCCAAAGAGGAGAAAATGTCCAGCTTGGGATTTAATTATTGGAACAAGGCTTACTCAGAGACCCAGAGCACATCCTTCATGTAGGCAGCAGGTCAATATACCCCAAACCCAAATTTCATCAAGTAGGTGGCAGAATTGCAGCGTAAGTTGATTTCGTAGCCTTACCACATCTCTTATGTGAAAAGTAGTGCTTTATTTGGAAATACATGCAAATCTGAGAATTGAGAACAAGAGTATCTGACAGGAGTCCAATAACTTTGAGCACCCTGGACCTCGAAATCCTACTGAGCCCCTCTTAGCAGCATAAGGAGTCCTGCTGTCTCAGGAGATTAACCACCCTTGCGTCGAGGACTCTACTGACTCCACCTGAGGCAGCTACCTGTGCAAGGATACCTATTATTCTTAACACCCACCCTATACCACTACCGCTTCTCTTTGCCTCCAATCCTACAACTAGAGTCAGATCCCAGCCCATCCTGGGGAGAGGGGGTTGAGTATAGGGACTGACCTAGGAGGACTGCCATATTGAAAGAATGGAAAGATGCTGCCAAATGAAATTGGCAGAAACCTGAGGAATACAGGTAGGACTGTATTCGTAGGGCATTACACTAGGGAGAAAGGAATATAATGTTGAATAGGCTGAATTTATTGACATGGATGCACTTACCAGAGATTCAGGATTTAATGTGTTGATTTTAACGTCTAACGTGACTTTAATAGTTTGCTTGGTTGGTGGACTGAAACTTGGACCCAACAGTGACCTGTGTTAAATGACATTAAGATGCCATGCTTCCTTGGTATAAGAGAGGAAAGAAGCCAAAGTCTTAAATAGATAGGAAGTTTGGAGTAGATTTGTCATGGGCGACCTGCTCACCCACCTCATCACTATGAGCCGCACGTCACTCAGAAGACACTCCTTTCCCCGAGGCTTTGCCAAATACACTGGTGAGGGGAGCACCAGATTCCTTGAAATGCTCTATAATGCTCTCCTACTGAGGATGATGGAGGGAGATGCCAACACTGAAGCCCTGATTTTAGTGGGGATGATGGTACTGCAGCGTGTCAGAGATCAAGTGGCAATGTTTAACCCCCTGATACAAGGTGGGCATTATTACTCTTATTAGATAATAGGGCCAGAGATTTAACCAAATGGTTTGACTCGTAGCGATCTTTGGTTGTAGTTAATTGCACACAGTGATTACAGGACTAAAATAGATGAACAGCCTATTAAAGTTTTACTTGAGTTGTATTTTTAAATAAATGAATAAATAAATAAATGCACCTGGGTCTGGTGAACAGAGGCCCGATTTCAATGAAAACAATGGAGAGTAATGGCCTCTTACTCAATCCCCAGACCTGAGTCAGTTCAGACTCAAGGTCCTTTTGCTAGGTTGTCTTCAGGAAGAACCTTGTGTGTGACGCTGCCACAGGCATGTGATCTTCTCCCAAGCCTTCCCCAGAGAGGCCTGTGGCCTTTTACCCAGGTGACTGGGCACTGGAGAAAGGGAACTATCTAGACTGTGGGGGAATTACATACAGTACAGTGGTCCTCAGTCAACACTAATACCTCGGAACCCAAAATGAGACTGAGGTTCACAATTCAGAGTGGGGGCTTAAGGAAGTAAGGTGGAAAATGGAGTTTGAACACACAGAGTGTCTTAGAGTATGTTTGCAGTGATTCATTGGCTCAGTGTACGTTTCACGATGGGCCTAGTAGGTTTGTGAATCTCCTCAGTGATTTTTCCCCAATTCTTGAATGTATAGTCAAAACTAGACAATCTGGAATAGCAGATTCTCTTTGTTGGCTTTCTGACCTGAGGGCTATTGATGGTAGAAAAGGCCAAGTGCTTGGAATGCCTCTTCAGAGTCTAGAATCAACTTATACCACCTTTGCCTTCAACCCATTTATCAAGCAACCTTCAAGGCTGTATGGTTTTAGTGGTGCCCACAGTAAGACAAAGATCTGTGCTGTGCCAGGCTGCAGTGCAAACTGCTTTGCTACTTGGGCTTTATGACCCAGCAGACCCAAAGTTGCTCCAAGTTTCCATGGCAGCTGAGGAAGCAATATAGAGCCTCTGGAAAACTGTAGTTTAATGTTATGATTTGGGAGGAAAGTCATCTCTCCTCCCATAATAACTCTTTGCCTTTTGAGAAAGGTCCTTGCTTGTGACTGGCCTTGGTGGAGAGTGAATGGTTGGCTGTGAGAAATCAAGTATCAAGTAACCTGAGCTGCCCTTCCTGAAACGAGGTGTTCTATTATTCACTGAGCATTGAGCTGGGCATGTGCAGTAGTACTCCATCCTCAAACAGAATTGCTATGTAAAATACTGAGCCCGAGCAGGTCCTTAAGGTTTCTAGCTGCATTAGCAAGTGGTACTTACTTCTGTTGCATCACCACCTCTCTCAACCCAAACCTATGGCCTAATGGGGAGTTCTCTATGACCAGTTAGCCAAGGAAGAATAAATTCGGGCCTGATGTACATATGATTCTGGACAATATGCAGCAACCACTAAGCTGGGACGAAGTGAGAGAGTAGCATTGACGTATATACACTACCAAATGTAAAATAGATAGCTAGCGGGAAGCAGCTGCATCGAACAGGGAGATCAGCTCAGTGCTTTGTGACCATCTAGAGGGTTGGGATAGGGAGGATGGGAGGGAGACGCAAAAGGGAGGGGATATGGGGATATATGTATATATATAGCTGACTCACTTTGTTATACAGCAGAAACGAACACAACATTGTAAAGCAATTATACTCCAATAAAGATGTTAAAAAAAAAAAAGTAGGACTGCTGTGGCATACAGCCCCAACTGAGGGGTAGCCCTTAAGACCAGGGGGAAGGGAAGTCTCAGTGGGCAAAGCTTGTGTTCACTTTGCCTGGAAAGGGAATGTCCAGAGGCATGGACCTATGCTAATTTATAGAAAGTTTCTAATAGTTTGGCCAGATGATCAGGGATTTGGAAAGAATGATATTGGAGGACTGATGAAAAAGAGGCCTGGAAAAGGGGCCTGGACTAGAAATGCTGTCCAATCGGTGGCAATGTTCTATGTCTGCACTCTCCAACATGGTGGTCACTTGCCACCTGTGACTACTGAGCACATGAAACGTGCCTAGTGTGTCTGAGGAACTGAATTTTTAATTTTATGTAATTTTAATTAACTTAAATTTAGATAGCCACATGTGGCTAGTTGACACAATATCAGACAGCATAGGCCTGGAGAGTGAACATATATGTGTTACATGTGTTTCTGCTCAGCAGAGGGCTTCCACAGAAGAGGTGGCTCTCAATAATCAGGTGGAAAAAATAGTACATTCTGGATGTCACTTAGCCTCTTTTTCTATCCTCTTTGTGCTCACTCAGTGGGCTCACGTACAAAGTGCATCGGGGCAGGAATATATTTTATAAGGAGTCACCAAGGCTAATCCACTCAACTTGCTAAAAGCACAGATCAATGTTGAGCAACTGTTATGGCACCATCCACTGGGGGGCCAGGCAGTCACCTGGTAGTAGGTTTATTATACTGGACCCCTTCCACCATGCAGAGAACAACAATTTGTCCTCAGTGAAAGAGGCACTCATTTTATTTTATTTTTGTTCTTTTCATAATTTTTATTGGAGTAGAGTTGATTTACAATGTTGTTAGTTTCTTGCTATACAGCAAAGTGATTCAGTCATACATATATATATATATATATATATATATATATCCACTCTTTTTTTGATTTCCTTCCCATTTAGGTCACACAGAGCACTGAGTAGAGTTTTCTGTGCTATAGAGTAGGTTCTCATTAGTTATCTATTTTATACATAGTAAGGAAACACTCATTTTAGATATGGATTTGCTTTCTCTGTCCACAATGCTTTTGCCAGGACCACCATCTGTGGACTTACCAAATTCTTTATTTCTTGTCATGATATACTACCACCCAACATGGCTTCTGACCAAGAAAATCATTTTACAGTAAGAGAAGTGAAACAAAGGTTCATATATATGAGAGTCATTGGTCTCACCCTATATCCCACTATTCAGTAAAAAAAAACAACCTGCAAAACAGTGGAAAGACCTATGGAAGATGTAGTTATGATGCTGGCTAGGGTGAAAACATCTTTTGAGGTTCAGTGATGTCCGATAAGATGATGTCTAAACTTTTAACCATTGACTGATATATGATGATGTTTCTTTCAGAGCCAGAATATGGGAAAGAAACCAAGAGCTGGAATGTGAGTGGCTTTTCAAACCTATACCTCATTGGCAAAACATGTGTTATTGTATTATTGGTAGTTAACTTATAATTAAGTTTTAAAGTTAGTATATCCATGTGGATTGAGCCTGAAGAAGCAGCAATTAACATTACCCCAAATGACCACAGATGCTGCTGGGACTCTGAGAAGTTAAGTGTATCAATGAAACAGGAGACAGGGCACAACCTTTAAAAGAATGACATAGCTGTTGAGGATACGACAAAAGCTGGTTGGAAACGATTAGTTCAAAGATGGCAGAAGATTTGACTTCCAGTAGACTTTGAGCCTCATTATACGCTCATTGTAATTAGCTAAACAACACACCCACAGGTCCCATGACAGTTCTGAGGCCAACCATAAAAGTCCAAAAAGTGGGCAGTTGCCTAATTCCTGCAAATCCCTGTCCCTTCTCCAAAATAGTTGGAATAATCCTCCTACTCATTAGCCTATGAAATTACCCTGCCTATAAAAATTAACCACGCCATTTTTCGGGGCCTCTCACCTTCTGAGATGGCCCACACTCTGTCTGTGGAGTGAGTTTCTCACAGGGCTGCTCTGGCCTTTTGAGATGGACTGCATTCTGTCTATGGAATATGTTTCTCTCTAAATAAATCCATTTCTTACTTATCACTTTGTTATCCACTGAATTCTTTCTGAGATGAGACAGAAGAACCTCAGCTTCATTAAGTCCTGAGACCAGGTGTGTGATCTCAATTAAGACAGAGGGTTCAGGTTTCCCTGGTGGCACAGTGGTTGAGAGTCCGCCTGCCAATGCAGGGGACATGGGTTCATGCCCCGGTCCGGGAAGATCCCACATGCCGCGGAGTGGCTGGGCCCATGAGCCATGGCTGCTGAGCCTGCGTGTCCGGAGCCTGTGCTCTGCAATGGGAGAGGCCACAACAGTGAGAGGCCTGCGTACCGCAAAAAAAAAAAGACAGTGGGTTCAAGTCCCAATCTGGGTTTTGGCTGGGTTCAAGTCCCAATCTGAGTTGTGTGATTTCATCTCCATTTATATGAGTGATAGTGCATCCTATTAGGGGAAAGCTTACTATTCTTCATTTTTTTTCTTTTAAATTTTAAAATTTTATTTTATTATTTTTTATACAGCAGGCTCTTATTAGTTATCTATTTTAAACATATTAGTGTATATATGTCAATCCCAACCTCCCAATTCAACCCACCACCAGCACCCCCGCCACCGTTACTTTCCACCCTAGGTGTCCATATGTTTGTTCTCTACATCTGTGTCTCTATTTCTGCCCTGCAAACTGGTTCATCTACACTATTTTTCTAGGTTCCACATATATGCATTAATATACAGTATTTGTTTTTCTCCTTCTGACTTACCTCATTCTGTATGACAGTCTCTAGATCCATCCACGTCTCTACAAATGACCCAATTTCGTTCCTTGTTATGGCTGAGTAATATTCCATTGTATATATGTACCACATCTTCTTTATCCATTTGTCTGTTGATGGGCATTTAAGTTGCTTCCATGACCTACCTGGTTATTGTACATAGTGCTGCAATGAACATTGGGGTGCATGTGTCTTTTTGAATTATGGTTTTCTTTGGGTATAGGCCCAGTAGTGGGATTGCTGGGTCATATGGTACTTCTATTTTTAGTTTCTTAAGGAACCTCCACACTGTTCTCCATAGTGGTTGTATCAATTTACATTCCCACCAATGGTGCAAGAGGTTTACCTTTTCTCCACACCCTCTCCAGCATCTGTCTGTAGATTTTCTGATGATGCCCATTCTAATTGGTATGAGGTGATACCTCATTGTAGTTTTGATTTGCATTTCTCTAATAACTAGTGATGTTGAGCAGCTTTTCATGTGCTTCTTGGCCATCTGTATGTCTTTTTTAGAGAAATGTCTATTTAGGTCTTTTGACCTTTTTTGGATTGAGTTGTTTGTTTTTTTAGTACTGAGCTGCATGAGCTGTTTACATATTTTGGAGATTAATCCTTTGTCCATTGATTAGTTTGCAAATATTTTCTCCCATTCTGAGGGTTGTCTTTTCATCTTGTTTGCAGTTTCCTTTGCTTTGCAAAAGCTTTAAAGTTTCATTAGGTCCCGTTTGTTTATTTTTGTTTTTATTTCCATTTCTCTAGGAGGTGGATCAAAAAAGAACTTGCTGTGATTTATGTCAAAGAGAGTTCTTCCTATGTTTTCCTCTAAGAGTTTTATAGTTTCTGGTCTTACATTTAGGTCTCTAATCCATTTTGAGTTTATTATTGTGTATGGTGTTAGGAAGTGTTCTAATTTCTTTCTTTTACATGTAGCTGTCCAGTTTTCCCAGCACCACTTATTGAAGAGACTGTCTTTTCTTCATTGTATATCCTTGCCTCCTTTGTCATAGATTAGTTGACAATAGGTGCGTGGGTTTATCTCTGGGCTTTCTATCCTGTTCCATTGATTTATATTTCTGTTTTTGTGCCAGTACCATATTGTCTTGATTACTGTAGCTTTGTAGTATAGTCTGAAGTGAGGGAGTCTGATTCCTCCAGCTCCACTTTTTTCCCTCAAGACTGCTTTGGCATCTTTTGTGTCTCCATATAAATTTTAAGATTTTTTTGTTCTAGTTCTGTAAAAAATGCCACTGGTAATTTGATAGGGATTGCATTGAATCTGTAGATTGCTTTGGGTAGTATAGTCCAATATTTTCACAATATGGATTCTTCCAATCCAAGAACATGGTATATCTCTCCATCTGTTTCTGTCATCTTTGATTACTTTCATCAGTGTCGTATAGTTTTCTGAGTACAGGTCTTTTACCTCCTTAGCTAGAATTATTCCTAGGTATTTTATTCTTTTTGTTGCAATGGTGAATGGGACTGTTTCCTTAAGTTCTCTTTCTGATCTTTCATTTTTATTGTCTAGGAATGCCAGAGATTTATGTGCATTAATTTTGTATCCTGCAATTTTACCAGATTCATCAATTAGCTCTAGTAGTTTTCTGGTGGTACCTTTAAGATTCTCTATGAATAGTATCATGTCATCTGGATACAGTGACAGTTTTACTTCTTTTCCAATTTGTATTCCTTTTATTTCTTTTTCTTCTCTGATTGCCGTGGCTAGGACTTCCAAAACTGTGTTGAATAATGGTGGCGATAGTGGACATCCTTGTCTTGTTCCAGATCTTAGAGGAAATGCTTTCAGTTTTCACCATTAAGAATGATGTTTGCTGTGGGTTTGTCGTATATGGCCTTTATTATGTTGAGGTAGGTTCCCACTATGCCCACTTTCTGGGGAGTTTTTTTTATCATAAATGGGTGTTGAATTTTTTTTTTTTTTTGTGGTACGTGGGCCTCTCACTGTTGTGGCCTCTCCCGTTGCGGAGCACAGGCTCCGGACGCGCAGGCTCAACGGTCATGGCTCACAGACCCAGCCACTCTATGGCATGTGGGATCTTCCTAGACCAGGGCATGAACCCGTGTCCCCTGCATCGGCAGGCAGACTCTCAACCAGTGCGCCACCAGGGAAGCCCTGGGTGTTGAATTTTGTCAAAAGCTTTTTCTGCATCTATTGAGATGATCATATGGATTTTATGCTTCAATTTGTTAATATGGTGTATCACATTGATTGATTTGCATATATTGAAGAATCCTTGCATCCCTGGGGTAAATCCCACTTGATCATGGTGTATGATCCTTTTAATGTGTTGTTGGATTTTGTTGAGGATTTTTGCATCTATAGTCATCAGTGATATTGGTCTATAATTTTCTTTTCTTGTAGTATCTTTGTCTGGCTTTGGTATCAGGGAGATGGTGGCCTCACAGAATGGGTTTGGGAGTGTTCCTTCCTCTGCAGTTTTTTGGAAGAGTTTGAGAAGGGTGGGTGTTAGCTCTTCTCTAAATGTTTGATAGAATTCACCTGTGAAGCCATCTGGTCCAGGACTTTTATTTGTCAGAAGATTTAAAATCACTGTTTCAATTTCATTACTTGTGATTGGTTCATTCATATTTTCTATTTCTTCCTGATTCAGACTTGGAAGGTTATACATTTCAAAGAATTTGTCCATTTCTTCAACGTTGTCCATTTTATTGGCATATAGTTGCTTGTAGTAGTCTCTTAGGATGCTTTGTATTTCTGCAGTGTCCGTTTTAACTTCTCCTTTTTCATTACTAATTCTATTGATTTGAGTCTTCTCCTTTTCTTTCTTGATGAGTCTGGCTAAAGGTTTATCAATTTTGTTTATCTTCTCAAATAACCAATTTTACTTTTATTGATCTTTGCTATTGTTTCCTTCATTTCTTTTTCATTTATTTCTGATCTGATCATTATGACTTCTTTCCTTCTGCTAACTTTGGGTTTTGTTTGCTCTTCATTCTCTAGTTCCTTTAGGTGTAAGGTTAGATTGTTTATTTGAGATTTTTCTTGTTTCTTGAGGTAGGCTTGTATTGCTAAAAACTGCGCTCTTAGAACTGTTTTTGCTGTAACCTGTAGGTTTTGGATCATTGTGTTTTCATTGTCATTTGTCTCTAGGTATTCTTTGATTTCCTCTGATTTCTTCAATGATCTCTTGGTTATTTAGTAACGTATTGTTTACCCCCATGTGTTTGTGTTTTTTATGTTATTTTCCCTGTAATTGATTTCTAATTTCATAGTGTTGTGCTCAGAAAAGATGCTTGATATGATTTCGATTTTCTTAAATTTACCAAGGCTTGATTTGTGACTCAAGATGTGATCTATCCTGGAGAATGTTCTGTGTGCCCTTGAGAAGAAATTGTAATCTGCTGGTTTTGGATAGAATGTCCTATAAATATCAATTAAATCTATGTGGTCTATTGTGTCATTTAAAGCTTGTGTTTCCTTGTTAATTTTCTGTCTGGGTGATCTGTCCATTGGTGTAAGTGAGGTGTTAAAGTCCCCCACTATTATTGTGTTACTGTCAATTTCCTCTTTTATAGCTGTTAGCAGTTGCCTTATGTATTGAGGAGCTCCTATGTTGGGTGCATATATATTTATCATTGTTATATCTTCTTCTTGGATTGATCCCTTCATCATTATGTAGTGTCCTTCCTTGTCTCTTCTATTTTATATGATATGAGTATTGCTACTCCATCTTTCTTTTGATTTCCATTAGCATGGAATATCTTTTTCCATCCCCTCACTTTCAGTTTGTATGTATCCCTAGGTCTGAAGTGGGTCTCTTGTAGACAGCATATAGATGGGTCTTGTTTTTGTATCCATTCAGCGAGCCTGTGTCTTTTGGTTGGAGCATTTAATCGATTCACGTTTAAGGTAATTATCGATATGTATGGTCCTAGTACCATTTTCTTAATTGTTATGGGTTTTTTTTTGTAGGTCCTTTTCTTCTCTTATGTTTTCCACTTAGAGAAGTTCTTTTAACATTTGTTGTAGAGCTGGTTTGGTGGTGCTGAATTCTCTTAGCTTTTGCTTGTTTGTAAAGCTTTTGATTTCTCCCTCGAATCTGAATGAGATCCTTGTTGGGTATAGTAATCTTGGTTGTAGGTTCTTCCCTTTCTTCACTTTAAATATACTGTGCTACTCCCTTCTGGCTTGTAGAGTTTCTGCTGAGAAATCAGCTGTTAACCTTATGGGAGTTCCCTTATATGTTATTTCTTGTTTTTCCCTTGTTGCTTCCAATAATTTTTCTTTGTCTTTAATTTTTGTCAATTTGATTACTATGTGCCTTGGTGTGTTTCTCCTTGGGTTTATCCTGCCTGGGACTCTCTGTGTTTCGTGGACTTGGGTAGCTATTTCCTTTCCCTTGTTAGGGAAGTTTTCGACTATAATCTCTTCAAATATTTTCTTGGGTCCTTTCTCCTCTCTTCTCCTCCTGGCACCCTTATAATGTGAATGTTGTTGTGTTTAATGTTGTCCCAGAGGTCTCTCAGGCTGTCTTCATTTCTTTTCATTCTTTTTTCTTTATTCTGTTCTGTAGCAGTGAATTCCACCATTCTGTCTTCCAGGTCAGTTATCCATTCTTCTGCCTCAGTTATTCTGCTATTGATTCCTTCTAGTGTATTTGTTTGTTTGTTTGTTTGTTTTTTGCATTACACGGGCCTCTCACTGTTGTGGCCTCTCCTGTTGTGGAGCACAGGCTCTGGACACGCAGGCTCATGCATGGCTCACGAGCCCAGCTGCTCTGCGGCACGTGGGATCCTCCTGAACTGGGGCATGAACCTGCGTCCCCTGCATCGGCAGGCGTATTCTCAACCACTGCACCACCAGGGAAGTCCCCTTCTAGTGTATTTTTCATTTCAGTTATTGTATTGTTAATCTCTGGTTGTTTGTTCTTTAATTCTTCTGGGTGTTTGTTCTTTAATTCTTCTAGGTCTTTGTTAACTATTTCTTGCATCTTCTCAATCTTTGCCTCCATTCTTTTTCCGAGGTCCTGGATCATCTTCACTATCATTATTCTGAATTCTTTTTCTGGAAGGTTGCCTATCTCCACTTCATTTAATTGTTTTTCCGGGGTTTTATCTTGTTCCTTCATCTGGTATAAAGTCCTCTGCCTTTTCAATTTGTCTTTCTTTCTGTGAATGTGGTTTTCCTTCCACAGGCTGGAGAACTGTAGTTCTTCTTGCTTCTCAAGCATACTATTCTTCTTATTGTTTATAAGGTTAAATATTGGGTAAAAGGGTTTGTTTGGAAGCTGACTATACAAAGTGGACTGTGACATTGCTTACCAGGGCCCCTATTTTTCTAACCTGTCCCCTGTGCTGCAAGGTTGGAAGTCTGAAAACATTTCCCAAACTCCCTTGACAGCAGAGTTCCAGTTTGTATTCTGCAAATGAAAGGCAGCTGCACACAGTTTGGAAAGCATGGGGGAAAGCACAGGAAAAGCCACTGTTCTCCTCTAGCACTACTGGAAGCAGATATGGTAGGGGGTCCCTGGAGAAAGAACCAGGCATGGCTTTCTTGACAGAAGCCATTTTCGGCCTAATCCATTTTGTGATCTAAGCCTGGCCACGATGCTTGCCCTTGAACAGGTCTCAGCAATTAATGATCTTAAGGGAAGTGAGGGAATGTAAGAACAAAGGAAAAGCAGTCAAGAAACAATAGTTCAGTGACAAATCTAGTCCTAGTTCCTCCTCAAGGGTTATATATATCAAAGACATGTATCATGTCTTTGAGTTCTGCAGGAAGTAAGACCCCCACCTAGGTGGAGGACAGAATGATGATGTTGACCCTCATTACTTCAATCAACTAAAGCTTGGACTCTATGGACCTTTGCCCAAATTCTATGCTGAATTCTCCTCTGCTCAACCTCCTTCATGAATATGCATGTACCCTTAGCTTAAAACTTCCCCAATTTTGCTGTTCAAGGAGACACTGCTTTGGGAGAGAGCCCTGGTGTTCTTACTTGCTGCAAGTAACAAATCCTTCCTTTTCCTGTTCTTTGGCTTGGCTGTATCTTTTGGCTCAACACCTACCAGAAGGCAAATCCAGTATCCAGGTAACACTACCAGGTAGATGAATGGGAAGACAGCAGATGAGACTTTTGTAAGGGCTTCAGGGAAAGTTCCTGCAAATCTCCCACTTTGGTGCTGCAGGAGTTGGTTTCCCTGTGATTTCTGAACTTCTGGATTTATTAAAAGCTGACAACCTTCTACTCACCCATACCTTTCCCTTCCAACAGTTCTGTAAGCATGTTATTCCCCGTGTTAAATTCCTTCTTTCTTGCAATACCTAGAGTAGATTCTGCTTTCCTGACTGAATCCTGACTAAACTTAATGGGTAAAGTGCTAGGCATTCAATAATTATTAGCTCTTATTAGCTATCAATTACGTCTAAAAGAATAGGGAAACTGAGAAGCATACCTATTTGCTTTCTTACCTCATCAGATTTTCTTTTTTCATTTTCCAGTTGTTTAAGTTGGGCCTCTTGTTGCTGAATTCTGCATTGTTGCTGAGAACTGGTCATTTCCAGTTGATTCTCTTTATCCTTTAAGATTTTCACTTGCTTTTGTAGCTCATTCATATTCTGATCTAGGAGTTTCCTGAGGGCAATTAATGTACATTAAACCACACTGTGAATTGCAAAGCTCTGCAAAAGAAACTCTTCGACCTAAAATTGTTATGCCGGGCACAGGGGATTTTTTTTGGTTCACTGAGGTAAGGTAGGTGTCCATAAGATAAAGGGACCAACATCAAAGGAAACTCCTTTGTGACAGAAGCTATTCTTAGTTTTCTCTCTCACTCCTGAAAACCACCCTATGAAGAAGAAATAATTTTTCTTATTTACCAGAGGAAGCTGTGGCACAGAAAGGTTTAATTAACTTGCTCCAGGTCACATGGCTAGGAAAAGTTGGAAGTAGGACTCTAATTCCAAATTCTTTATTCTTTCTTTTTATTTTTTTTGTCCATGCCGAGGGATCAAACCCATGCCCCCTGCCGTGGAAGCTAGGAGTCTTAACCACTGGACCCTCAGGGAAGTCCCCGTGATTCTACATTCTTTGTACTTGTTCTCAGTGCTTTACGAGTTGAATCCCATCATCTTCTTGCTTTAATATAGGGTTGTTAGTTACAAACACTATTGATACTAATGCACACGTGTTAACACTGCTGTAGCATTCTCCTTTACTCTTAAGATAAAGTAAACATTCTTTTTTTTTGACTTTGGGAACTTAGTTCCCCAACCAGGGACTGAACCCACCCAGGCTCTCAGCAGTGGGGGAATTCCTTCAATATGATTTGTTAGCTAGCTTACCTTTCTAGCCTCATTTTCTTGCCACTTCCTCTACCCTCAAACATTTTGTTCCAGGCAAAATGCACTTTTTCACTTCCTGAAACAAGTCATTCTCCACACTTATTCCTTCCTTGCAACTCCAACCTTTTCCCTATCCTCCTCTTCCAGGCCTTCTTTTGCCTGATATTTTCCACTTAGCTTTCCCATAACAACTATTTAACTCTCAGCTTAAATAGCTTTCTTTGAGGAAGGATTTCTTGAGCTTCCTAGACCAAATTAGGTGTCCCTGCTATGTGTTATCTGAGCATCCTAAACCTCCCTTAGTATAACACTTCTCATACTTCATTATAGTTACAAAGTCTTATGTGTCAGGATATTAATTATAAAATGATTTTAGGGACTTCCCTGGTGGCACAGTGGTTAAGTCTCCATGCTCCCAATGCAGGGGGCCTGGGTTTGATCCATGGTCAGGGAACTAGATCCCACATGCATGCTGCAACTAAGAGTTTGCATGCCACAACTAAGAAGCTGGCAAGCTGCAACTAAGGAGCCTGCCTGCTGCAACTGAGACCCAGCGCAACCAAATAAATAAATAAAATATTTTAAAAAATTATTTTATAACGGCAAAAAGTCTAAAAAATATTTTATATAAATTATATCTATGTAACAAAATGCTATACAACTGTTTAAAATATTATGAAACTATAAATCCTTAACAGAAAGGTGGAAAATCACAAAATATTTGGAGATTAAACAAACATACTTCTATCTAAACAATACATGTGTCAAAGACAAATCTTAAAATTATTTTAAACTACGTGTATTTTACATGAAAATGAAAACACAACTTTAAAAAAAACACAACTTTTGTGGGATGTGGCAAAAGCAGTGCTTGGAGAGAAACTTATAGCATTAAATGCAAATATTATAAAAGAAGAAAGATTGAAAATAAGTAAGTTTCTACTTTAGGAAACTAGAGAAAGAAGACTAATATAAGCCTTAATAAAGCAGAAGAAAAGACATAATAAAGATTAGAGGAGAAATCAATAAAACTGAAACCAGGAAAACAGTAGAGAAAAACCATAAAACCAAAGCTGGTTCTTTGAAAAACTCAATAAAATTGATAAACCTCTAGCCAGGCTAGAGAAGACACAAATTACCAATATCAGAAATGAAACCAGGATCTTCATCATCACTACTGATCCTATGGACATTAAAAGGACAATAGAGGGATAGTGTGAACAACTCTATGCCCACAAATTGGATAACAGATAAAATGGACCAATTCCTTGAAAGACGCAATCTACTAAAATTTACACAAGGAGAAATAGATAATCTGAACTGGCCTATATCTATTACAGAAATTGAGTCAATACTTAATAGCCTTCCAAAAAATAAAGCACTAGTCCCAGATGGTGAATTCTACCAAATATTTAAGGAAGAAATGATACCAATTCTCTACAATCTCTTCCAGAAAAATTGAAGAAGAGGGGACACTTCCTAACTAATTCTCTGAGGCCGGCATACCCTAAGAGCAAAACCAGATAAAGGCACAAGGAAGGAAAACTATAGACCAACCTCAGCCATGAACAAGTCCGAACTCCATAATGTGGCTAGTTAGGCTCAGCATGACCAAGCCTACCTTACCTTTCTAGCCTCTTTTTTTTTTTTTTTTTGCCACTTCCCTTATCCCCAAACATTTTTTTCTAGCCAAAATGAATATTCCACTTCGCTGAAGAGAAGAAGATGATGATTTTGACAACAGTAACATCGAATATAGAAATAACAACAATAATAACACCTTGGTAGTAGTGGCTTTGTAAAATGTGTCAACTTGGCTAGGAATTCCTTCCATGTATGATTCTGGTTAGAGTGGGCTACAAGAGATCTATTTGCACAAGATTTGGAGGGTGGAAGTGAAGCATTTTTACACTTGGAAAGTCAGAGCAGGTGCTTCTGCAGCTCATACTGTTGATGCTTATCTGCTGCTCACCGTGGCGTGAGGTGACAGCTGGGTCTGCAACTGCTCCACCTTCCCTCTCATCCTCCTTCATCTTCTCCATCTCCTGGGCCAGGTGTCTTTTTAGCTCCTTGATGAGGGGGACCAGCTTCTCCCTACTTTACCAAGGTTGGAGGAAGTGAAACTGACCTGGGTTCTAGGCCAGACTCTGCAGTTCAGCTTGAGCTCATGGGTTCCACCTCTCCCTCACTTTATATCCATTTTCATTTCCTGACTGGTTGCCCTGCGGACTTCGAGTTCCAGAATAAGAAACAAAGATGACAGCCTTACAGACTGTGTAACCTGTTCCCACAACTGTATAAGACCAGCTCTCTGTAACAAATCTCTTATTATTGATAAATATATATTCCTCCTACTGGTTTTACTTCTTTGTTTGAACCCTGAGTGATACAAGTGCTTAGTATGTGCCAGACACTGATACAAGCCAACTGCTATAACTCATCCAATCCACACACTGATGCTATGAGGAAGGCATGGACAGGCACAGAGGATAAGAACTTGCCCAAGGTGAGGCAGCTACTAAGTGGCTAATAAGATGTCCATGTTATATTGTTAGGTTAAAAATGCAAATTTCAAAGCAATAGAGTAAAATGATTCAACTTAAAAGAAAATAAAACAAGAATAAAAAATATATGCATAAACATAGAAAAAAATATGAGAAATACATAGCAACCACTTAAAGTGGTTATTGCTGAAGGGTAAAAGTCTGAAGAACGTATGCCTTTTATCTTATATAGCTCTTCAATATTTGAAATTTTATTATAGGCAGTTATATTATAATTATACTTGCTGGAATTTATCCCAAGGAAATAAAGGATATGCATAAAAATTTGGCTAGGAGATATATATTATGTTATTCTTTCCTATAGCAAGAAACTGGGAAAAATGTAGATGTCCAACAATAAAAGGACTGAGTAAATAAATTATGGCATGTTATTAAAATAATGTTCTAGAAGATTAATGGCAGGTAAACAGATTATACTATTTTAAGTGAAAATAGTACATTACAAAATAAATATCTAAATTGGGGTTGCTTTCCTCAGGTTATAAAACAATGTGTACTAGATAGTCTCCTTTGTTGTGGAATAACTTCCCTCCATATTTCATTTTCCTATACTTAGTTCACATATTTCTTCTACATATTTCTTTTTTTTCTTATTAGTTATCCATTTTATACATATTAGTGTATATATGTCAATCCCAATCTCCTAATTCATCACACCACCACTCCCCACCACTTTCCCCCCTTGGTGTCCATACATCTGTGTCTCTATTTCTGCCCTGCAAACCGGTTCATCTGTACCATTTTTCTAGGTTCCACATATATGCGTTAATATACGGTATTTGTTTTTCTCTTTCTGACTTACTTCAGTCTGTATGACAGTCTCTAGATCCATCTACATCTCTACAAATGACCCAATTTCGTTCCTTGTTATGGCTGAGTAATATTCCATTGTATATATGTACCACATCTTTATCCATTTGTCTGTCGATGGGTATTTAGGGTGCACCCCTGACCTGGCTATTGTAAATAGTGCTGCAACGAACATTGGGGTGCATGTGTCTTTTTTAATTATGGTTTTCTGTGGGTATATGCCCAGTAGTGGGATTGCTGAGTCATATGATAATTCTATTGTTAGTTTTTTAAGGAACCTCCACACTGTTCTCCATAGTGGCTGTATCAATTTACATTCCCACCAACGGTGCAAGAGGGTTCCCTTTTCTCCACACCCTGTCCAGCATCTGTTGTCTGTAGATTTTCTGATGGTGCCCATTCTAATTGGTGTGAGGTGATACCTCATTATAGTTTTTTGTTTGTTTGTTTTTTCCTTTACAACAAAGTGAATCAGTTATACATATACATATGTTCCCATATCTCTTCCCTCTTGCATCACCCTCTCTCCCACCCTCCCGATCCCACCCCTCTAGGTGGTCACAAAGCACAGAGGTGATCTCCCTGTGCTATGCGGCAGCTTCCCACTAGCTATTTAATTTACATTTGATAGTGTATATATGACTCTGCCACTCTCTCACTTCATCACAGCTTACCCTTCCCCCTCCCCATATCCTCAAGTCCATGCTCTAGTAAGTCTGTGTTTTATTCCCGTCCTACCACTAATCTCTTCATGACATTTTTTTCCCCTTAGAGTCCATATATATGTGTTAGCATATGGTATTTGTTTTTCTCCTTCTGACTTACTTCACTCTGTATGACAGACTCCAGGTCTATCCACCTCATTACAAATAACTCAGTTTCATTTCTTTTTATGGCTGAGTAATATTCCATTGTATATATGTGCCACATCTTCTTTATCCATTCATCTGTTGATGGACACTTAGGTTGCTTCCATGTCCTGGCTATTGTAAATAGAGCTGCAATGAACATTTTGGTACATGAGTCTTTTTGAATTATGGTTTTCTCAGGGTATACGCCTAGTAGTGGGATTGCTGGGTCGTATGGTAGTTCTATTTGTAGTTTTTTAAGGAACCTCCATACTGTTTTCCATAGTGGCTGTATCAATTTACATTCCCACCAATGGTGCAAGAGGTTTACCTTTTCTCCACACCCTCTCCAGCATCTGTTGTCTGTAGATTTTCTGATGATGCCCATTCTAATTGGTGTGAGGTGATACCTCACTGTAGTTTTGATTTGCATTTCTCTAATAATTAGTGATGTTGAGCAGCTTTTCATGTGCTTCTTGGCCATCTGTATGTCTTTTTTGGAGAAATGTCTATTTAGGTCTTCTGCCCATTTTTGGATTGGGTTGTTTGTTTTTTTAATATTGAGCTGCATGAGCTGTTTACATATTTTGGAGATTAATCCTTTGTCCATTGATTAGTTTGCAAATATTTTCTCCCATTCTGAGGGCTGTCTTTTCATCTTGTTTGTAGTTTCCTTTGCTTTGCAGAAGCTTCAAAGTTTCATTAGGTCCCATTTATTTATTTTTGTTTTTATTTCCCTTTCTTTAAGAGGTAGATCAAAAAAGATCTTGTTGTGATTTATGTCAAAGAGAGTTCTTCCTATGTTTTCCTCTAAGAGTTTTATAGTGTCTGGTCTTGCATTTAGGTCTCCAATCCATTTTGAGTTTATTTTTGTGTATGGTGTTAGGGAGTGTTCTAATTTCATTCTTTTACATGTAGCTGTCCAGTTTTCCCAGCACCACTTATTGAAGAGACTGTCTTTTCTCCATTGCATATCCTTGCCTCCTTTGTCATAGGTTAGTTTACGATAGGTGCATGGGTTTACCTCTGGGCTTTCTGTCTTGTTCCATTGATCTATGTTTGTTTTTGTGCCGGTATCATGTTGTCTTGATTACTGTAGCTTTGTAGTATAGTCTGAAGTCAGGGAGTCTGATTCCTCCAGCTCCATTTCTTTCCCTCAAGACTGCTTTGGCTATTCGGGGTCTTTTGTGTTTCCATATATATTTCAAGATTTTTTGTTCTATTTCTGTAAAAAATGCCATTGGTAATTTGATAGGGATTGCATTGAATCTGTAGATTGCTTTGGGTAGTATAGTCATTTTCAAAATGTTGATTCTTCTAAGCCAAGAACATGGTATATCTCTCCATCTGTTTGTATCATCTTTAATTTCTTTCATCACCATCTTATAGTTTTCTGCATACATGTATTTTGTCTCCTTAGGTAGGTTTATTCCTAGGTATTTTATTCCTTTTGTTGCAGTGGTAAATGGGATTGTTTCCTTAATTTTTCTTTCAGATTTTTCATCGTTAGTGTATAGGAATGCAACAGATTTCTATGCATTAATTTTGTATCCTGCTACTTTACCAAATTCATTGATTAGCTCTAGTCATTTTTTAGTAGTGTCTTTAGGATTCTCTATGTATAGTATCATGTCATCAGCAAACAGTGACAGCTTTACTTCTTCTTTTCCGATTTGGATTCCTTTTATTTATTTTGCTTCTCTGATTGCTGTGGCTAAAATTTCCAAAACTATGTTGAATAAGAGTGGTGAGAGTGGGCAACCTTGTCTTCTTCCTGATCTTAGTGGAAATGATTTCAGTTTTTCATTGAGATTTCATTGATTTCATTGAGAATGATTTTGGCTGTGGGTTTGTCATACATGGCCTTTACTATGTTGAGGTAAGTTCCCTTTATGCCTACTTTCTGGAGGATTTTTATCATAAATTGGTGTTGAATTTTGTTGAAAGCTTTTTCTACATCTATTGAGATGATCATATGGTTTTTCTCCTTCAATTTGTAATATGGTTTATCACATTCATTGATGTGCATATATTGAAGAATCCTTGCATTCCTGGGATAAACCCCACTTGATCATGGTGTACGATACTTTTAATGTGCTGTTGGATTCTGTTTGCTAGTATTTTGTTGAGGATTTTTGTATCTATGTTCATCAGTGATATTGGCCTGTAGTTTTCTTTCTTTGTGAAATCTTTGTCTGGTTTAAGTATCCAGGTGATGGTGGCTTCATAGAATGACTTTGGGAGTGTTCCTCCCTCTGCTATATTTTGGAAGATTTGGCGAAGGATAGGTGTTAGCTCTTCTGTAAATGTTTGATAGAATTCACCTGTGAAGCCATCTGATCCTGGGCTTTTGTTTGTTGGAAGATATATAATCGCAGTCTCAATTTCAATGCTTGTGATTGGTCTGTTTATATTTTCAATTTCTGCCTGGTTCTGTCTCAGAAGGTGGTGCTTTTCTAAAAATTTGTCCATTTTATTGGCATATAGTTGCTTGTAGTAATCTCTCATGATTCTTTGTATTTGTGCATTGTCAGTTGTTACTTCTCCTTTTTCATTACTAATTCTATTGATTTGAGTCTTCTCCATTTCTTTCTTGATGAGTCTGGCTAAAGGTTTATCAATTTTGTTTATCTTCTCAAATAACCAATTTTAGTTTTATTGATCTTTGCTATTGTTTCCTTCATTCCTTTTTCATTTATTTCTGATCTGATCATTATGACTTCTTTCCTTCTGCTAACTTTGGGTTTTGTTTGTTTTCGTTCACTATTTTCTTTAGGCATAAGGTTAGATTGTTTATTTGAGATTTTTCTTGAGGTAGGCTTGTATTGCTATAAACTTCCCTCTTAGATCTGCATTTGCTGCATCCCATAGGTTTTGGATCATTGTGTTTTCATTGTAATTTGTCTCTAGGTATTCTTTGATTTCCCCTTTGATTTCTTCAGTGACGTCTTGGTTTTTAAGCAGTGTATTGTTTACCCCCATGTGGTTGTGTTTTTTATGTTTTTTTTTCCCCTCTAACTGATTTCTAATCTCATAGCATTGTGGTCAGAAAAGATGCTTGATATGATTTCGATTTTCTTAAATTTACCAAGGCTTCATTTGTGACCCAAGATGTGATCTTTCCTGGAGAATGTTCCATGTGCACTTGAGAAAAAAGTGTAATCTGCTGTTTTTGGGTGGAATGTCCTATAAATATCAATTAAATCTATCTGGTGTATAGTGTCATTTAAAGCTTGTGTTTCCTTATTAATTTTCTGTTTGGATGATCTGTCCATTGGTGTGAGTGAGGTGTTAAAGCCCCCCACTATTTTTGTGTTACTGTTGATTTCCTCTTTTATAGCTGTTAGCAGTTGCCTTATGTATTGAGGTGCTCCCATGTTGGGTGCATATATATTTATAATTGTTATATCTTCTTCTTGGATTGATCCCTTGATCATTATGTAGTGTCCTCCCTTGTCTCTTGTAACATTCTTTATTTTAAAGTCTATTTTATATGATATGAGTATTG
The DNA here is from genome assembly GCF_026419965.1 of Kogia breviceps. Classification (NCBI taxonomy): domain Eukaryota; kingdom Metazoa; phylum Chordata; class Mammalia; order Artiodactyla; family Physeteridae; genus Kogia; species Kogia breviceps. The sequence goes on from NC_081310.1 coordinate 167,796,478, forward strand.
CTACTCCAGCTTTCTTTTGATTTCCATTAGCATGGAATATCTTTTTCCATCCCCTCACTTTCAGTCTGTATGTGTCCCTAGGTCTGAAGTGGGTCTCTTGTAGACAGCATATAGATGGGTCTTGTTTTTGTACCCATTCAGCGAGCCTGGCCTGTGTCTTTTGGTTGGAGCATTTAATTGATTCACGTTTAAGGTAATTATCAATATGTATGTGCCTAGCACCATTTTCTTAATTTTTATGGGTTTTTTTTTGTAGGTCCTTTTCTTCTCATATGTTTCCCATTTAGAGAAGTTCCTTTAGCATTTGTTGTAGAGCTGGTTTGGTGGTGCTGAATTCTCTTAGCTTTTGCTTGTTTGTAAAGCTTTTGATTTCTCCCTTGAATCTGAATGAGATCTTTGTTGGGTATAGTAATCTTGGTTGTAGGTTCTTCCCTTTCATCACTTTAAATATATCATGCCACTCCCTTCTGGCTTGTAGAGTTTCTGCTGAGAAATCAGCTGTTAACCTTATGGGAGTTCCCTTATATGTTATTTCTTGTTTTTCCCTTGTTGCTTCCAATAATTTTTCTTTGTCTTTAATTTTTGTCAATTTGATTACTATGTGCCTTGGTGTGTTTCTCCTTGGGTTTATCCTGCCTGGGACTCTCTGTGTTTCGTGGACCTGGTTGGCTATTTCTTTTCCCATGTTAGGGAAATTTTCGGCTATAATCTCTTCAAATATTTTCTCGGGTCCTTCTCTCTCTCTTCTCCCTATGGGACCCTTATAATGTGAATGTTGTTGTGTTTAATGTTGTCCCAGAGGCCTCTTAGTCTGTCTTCATTTCTTTTCATTCTTTTTTCTTTATTCTGTTCTGTAGCAGTGAATTCCACCATTCTGTCTTCCAGGTCACTTACCCATTCTTCTGCCTCAGTTATTCTGCTATTGATTCCTTCTAGTGTATTTTTCATTTCAGTTATTGTATTGTTCATCTCTGTTTATTTTTTAATTCTTCTAGGTGTTTGTTACACATTTCTTGCATCTTCTCGATCTTTGCCTCCATTCTTTATCTGAGGTCCTGGATCATTGTCACTATCATTATTCTGAATTCTTTTTCTGGAAGGTTGCCTTTCTCCACTTCATTTGGGTGTTTTTCTGGGGCTTCATCTTTTCCTTCATCTGGTACATAGCCTTTGGCCTTTTCATCTTGTCTATCTTTCTGTGAATGTGTTTTTTTGTTCCACAGGCTGCAGGACTGTAGTTCTTCTTGCTTCTGCTGTCCGCCCTCTGGTCTCTTCTATGTATTTCTTTTCAGCCAATATTCACAAAAGATGTATAGAACTGGTATCACTATTCCTACTTCAAACATAAGAAACCAGGTTTCAGGAAAGTTAAATAGCGTTTTTCCTGTTCAATTCTTTGATTGCATTGTTTGTTTCTTCATAAACGTCATACAATTGTTTTACAATCTAGTCTTCCTAATTCCAATCGGTGAACTTTTTGGGGGATATAAATCTGACGTTTGTTGTTTCTGCTGACTTTCATTCATGGTAACCAGTTTCCTTGTGTTATTTGGTGATTTTTGTTTGTAAGCTTATATTTGATTAAACTTAATACATGGGAGTCCTTTAATATCTAAATTGAGGTTGCTTTCCCCCAGAGATAATTTGGATTTTCTTAGGAAGCAAGGGAGCTGCCTATTGAGGAACACCTTAGCTACTTCAAGATGCCCAGCTCATACTTGAGTCTCTAGTTCAGCTGTCCTACCTGTGGCAAACTACCTCAGCTTCTCTTGAACCTGGGGCTGATAGTGTTATCTGCCCCTTGACTTATAAGGTTGTTTACCATTCAGTATTTTTGTTTTGTCTCATTGTATGCTTGCCCTAGAGCTTTCTCTTGCATTGTGAGCAGTGCTTTAAAAGGCATACTTATTGTAGTTTATTCAGGATCTAGTTGTATTAAAACAGGAGGAGGGTGTTGTCCTGGTAGAAGCGGCAGTGAGACAAGTATTTTTCTAACATACTTAACTGAGTGAATTCATTATTCATTCAAACATTCATTTACTCACAACATATTTGCTGAGCACCTACTGAATGCCAGGCTCTATGCTAGAGCTTTCAACTAGAGCTGAAAGTAAGTTTCTGAGCTTAATAGTTTATGTGAATATCTATGTATCTTTTCAGTAGTTAGAACCATATTTTTCTTAAGACATACATGAATCATTCTGAGTGCCATAAAAGTAAGAAGCATCAGTTACTGAAGTTTAGGATATACAAGAAGATCATTTAAGTAAGAATCCTAATAACAATCAAAATACTTTTAGAAAAAAACATGCAGCTTCTACCCAGTAGCAGTTTATTAATGATTAAGATGCCTGTAAGTACTTGGATCTTCTTTGAAGAAAATCAGCTGATAAATACAAAACACCAACCACATTCTAGTGTGCATTTTGTGCCAATCATGTTAGAGTTAGAAAAGCAAATCCCAGGGTATCATATTTCATAGGCAATCCATTCATTCAAGAAGATTTACTGGTGTACCAAGTGTGTTCGAGAACAAGAAATAATCCCTGCCCTTGAGAATTCCACTCTCTAGTAAGAAAGAAAAGCAAGAAAATAAATAATTAGAATACAGTGTGCTATGTATATATCAATATATGAAGTTTTAAGACTGAGTTTACTTCAGTGGGGACAAAGAGGAAACGTAGTGGTAAACTGACGCTGCTCATAAACTCAGTCATGGTAAGCCCATGGAAAAATGATGTCTTTGCTCCTCTTACCTCTTCTGTTGTTCTTCCTGATATTGTTGCTTTATTTTAGCTTCATTTTCTATTGCTTCTTTTATCCTTTCCTCTAATTGCTTCTTCCCCAAAATACAAGTGTCTGTGAGACAGACTTTATGAGCATGTTCTAATTTCTGCTGCAGATCCAAAATCTGAAATGAAAAGAGTTTACACATAAAACTTTGAGTGTGACCTATTTTCCAATTAGGGAAATACCATATAAATCACAAGCAGTAGTGCTAACATAAAAATCTCAGCTAAAGTAAAGAGTGTGACTAGATTTATTTTAATTTTAGAATTAAATTACTTAATGTTTTCAATATGTAATACATTCATATAATTTAGTGTATGTGGGTAAACTAAGCTAGAGTGACAAGTCTCTTTCCCATCCTTATCCTATCTTACTTCCAGTTTTCCTCCACCAAATAGGTAATCACTGGTATTAATTTCTTATGTACTTTTCCAGAGATTTATTTATGCACATTTAAACAAATACTATTCTCCCTCATACAAACATTTTTTTACACACATGATGGTATATTACATGTACTTATGCACTTTGCTTCTTTTATAGCAGTACACTAGGTGATTTTTCCATATTATATATAATATATAGAATTGTCTTCTCTTTTACAGCTGTATACCATTCCACTGTAAGGATATACCATAATTTATTTAACTAGCCCCCTATTGATGGACATTTAGGTTGATTCCAATCTTTTATTATTCCAAACAATACTATTACAAATAATGTTTTTAGAATAACTTATGAGATGTGTATTTTGCTAGGGCAAAGGTTATTATTATTTGTTTGTTTAACAGATAATGCCAAACTGTCTCCATAGGTTTTAGACCAACTTACACCTCTAACAGCAACATGTGAGAGTGTCTAGTTTCTCCATGGTGTGGCTAAATTCACGAGTAAGTATCTCAAAACAAAATAGACGTCTCTTACAAACCAAGTACCTATTGGCATACTGCCTAGCACCAGTAGTGCATTCTTTTTTCTTTTTAAAAAATATTTATTTATTTGGCTGCGTCGGGTCTTAGTTGGCAGCACTCGGGATCTTTGTTGAGGCATGCGGGACATTTTGTTGCGGCTCTCGGGCTTCTCTCTAGTTGTGGTGTGTGGGTTTTCTCTACTTGTGGCATGTGGGCTCCAGGGTGTATGGGCTCTGTAGTTGTGGCACGCGGGCTCCAGAGAGCGTGGGCTCTGTAGTTTGTGGCATGCAGGCTCTCTAGTTGAGGTGCATGAGCTCAGTAGTTGTGGCATGTGGGCTTAGTTGCCCCACAGCATGTGAGATCTTAGTTCCCCGACCAGGGATTGAACCTGCACCCCCTGCATTGGAAGGCGGATTCTTTAGCACTGGACCACCAGGGAAGTCCCAGTAGTGCATTCTTTAATGCTCTGGTAGAACTAAGAATAAGATTTATGAATTTTAAAGAGAGATATATGGTTTTATTTTAGAATTTACATGTTAGACTAAAAGTGTCATTAAAATTTTCTTATTAGATCTCCTTTTAATTTGTTTACATATTTTTTTATAAACCCTTATAAACCCTAAAATTGTGACTAGTATGTAGTTGGTGCTTAGTAAATATTTGGCAGATGTATAATTCTAAGCGGAATTGCTGTTCTCCCTCTATTGTATTCTTGATGCAACAACAAATCCTTTACAATGGTCTGGCACCATGTTCCCCACAGACGTTCAGTGGATGCCAGTGAATGGCAGCCCTTCTAAGAGAAGGGCTTTCTGCATTAGCCCTAGGTCTCTGCAGAGCCCACTCACCATAGGAGAGGTGAAGATGTAGAATGATTCACGGGCAATGGCAGTGGGAAGCCAGTTAGCTGAGGCCAGCTCAAGTTCCTTTGAGCTGCCCCATTTAGTTCTGCCTAGGGCAAATGCTTCCTTAAAGATAGCCAATCTTAATTCCACAGGTGAAAGTATTGCTCCATTGGCTTCTCTATCAAGGGTAAATGACAAACTTTTGAATCCACCACCCAATTTAAGAAACAGAACATTTCCAATATGTTTGAAGTCTACTCTGTGACCCTCTTTGATCATTCCCCTTCCCTCCTCACCTGAGAAAATCAATATCTTGAATTTTGTGTTAATCATTTTCTTGCTTTTTCTTTTAATAATATGTATTTCTCTATGACTCGGTTGTTATTTTGTACTATTTTGACCATCATATTAATGGAATACTGTGTTTTTGGTGATTTGGTATTTATTCAATATTGTATTAACTACAGCAAGTACCTAGAGTTCATTCGTTTTCACTGTTGTATGCTATTGTGTAAATATGCAGTTTACCACTTCCATCTCATGTCAGTGAACATTTGGGTTGTTTGCAACTTTCTGCTGTTTGGAACAATGTTACTATGAAAATGATTGTATTCCCATATACTGATATATACGCTCATTAGAATAGTTTCCCTAGTGTTTATGCCTAGTAGAAGTGTTGGGTTGCACGGTACATACATCTTTAACATAACTAGATCTAATGCCAAATTGATTTCTGAAGTGTTTATACTAGTTTACTCCTCCAGCTGCAGTCAGAATATGCATTCCTGTTGCATAAAATCCAGTAACAATATTTAGTATGTCTAAATTTAAAAATTTTACTAATCTTTATCAATTTTACCAATTACTTTTTTTGAAGTAATAACATACATATGATAAAGTACACATATCTTACATACTCAGTGAAGTTTTACTTATATGACTACCTCTTCCAGACCAAGATAAAGAATACTTCCAGTACCACAGAAGACTCCCTCATGTCCCCTTCCATACCCCTCATAAAGACATTATCCTATCACCACGGCTTAGTTTTGTCTATTCTTGAACGTCATATAAGGGAAATTACATAGTATGAACTCTTTTGTGCCGGCTTCTTTAGCTCAACATTGGGTTTTTGAGTTTAAGCCATATTGCTATCATCTAATTTTGATGTTTGTTTTATATTTATGTGGTTTGATGAAATATTTTTTATGTAAGATTTGACTCTCAAACCCACAGATCAAAACGTGCAAGTGTGACATACTACTGCCACCTGGTGTCAGGCAGTCTAAAATGCAGGGGCGATATTTCAAAGTGGTTCATTTCACAACACTCATCCCTCCAAAAGTTACAAAATAAAAATCAAATAAACGAATAAGTCCTTTGAAATTTGACTTAATAATATAAAATATAAATAATATACTTTATAAATAATATAAAGTCCTCTGGTCTCAATTCTTTAAGTTCATGTTATAGCTTTAATGAAATTTACCTTTTTGAGTTCATGTAGTCTTAAAAAACACAAGATTTACTGGAACCGTAGGAGCAGGTGACGTCAAAAGAGGAAAGCAGGGGAGAGTGAAAAAAACCCCTAGAATTCTATCAGGTTTGCACTGTATCTATTTTTTAAAATCCTTAGGGAAACAGGATTTCAGTAGTAGTATCCAGTGCATGTTATTTATTAAGTGTGAGGATAATTACCTTTTCCTCTGCATCAGCAAGTCTAGCTTTCTCCTGAGCCAGCTTTTCCTGTAGGTTGTTCTGTGATTTAATGCTCTGAGCCTGTTTAAGTACTTCCAGCTCCAGTTCCTTGATTTTCTGCTGACAGTGCTTCCACTCAGCCGTGAGTGAAGAGCACAACTTTGCGCTGTCTAATAACTTCTGCTGGGCCTGCTTGAGTTCAATTTTGATCTAGAGGTGGGGAATAAATAAAAGTGACAAAAATAAGCATGGAATGAATGTGAATGTGAGCTAGAAAAAGCAGCTTTCAAGGAAGTGTAGTCCCCCAAGAGCTGACAAATACCAATGTCATGTGGCTGATTACCTTTCTGGAGCTGCTCTGTGTTAGCAGGGTTTGCCAAAGTCTATCCAGCCAGATGGCAGCTGGACAAAGGAATTTACTTAAGGGTTTCTACACTTGCATGGTCTAAAGAGTTTCTATCCTTTTTTTTTTCCAGTCTACTCCAAGCCGGCTTTCATTCCCACTACTTCAGTAGTGCCAAGAGCACTACTGACCTTCCCTAGCCAGAATTTAAGTCCAGTGGACAACTGACCTGTTAGTAGCAGTTACCCCATCCATCTCAGAAAGTTCTCCTTTCTTGGAGTCTGTGATACCCACCTCTCCTAGTTTTCACTTACCTCTGCTGTTGCATCTTGGGTTTTTTTTTTTTTTTTTTTTTTTTTGCGGTATGCGGGCCTCTCACTGTTGTGGCCTCTCCCGTTGCGGAGCACAGGCTCCGGACGCACAGGCCCAGCGGCCATGGCTCACGGGCTTAGTTGCTCCGCGGCATGTGGGATCTTCCCGGACCAGGGCACGAACCCGTGTCTCCTGCATCGGCAGGCGGATTCTCAACCACTGCGCCACCAGGGAAGCCCTGCGTCTTGGTTTATTTTGTAGACTATTCTAGTGCACTCAACTTCTAAACATTATTGGACTATTCTAGGCCTTCCTAGAGAGTGAATCATTCTCTCTCTAGGTTCATTCTCATGATTTAAAAATACCACTTTTATGCCAATACATGCCAAAATGGAACTCCTTGATTCTGCTTATATCTCCAAAAGCGTTCTTCTCTCAGTCTTTCTGATTTCGGTAAAGGAGGCCAACATCCAACCTTTTGTTCAGGCCAGTGACCTGAGAGCTATTCTTGAGCCTTCCTTTGCCACAGTGAGCCTAGTCAGCACATGCTGTCACTCTACCTCTACAACACATCTTGCATCAATCCATTTTCGTCGTTTCTGTCACCACCCTTGCTAGGTCATCATCATCTCTATCTTGGACCATAGCAATAGCACTGTCATGCCACTTCCATTTTTACTCCCTTCTAATCTGTTCTCCACACTGCAGCCAACGTGTTCTTTTAAAAACATAAATTGAACGACTTGATCCCCGCTCCTGCTTAAATCTTTCAGTGGCTTCCCCATCACTCTGAGAACATACCCCACCAGCTTGCCTGGCCTTGAATGATGTGGCCTTTGCCAGGTTAAAATCATCCTGTTAATCCCCCTTCTTCCACTGATCGACTGTCCCACTGGTTTCCATTCGGATTTTATAATGAATAGAAGAAGAAACAAAGAAACTAAAGAAAAGAAGAAACTGAGTGTTGGAATATTTGGTGCACTGGATTGGTTCAGGATTATGAAACTTAAACTTATTATAAATAGAAAGGGCATATAGGTTTCATAATATATTATCCACCTACTCCATAGGCCAAGAAAGCTAAAGGCCTCTGAGATCTATGATCATTGGTCTTAGAGACAATGCTCAGCATTTTGGTAATGCTGGTAATGATGAAATAAGATGACAACACTGGAGCAAACACTGCTCTGGCCAACGACATGTGCATCTAGGGTGGCTTCTTTTTTTTTTTTTTAACATCTTTATTTGAGTATAACTGTTTTACAATAGTGTGTTAGTTTCTCCTTTACAACAAAGTGAATCAGTTATACATATACATATGTTCCCATATCTCTTCCCTCTTGTGTCACCCTCCCTCCCACCCTTCCTATCCCACCCCTCTAGGTGGTCACAAAGCACAGAGGTGAACTCCCTGTGCTATGCGGCAGCTTCCCACTAGCTATCTAATTTATATTTGGTAGTGTGTATATGTCCTTGCCACTCTCTCACTTCGTCACAGCCCACCCTTCCCCCTCCCCATATCCTCAAGTCCATGCTCTAGTAGGTCTGTGTTTTATTCCCGTCCTACCACTAATCTCTTCATGACATTTTTTTCCCCTTAGAGTCCATATATATGTGTTAGCATACGGTATTTGTTTTTCTCCTTCTGACTTACTTCACTGTGTATGACAGACTCCAGGTCTATCCACCTCATTACAAATAACTCAGTTTCATTTCTTTTTATGGCTGAATAATATTCCATTGTATATATGTGCCACATCTTCTTTATCCATTCATCTGTTGATGGACACTTAGGTTGCTTCCATGTCCTGGCTATCGTAAATAGAGCTGCAATGAACATTTTGGTACATGACTCTTTTTGAATTATGGTTTTCTCAGGGTATACGCCTAGTAGTGGGATTGCTGGGTCGTATGGTAGTTCTATTTGTAGTTTTTTAAGGAACCTCCATACTGTTCTCCATAGTGGCTGTATCAATTTACATTCCCACCAGTGGTGCAAGAGTGTTCCCTTTTCACCACACCCTCTCCAGCATTTATTGTTTCTAGAGTTTTTGATGATGGTCAATCTGACCGGTGTGAGATGATATCTCATTGTAGTTTTGATTTGCATTTCTCTAATGATTAATGATGTTGAGCATTCTTTCATGTGTTTGTTGGCAATCTGTATATCTTCTTTGGAGAAATGTCTATTTAGTTCTTCTGCCCATTTTTGGATTGGGTTGTTTGTTTTTTTGTTATTGAGCTGCCTGAGTTGCTTATAAATATTGGAGATTAATCCTTTGTCAGTTGCTTCATTTGCAAATATTTTCTCCCATTCTGAGGGTTGTCTTTTGGTCTTGTTTATGGTATCCTTTGCTGTGCAAAAGCTTTTAAGTTTCATTAGGTCCCATTTGTTTATTTTTGTTTTTATTTCCATTTCTCTAGGAGATGGGTCAAAAAGGATCTTGCTGTGATTTATGTCATAGAGTGTTCTGCCTATGTTTTCCTCTAAGAGTTTGATAGTGTCTGGCCTTACATTTAGGTCTTTAACCCATTTTGAGTTTATTTTTGTGTGTGGTGTTAGGGAGTGTTCTAATTTCATACTTTTACAGGTAGCTGTCCAGTTTTCCCAGCACCACTTATTGAAGAGGCTGTCTTTTCTCCACTGTATATCCTTCCCTCCTTTATCAAAGATAAGGTGACCATATGTGTGTGGGTTTATCTCTGGGCTTTCTATCCTGTTCCATTGATCTATATTTCTGTTTTTGTGCCAGTACCATACTGTCTTGATTACTGTAGCCTTGTAGTAGAGTCTGAAGTCAGGGAGCCTGATTCCTCCAGCTCCATTTTTCGTTCTTAAGCTTCAGACTGGGACATTTAAGCACCAGGAAGAGAATTCAGTACAGTGTCTCAGTATTGGTAGTGGCAGAACTGCTCTCAGTCTGAAGCTCTGCAAGACGATAGCATTCTTCTTGATATACCCAACGTGGAAACAGGCAATATGGCCATAAATCATAGAAATAATAAATGATGGCATTTCCTTACAGTGGAATACTCTACTGCAAAGAAAATGAAAGAACAATGGCTATACACCACAACATGGATGAATCTTCCAAACAAAGTAGATCATCAGAAGACAGATACAAAGTGTGTATACTGATTGATTATATTTATAAAATATTCAAAAGCAGGCAAAACTGAACCATACTGTGTGGAATTCATACACAGATGGTAAAACTATAAAGTAAAGCAAGAGAGTCATTACTGAAATTAGTGGTTCCTGCTAAGATGGAAGGAAAAGGGATTATGGTGGGAAAAGAGGTATATGCAGGGTCTGCTGGTATGCAGGCAATGTGCTATTTCTTGTCCTGGGTGGTGGTTACATGGGTAGTCACTCTGCAACAATTCATTAAACTGTATATTTATGTTTTTGTGTACTTCCTGAGTGCTATATTTCACAATAAAAAGGTTTAAAAGCAACAAATAAGTATTCTGGTTTCTTAACCAGTCTTACAAGTATGCTTAACATTAGCCAGAGACCCAGAGTTCGATTATCTCTGAGTGGATTTTAAAAAGTAATCTCTAAATTGGCAAAGCTGAGGTTCGAAAATGACCCCAAATTGAGGAAAGGGATAATATGGAAAGATAACTCTACACAGGAAAGACAAAAACAGACCTGGGTTTAAATTCTGATTCCACAATTTGTTAGCTTTGCCACTTGAACAGTTTTTTATATATGTATATATTTATTTATTTTCTTAATTTTTTAAGTTTTTTGGCTGTGTCGGGTCTTACTTGCAGCATGCAGGATCTTTGTTGAGGCACGCAGGATCTTTCGTTGCGGTGCACCGGCTTCTCTGTAGTTGTGGAGTGCGGGTTTTCTCTCTCTAGCTGTGGTGTGCAGGCACCGGAGTGCGTGGGCTCTGTAATTTGCGGCACACGGGTTCTCTTGTTGAGGCTCGCGAGCTCAGCAGTTGTGGTGCGCGGGCTTTAGTTGTCCCGCGGCATGTGGGATCTTAGTTCCCCGATCTGGGATCAAACCCATGTCCCCTGCATTGGAAGGCAGATTCTTTACCACTAGAACCACCAGGGAAGTCCCCTGAACAGTTTTCTCATCTATAAAATGTTTACCTTTCAGGGTTGGGAGGTTTATAAGTGATAAAGTGGATAAACTGTCACTATAAGGTAGTTGGCTATTGCATATGACTCTGTGTAAATGCCTGGCCCAAGGGACCAGCCAAAAGAATGATGTCTCATTACTGAAATGGCAAATAGTTTACCCCACCATGAAGGAGATTTAAAACAGAACAAAAAATATCTTCTGTTTTTATCAAGCTCTCATTTACCCATCCCTGAAGGACTCGTTCATTAATCAACAAATATTTATAGGGTGCCAACCATATATAAGATGTCATGATCTGTTGTTATGGTCATTGTGCCTTGACAAAGATGTAGTATTGCTTAAGTACGCTCACAGTGGACAGTTAAAATGATCTAAGAAAGGTGTTTGAAGGGAAAGGTAAAAGGTTGTCTTGAAATGTGAGAAAGATTTGGAATTTAATTTAAAACTACAAAGGCGTGGGGCTTCCCTAGTAGCGCAGTGGTTAAGAATCCGCCTGCCAATGCAGGGGACACGGGTTCGTGCCCCGGTCCGGGAGGATCCCACATGCCGCGGAGCAACTAAGCCCGTGCGCCACAACTACTGAACCTGTGCTCTAGAGCCCGCGAGCCACAACTACTGAGCCTGAGAGCCACAACTATCGAAGCCCGCATGCCTAGAGCCCGTGTTCTGCAACAAGAGAAGCCACCGCAGTGAGAAGCCCGCGCACCACAATGAAGAGTAGCCTCCACTCACTGCAACTAGAGAAAGCCTGCGCACAGCAACGAAGACCCAAGACAGCCAAAAATAAAAATGAATAAATAAATTTATTTAAAAAATACAAAGGCTTGAGGGAATATGATCAAATTCAAAAAACCACGAAGGGTGAGGATAGGGAAGAAGTTTATCCAAATAATCCTAGAACTCCCCAAAGGGCTTCCTTTGAAGTTTGAAATAAATGACTATTTGTTTTCCTCCATATCTCCCCTACTAGACTGTGAGCTCCTTAAAAGTGGGACCTTTCTTAATCCATTTTTATGTCGCTTTTTTTTTTTTTTTCGGTATGCGGGCCCCTCACTGCTGTGGCCTCTCTCATTGCGGCGCGCAGGCTCAGCGGCCATGGCTCACGGGCCCAGCCGCTCCGCGGCATGTGGGATCCTCCCGGACCGGGGCACGAACCCGTGTCCCCTGCATCGGCAGGCGGATTCTCAACCACTGCGCCACCAGGGAAGCCCTTATGTTGCTTTTTGAATAAGGTCATTGATTCTGCTACACTAGGGGTGGCAAACTTTTCGTATAAAGGGCCAGATAGTAAATATTTTAGCCTTTGTGGGCCATATGGTTTCTGTCAGAACTACTCATAACTGCTTTGTTAGTGCAAAAGCAGCCGTCAATAATATGTCAACAAACAGGTATGGCTGTGTGCCAATAAAACTTTATTTACAAAAATGGAAGGCAGGCAGGACTTGACCCATAGGTCAAAGTTTGCTGACCCCTGCACTAGGGGATAAGAACTGTGTCTGTATTGCATATCATTAAACCCTCAGTATTGACAAGATGGCCTGCCTTGTGTAGGACTGATGCTCAATAAATATTTGCTGAATGTTGAATTCCAGAATCTTAGATAGGGGCTTCTATTAGGTTCCTAGTATATGTTTACAGAAGTGAACCACAATTAAAAGAAAGTTCTATTTTACATGGTGGTTCAGATCGAACATTTTTGTGGTTCATAAAACTTACTCTTTTTTTTTGGCTGCACTGTGTGGCATGCGGGATCTTAGTTCCCCAACCAGGGATTGAACCCATGCCCCCTGCAGTGGAAGCATGAAGTCTTAACCACTGGAATGCCAGGGAAGTCCCCTGTGTTTCATAAAATTTAGATGAATCTGTGGATGGCAGTTTCTATATAGATTATTTTAAAACAAGCATGTTTGGGGGATGTTCTCCCAAATTTTTGATGCACTCATGTCAGGAAGAACAACTTTGCTCTTTCATGATTTGTATCTTGGTGCAGTTGATATTTGATTCAACCAATAATAATGAATGCATCTATTAGAGACAAATACATCCAGAGATAGAACTAGGGCAGTACCACCAGTGATTTAGTTCGGGTCATTGAAATTTACTAAGTGCTAAAAGGTCTAGGTAATGATTTCAAAAGACTGCGTAACTTAAACCTTTTCATATTTACAGGTTGATAGCACACACAGCCTTTCAGCAGCAGAGAAACCATTGAGCTGTGTACCTACTCGGTAGGGAGAAGTTAAAGGAAGGAGTTACCAGATAGCTCACATCGTCTACCCATCTGGGGACTCTGTTGCAAATTATCAAGTTGAGGAATTTTGATTCATTTATTCCCAGGGTAAACTGAGCAACCGAGACTCTTGAATGAAGGATACGCCCACTGGAGTTACCTTAATGCTTTCTTCCTGAAGTAAGCTGTTATGCTGCTTTAAGTCCAAGTTCTTTCCTCGCTCATATCGAAGCTCCTTTTCTGCTGAGTTGCATAAAATCTGGAGCCGGTGCAAATTCTGGCGAAGTTGCTGTAGCTCTTCTTGCTGCTGGTATTTCAGTTTTTCTCCAGATGATGGATACTAAAGCAAACGTTTTACAAGGGGAACATGGACAATTTGAAAGAATGTTGGTGAAACATGGGTTCCAGCTGTCAGAATGTGATTATTCACATGTAAATGCTTTTGGAGTTAGTTTAACTACAGCCAATTACTCTTTTACATGTATGGCTAGTTGTACATGTTCATATAGTTTAACTCCTGTTATAGTGAAAATATTGAAGAAGTTATGCGAACAAAAGTAATTAAGCATAGAAAATTAACTTTCTTATTTTTCATATTAATGAAGTGGAACAGAAGCATGGGCAGTTTTAGAGCAAAACATGCTTTAAATAGGGAGTTCAAAGCATCAACATATTAAGATGCAGAGTGCGAACGTGTATGTGGGTTGCATGTGCGCACGCGCACATAGTGTGTTGGCAAAGGGGAAGAGAACATTTAGCGAGAGATTCTAAATTACCAGGTTTCCTCATCACTTTCCTTTCACTCCCCAAAGATTCTCCTTCGGTTACTCCTCAACAACACACTCTCCTGCCAGGTCTCTCCGGCACAATAAAACTCCCGTGACCAAAGGGAGAGTTATTTAGATTTTCTGAAAGGTAGGCACACACAGCCATGCTGAATAGACAAAGAATTCAACCTTCTCCAGTTCAATAGATAAGATACTGTCTGTTTCCTGAGTCCTGGTCCAGTGTGCTTCCTGTTCATGATGTTCTGAAAAGCCCACATCATTATTCTAGTTTATCTTGCTTATGACAGAATTGCCACACTGAATTCCCCAAGTCCTGTTAGCGCTCAGTTCCTGTCTTGGTTTAGTCAGAAACGCAATCTAGATCCAATTTGCTTGTCTTAAGAGCTGCAAGTATCTAAGATCCCTGGTTAGCTCGCTATGGGTAAATGCACGGTTCATCTACACATGTTCAAGTGATATTTATTCATTATTACAGAAGAATACCTAATTGACATTCTGATTTTACCCAATAGTCTTGAAAGTTTGGTTTAATGTAAATGTATCCCCAAGACTCAGATCTATTTGGGGTATTACATCAAAGTTTTGGAGACTGCAAGCCTAAGGGCAAACCACAGATAAATTCACCAAGATAATCTAAGACAGACACCCTAGGAGGGCTTTTGGGAACCAGCTTGCCAGCCTTCCTTAGAAAATTAGCTTGACGTGAGGACTATATGCTTTCTTTGAGTTTCTCAGCAAGTGGAAGCAGATGACAAAACTGTTAAAAGGTCAGGCTGTAAAGGAGACAGACCAGGTTCCACCACAAGTATCATTCTAGGCCAATAATTTAACCTCTCTAAAGCCTCAGTTTCTTCATCTATAAAGTGGCAACAATAATATTTCTGCCTCTTTGTATTGCTTAATATACACAGAGTATTAAGTATAGTGCCTAAAGAATAGTAAAAAAATGTGAAACTACATTTTAAACCTATAAAATTAAGATAATTAATGGTGGTTCAAACACGTTTCAAGAATAGTGGGAAAATAATATCTAGAACTCAGCTACTGCAACCTCACCAGGAATACTGTTGAACAGCAGCAATTAAGCCCCCAAAGGCCATCAGCAGCCACAAATGATGTCACAAAACACATAAGAACAATATAGCTCACATAGTTACTCATAACAGAAGCTCTCACAGTTTTTTCCCTATATATTTGCCATTTATGAGCATTCTTTAAAATTTGCTGTCTGGGCTCAGCCTATAGTTGCCTAAATCTGCACATTATGAGATTAATAAGACACAGTACACATGGAAAGCAGCAAAGTATTAGCACCATAATCTGACAACAGGGGTGAAGACTAAAAACGACACACACACAACAACTAAAAAGTAGAACAATCTATAGAAGAAGAAGGTCAAAGAACCCTATACACATAAAGAGGTTCTGAAATTATCACTGCACAGCACACTGCAGACAAAAATCTATCTAAAATGTATTTTCTTCATTTGCTTAAAGAAGTAAATAAAACAGCGTGTGTGAGTGTTTTGGGAAATGTGAATCCAAATAACACAAATATGTTATTTTTTTCCCATGCGGCCCACGTCTACCTCATTTCCTGCTGTATGTACCTTAACACAGGGACTGGCACATCATAGATACACAATTAATGGGAATTCCCTGGCGGTCCAGTGGTTAGGACTCCATGCTTCCATTGCAGGGAGCATGGGTTCGATCCCTGGTCAAGGGACTAAGATCCCTGGCTGGGGAACTAAGATCCCGCATGCTATGTGGCATGGCCAAGACCAAAAAACTGATACTCAATTAATAACTAATACTGGTTGATTAAATGAATAAGAATAACACACTTCTTTCAATTATTATTATTTCCATTATTATGGAAAAAAATTACTGGCTATGTGGTATATACATTTGTTCTTTCACAAAATGGCTATTTTCCCAGATTTCCCAGAGAGTTTTTATATATTTAATAGTTTTTCACCTCCCCCCAAGTACTGAGAAATGATTCTTCAAATAATGGGAAAGGGTAAATTAGAGAAAATTAATAAATTAAGCAGGGTGTGACTTCTTATACCGTAAATTTCATTATTCTAAAAGTTCACTGATTATTTTAAGCTCATAAGCAAAGAATTTATCATCTTTGTGACCACAGTGTTCAGCCTCTGCCCAAGCCTCCTACACTGGCCCACTGCCCAATAAAGGGATTGTCTGGGATATGTAAAATCAACCTCTTTTTGAATATGTGATGTCATACTTCCTTTTGGTCTTCTGAACAAATCCAGTGACTTCCTTCTCATTCAAATGTATCTGAATCTCCTTTCAGGTATATATTTTCCTTGTTTATTATGACTTGCCTAGTTTTCACTCTATCCAAACCTCTTTTCAAATATATTTTTGACTTCTTTTACTAATAGTCTTCCTTGTTTTCTAAATGTACACTTGAATCACTTCTCAAATGTGTATTATCAGTCTTGTTTTTTTTTTTTTTTTTTTTTTTTTTTTCGGTACGCGGGCCTCTCTCACCGCTGCGGCCTCTCCCGTCGCGGAGCACAGGCTCCGGACGCGCAGGCTCAGCAGCCATGGCTCACGGGCCCAGCCGCTCCGTGGCACGTGGTATCTTCCCGGACCGGGGCACGAACCTGTGTCCCCTGCATCGGCAGGCGGACTCTCAACCACTGCGCCACCAGGGAAGTCCATATTATCAGTCTTTTGAATGTGGTTTACATATGAGTACAAAGCCTCCCTCTATGGATCTCAAAATAATTCCTAGAAAAGTGCGTGTAGGGAAATCTTAATTTGTACAAGAGGAAACCAATAAAATTGAGGTAAAAGAACTGAGGTGTAGGCACTCCTTTTATTTCTCCTGCAGGCAGATTTCTAGTAAATAGCAATAGCCATATTTAAAACAATTCCAAGTCTGTGGCCTTTTCCCCCCCAAACAATGTATTCTGTATACTGAGGCTAGGTACCAGGAACAGAAAATGTGGCACAAATCCTGCCATTCTCTATCCCACCTGCCCAGGGCAGACACTGACAAATCAATCAGCATTCCTTCCTGCTGAGCCTAGAAGAAGCCTAGAACACTTTATAATAAAAGATACCAACAGGTGGGCTTAGCTGAGATTTTGGTTGCTACTTTATTAACATTCGGGCCATGTTTATGATATTGCTCAACAAATATACATTAACAGTGATATAAAAATTAAGCCTCTATCCACAGCTGATCAGAGGAAATGGAGCCAGTCAGACCACGTGTTTATAACACCTACCTGGACACTACTGTCATCTGAGCTATCCCCAGAGCTCTGAGACTGAAGGAGGCTCTGATTCATACAGCTCAGCTCTTCTCTGAGCCTCACGACTTCCTCAGGCTTCAAGGTCAACTGCTGTTCTTCACCTTTCATATCTTGGTTCTGCTGTGAGTCCTCCTCCTGTCCCTCTCTTGGAAAAGTGCCCTCCTTTACTGCCTCCTCTGGAATTTCCTTCTGCTTACTTTCTCCTAATTCAGGACTTTGCAAAAATATAATAACGAAAGACTATCAAAATGCTCATTATAGTCGCAGAATATGGAGGGAAAATATCTACCAGTAAAGAAAGTGCTGTGAGCAAGATTTTCAACTTGAATTCTATAGCAGAGCAGTTATCTTATTCTTGGAAATAAACTTTAAAAACAAACGAGTCATATGTTTTTTACTCATATTCAGGGAAATGACCCATCATAGATTTTTGTCTACAGGTATACACCAAACAACCAGTTTAAGTGAGTTTTTCACTTTTTCAACTTTTAGTATGGCATTGGGCAGATACAGCTTATAAAGATTTTTTAAAAATCACTCAATAAGCACCAGGCACTTTGGCAGGCACTAGGGCTACAATAGGACATAATCCCTGTCCCTAAGGAGCTTACAATTTAGTGAGAAATAAGGATAAGTTAACAAGTGATTATATTAAGTTAGTAGTAAGTAATCTGAGGCCTGATAGATGAGTACGCACAAGCTAGGCAAATGTAAAGGTAGGGATGTATGCATACTTGCTTGTGTGTGTATATGTTGGAGGGTGGGTTGTTGGATGACTTAATAAATAAGATAGGTAAAAGCTCGGAGGCAAAAGAGAGAGTGTGCTTTAGAAACATCATTTGTAATCTGTGTGGCAGGGAAACCAGTTGAGAGATTGTTGTGATCTGCGTACTAAACAATGGTGACTAGAATAGGATGGTGGGGATGGAAAGGAGGAATGGATTCTAGAGATATTTAGAAGACAATATTGATAGGATCTGTCATTTACTGGATGTGGCAGGTGAGGGAGAAAAAGGAATAATGAGTGACACCTGGATTTCTGACTCAGGCAAATGGGCAAGTGGATGGTAGCCCAAGAAGGGGGAATATAGGCATAGACTGGAGACATGCCTGGGGTGAAGACACAGATACAGAGGAATGTGAGCAGAAACCTTGGGATTAGATAAGATGAGCCAGGGAGAAGAGGGAAAGTAAGAGGAGGAGGATCATTCTGGACAGAGCCTAAAGGCTTGTGAGGAACAAGCAGAGGGAAGAGGCCTGAAGAGGAGGCTCAGAAGCCTGAGAGGGAGGGGGAAAACTAAAAGGCTGTGAGCCATAGAAGCCAAGGGTAGGGAATGTGCCTTTCATGGTTAGAGAGTATGAATGAAAAGTAGAGTGAACACAAGTATGCTTATTTTATTTTTATTCCCTTAATCTTAAATTTGTTCCAGGTACTGTGGGGCCTAGCACAGGATGCTTCATAAATTATAGTTGGTGCTCAAATTCTTATGCAGGCCTCTCACTGTTGTGGCCTCTCCCGTGAGCCATGTGGGATCTTCCTGGACCGGGGCACGAAACCATGTCCCCTGCATTGGCACACAGACTCTCAACCACTGCGCCACCAGGGAAGCCCCTGTTCAGATCTTTTGACTGAATAATTGCATACCAATGAACTTACTGAAATAAAATAACTGACAAGAAGAAAAAAGCTGATTGTATAATAATGCTCAGAACCATGGTATTCAAAATAGTGATTAAATGGAGTCACAGAAATGGCTAAGAGGATTAAAGATAAACCAACTTGAAAGTGGTATGAAGACTATACATCAACATTAATTACTTATTAAAGTAAGATGGTGGAACAATAAATAATATATATGTATATATATGTGTATAAACATAACACATACTATGGGAAATGTAAATATAGAAAAAACTGGAAAGGAACACAGGAAAAATTGTTTCTGGAGTTTTTTCCCTCTTAAAATTCCTTTAACACTGTATAAAAAAGAATTAAATATTTTACTTTGAACTCAGCAGTTTTTTAGAGGTAATATATTTAAATGATTAAAGACCTGAGATAAAAAGTAAAATGCTTTAAAAATAAATTTCTGATAAAATAATGATTCTTTCCATCCTCCATAAACTCTTTTCCTTTTCCTACTGCCAATGGAATCTAGATATACTTGAAGACTGGGAAAATGCAAACATACACCCATTATTTTTTTTAAATGGGAAAACTGACTTCTGCATTCAAGAAGATAAAGTAGACATACTTTTCCCTATTTCTCCTACCAAGTACAACTAAAAACCCTGGACATTATATATAAAACAAACATAAGAAGACTCTGAAAGGTAGAAAGAAGTCAGATCAGCTAGGTAACTCAGGACCTGAAGAACGACATGGTTGTGGGTTTCCAAGGTTTTCTTGTAGCCTTATATATCCTAGACTTAAAGCTGAAGAAGCTGACAACCTAGACAACACCAAGAAGCATAAACAAAAGGCCTTTTAGAGGACCAAGAAAAGGACAACCAAGCAAGAAAGAAAACTTTCAGACATTACCCACTTTATTCCAGCCAAATTCCATAGAAAAAACTGTGGTTCCACCTCACTCATGTCAGCAAAGGTCAAGCTGGGAGCTCATTCTTCCACCTTCACCAGGTATAATGAGGCACAACTCCCCTGCTGAGAGTACTGTCAGAGGCCAGTGGGGAGGAGGGACTTTCATCCCTGCCAGGCAGTACCAGACATGGGGAGTCTGGACTTCCACCCCCACGTGGCAGTAAGGAGATACCCTTCTCTTTACTGGGGTAGTTTCAGAGGAAGCCTAGCGGAGAGTCAGGACTTTTACCACTGCCCTGCTCATGATATCATGGAGGCCAAGTAGAGAGCAGTAACAAGGCATCCTTCACCATCACAGTCAGAGCAGTCCAAGCAGAGACCCAGTGGGGAGTAGGAACTCCCACCATGGCCAGCAGTAATGAGGAGCCCCTATTTCCTTGGGTGTCCATGGACGCTGAGTGGGGAACCTGGACTTCTACCCCAATCTTGGGTAGACAGCACCCCTGTCCACATACCCTGCCAGAGTGGTATCACAAGAAGCCAGCTAAATAGAAGGTTAAAACAAGACCTAGAGTTTCATAACATAATACCCCAAATATTCATATTTCAATCTAAAATTACTCATCATACCAAGAACCAGGAATCTCAACTTGAATGAGAAAAGGCAACAATAGATGACAAAACCATGATGACAGAATTATTTAACAAATATTTGAAATCAGACATCATAAAAATAATTCAATGAGCAATTATGAACACATCTGAAACAAATGAAAAAATAGAAAGTCTCAGAACTAGAAAGTCTCAGCAAAGAAATAGAAGATATAAGAAAGAACCAAATGGAAATTTTAGAATTGAAAAATACAATAACCAGAATTTAAAAACTCAATGGATAGAATCTATAGCAGAATGGAGGGGACTGAGAAAAGAATCAGTGAGCCTGAAGACAGAAGAATAGAAATCACCCAATCTGAAAAACAGAGAAAATAGACTGGGGAAAAAGGGAAAAAAAACAACCAAAAACAAAAAAAAGTGCCTCTGGGAACTGTGGGGCTATAATAAAAGATCTAAAGCTTTTGTTATTGGATCCTGGAAGGAAAGGAGAATAGGCAGGACAGAAAAACTACATGAAGAAATAATGGCTACAACCTTCCCGAAAGACATAAACATACAGATTCAAGAAGCTGAGTGAGCTCCAAACAGGATAAAACTAAAGAAAACCATACCAAAAAACATCACAGTCAAGTTTCTGAAAACTAAAGACAAATAAAAAAACCTTGAAAGCAACAAGAGAGAAACACTACCTTACAGAAAGGGAAAAACAATTCAGATGACAGCTGACTTCTCATCAGAAACTACAGAGATCAGAAGGAAGTGGCATAACATTTTTCATATGCTGAAAGAAAAGAATTGTCAACCCAGAGTCCTATACCCCGTGAAAATATTCTTCAGGAATGAAGAGGAAATCAAGACGTTCACAGATGAAGAAAAATCAAGAGAATCTGCCACTAGCAGAACTACTCTAAAAGAATGGCTAAAGGAAATTCTCTATACACATAGGAAATGATAAAAGGAGGCATAATGGAACATCAGGAAAGAAGGACAGAAAGAGTAAAAATCTGGATAAATACATTTTTCTTCTCCTTTTGAGTTTCTTAAATTCTGTATGATGGTTGAAGCAAAAATATAGTACTGTTTGATGTGGTTCTAAATGTGTGTAGAGAAAAATTTTAAGACAAACTATTATAAATTGGGGAGGGTAAAGGGACATAAAGGGAGGTAACGTTTCTACATTTCATTCAAACTGGTAAAATGTGTGTGTGTGTGTGTGTGTGTGTGTGTGTGTGTGTGTGTGTGTATAAAAAGTAATACCTAGGGCTTCCCTGGTGGCGCAGTGGTTGAGTCTGCCTGCCGATGCAGAGGACACGGGTTCATGCCCTGGTCCGGGAAGATCCCACATGCTGTGGGGCAGCTAGGCCTGTGAGCCATGGCCACTGAGCCTGCAGGTCCGGAGCCTGTGCTCCTCAACGGGAGAGGCCACAACAGTGAGAGGCCCGCGTACTGCACACACACACACACACACACACACACGAAAAGTAATACCTAGAGCAACCACTGTAAAGCTATAAAAAGAAGCACACTCAAAAACATTATAGAAGAATCAAAATGAAATTATTAGAAAGTGTTCATATAACCCACAGGAAGGCATAAAACAGAAAACAGATGCAAATAACAGAGAGAACAAATAGAAAATCAAAAATGAAAAAATAGCAAACTGGGACTTCCCTGGTCGTCCAGTGGTTAAGAATCCACTTTCTAATGCAGAGGATGCAGGTGCGATCCCTGGTTAGGGAACTAAGATCCCATATGCTGTGGGGCTATTGAGCCCACAAGCTGTATAATCCGCACACCACAGGTAGAGAGAAGCCCATGAGCCACAACAAAAGATCGCACATGCTGCAACAATGGTCCCGCATGCCGCAACAATGGTCCCGCATGCCGCAACAATGATCCCACATGCCACAACTAAGACTCAATGCAGCCAAATAAATAAATATTTTAAAAATAGCAAACAAGTTCTAATATACCAATAATTACATTAATGGTAATTTGGCCAAACACACCAATCAAAAGACAGAGATTGGCAGAGTGGATTAAAAAACAAGACCTAACTACATGCCATTTACAAAAACTCATTTCAAATATAATAATATAAACAGGTTGAAGGCAAAAGGATGAAAAAGACATATCATGCAAGTATTAATAAAAAGAAAGCAAAATAATCTATATTAATATCCGACAAAGTAGAATTCAGAAATAAGAAAATTAAAAGAAAGAAAAAGAGAGGGACATTATATAATGATAAAAGGGTCAATTCACCAAGAAGACATAGCAATCCTAAATGTGTATGCACCAAACAACAGAGCTGTAAAGTATTTGGAGTAAAAACTGAATAACTGAAAGGAGAAATAGACAAATCCACAATTATAGTTGGAGACTTCAACAACCCTCTCAAAAATTGATAGAACAACTAGATAGAAAATCAGCTGTATCAGTTGATACTGAAAAACTGTTTGATAAAATGTGACACTCATTTATGATAAAACCTTAGAAAAACAGAAATAGAGAGAAACTTCTTCAATTTGACAAAAACCAAACAGCTAACATTGTATTAATGGTGAAAACTGAAAGCCTTCCTGATAAGATTGGAAACAAGACAGAGATGTTCATATTCATTAGTTTTATTCAACATATTGCTGGAAGTTCTAGCTAATGCAATTAGACAAGAAAGGAAGTAAAAGGCATACAGATTGGAAAAGATGAAAGAATCTGAAATTGCATGATTTTCAGATGATATGATTGTCTATGTAGAAAATCCCAAGAAACCTTTACAAAAAAAAAGAGCCTAGAACAAATAAGCAAGTTCAGAAAGGTCACAGGATGCAAGATAAATAATTGTATTTCTGTATATTAGCAATGAACACATAGACACTGAAATTTAAAATACAATGCCATTTATAATTGCTCAGAAAAATGAAATACTTAGGTGTATATCAACAAAACATGTATAGGTCTTGTCTGCTGAAAACTATAATATGCTGGTGAAAGAAATAAAAGAATATCTAAATAAATGTAGGACATACTGTGTCCATGGATTGGAGGATTCTACATAGGAAAATATGTCAATTCTCCCTAAATTTATATACAGATTTAAAACAATTCGTATCAAAATTCCAGCAAAATTTTTTGTAGCTACAGACAAGATTATTCTAACATTATATGAAAAGGCAAAGGAACTAGATAGCTAAACAATTTTGAAAAAGAATAAAGTGGAATCAGTCTATCCAATTTCAAAACTATATTATACAGCTACAGCAGTCAAGATTGTATGATATTAGTGGATAGATACATAGATCAATGGAATAGAATTAGAGAACCCAGAAGCAGAAACTCACAATGCCTAACTCATTTTTGTCAAAGGTGCAAAAGCAATTCAATGGAAGGAAGACAGCCTTTTCAAGAAATGATGCTAAAGCAATGGAATATCTATAGGCAAAAAAAGAGAATCCTATTTAAGTCTCATACCGCCTACAAAAATTAACGCAAAGTAGATCATGGGCTTAAATGCAAAACTATGAAACACAGGAGAAAATATTCAAGATTTAAGGTTGAGCAACTAATTCTTAGATTTAACATCAAAAGTATGATCCATGAAAGGAAAAATTGATACCTCATCAAAATTAAATTTTTTTTGCTCTGAGAAAACCTTGTTAAGAGGATGAAAAGACAAGCTATAGACTGGGAAAAATACTTGCAAGTCACAGAGCCGACAAAGGACAAGTATCTAGACTTTATAAAGAACTCTCAAAATTTAACATTAAAAACATTAACATTTAACATTAAAAAACAAATCCAATTAGAAAATAGGCAAAAGATAAAAGTGATAACACCAAATGCTAGTGAGGATACAGAGAAACTGGATCACTCATACACTGCTTGAGGGAAAGTAAAATGATATAGTCACTCTGTAAAACAGTTTGGCAATTTCTTAAAAAAAAAAAAAAAAAAACACAACTAACTAAAATTAAATTAAATTAAAATTAAATATGCAAGTACCAGGTTACCCAAAATTGCACTCCTGGGGATTTATCCCAGAGAAATGAATAATTATGTTCACATAAAAGCTTGAATATTTACAGCAGCTTTATTCATAATAGCCAGAACTGGAAATAACCCAGGTATCCTTCAATGGATGAATGGTTAAAAAAACCTGTGGTATATCCATACCATGTAATACTACACAGCAATGAAAATTATCCAACTACCGATACTCATAATAACCTAGATGAATCTCCAGAGAATTATGTTAAGTGAAAAAAGTCAACCCTAAAATGTTACTTATTGTATGGATACATATATATAACATCATTGAAATGAAAAACTTTTAGAAATGGAGAATAGTTAGAATAGAATAGCGCCAAGGGTTAAGGAGGGGGTGAAGTGGGAAGGAAGTGGGGGTGGCTATAAAAGGGCAACATGAGGAATCCTTGTGGTGATGGAAATGTTCAGTATCTTGACTGTTTCTGTGTCAATATCCAGGTTATGATACTGTACTACAGTTTTACAAGAGGTTACCATTGGGGAAAACCAGTACATGATACATGGGATCTCTATTATTTTTTATAACTGCATGTGAATCTATAATTATATCAAAAATAAAAAGTTTACTTTAAAAAATGAAAAATCTATAAACGGGTCATGTAAGTTTAATATCTATGAAGGTGCTTGATTTGTCACAATTAGAGGGTTGAATTACTTTATAAAGAGTAAATTTAGCCAGAACTAATATAATTTCCTCCTATAGTTGCAGAGTGGCCATGTAGTAATAGGAGAAGAGAAGTAGCCTTCATTATGTTTCCATAATTTAAAGTTTAAATGGTTCTCCTCTTAGGTGGGTAAATGAGATGTACCTGTAAACCCATATTTAGGGCAGGGCAGTCAGTGAGTCTTTGGCTTGGAGGGAATGATGAGCAGGGCTCTCCAGGGGATAATCCTGGGCTAATGCCCAGGATTTACATCCCAGGATTTACTTCTTTACTAATGGTCTGGGTAAATGAACTGCATTCACATAAATTAGTTAATTAAGGAGAATTAGCAATACTTTAGAATGTAGTAATTTACTTTAAAGTGATCATAATATATTAGGATGAAATTCGTTAAAATAAACGTTATCCAAAAAGGACAGGCTTTATCCTTTCAAAAGGTATAAGAGAAAATGTGGCTTAGAAACCAAAGGCAAACTGAACAGATTTTTTAAAGTAATACATATGACTCTGTATTACTTTATTATTAATTTTATATGATGATAATAATAATAATAATGTAAAAGTTGCATGGGCAAAAGTAGACTACCAGCCAAAAATAACATGGAACTGAGAACACGCCCTGCAGTCAGTATACCTACACCTTAAGGACTAGACTAGAGAACCCACCATGACTCTCAAATTTCTCCCCTCTAATGTAGCTGTTAATCTTTACTGAGTTCTGACTGAAACTCACCCCCTCTGTTATTTTTATATCATTCTATAATTTTGTAATTGTCACCAGTCTTCAACTAGTAGGAGGTGCCTAGGCGGCATCATTATTCCATTCCTTTTCTAGTAACCCAGATACATGGCAGTCTTAACCTGTACAGAGATTCAAGAAAGAGACTATAATAGTAGAAGCCATGGGTTCTCGTCCTGTATCTTCCACCTATTATTTATGCAACGTTTGACAAGGCAAAATCCCTCAGAGTCTCAGTCTCTTCATTTGTAAAGTGGCCTTGCCCTACTCATAAGATTTCTGGGATCTTAAGAAGTAAAATGTGAAGGCATTTTGATAACCTACAAGGACAAGGTACAATTAAAACTAAAGCCTAGTAGAACAGAAGAGTGGCTAGTGATAGAACTCTGTTTTCAGAGAGGAAAGGGAAAAATATGTTAATTAATTCAACAAATATTTATCAAATATCACTTATATGCCAAGCACTGTTCTATGCACTAAGGACTCCATGGTGACCAAGACAGCCAGGTCCATGCTCTCATAGAACACACAGAGAAGGAATATGAGGACAAATAATAAACAAGTAAACAAGATAATTACAGATCATGATAAGTCACCTCTAAACAAGGTGACAGGCTAGAGCAGGATGTAGGATTTTCCCTAACGTGGCAGTTACTGATTGTCTCTCTGAAAAGGTAGGAAAGAGTTAGCCACATGGAAAGCCGGCAGAGGAGCATTTTGGACAGGAGGATCTTTTCAGTACAAAGTTCCTAAAGAGGGAAAGTGCTTGAAGGGTTAGAGGATCTGAAAGACTGCATGATAAACAAGACATTGTACATCAATGGTACAGTGTTGAAATTGGAGAGGCAGGCAGAGGCCAAGTTGCAGACGGCATTAGAGGTCATGGTAAAGGTTTGGATTTTAAGTGCAATAAGAAGCCATTCAGAGGTTTTTTTGTTTTTTAACAATTTTATTGGAGTATAATTGCTTTACAATGGTGTTAGTTTCTGCTTTAAAAAAAGTGAATCAGCCATACATGTACATATATCCCCATATCTCCTCCCTCTTTTATCTCCCTCCCACCCTCCCTAACCCACCCCTCTAGGTGGTCACAAAGTACTGAGCTGATCTCCCTGCATTATGCGCTGCTTCTTACTACCTATTTTACGTTTGGTGGTATATATAAGTCCATGCCACTCTCTCACTTTGTCCCAGCTTACCCTTCCCCCTCCCCATGTGCTCAAGTCCAGCCTCAATGTCTGAGTCTTTATTCCTGTTCTGCCCTTAGGTTCTTCATAATTTTTTTTTTTTTTTTTTTTTTTTTTTTGTGGTACGCGGGCCTCTCACTGTTGTGGCCTCTTCTGTTGTGGAGCACAGGCTCCGGAAGTGCAGGCTCAGTGGCCATGGCTCACGAGCCTAGATGCTCTGAAGCATGTGAGATCTTCCCAGACTGGGGCATGAACCCACATCCCCTGCATTGGCAGGCGGACTCTCAACCACTGCGCCACCAGGGAAGCCTTTATAAACATTTTTTTCTTTAGATTTCATATATATGTGTTAGCAATACAGTATTTGTTTTTCTCCTTCTGACTTACTTCACTCTGTATGACAGACTCTAGGTCCATCCACCTCACTACAAATAACTCAATTTCATTTCTTTTTATAGCTGAGTAACATTCCATTGGATATATGTGCCATACCTTCTTTATCCATTCATCTGTTGATGGACACTTAGGTTGCTTCCATGTCCTGACTATTGGAAATAGAGCTGCAGTGAACATTGGGGTACATGATTCTTTTTGAATTATGGTTTTCTCAGTGTATATGCCCAATAGTGGGATTGCTGGGTCATATGGTAGTTCTATTTTCAGTTTTTTAAGGAACCTCCATACTGTTCTCCATAGTGGCTGTATCAATTTACATTCCCACCAACAGTGCAAGAGGGTTCCCTTTTCTCCACACCCTCTCCAGCATTTATTGTTTGTAGATTTTTTGATGATGGCAATTCTGACTGGTGTGAGGTGATACTTCATTGTAGTTTTGATTTGCATTTCTCTAATGATTAGTGATGTTGAGCATTCTTTCATGTGTTTGTTGGCAATCTGTATATCTATTGTCTATTTAGTTCTTCTGCCCATTTTTGGATTGGGTTGTTTGTTTTTAATGATATTGAGCTACATGAGCTGCTTGTAAATTTTGGAGATTAATCCTTTGTCAGTTGCTTCATTTGCAAATATTTTCTCCCATTCTAAGAATTGTCTTTTCGTCTTGTTTATGGTTTCATTTGCTGTGCAAAAGCTTTAAGTTTCATTAGGTCACATTTGTTTATTTTTGTTCCTATTTCCATTTCTCTAGGAGTTGGGTCAAAAAGGATCTTGCTGTGATTTATGTCATAGAGTGTTCTGCCTACGTTTTCCTCTCAGACTTTTATAGTGTCTGGCCTTACATTTAGGTCTTTAATCCATTTTGAGTTTATTTTTGTGTATGGTGCTAGGGAGTGTTCTAAATTCATTCTTTTACATGTAGCTGTCGAGTTCCGGCAGCATTTATTGAAGAGTCTGTCTTTTCTCCAGTGTATATTCTTGCCTCCTTTATCAAAAATAAGGTGACCATATGTTTATATCCTGTTCCACTGATCTATATTTCTGTTTTTATTTCTGTTTTTGTGCCAGTACCATACTGTCTTGATTACTGTAGCTTTGGAGTATAGCCTGAAGTCAGGGAGCCTGATTCCTCCAGCTCTGTTTTTCCTTCTCAAGATTGTTTTGGCTATTTGGGATCTTTTGTGTTTCCATACAAATTGTAAAATTTTTTTGTTCTAGTTCTGTGAAAAATGCCGTTAGTAGTTTCGTAGGGATTGCATTGAATCTGTAGATTGCTTTGTGCAGTATAGTCATTTTCAAATGTTGATTCTTCCAATCCAAGAACATGGTATGTCTCTCTGTTTGTATCATCTTTAATTTCTTTCATCAGTGTCTTATAGTTTTCTGCATACAGGTCTTTTGTTTCCTTAGGTAGGTTTATTCCTAGGTATTTTATTCTTTTTGTTGCAATGGTGAATGGGAGTGTTTCCTTAATTTCTCTTTCAGATTTTTCATCATTAGTTTATAGAAATGTAACAGATTTCTATGCATTAATTTTGTACTCTGCTACTCTACCAAATTCATTGAGCAGCTCTGTTAGTTTTATGGTAGCGTCTTTAGGATTCTCTATATATAGTATCATGTCATCTGCAAACAGTGACAGCTTTACTACTTCTTTTCTGATTTGGATTCCTTTTATTTCTTTTTCTTCTTTAATTGCTGTGGCTAAAACTTCCAAACCTATTGAATAATATGGTTAGAGTGGGCAAACTTGTCTTGTTCCTGATCTCAGTGGAAATGGTTTCAGTTTTTCACCATTGAGAATGATGTTGGCTGTGGTTTTGTCATATATGGCCTTTATTATGTTAAGGTAAGTTCCATCTATGCCTACTTTCTGGAGGGGTTTTATGATAAATGGCTGTTGAATTTTGTTGAAAGCTTTTTCTGCATCTATTGAGATGATCATATGGTTTTTATGATTCAATTTGTTAATATGGTGTATCACATTGATTGATTTGCATATATTGAAGAATCCTTGCATTCCTGGAATAAACCCCACTTGATCGTGGTGTATGATCCTTTTAATGTGCTGTTGGATTCTGTTTGCTAGTGTTTTGTTGAGGATTTTTGCATCTATGTTAATCAGGGATATTGGCCTGTAGTTTTCTTTCTTTGTGAAATCTTTGTCTGGTTTTGGTATCAGGGTAATGGTGGCCTCATAGAATGAGTTTGGGAGTGTTCCTCCCTCTGCTATATTTTCAGAGTTTGAGAAGGATAGGTGTTAGCTCTTCTATAACTGTTTGATAGAATTCACCTGTGAAGCCATCTGATCCTGGGCTTTTGTTTGTTGGAAGATTTTAATCACAGTCTGAATTTCAGTGCTTGTGCTTGGTCTGTTTATATTTTCTATTTCTTCCTGGTTCAGTCTCGGAAGGTTGCACTTCTCTAAGAATTTGTCCATTTCTTCTAGGTTGTTCATTTTATTGGCACATAGTTGCTTGCAGTAATCTCTCATGATCCTTTGTATTTCTGCAGTGTCAGTTGTTACTTCTCCTTTTTCATTTCTAATTCTATTGATTTGAGACTTCTCCCTTTTTTTCTTGATGAGTCTGACTAATGGTTTATCAATTTTACTTATCTTCTCAAAGAAACAGCTTTTAGTTTTATTGATGTTAGCTATCATTTGCTTCATTTCTTTTTCATTTATTTCTGATCTATCTTTATGATTTCTTTCCTTCTGCTAACTTTGGGGATTTTTCTTCTTCTTTCTCTAATTGCTTTAGGTGTAAGGTTAGGTTGTTTATTTGAGATGTTTCTTGTTTCTTGGGGTAGGATTGTATTGCTATAAACTTCCCTCTTAGAACTGCTTTTGCTGCATCCCATTGGTTTTGGGTCGTCGTGTTTTCATTGTCATTTGTTTCTAGGTATTTCTTGATTTCCTCTTTGATTTCTTCAGTGGCCTCTTGGTTATTAAGTAGTGTATTGTTTAGCCTCCATGTGTTTGTATTTCTTACAGATTTTTTTTTCCTGTAATTGATACCTAGTCTCATAGTGTTGTGGTTGGAAAAGATATTTGATATGATTTCAATTTTCTTAAATTTACCAAGGCTTGATTCGTGACCCAAGATATGACCTGTCCTGGAGAATGTTCCATGAGAACTTGAGAAGAAAGTGTATTCAGTTGTTTTTGGATGGAATGTCCTAAAAATATCAATTAAGTCCATCTTGTTTAACGTGTCATTTAAAACTTGTGTTTCCTTATTTATTTTCATTTTGGATGATCTGTCCATTGGTGAAAGTGGGGTTAAAGTCCCCTACTATGATTGTGTTACTGTCAATTTCCCCTTTTATGGATGTTAGCATATGCCTTATGTACTGAGGTGCTCCTATGTTGGGTGCATAAATATTTACAATTGTTATATCTTCTTCTTGGATTGAGCCCTCGATCATTATGTAGTGCCCTTATTTGTCTCTTTTAATAGTCTTTATTTTAAAGTCTATTTTGTCTGATATGAGAATTGCTACTCCAGCTTTCTTTTGATTTGCATTTGCATGGAATATCTTTTTCCAACCCCACACTTTCAGGCTGTATGTGTCCCTAGGTCTGAAGTGGGTCTCTTGTAGACAGCATATATACAGGTCTTTTTGGGTATCCATTCAGCCAGTCTATGTCTTTTGGTTGGAGCATTTAATCTATTTACATTTAAGGTAATTATCGATATGTATGTTCCTATTACCATTTTCTTAATTGTTTTGGGTTTGTTATTGTAGGTCTTTTCCTTCTCTTGTGTTTCCTGCCTTGAGAAGTCTCTTTAGCATTTGTTGTAGAGCTGGTTTGGTAGTGCTGAATTCTCTTAGCTTTTTCTTGTCTGTAAAGATTTTAATTTCTCTGTCAAATCTGAATGAGATCCTTGCTGAGTAGAATAATCTTTCTTGTAGGTTTTTCCCTTTCATCACTTTAAATATGTCCTCCCACTCCCTGCTGGCTTGGAGAGTTTCTGTTGAAAGAGCAGCTGTTAACCTTTGGGGATTCCCTTGTATGTTATATGTTGCTTTTCCCTTGCTGCTATTAAAATTTTTTCTTTGTATTTAATTTTTGGTGGTTTGATTAATATGTGTCTTGGCATGTTTCTCTTTGGATTTATCCTGTATGGGACTCTCTGTGCTTCCTGAACTTGATTAACTATTTCCTTTCCCATATTAGAGAAGTTTTCAACTATAATCTCTTCAAATATTTTCTCAGTTCTTTTCTTTTTCCTTTTTCTCTTCCTCTTTGGGAGCCCTATAGTTTTTTTGTGTGTGTGTGTGTGTGGTACACGGGCCTCTCACTGTTGCAGCCTCTCCCGTTGCGGAGCACAGCCTCTGGACGCACAGGCTCAGTGGCCATGGCTCATGGGCTCAGCTGCTCTACGGCATGTGGGATCTTCCCAGACCGGGGCACGAACCCGTGTCCCCTGCCTCGGCAGGCAGACTCTCAATGACTGTGCCACCAGGGAAGCCCGGGAGCCCTATAATTTGAATGTTGGTGCATTTAATGCTGTCCTAGAGGTCTCTGAGACTGTCCTCAATTCTTTTCATCTTTTTTCTTTATTCTGCTCTGCAGTAGTTATTTCCACTATTTTAACTTCCAGGTCACTTAGGCGTTCTTCACCTCAGTTATTCTATTGATTCCTTCTAGAGAATTTTTAATTTCATTTATTGTGTTGTTCATCATTGTTTGTTTGCTCTTTAGTTCTTCTAGGTCATTGTTAAATGTTTCTTGTATTTTCTCCATTCTATTTACAAGATTTTGGATCATCTTTACCATGATTACTCTGAATTCTTTTTCAGGTAGAATGCCTATTTCCTCTTTATTTGTTTTGTCTGATGGGTTTTTACCTTGCTCCTTCATCTGCTGTGTTTTTCTGTCTTCTCATTTTGCTTAACTTACTGTGTTTGGGGTCTCCTTTTCGCAGGCTGCAGGTTTGTAGTTCCTGGTGGTTTTTTTTTTTTTTTTTTTGCAGTATGCAGGCCTCTCACTGTTGTGGCCTCTCCCGTTGTGAGGCACGGGCTCCGGATGCACAGGCACAGCGGCCATGGCTCACGGGCCCAGCCGCTCCGCGGCATGTGGGATCTTCCTGGACCGGGGCACGAACCCGCGTCCCCTGCATCGGCAGGCGGACTCTCAACCACTGTGCCACCAGGGAAGCCCAGTTCCTGGTGTTTTTGGTGTCTGCCCCCAGTGGCTACAGTTGGTTCAGTGTGTTGTGTAGGCTTCCTGATGGAGGGGACTAGTGCCTATGTTCTGGTGGATGAGGCTGGATCTTGTGTTTCTGGTCAGCAGGTCCCCGTCTGGTGGTGTGTTTTGGGGTGCTGTGACCTTATTATGATTTTAGGCAGCCTCTCTGCTAATGGGTGGCATTGTGTTCCTGTCTTGCTAGTTGTTTGGCATAGGGTGTCCAGCTCTGTAGCTTGCTGGTGGTTGAGTGGAGGTGGGTCTTAGCGTTGAGATGGAGATCTCTGCGAGAGCTTTCACCGTTTGGTATTACGCGAAGCTGGGAGGTCTCTGGTGGACAAATGTCCTGTACTCGGCTCTCCCACCTCAGAGGTACAGGGCTGACACTTGGTTGGAGCCTAAGGACCCTGTCAGCCACACAGCTCAGAAGAAAAGGGAAAAAGGATGAAAGAAAAAAAGAAAAAGTAAAATAAAATAAAGTTTTTAAAATAAAAAATAATTATTAAAAATTAAAGAGTAATACAAAAAAGAAAAAAAAAGAGAGAAGAGAGCAACCAAACTAAAAAACAAATCCACCAATGATATCAAGCGCTAAGAACTATATTTAAAAAAAAACACAAAAGGAAAACAACCAGATAGACAGAACCCTAGGACAAATGGTAAAAGCAAAGCTACACAGACAAAATCACAGAAAGAAGCAAACACATACACACTCAAAAAAAGAGAAAAAGGAAAAAAATATATATAGCATTGCTGCCAAAGTCCATCACCTCAATTTTGGGATGATTCGTTGTCTATTCAGGTATTCCACAGATGCAGGGTACATCAAGTTGACTGGAGATTTAATCCACTGCTCCTGAGGCTGCTGGGAGAGATTTCCCTTTCTCTTTTTTGTTCGCACAGCTCCCGGGGTTCAGCTTTGGATTTGGCCCTGCCTCTGCATGTAGGTCGCTGGAGCGCATCCATTCTTCGCTCAGACAGGACGGGGTTAAAGCAGCAGCTGATTCGGGGCCTCTGGCTCACTCAGACCGGGGGGAGGGAGGGGTACAGATGCGGGGGGAGCCTGCAGCGGCAGAGGCCAACATGACGTTGCACCAGCCTGAGGTGCGCTGTGTGTTCTCCCGGGGAAGTTGTCCCTGGATCACGGGATGCTGGCAGTGGCGGGCTGCACAGGTTACCGGGAAGGGAGGTGTGGATAGTGACCTGTGCTTGCTCGCAGGCTTCTTGGTGCCTGCAGCAGCAGCCTTAGCGTTTCATGCCTATCTCTGCTGTCGGTGCTGATAGCCGTGGCTCACACCTGTCTCTGGAGCTCGTTTAGGCGGTGTTCTGAATCCCCTCTCCTTGCGCACCCTGAAACAATGGTCTCTTGCCTCTTGGGCAGGCCCAGACATTTTCCCAGACTCCCTCCCAGCTAGCTATGGTGCAGTAGCCTCCTTCAGGCTGTGTTCATGCAGCCAACCCCAGTCCTCTCCCTGGGGTCTGACCTCCGAAGCCTGAGCCTCAGTGCCCAGCCCCCACCCAACCTGGCGGGGGAGCTGACAAGCCTCTCCGGCTGGTGAGTGCTGGTTGGCACCGATCCTCTGTGTGGGAGTCTCTCCACTTTGCCCTCTGCACCCCTGTTGCTGCGCTTTCCTCCATGGCTCAGAAGTTTCCCCCTGCCACCCCTCACCCCCGTCTCCACCAGTGAAGGAGTTTTCCAGTGTGTGGAAACTTTTCCTCCTTCATAGCTCCCTCCCAGAGGTGCAGGTCCCATCCCTATTCTTTTGTTTCTGTTTTTGCTTTTTTCTTCTGACCTACCCAGGTACGTGGGGAGTTTCTTGCCTTTTGGGAAGTCTGAGGTCTTCTGCCAGCATTCAGTAGGTGTGCTGTAGGAGCTGTTCCACATGTAGATGTATTTCTGATATACTTGTGGGGAGGAAGGTGATCTCCATGTCTTACTCTTCTGCCATCTTGAAGGTTTCCCATTGAGAGGTGGTTTTTTTTTTTTTTTTTTTGTGGTATGCGGGCCTCTCACTGTTGTGGCCTCTCCCATTGTGGAGCGCAGGCTCCGGATGCGCAGGCTCAGCGGCCATGGCTCACGGGCCCAGCCGCTCTGCGGCATGTGGGATCTTCCCGGACCGGGGCACGAACCCGTGTACCCTGCATCGGCAGGCGGATTCTCAACCACTGTGCCACCAGGGAAGGCCCCCATTGAGAGGTTTTTAAGAGAGGGAGTAATATTATTCAATTTGCTTTCTTCAAAGACCACTTTGGCTGTTCCATAGAGAATGGACTGGGAAAGAGGTATAGAAGCAGGGAAGCCAGTTAGGAAGATATTGTGATAGTCCCAGTGAGTGATACCAGTGTCATGGAGTAGGGTGGTGGCAGTGGAGATATAGATAGAAATAGACAGATTAAATATTTTATATTTTCATGGTAGAACTGACAGGAGTTGATGGGTTAGAAGTGGGGAGGAACCAATGATGACTCCTAGTTTTGGCTTGATCAACTGTGTGAATGGAGGGGTTATTCACTAAATGGATTGGGCTGGGGAAGGAATAGTTTAGAGGAAGAGGAAAAATACCTTTGTGAAATGGATATAAACTCACTGTCAAATTGAACTGGAAATGGAAATCAACTTGAACATTCATCAAACAATTCTTGATAAAGATAGTAAGGAGGCAATGAGATGGTAAATGAGAGCATATTAGAAAAAATAAAGCTCATTAAGGCATTAACGTCAAGGGGAAGCTGCCAGCTGTTCTGGCCCAAGCTTCCTAATACATCAAACTCAGGCTGAGTTCAGCTAAGCTCTGTAAGTTTGGGGCTGCCACTGGAAGTCCAACTCTGGCTTCAGCCTCAAGTACATAGTGGGAATAGTGGGAATTCCATTCATTCAAAAATTTTTGAGTATCTACTATGTGTCAGGTATTATTCTATACACTGGAGACAGTCCAGAACAAGACAGACTGGGGCTTCATTCTCCCTCCCATCCCACCCCCATGTCATGCATATACTGAGACTAAAGTCCTGAGCAATTTTTTAACTGCATAAAGCTCTTTTTCACAACTGACTTAGAAACCAAGTGTTCCAGCACCTTCTGGCCATTGGGATATTTGTGACCCAACAAATAAATATATATATAAAAATAAAAATATAAAAATAAATAAATAAATAAATAAACCCAAGGTATATATTTATACCCTTTCAAAGCAGATAACATAGTAACTTCTCCTGACTCAGGAGACTTAGGACCTCACCCAGTCCTGCCAGTAACTTGCTAAGTGCATGACTGTGAGTGAAAGAGTCATTTTTGATCTGTTGGTCTGAGACCTCTTCTGTGGAAAGAGAAGACTTAGCAAAATGAAGTGGTTCTCAAACTTATCTCAGCTGTGGGCTCTTTCTCGAAGTAAAATCTTACGTAGAGCTCCACATATGAAAGAGCTAAGCGTGGATCTTCGGCTGCAATAGGAGCAGAAGGCTCACAGTCCCACTCATCAGGCTCCCCTCATCTCCCAAGGTAGTTTCTGAGCCCCCCTTCCCAGAGAGCTCAAAGTTTAGAAGGTAGAAGTTTGAAAATCACTAGTTCAGACGATCTCCTGCAGGTCCCTCCTGTTCTAAGATTCCATTTCTCTACAACAAAAGCACTATAAACAGCAGAAAAACAAGACACAGTCCATTACCTTAAGGAGCTTAAAATCTAGTAGAGGAGATGTATTACAAGAATCAAGCAATTTGGCTTATTGAGCAGCTTCTATGTGCACGGGACCATGCTAGGTGTGCTGTGACACTTCCTACTTCTCTTCAGTTGAAGATTCTGGCTCATGGCATTCTGGCATCTTCTTCACCCCAAGTCCTGCCATTATCCTGGAAGATTCCAAGGTCCATATAGATCACCCACCAATGCTTTGACATCTCACTTCCTCAGTCTCCTTATCTCCAATTACCTTGTCATCTCTCCCACTTTGCCAACTACCTGCATAACCACACTAAGAGTTGTATCATCAATAACTACTTCACTTCTGAAATACTAGAATTAGATATCTGGATTCCAGCTTTTCCTTTTTACATAATTTGTTCTCAGTGCAATCATAAATACCTTAAATTCCTTGTCCAGCTCCCTTTACTTGCTTCTTTATGCAATGCAGAGTCTATAGAGTTCATTTTTTAATCACTGTCCAAATAAAGTATTCAATTATCTTGCCCCATTGTCCTTCCACTCCATTTATGTGGCAGAACCTCAACCCTGGATAAATTCAACTGTCTTCTCATGTCTATACTAAATGTTGCTAAACATAAATTCAGGGTCTCTGGCCTTGACTGGACCCTCCAGTCAGCTTTCCTTTCCATTCCTGCTCTCCCCAGTCAGATTTCTTTTCCTTTCTCCACAGTGATTATTTCAAACTTTTTCACTCTCTTGCAAACTCTGATATTTCTATTCCTCTCCGACTTTCAGCAGATAACTTTGCTTCCTGCTTCACAGAGGACACAAAAACCATTGAACAAGTCCTTTGGTTTCCTCTCAAGTTAAAAACCCATTTGGATCTCTGTCCATCCTCCCTTTCTTCCTCCAGATACAATGGACAAAGTGGCCTACCTCCTGACTAAGGTTAGCAGTTTTCTGATTTTCTGAGTCCTAAACCTGCCCATTTGGGGACTCTTTCCCACCAGTATTTAAACATACAGAAATTGCCTCTTAGCTTGGCTCCATAATATCTTCTCCTCTTCACAATCAAACTTTTTGGAAAGCGTTATCTACACTCACCATTTTCACGTCCTCATGTCTCACGCCCTCCTCAATTCACTCCCATTCACCATCCCATGGGATGGGATCTAGGAAACGATCTGTTTTCTGCCCTTCATTGGAACTACTCTTATTAAAGACTCCAACCACCTTCTTGTTGCTAAATTCAGCAGTCACTTTTTATCCATTATTTTGTTTGACTCAATGACAGTACCTGACACTCTTGACTACTCTTTTCTTCTTGAAATACCCTTGAGCCTGGCTTCTGTAACACACACTCTTCTGACTTTTCTCCTACTTCCCTGGATGTTTTGTCCCAGTTTCCTGTTGGGAGCACTCCTTTTGTCCACATAGAGAGGTTTACCTTAGGTTTCTGCCTTTGAATGTTTTTATCAACCAACATATGTGAACATCTTATCCATCTTACCATCTACTTACTGATGATTCTCAAATTTATCTCCAGCCCAGGCCTCCAAACCCATAAATCCAACTGTTTGTTGAACATCCACACATGGCTGTTCCAAAGACACTCCGAAGTCATTGTCTCAAAAGCTGAACTCCTCTCTCTGGTTTGACACCATCAAACCACAAAATTAAGTCTTCCTTAACCTGTTCTCATACTCAAACCTCTGCCTATAGTACCTTCTTCCTCACCCTATACTCATTAATCCCTAAGTCCTGTTGATTCTGTCTCCTGTCAATTCCATCCACTTGTCTCCATCCTCACAAACACCATTACAATAACAGCCTCCTAACTGGTCTTGCTACCTTCATTTTGGTCTACTTTCCACACAGCAGGCAGAGTGATTTTCCTAAAGAACAAATCTGTTTGTGTCTCTCTCATGTTACTAAACCCTGAAGGAGTTTCTTATTGTCCAAACTCCCTAGTGCAGACATTCATGTTCCTTCATGGTCAGGTCCCTGTCTACCTCCTCATTCTCATCATCTCCTTCCTCATTTACTCTCTTCACACTCTAGGCTATAGCAACATCTAGGTCACTTTTAGTTCCTCAAACAAATCGGCTTTTTCTTGCACATGTCTATCTCCCCTGAAAACTATTCTCCCATCTTTTTCCTTGGCCCTTAAATTCTCATATTTTAGGACTCAATTTAATTTGTCACTTCCTTTAAGACTATTTTTTGGTTCATTAGCCTAGACCAGAACCCCTCCTTTGTGCTCCCATAGTATCTAATATTCCCTTGTTTAACTGTTTATCTTCCCCCATCAGGCAATATGGACCCTAAGGATAGGACTTGTGTCTTATTTTGTAGCTTCAGTATCTACCTACAGTACCTGGCACATAGTAGATATGCAATTTATTTCTGAATGTGATTGTGTAATGGATCTGTGATAAGGGGGGCTGGGAAGTAGGGCACAGAAGATAAGCAAGCAGGGAAACATTATGAGAAGAGGAGAGAGGAAAACATATGGCAGATATGTAGACTTCACTTCTCACAGTCCCAGTGATGGGAAGCAGTTTGGACCAAGTCATGGAAACAGGTGGCAGCAAGGACTTCTTTACTTGAAGTCCAGTATCTTTTTCATGGCAACGTTCTCCACCTCCAAATAAATTAAGGCCACAGCCTTGCTCCCTGGGGCAAGTATCTTTGCCAATTATCCCAAATCAGCTGAGTGGATTTTTGTCAGCTTTGATTATTAATGTCAAATTTTTCTCTGAAAGGCGTTCAGATTGGCCATTTCATCTCCAGTACTACTTACTTAATCTAGACTACTATCTCTTCATCTGTGGTGAATATCCAGATTAACTGGTCTGTCTTTCCTCTCTAATTCATCTCATGCAGAGTTATTAGGACTATCTCCCCCAAAAGCCCTATAACACTATTCTTGTGCTCAAAACTAGACTTTTTCCCCCATAAAACAAACCTATATGTTGTGACCTGGCTTCTTGGCTCTTTGCTCCTGTGACCACTATTACACCTGTTCTCCACCATCTCTCCAGTATCTCTTCCCACTTCTGCAACTAGGTTTCATGACTGCGAATCTTGGACTTAGAGCTCACTCTAAACTTAAAACCAGTTTTTAAGAGGGCATAAAATTTAGGGGCCCAAAACTGGTGAAACAATCTCTTCTATTTTAGAACATTTACGAAGATAAAAATTTGGCTACACCTAGGCAATATTTCCTCAGTTCACTGAGAAGGTATACTTTAATATGGTATGTAAGTAAAAACTGACATCTATTGTTTCCATTGGATGATCTATTTCTAGGTTTTTGCCCAGACAAAATTTGATTGCATCTATTAGTATTTGTGCCAAAACACAGTAATGCATTTGTCTAAGTCTCAAAAGTTTCTGTGTAAGGTACTTTTGGTGTAAAAGTAGAAATACAAGAGTTAGAGGGCAAGATTAACAACGACAGCAGCAAAAAAGGAAGAAAGAAAAAGGAAGGAAGGAAGGAAGGAAGGAAGGAAGGAAGGAAGGAAGGAAGGAAGGAAGGAAGGAAGAAGGAAGGAAGGAAGAAAATTCTCAAAACAATTATCAGACATAATGTTAAATAAAAATAGCAAAAAACAAACCTCTCTGCAAAGTATTAATTATTTTAAAAATACATATATATGTATGTATACAGAAAAAAGACAAGAAAGAAAAATTAGGACATTAACATCTATCCCTGGGGGGAATTATGGGTTATTATAATCTCCTTATACTTTTCCATGCTTTCCAGATTTTCTAAAAAAGCATGTATTTATTTTTAAAAGCAGGAAAAAAAGTTTAAAAATGTAATAACATACCAAAAAACAAACTTTCTGGGGAATTCTTAGAACTAATTTTTCTATGCACATCATTTGGAAATGAATGTCAAATTTTTATAATAATCAAGCCAAATAAAATGTACCCCCCAAATAATTAAAGTGATATGG
Source organism: Kogia breviceps (assembly GCF_026419965.1). Classification (NCBI taxonomy): domain Eukaryota; kingdom Metazoa; phylum Chordata; class Mammalia; order Artiodactyla; family Physeteridae; genus Kogia; species Kogia breviceps. The sequence continues at coordinate 167,836,783 of NC_081310.1, forward strand.
GATTTTCTCAATTTACCAGAGTTCCTCTCTCTCTTCCTTTGGGCTTTGAATCTCTACTTCCAAAATTGGTACTTTAGACACAAGATCTTTACAGATATTTTCAGTTGTAATTAAATTAGTAACTGCAGTTTTTCTCCCTACAGTAAAATGATTTAATTGCTCAAATTCTTGTGAAAGCTTCAAGACCTGTAAAGTTAAGTGAAAAGACAAATATTCTATTTTGCATACTTTTATGCATGCCTGTGAAAAAGTGTATTGATTCCATTAAATGCTTAAATAATTATTGGCTCAAATAATATAAATTGACATCCAAATTGAAGTCTTATTCCAATTTAACAATTTGCAGCTGTTACATAATCTAATACATTTTTACCATAGGCACAAGAGTGCAAAAAAAGGGTGTATTTTTGGTCTCTGGGATTGGCTTCCCAGAGTGCTATTTAGGGTTTTGTTCTATCTTTTAACAAGCAAAAAGATGTAATGCTCTATTAGAGCTTTTAACATTATTACCACATATTTTTGTTCTCAAGTTTTTAGTGTACTTCATTGATTCATAAAAGCAATAATATACTATTTCAAGAAAACATTAGAAAGAATATTATTTATGCATTACAGAGAACATATTTCTTCCAGTCTGCTCCTATTTGTTTGGAAACACTTGAACATATAAGCGTCCCAGACTATTGTAGTGATTCTCAAACTTTAGTGAATAAGAGCATCACCTGAGGAGAATCCTGTCATTTGCAACATGAATGGTATTATTATGCTAAGTGAAAAAAGCAGATGGAGAAAGACAAATGTTTCCATGTCTTTTGTGACTTGACAGCTCATTTAAAAAAATCACTGAATTCCATTTTATGTATGTACCACAGTTTTGCTTTATTTTTTTTTTGTGTGTGTGTTATCACTGTTGTTGTTTTAGTCCAGTCACACATAGAATGACCTCTTACTTGCTTTTGGTTTTGGGAAATTATGAATAAAGCTGGATTCATGTGCAAAAAAAAGAGTGCCGTCTCACATTGCCACCCCACTCCTGAGGTTCAGATCAGTGGTCTGGGCTGGGAAATGGGAATTTGCATTTTAAATAAGTCTCCCAGGTAATTCTGATGCAAGGGAAGGCTTTGAGAATCACTGCTTTGCTGTGTGGTTTGGCAAAACATTTGTTCAGGTTTTTGTTTTGTTTTGTTCTTTGACAAACAGATTCCTTTCCTCAAAGATTGCTCTTTATATCTTCATATAAAATGAAAGAATGCCTCCAGAAGGCAGTAGAAAGGATGGATGGGGGACAGTTCCAAGAATGGAAGATGAATCCCTCTCCAAGTATTGCACAAAGATAGACAAAAACCTGCCTGACTCCCATTCTGAGCCTCTCTGAAAATGCAGTTTTTATAGTTACTATGTTTGATTCTAAGAACACAATGGATTTAATTCTAAAGATCAATTTAGGTTACTTAAAGGAAACCTGTTGGTCTCCTAGGCCTTTTCAATTTCCTGAAGAAAAATTACAGTGTGTGATATGGGTTATAATCCCATAAATCCATATAATCTTCTATGGACTATAACCTATCCAGGGAGAAGGTTGGTTTTACACTGGACCTTAGGAAGTGGGAAGATATGGATAGGTGAAGAGGAGACTATAGCATATTTTAAGCATGATCAATATGGTCAAAGGTATAGTGTGGAACTGAGTATGGAGTATTTGTGCAGAAGTGAGGAGGATGGTCTCACTGGAGTAGAGGCTACAAGATGAGGAGCTGAGGAAATAAGATTGAGGGGGAGGGATCAGATTATGAAGGAACCTGAAAGACAAGAATTTCCTTAATGAGCTTGCATTATTTTTGTAAGCAGGATAACAGATTCCAAAATGCTATTTAATCACTGATTTTTATAGTCATTGTAAACATTTAAACATTAAAAATAGTAAATGTTAGTTTCTTAAGAAGTAAAGAAAGCCAAACAGAATTTAGACTTGATGTTCAGCAAACTGAGAATTGCTGAAGGCTTCTGAAGAGGAAGGTGACTTTGACACTAAGTGCTTTCTAGGTATTCTGGATTCTCACAGGACAAAGTTGGTGGATATCGTAGGTGGGCAGCTTTGCTCTTTATGATGAAGAAAGGTAAATCCATAGGACCTTTCATGGCACAGATGCTGTGCAACAGGACCAACTCTGTTCCACAGGCTCGTCTCTACCAAAATTTTATCCTGGTTACATAGCTCAGTCTCATAATCAGCCATATTCAAGTACCATGAAGTATTCAGTTGACTGTTCCACTTTATGTTTGAGGCCCTAGAGTAGGGAGGACAGAGCTTAGGCTGAGAATCACCAGGCAACTTGGTAGTTGTTTATCCCGAGTCTGGTGTTCGTATCTGTAAACTGAGGAAGCTGGCCTACACGAACACACCCCTTTCCAACCCAAATAAAACCACAGCCTATGAAACAGGGGCTTTAGTAAATACATAAAATACAATTTTTTAAGCCACTCTTAGCAAGACTACCTTTAAGTCTAAAGCACTCTATGTTCTAAAGAGAAACTGGAATACAACTAAAGAATCAAAGTTTCAAAATTGAAACTTTTAATGAGTAAAATTTTGATGGAAACAGAATACATATAGTCTCAAAGTACCTCCCCACAAAATATTTATTAATTGCAAAGGGAACAGTAATAACTTTACAGTGGAGAAATCTGGCAGAGAGTACCATACCCAAAGTAAATAGAACAAAAGGATATCCTTTTGTCTTCTGATACAATGCACTGAGAAGGACATAACATCACTTCTGTAGTATTCCTGCCAAAATTATGTAACCTAAATTATATTGTGAGGAAACATGAGAAAAATCCAAATTGAGGGACATTCTTCAAAATAAATGATTTGTACTCTTCAAAAATAGCAAAGTCACGAATAACAAAGAATGAGGAACTGTTGCAGATTCAAGGAGCTTTCGAGATGTGACAATGAAATGCAATGTGCAGTCCTGGATTGGACCTTGGACTAGAAAAAAAAATGTCCTTTTGCTATAGAGTGGGACAATTAGTGAAATTTGAATACAAGCTGTAGATTAGATAATAGTACTATATTAATATTAATTTCCTGATTTTGAGACTTGTACTGTGATAAAAAGATGTCACTGTTTTTAGCAAACATACATGGAAACATTTAGGGGTAAAGGAGTATTATGTGTCTACTCTCTGAGGGTAGGAAAAGTGTGTGTGTGTGTGTGTGTGTGTGTGTGTGTGTGTGTGTGTGTGTGTGTGATGCAAGAGAGAGAGGCTGATAAAGCAAATGTGGTACCGTGTTAACATTGGGAGGGGTAAAAGTATATGGAAAGTCTTTATACTATTTTGCAACTTTTCTGTAAGTCTGAAATTATTTCAAAATAAAAAGTCTTTTAAAAGAGAGGGAGAGAAAACCAGATTACCAGGACAGTGATCTGGATCTCTGGTTTTATACTGTTTTCTTCTCGCTTCATTTCATTCTCTATGTTAAGTTTTTTGATGATATATTGAAAGACAAGATCCTTCAGTTGTACATTGTGATGAAAACTCATCTTGCTGACAAGGTCCCCAAAACAAAGCTTAGATGTAGGATGTGTCCTACATATCTATCCTCCCAGGCAGCGAACCCTATTTGCTGGACCTTTCTCTCCTTAGGTCACATACTATTTGATCTATGTCCCAATCCCTCAGCAACTTGCTCCCTGACTTCAGGGTAACAACATCATATAGGATAAATCTGGCCTTGATTTAGTCCTCCACTTCACATGTGGTATTAAAATATAACTCAATATATTTTAACTGTTGTGTTCAAGCCTTTAGTCCTTCCTACCATTTTAATCAACACCAAGAGAGTGACTGAGGAAGGGAATTTTTCAACCAGGAGTTGATGATAACCTAATAGGTAGGACTCTAGGAATTACACTACTGGCAGTCTCTCCATTTAGTGTTGGACTAACCCTCATCTGGTAGTGCCATTTTATACTTGGGGAATGAATTGGGGTTGGGACATTTAAACATTTTCTGAATTCTAAGTATAAGCCTAATTTTCAGTATAATTGGAAAAGATGCTTTGATTCTAAGCCTTTAAAGTTGAAGACATTTTAGTAAACCTCTGTTTTTGCATTTTTTATTGTGGTAAAATCTAAAAAAACATAACATTTACCATCTTAACCATTTTTAAGTGTGCAGTTCAGTGGTATTAAATACATCCACATTGTTGTGCATCCATCACCACCATCCACTCCCATAACTTTTTTCATTTTGTAAAACAAACTCTATACCTATTAAATAACTCCCCAATTTTTCCCTCCACATAGCTCCTGGCAACCAGCATTCTACTTTCTGTCTCTGTGATTTTGACTACTCTAAGTACCTCATATAAGTGGAATCAAATAGTATTTGTCTTTTTGTGACTGGCTTATTTCACTTAGCATAATGTACTCAAGGTTCATCCATGCTGTAGCATATTGCAGAAATACCTTTTTTAAGGCTGAATAATATTCCATTGTATGTATATACCACATTTTGCTTCATCATTCATTCATTGATGGACACTTGGGTTGCTTCCACATTTTAGCTATTGTGAATAATGCTGCTATGAATATGTGTGTACAAATATTGGTTCAAGTCTCTGCTTTCAATTCTTTTGCATATATACCCAGAAGTAGAATTGATGGATTATATGATAGTTCTACTTTTGAGTTCACCTTTTACATTATAATATGTGCTTTAAAAACTAAGCCTTTGGGAAGCTTATTTAAAGTAAAAAATTTATAGATTAATCCTAAGAGTGAAGTACTGTCTGAAGTCTGAATATTTACTCTGAAATACAGCTTGATTTATAATCCACACTATAAGGCAATTTATTCTATAATAATAAAAGAAACTCTAATTTCCAAGTTACCTTTTACTGAAATTAGTTTCCTTTTATCTTATCCTCATAAAAGATATGTCATACATCAAACATTTAAATATGTAATAATTTAGTCTCACCTTTGTTTCTAATTCAGAATTCTCTCTTTGTAGCAGGTCATACACTATTAAAAAATGGTCTCTGTCTTCTTCTGCCCCTGGAAGACTTTGAATTTCATTATAAAGGCATATAAGTTCTGACTTTGATTTTTGCAATTCCTGATTAAGAAATGACAATATTTAGTAGAATAAAATAAGACTTTCAATAGAAAAGGTATACTATTGCTATAAAGGAATCTTTGAAATGATTCTGACAAATTTTTTGCTTTAAATATTTCAACCTGTCCTCTGGCAGACAGACTCCTTTCTTTAGTAAAGCAAAGATTCCTTAAATCAATTAATTAAACTAAGCATTCTTTTTCTAAATTTGCCTTTCTCTTTTAATGCCCTCCCTGCTCCAATTCTGAAAAAAAGCACCCAGAAATTAAACACAGGAAGCTCAAAGAGCCAAGGCAAACCAGCCCAAGAGTAGTAGGCTCCCTCCTGCAGTGGCCAAAGTCTGGGCACTGGGGTCTCCACACAGAGCCTGATAGTAAAAGCTGGTGGAGCATAAGATAGCTCTGAAGCTAGCAGCAACCAGCCCAGCGGGGCTTTCTGCACAGGGGCAACCCTAACAGGGTCAGGCTGGGTAAGAAGTGTTGTTTGTTGGTCTTGTCAAAGAGCTCCTTCCCATAGACAACCAGGAACTGGGCTCCATGTGCCTTGTAGGAGGCCAAGCCTATGGCCCTGGCTCTGGACAAGGCACCCAGGCAGTGGAAAGCAGCCCCTGGACCAGCCATGGTTATGGATGGCCACATGCCATAAGCATTCTTAATTTCTTTCATTTATAGGTTCAAAGACTGGGTTTCTAGTTATCCCTACTTTACGCAAGACTTGTATAGAGGTAAATCTTCAGCAACTCCTGCATTAGTTATATTACCTGTTTTAAAATGTATCTTTTTAAAGTTACTTTTTATAGAACAGGTGCTATGTGGTTTACCTTTAATCTTGTGACAACCCCATAAGGTAGGGTTATTGAAACTGAGGCTCTGAGAACTAAAGTGATCTGCCTAAATTCATATAGCCAGGAAGTGGAAAAGTTGAGATTCAAACTGTCTGACTGACTTCAAACACTGTGTTCTTCACTACAAATTACACTGTCTTACTTAATAATGCATATTCAGTGACTTAATCAACGAGTGTTTCATCTAATCCTCTGATTTATTTTCCATATTCATGAGAGAAAACATTTTAGTTAGATGTCGATTTTAATCAAATTTCTGCATTGATGACACGGAATATGCAGTGTTTGATTGGTGGATGACAGGGCCTGCGAGTCAGGCCATGGTGCCCTATGAAGGCACATGTGACATAAAATTTATTTAGGGGAGGAGCTACTTGGTATATTCCTAAAGACTTGAGATCAGAGAGGGAGGAAAGTGATGATGAGGAAGGCACTGGGCAAAAAGGAAAGAAGGTAGGGAGTGGCCACCCAAAACCATAGCAAGAGGGCAAGTAGTATCAATGTCCTACCTCATTTCATGGAAAATTCCTATAAGTCATCAGCATGGGATATAGAGTATTGTGCTAGCTCTCACCCACCCTGCAAACTGATTGTCACCATCCCCTAAATTAGTGATCTAGACTTCCATGAGCTCACTTCCAGGTCTCTCTTCCAAATATAGGCTGGTATGTCTCCTGATAGACTTTTCCAAGATGGTACTACCAGCAGTTAAAAGGAGAGACAAGTCCGGGCCACTATGACCACCATAATAATCAAATCCCTTCTACTTAAAGGACTCTTTTTGGGTAGTGTTGAAACTCAGCCTGGAGAAACAACAGTCACCCCAATGTTACTGGTATAAATAATATTCTATAGCTATAATTTATTTTAAAATAAAAGTGAATGATAACATGAAATCCCTAAATTACAAATGCAAAAAGAGGAAAATAACATCCTGAATGGCAAAATACCTCACTTTCAACTTTCAAAGGCTTCTGCACAGTATTAAGATCAGATGTCAATTGCTTTTTCCTTTCTCTCTCTTCTGACAACTCACTTTCAAATATTTCAATTTTTTCTTGGCTCATTTTCAATATCTGCAAAAAGTATTTTACATAATTAATTCTATATACAATAATCATGTAAACTATTAAGTTCTGATAATACTTTTCTGCCTAAACAATTATAAAGTCATCTAGGGGAGGGACAAACCTGGGAAAAAATAGTTTATGGTACCATAGCTCATAAGATAGGTTTTCCTCTCTAAGCCTGTTTTCTCAACTGTAAAATGGAACTAATATTTGTCCTACATACATAATAGCCATCAGAGTAGGAGTCAAATGTGATTTTCAAAGTATTTTGTAAGTTTTAAGCACCTACCAAATATAAGGAATTTTAATTTTATTTGGTAAGAATTTTATCTTACCAAATTGATGATAATAATAATAGTAATTTCAAAAATAATGAGAGCAATGACTATTTTATTTATTTAGTGCTTACCATATGTCAGAAATTATAGTAAATGCTTTACATGTATTATCTAATTTTGTTTCCCAGTACCCCTATGAGATTAGAACTAGTATATTCTTTTTTACAGAGAACATAGGTGAGGCTCAGATAGATTAGGTAATTTGTGCAAGGTCACACAGTCAGTACTGGGATTCAAACCAAGGCTAATTTATAAGCCCTTGCTCTTATTTTTATTTTATTTAAAAAAACTGAGGTATAATTGACATAGCACATTATATTAGTCTCAGGTGTACTACATAACGATTCAATATTTGTATATTTTGCAAAATGATCACAATAGTTCAGTTAACATCCATCATCACACTTAGTTGTGATTTTTCCACTACTTTCAAATATGTAATACAATCTTATTAATTATAGTCACCATGCTGTACATTACATGCTGTACATGTATGACATTCATTTTATAACTGGAAATTCGTAATTTTTGATTTCCCTCATCCATTTCACCCACTCCCAACCCCTTGCTTCAGGCAACAACAAATCTGTTCCCTACATCCATGATTTTTTGTAATTTTTTTTTTAAGATTCCACATGTGAGATCATATGGTATTTGTCTCTTTCTGTCTGACTTATTTCACTTAGCATAATTCCCTCAAAGTCCATCCATGTTGTTGCAAATGGCAAGATTACAGTATTTTTTAATGGCTGAATAATATTTCATTGTGTGTATATATCACATTTTCTTTTTCCATTCATCCCTTGATGGGCACTTGGGGTGTTTCCATGTATTTATTATTGTAAATAATGCTGGAATAGACATGGGGGTGCATATATCTTTTCAAATTAGTGATTTTGTTTTCTTTGGATAAATACCCAGAAGTGGAATTGTTGGATCATATGGTAGTTCTATTTTTAATTTTTTGAGAAATCTCCATAATGTGCTGCACCAATCTTCATAGTGGCTGCACCAATTTACATCTCCACCAACAGTGCATAAGGGTTTCCTTTTCTCTACATCTTCACCAACACTTGTTATTTCATGTCTTTTTGATAACAGGTGTGAGGTGATATCTCATTGTGGTTTTGATTTGCATTTCCCTGATGACTGGTGATGCTGAGCATCTTTTCATGTGCCTGTTGGCCATCTGTATGTCTTCTTTGGGAAAATGTCTATTCAGACTCTTGGCCCATTTTTTAATCAATTTTTTTTTTTTTTTTTGCTATTGGGTTGTATGAGTTCTTCATATATTTTGGATATTAACCCCTTGTCAGATATATGATTTGCAAATATTTTCTCCCATTTGGTAGATTGTGTTTTCATTATTGATAGTTTCCTTTGCTGTGCAGAAGCTTCTTCATTTGACATAGTCCCACTTGTTTACTTTTGGTGTCAGATCCAAAAAATTATCACCAAGACTGATGTCAAGGAGCCTACCACCTGTTTTCTTCTAGGAGTTTTATGGCTTTAGGACCTACATTCAAGTCTTTAATCCATCTTGAGTTAATTTTTGTGTATGATGTAAGATAGTGCTCCAGTTTCATTCTCTTGCATATATCTGTCCAGTTTCTCCAGCACCACTTATTGATGAGACTGTCCTCTCCCCACTGTATACTCTTGGTTCCTTTCATAAATGAATTGACCATATATGTGTGGATTTACTTCTGGGCTCTCTGTTCTGCTCCACTGATCAATGTGTCTGTTTTTATGCCAATACAATAGTGTTTTGATTACTACAGCTTTTAAGATAGTTTGAAATCAAGGAGCATAATGCCTCCAGCTTTGTTCTTTCTCAAGATTGCTTTGGCTATTCAGGGTCTTTTGTGGTTCCAGACAAATTTGAGGACTATTTCTTCTATTTCTGTGAAAAAAGCCATTGGGAATTGTGATAGGGATTGTACTGAATCTGCACATTGTTTTGGATAGTATGGACATTTTTATAATATTAATTCTTCCAATCCATGAGCATGGAATATCTTACCATTTGTTTGTGTCTTCTTCATTTCTTTCATCAATGTCTTATAGTTTTCAGTGTGTAGGTCTTACATCTCTTTGGTTAAATTTATTCCTAGGTATTTTATTCTTTTTGATGCAATTGTAAATGTGATTGTTTTCTTAATTTCTCTTTCTGATATTTGTTATTTGTTTGTTATTATGCAATAGATTTTTGTATATTGATTTTGTATGCAACTTTATTGGATTTATTTACTAGTTCTAACAGGTTTTTTTTGTGATAGTCTTTAGGGTTTTCTATGTATAATATCATGCCATCTGCAAATAGTGACAGTTTTACTTCTTCCTTTCCAATTTGGATTTATTTCTTTTTCTTCTCTGATTGCTATGGCTAGGACTTCCAATACTTGGGCATCCTTGCCTTATTCCTGATCTTCGAGAAGAAGCTTTCAGCTTTTCACTGTTGAGTATGATGTAAGCTGTGGTCTTGTCATATATGGCATTTATTATGTTGAGGTACATTCCCTCTATACCCACTTTGTTGAGAGTTTTTATCATAAATGGATGCTGAATATTTTCAAAAGCTTTTTCTGCATCTGTTGATGCATTGTATAATTTTTATCCCTCATTTTGTTAATGTGTTGTATCACACTGATTGATTTACAGCTGTTGAGCCATCCTTGCAGCCTTGAAATGAATCCTACTTGGTCATGGTGTATGATCCTTTTAATGTATTGTTGAATTCGGTTTGCTAATATTTTGTTGAGGATTTTTGCATCTATGTTCATCAGGGAAATTGGACTGCAATTTTCTTTTCTTGTGGTGCCTTGTTTGGTTTTGGTAACAGGGTAAAGCTGGCTTCATAAAATGAATTTGAAGGTGTTCCCTCCTCTTCTATTATTTGGAAGAGTTTGAGAAAGATTGGTATTAATTCTTCTTCGAATGTTTGGTAAATACACCAATGAAACTGTCTGGCTGTTACTTTTACTTATTTTTTATTTATTTTAAAATATTTATTTATTTATATTTACTTATTTTGGCTGTGCCAGGTCTTAGCTGCGGTATACAGGATCCTTAGTTGCAGCATGCAGACTCTTAGTTATGACATGCAGACTTCTTAGTTGCAGCATGCAGACTCTTAGTTACAGCATACATGTGGGATCTAGTTCCCTGACCAGGGATCGAACCCAGGCCTCCTGCACTGGGAGCATGGAGTCTTATCCACTGGACCACCAGGGAAGTCCCTAGCCTTTACTTTTAATATCTATTTTATTCAGACTTGCCAAAGTGTATTTTCTTTTGTGTACAAAAACCTATTAGGAACTTAATTTGAGGTCAAAATGCAGCTAGTGAATACAGAGTGAGAATCGAGAGAATTTCCTTAATATTGCCATGAAGCTGCAGAATCTTCTCCACTGGCAGAGCAAACCTGTCAAGTGAACTAACTGCATATTTGGATTGGCCAGTCAGGGAGCAGTATGAACTTGACAAGTCTATACTCTCTAACTTGGGAATTGCATAATGATACGTCAGAAAAGAGTCCTACCAGATCTGTCCTACTATTTACCAACAGTGGGACCCTGAGCCAGTTACCTACCTTTTCTTAGTCTCAGTTTCCTCCTCTGAAAAATAGGGATAATGATGGGCACCTCGATTGTACAAAGTATATGTAAATGGAAGTTTATATTATTATTGGATTGTTCTGAATTTTCACATTTACTCTTTAGTTGGACAACACCTTTAAATCATCCTTACAATTTCAACATACTAGTTTATCCTAAATACATTTTTAATGGGGTCCTTCCTGAATGACTAATCCTGGAAGGTTTTCTGTAACCACTGATCACCATCATAGGATGTAGATTTACCATACATTTTGTCTATTTTCAGTAATTCTTAAGCAACCTTATGGAGTCTGCCTCATCTGTATTAGAAAATGTAACTGAAAATGATCTTTTTATTTCTTACCTCATTCAAATCTTGTACTTTCACCGTCTCTTGACCTTTCATACTGGTTTTTCGTTTGTCTTCCTATATTACTGATAATTCAGGCTCTAAGAGGGAAATCTTAATCCAAATAAACCATCGGTTAAAACACATACGTATATGTGTTATTTTTAAAAAATACTGAAAAGATAAGCTACATTTCTTAAGTGTCTTTTCCAGAGGCTACACCCCTGAAATCTCCCTTACCAACAAGTTTTACCTTTTTTCTGATCTTGGATCCTTTGAAGAGTTGCTTTATTATAGATTTGAGCCCTTGCTCTGTTTGCAACTTAACAAAAGGGAACAAGTACTATTAGAAAAACATACTAGAGAATCCTGATGATTCTGCATTAATCAAGCTGATAATTTACCTTATTTTTTTTTAACTTTACAAAAGTAATTTGTTATTGTTGATTGGCCCAGTAACAAATGCAAAGGAGGTTTATGAGTATTTAGATGTAATTCAGAAACAGAAGACACCAACATTGATATTACTTATTACTTTTATTCAGAATTAGGTTTCAAAAGAAACTTCAATTTGAAGTTTTTAATTTAATTCAGAGATAAAAATATTCCTTTACTTAGGCTGAAGAAAGGAAAGAGTTGATTCACCAAAGATTTTTATCTAACTAAATTTGGGGGAAAGTATTCTGGAGTTTGCTTATACTTCTAGGTTCATAATGTACTGCTAGATGTGTATTTAACCTACAGATTAAAAAAATAAATTCATTAGTTTAGTAAAGCTGGTTATCAATAATTTATCTTTCTTGTGTTTAATATCAATAAAACAGAAATAGCAATCCCAAATTGATGAGTTAGAAAAAATGGGGACTGCTACTGGAAAAACAGATGCTAAAACCCAAGTGTAACTTTTATACGTCTTCCTGTCCAGCTGTATGGACAAAACACCTACTTAAAAATCATGTTGACTTAGCAGCAGTGCACAAGGATATAGGGAAGGATATATCTTTCCCCCAGATCAGCTTCTCCCTCTGCATTATCTGCCATCTGCACTGGCGAACGTTTCTGCACATCCACACATGACATGTTACTTAGTCCCACCCTTACCACCTGTGATTTCCCAGTGCCAAGTGCAGGAAATGTTTCAACTCTTAAAAATGAAAACTCCCCCCATTTCTTTTGTGTTTTCTCAGGACAAGAATGTCATGTATTTTAATGCTATAACTTTTAAGAGATAGATTTTCAAAAGAAAATATATTTGAAATTTACCATAATCTGTGGCACACTAAATACAGTCATGCATTTAGGCAATTTATGTACTTCATGAGACCGACGATCAAAGTTTAAAGCAGAAAATAGAAATGAGCAATGGGATATAGAGACCTCTAGGCAGCTGAAGGGAGCCTCCTACCTCACCTGTCAGCCAGCAGTAAGCAAAGAGAAGAACTAACGGACTTCTAGGGAATCCCCTCACTGGCACAGGGTAGCTGCCAACAACTGTGGAGAACGGTGTTAACAGCTCAGAATTTTCCACTTTCAATGTTCTACTATCTGAAAGGTGGGGGCCATCTAATACTCTGAACCAAATTGTGCCTCCCAGGCACCGTGTGACTAGAGTTACTGCCATCCCCCCATGTGCTCGTGTTGTGCTATCCTCTCTCGCAGGCACAGTCAAATGAGATGGTGGCTGCAGCCCCTGTAGAGAATAAAACACTGCCCGGTCATCACCTCCTGGTAGAGACGGTTTATGTGTTCAGTGCTGGGCATGTTGTAACCCCCGTGAGTTACAATATGCTCCCTCTATGAATCCTCACGAGACTTGGTATGATGTAGAAAATGAGCTCTAGGGCCAGACAAACCTGGATCGATTCCTGGCTCTGCCTCTTACTTTGGTCAGGCTCTTCTATGTTCTCTCAAATATGAAATGGAATATACCTACTTACTTTGGGGAGGGCTGTTATAGGGATTATATAAGATTATGTTTGTAAAACAAGATCATGGCATACGACCAATGTTCAATATATCATGACTACTGTTATTCCTGCCAGATACCTAGCATTTCTTCCATTTTAAGCATTTTCTCTGAGAACATGCATACTAGCAGCACTAAGATGGCGTATTTAATGGTAAATCTGTCTGCATATAAAAACAGGTAGGGCTTCCCTGGTGGCGCAGTGGTTGAGAGTCCGCCTGCTGATGCAGGGGACACGGGTTCGTGCACTGGTCCGAGAAGATCCCACATGCCGCGGAGCAGCTAGGCCCGTGAGCCATGGCCACTGAGCCTGCACGTTTGGAGCCTGTGCTCTGCAACGTGAGAGGCCCACGTACCGCAAAACAAAAACAAAAACAACAGGTAAAGAACACAGTCATATATTGAGGAGTCTGCTTGATTTAAGGGAATAGTTTTCTAAATTATTTGTTCTTTTGAAGTCACAGGACTCCCCCCTTCCTTTTATATTCAAAAGAATTTTTTCTTTTTTAGAACATTGTTTATATTTATTTATGTATGTAGGTATGTATGTATATATTTTCGGCTGCGTTGGGGTTTCGTTGCTGCGTGTGGGCTTTCTCTAGTTACGGTGAGCAGGGGCTACTTTTTGTTGCAGTGTGTGGGCTTCTCATTGGGTGGCTTCTCTTGTTGCAGAGCATGGACTCTAGGTCCGCGGGCTTCAGTAGTTGTGGTGCGTGGGCTCGGCAGTTGTGGCTTGCGGGCTCTAGGGTACAGGCTCAGTAGTTGTGGCACACGGGCTTAGTTGCTCCATGGCATGTGGGATCTTCCCGGACCGGGGCTCGAACCCATGTCCCCTGCATTGGCAGGCAGATTCTTAACCACTGCGCCACCAGGGAAGTCCTCAAAAGAATTCTTATGGGGACACTGTCTACAGAGTGCCCTCAAGTGGAGGCTTCTCTGGTTGATGTGGAGGCAGAAGACCTAGGGACTTGCATCTGTGGAACAGCAAGAATCCCTGAAACACAGTTTGGAAACTGCAGTGGCAAAAACATGTGTTTTGTAGTTAGTTGAAATCTGAAATTTTGACTTCCACATTTGTGCATTTGCGATCTTGGTTTTCCTCATCTGTAAAGCAAGGTGAACAATACCTACCTCTCCAAATTTCTGTTAACATTAAATGAGTTATGCCAACCCCCCACCCAGCAGGGTTGTTGCAACATTATAGATACTCAGATCTTAGTTTCTATCCTTTCACTTACTTTTTTTGTAGTATACAGAAAATAAAGTAGTTAGAGGTCAGGAATAATTGCATGAGACACCCAAGTACCTGTCTAAAAGCTGAAGATCCATGAAAAGGAAAGCATGCCACTAGGTCAAGATCTGGAAATGAGCTCATGGGAAAGGGTTGTTACTCTTTACCTAATGGTTACAGCATTCAGTTCACTTAATTCCTCTGCTGAGAATGACCCTTTACTTAATACTTATTGTTGTCACCATCCCCCAGCTGCTAAACACAATCAAGGAAGCTTGAGGTTTTTTCTTCATGAAAGATTAAGAGAGAACTGTGAAGGCAAAAATCTATTTATAGTTACATCCTCTTTCCTCAGGAAATGACTTTTAAAAATCATTTAAGTATAACTGACTACTTATTCATCAAGTACCTCTTCTAGTTTTAAAGACTTCTACTTTAAAGAGAAGAAACATTTACTTACAATGTTCTTCGTTACCTCATTCCAGCTTGCTCTACATGGGATGAAGTAAGTGAAAGGATCAGTGAGAGTCAATATAAAGCCTTATTATTTTAGAAATCCACACATATTTCAAGTCTTAATGACAAGGAAAAGAAAATTGGTTTCTATCACAGCCTACAGGATTGAGATTAGACACAGAAAAAAATTTCTGATACTTAATACTAAACATTAGGGAGAAAAACTGTATGATCTTTTCTGAACATCTTTTAAAATAAGATAGATGCTCATTTATTCAGAATGTCATAGACAACATCTATCATAGAGGGAGGTAGATTAACCAGTTATTCTACAAGGATCTTCTCTGTTGTCAAGAATGCTATGATACAAAGGGCCACAAGGTGTCATATGTCCCTTCAAGAAAGAACTTGCCACATTCTTCTCAGGCAGCCTCCAGTGAATGACTGAGCATGGTGAGGATATTAAAGCCTGGTCATTTCTGGTCATTGTGGATCCTCTACAGGTTACCATTGTGCCAAAGCCCTTGCTGGCCTGGCTGGGACTTCTCAGAGCTGCAATACAGTCTGAGGCTCTTCTTATCCAATCTTCCTTCCTTCTCTCTCTTCTTTAACAGATGCCAGGACTGCATCATGACCTGAAGGTTTTGCCCATGTCTACTCCTTCTTTTTATCCTTCACAGGTACCACCCCAAACAACTCTCCTGCAATTCTAAGTTCATCTTGGTGCCTGATTCCCAGAGTGGCCTCCTTCAGGTGAATTTATGGATGACAGAATAAGGAATGGGCCACTATCATGGTCACCATCAAAAACAAAAGAAAATGATGATTTGATTAAAGACACAAATATAAATACCCAAGAAGCTCAGTGAACTGCAAGAAGGATGAACTCAAAGAGACCCACACTGAGGCACAGTATAATCAAACTATTTGAAAGACAAAGAAAGAAATAATCTTGAAAGCAGCAAGAGAGAAGTGATGTCACATACAGGGGATCGTCAATAAGATTACCAGCAGATTTCTCATCAGAAACTTTGGAGGCCAGAAGGCAGTGGGCAGATATATTCAAAATGCTAAAAGAAAAAAAACCTGTCAACCAAGAATCCTATATCCAGCAAAACTGTCCTTTCAAGAGCGAGGAAGAAATTAAGACATTCAGATCAACAAAAGCTGAGGGAGTTTGTTACTACTAGACTTGCCCTATGAGAAATCCTAAAGAAATCACCTGCATGGTAAAATCAAAGGATACTAAACAGTAACTCAAAGCCATATGAAAAGATAAAGATCTCAGTAAAGGTAAATACATGAGCAATTATAAAAGCTAGTATTATTGTAACTATGGTTTGAAACTCCATTTTTTGTTTTCTACATGACTTAAAAGACTAATACATTGTTTTAAAACTATTATTAGTCTAAAAGCTACTACCACTGTAACTTTGGTTTCTAATTCCACATTTTGGTTTCTGCATAGTTTAAGAAACTAATGCATTTAAAAAAGCAATCATTAGTTCATGTTTTTGGACACACACAAGATACAGAGATGTAATTTTGTGACATCAATAACTGAAAAGGATGGGGGCAGAGCTGTAAATAAGCACCGTTTTTGCATATTATTGAAGCTAAATTGGCATAAATTCAAATTAGGGTGTTATAACTTTAGCATGTTAAATGTAATCCCTATGGTAACCACAAAGAAACCAGTTATAGAATATACTCAAAACGAAATGAAAAGGGACTTAAAAGTGTTTCATTACAAAAAAATCAACTACATACAAGAGACAGTAATGCAGGAAATGGAGGACAAAAAGCTATAAGGTACATAGAAACAAATGGCAAAAAGACAGAAGTAAGTCTTACTTTAATAAGTACTTTAAATATAAAGGGATTAGTTTCTCCAATCAAAAGACAGAGATTGGCAGAATGGATAAAAACAAAATATGATTCAACTACATATTGTCTATAAGAGATTCACTTTAGATCCAAAGATACAAAGAGGTTAAAAGTGAAAGGATGAAAAAAATTTTCCATGCTAATAGTAATCAAAAGAGAGCAGGGTTGGCGAAACTAAAATTAGATGAAATAGACTCTATTTTTTAAAAACTTTTTTGGCCATACCCCATGGCATGTGGGATCTTAGTGCCCCTACCAGGGATCAAACCTGTGCCACCTGGGTTGGAAGTGCAGAGTCTTAACCACTGGACCACCATGGAAGTCCCAGACGTTAAATCAAAAAGGTTACAAGTGACAAAGAAGGACATTATATTTTAATAAATAGTTCAATACAGCAACAAGATATAAAAATTATAAATATTTATGTACCTAATAGCCAACCAAAATGTAAAAATTGGGAGATAAAAAGAAGAAATAAACATTCCTACAATAAGAGTTGGAGACTTCAATACCTTGCTCTCAATAATGGATAAAACAATCAAATATAACATAAGTAGGGAAGCAGAGGACTTGAGCAACACAATAATTCAATGAGAGCTAACTGACAGGGGACTTCCCTGGTGATTCAGTGGGTAAGACTCCATGCTCCCAATGCAGGGGGCCCAGGTTTGATCCCTGGTCAGGGAATTACATTCCACATGCATGCGGCAACTAAGAAGTTCACATGTTGCAACTAAAAGATCCCACATGCCACAATGAAAGATCCTGCATGCCCCAACAAAGATCCCGTGTGCCACAACAAAGACTTGGTGAAGCCAAAATAAATAAATAAATAAATAAAATTTTAAAAGATCTAACAGACATATATAGGTCTACACAACAACATTATAATACTCAATCTTCTGAAGTGCACACAGGAAATTCTCCAGGAAAGACCATATCTTAGGCCACAAACTAAGTCTTAATGTATTTAAAAAATAGTTATCATAAATGCATCTTTTCCAACTACAATAAGGTGGAGTTAGAAATTAAT
Source organism: Kogia breviceps (assembly GCF_026419965.1). Lineage (NCBI taxonomy): Eukaryota > Metazoa > Chordata > Mammalia > Artiodactyla > Physeteridae > Kogia > Kogia breviceps. The sequence continues at coordinate 167,854,683 of NC_081310.1, forward strand.
AACAGAAGGAAAACTGGAAAATTCACATATTTGTGGAGATTTAAATGACATGCTCTTAATCAACCAATGGATCAAAGAAGAAATCATAAGAGAAATAAGGAAATACTTAGAGATGAATGAAAATGAAAGCACAACACACTAAAACATATGGGATGTAATGAAAGCAGTACTAAGGGGGAATTTTATAGCTACAGACACTTATATTAAAGAACAAGAGTGACTTCAAATCAACAACCTAAATTTACAATTTAAGAAACTAGAAAAAGGACAACAAACTACATGCAAAGGTAGCAAATAGAAACAATAAAGGTTAGAGCAGAGATAAACAAAACAGAGAATAGAAAAACCTAAAAATCAGTGAAACCAAAAGTTTGTTCTTTGAAAATATCAACAAAATTGACAAACCTTTAGCTGGAATAACTAAGGCAAAAAGAGAGAAGATTCAAATTACTAAAATAAGAATTGAAAGTGGGGACATTACTACTGATTCTACAGAAATAAAAAGGATTATAAGAGAGTACTCTAAACAACTGTACATCAACAAACTGTATAACCTACATGCAATGGACAAATTCCTAGCAAGACAAAACCAAAAATGACTGAATCATGAAGAAATAGAAAATTTGAATAGACCTATAACTAGCAAGGACATTGAATTAGTAATCAAAAATCTCCTATACAAAGAAAAGCCCTGGACCTGATGGCTTTACTGGTGAATTCTACAAATTATTTGAAGAAGAACCAATACCAATCCTTCTCAAACTTTCCCCAAAACTTGAAAGGGAAGAAACACTTCCTAAGTCATCCTATAAGGGCAGCATTAACCTTATCCAAAGGCAGGCAAAGACACTACAAGAAAATAAAACGACAGACTACTATCCCTTATGAGCATTGATGCAAAAATCCTCAACAAAATACTAGCAAAACAAATTTAACACTGTATAAGAAAGATTATACACCATGACCAAATCACATTTGCTCCTAGAATGCAAAGATGGTTCAACATAGGAATTTTTGTGTGTGTGTGTGGTATGCAGGCCTCCCACTGTTGTGGCCTCTCCAGCTGTGGAGCACAGCCTCCGGATGCACAGACCCAGTGGCCATGACCCACGGGCCCAGCTGCTCTGTGGCATGTGGGATCCTCCCGGACCGGGGCACGAACCCGTGTACCCTGCATCAGCAGGCAGACTATCAACCACTGCACCACCAGGGAAGCCCCCAACATAGGAATATTGATCAATGTAATACAACACATTAACAGAATAAAGGGGAAAAAAACATGATCATCTCAACTGATGCTGCAAAAGCATTCAACAAAATTCAGTACGCTTTCATGATTAAAAAGCACTCCACAAACTAGGAAAAGAAGGAAACTACCTCAACATAATAAAATATATATGAAAAACCCACAGTGAACATGATACTCAATGGTGAAAAAATTGAAGGCTTTTCCTCTAAGATCAGGAAAAAGGCAAGGATGTCTGCTTTCACCACTTCTATTCAACATAATACTGGAATCAGCCAGAGCAATTTAGCAAGAATATAACTAAAAGGCATCCAAATTGGAAAGGAAAGAGTAAAATTATCTCTGCAGATGATCTTATGTGTAGAAAACCTTAAAGATTCCACAAACTGTTAGAAATAATAAATGAATTCAGCCAAGTAGCAGGATACAACTGCAACACACAAAAATAAGTTGCACTTCTATACGCTAACAGTGAACAATCTGAAAAGGAAATTACAAAAACAGTTCCATTTATAGTAGCATCAAAAAGCATAAAATACTTAGGAATTAACTTAACGAAAGAGGCGAAAGACTTACACAATGAAAACTACAAAACACTGCTGAAAGAAATTGTAGAAGACATAAATAAAAACACATCCCATGTTCATGGATTGAAAGACTTAATAATTTATTGACTGGAGGCGTATTTAATACTCCAACTGTTATTGACCAGAGATGTATCAATACATTTTTAGAGAGTGATACAATTAACATCACCATGGAAGTTGTTAGAGCTTAAAATTGATCAAGCATTCATTATACAACTTATGATTGTCATTATCATTCACATTTTGCTCCATTAGGTTTTTGTTCCAACCTTGTGTATATTATAAATGCGTTTATTACTGTAAAATTTTTGGAAATGACACATTATGAAATTTTGAGTGAAGAATTTTTTGGTGAATTTTATGCAGATACTTTCTCTGATTGTCCAAGTGACATATATACTAGTGTCTCAGAAGACGATAGTTCTTCAGAATAGTTTTGATTCAGACGATGTGAATATTAGACCAACAAAAAGACAAAAAACCTTAGTGACTGCCTCTGATACGGAAAGTGAAAATGAAACTCATGGTGCTGGAGAATGCTCTTTTGATTCTACAGAAGAGTGGACTGAAGACAACATTTCACGAAAATCAGAAGACTTTACAGGTGTGTCAGATGTAACTATTGAATGTAATAACGTGCAAAGTGTTAGTGAAATAGAATTAATTTTTGGTAACAATTTTTTTGAGTTGGTCACTTCTCAAACAAAATTGAATCACCAACAGAATAAAAAATCATATAAAAAGTATAAGACTTTAAAATAGACTGATGTAACCAACGACATGAAGAAGTTTCTTGGATTAATAATTTTTATTTATTTATTTATTTTTATTTTTGGCTGTGTTGGGTCTTCGTTTCTGTGCAAGGGCTTTCTCTAGTTGTGGCAAGCGGGGGCCACTCTTCATCGTGGTGTGCGGGCCTCTCACTGTCGTGGCCTCTCTTGTTCCGGAGCACAGGCTCCAGACACGCAGGCTCAGTAGTTGTGGCTTACAGGCCCAGTTGCTCTGCAGCATGTGGGATCTTCCCAGACCAGGGCTCAAACCTGCATCCCCTGCATTGGCAGGCAGATTCTCAACCACTGCGCCACCAGGGAAGCCACGGATTAATAATTTTGATGGGACAAAAAGGAAAGTCACACTGGAAAAAATATTGGTCGACTGATCCCTTACTTGAAATACCAAAGATTATGATGAGAAGAAGGTTTGAACAAAGATGATGCCAAGAAGAAGGTTTGAACAAATAATGACGTTTTTTCACTTCAAAGATAACTTGGAAACTCCACTTCCTGTAGACAATTTCAAAAGCTAAACCTCTTTTGGATTATTTTCTACCAAACTTTCAATCGATCTATATACCCAAACAAGAGCTATCACTTGAGGAGGCAATGATAAAGCGGAGAGGACGACTCAGATTCAAAACCTATAATCCCAGAAAACTTACAAAATGTGGAATTGTGGTCAGGATGGTTAGAGAAAGTGAAACTGGATATATATGCAGCCTTGAGATTTACATGGCTGAAGGAAAGAAACTGCAAGAAACAATATTATTGGTCCTACAACCTTATCTTGGTTCATGGCACCATATTTACCAAGACAATTATTACAACAGTGTGTCCACATCTGAAATATTGCTGAAAAATAAAACCAGAGTTTGTGGGACTGTAAGACAGAATCATGGTCTACCAAACCAATTAAAGTTGAAATCTAAAAATCTACAGAGGGGAGAAATGACATTTTTACAGAAGGGAGAAGTGATTCTTCTTATATGGAAAGACAAGAGGCTAGTCTGCATGGTGGCAACTATTCATGATGCCTCCATAGCACCTACAGGAAAGGAAGACAGGAGGACTGGCCATCAGAAAACTAAGCCCACTTGTATACTGGAGTATAATGAATATGTGAAAGGAGTTAATTGATCTGATCAATATCTGGCAAACCTCAAAATCCTCTGGAAAACTCGAAAATGGTATAAGAAAGTGGGTTTCTATTTGAGTAATTGCAGTTTTATTCAGTGCATTTAAAATTTATTGTAGCCTTAAGGCACAGAATAAAATGACTTACAAGCAATTTTTGTTAGCCGTAGCTAGAGAATGGTCAGTAGGGTAACTGACCATTCTGGTGAATGTAGTGGTAGTCCCATCCTGGTACCTCTTGTGGCATTTCTGAAAGAGGCCCCTGCAAAGATCCACCTTGTCATCTGTCAGTTAAATAAAAGAATATACTCTAGAGGAAATGTCCCACAGGACTAAAAAAAAAAAAAAAAAAAATGCTGCCAGAAAGTGTAGAGTCTGCTTTTCCAGGGGAAAGTGCAGTGAAACACAGTGTATTGTAATAGATCTTCTGTTCCCCTGCACAGAAGTGCCTACTATACCGCCTATCACACTCTAACAAAATATTAGAATCCTTTAATAAGACATGTACAAAGTTTCAAATAAATATATTAAGTAAAAAAAGTTGTTGATATTTACTCAAATGTGGGTGTTTCAATATTCACTTACATAACAAATTGCTGGACACAAGCATAATGTGTTAATATTGTTAAGATGTTATTGCTACCCAAAGCGGTCTACAGATTCAGTGCAATCTTTGCAGAAAAAAAAAAAAAAAACCCATCCTAAAATTCATATGGAATCTCAAGGGATGACAAATAGCCAAAACTACCTTGAAAAAGAACAAAGCTGATGGATTCCCACTTCCTGATATTAAAACTTACCACAAAGCTACAGCAGTCAAAATTGTGTTACTGGCATAAAGACAGACATATAGACCAAAGGAATAGAACACAGAGACCAGAATTAGACTTTTGCTTATATGATCAAGAGATTTTTGACAAGTATGCCAAGACCATTCAATGGGAAAAGGACAGTCTTTTCAACAAATGATGCTGGAATAACTGGACATTCACATGCCAAAGAATGAAGATGGACGCTTATCTAACAGCATATATATAAAGTAACTCAAATTTATCAGAGACTTAAATCTAAGACCCAAAACTCTAAAACTCATAGAAGAAAACATAGGGGAAAAATTTCAAAACATTTTCTTAAATATGTTAGTGATTTCTTAGATGTGACATCAAAGGCACAGGCAACAAAAGAAGAAATAGACAAACTGGACTTCATGAAAACAATTTTTTTGTGCATCAAAGGATACTTTATAATAAATAAATAAATAAATAACAAGTAAAAATAAATATTAAAAAAGGATACTTTAACAGAGTGAAAGGCAATCTATGGAATGGGAAAAATAATTGTAAGTTATATATCTGATAAGGGATTAATGTAAGTAGAACATATAGAGAATTCTTAAAACTCACCAACATAAAAACAAACAATCTGATTTAAAAAATGGGCAAAGGACATGAATAGATCCTTGTCAAATGAAGACATATGAATGGTCAATAAGCACATAAAAAATGCTCAACATCACTAATTATTAGGGAAATGCAAACCAAGACGACAGTGAGATACCACATCACACCCATTAGGATTGCTATCATCAAATAAAATATAGGGGCTTCGCTGGTGGCACAGTGGTTGAGAGTCCGCTTGCCAATGCAGGGGACATGGGTTCATGCCCTGGTCCGGGAAGATCCCACATGCCGCGGAGCGGCTGGGCCCGTGAGCCATGGCCACTGAGCCTGCGCATCTGGAGCGTGTGCTCCACAACGGGAGAGGCCACAACAGTGAGAGGCCTGTGTACCACAAAAGAAAAAAAATAAAAATAAAATAAAATAAAATATAAAATAACAAGTGTTGATGAGGATGTGGCGAAATTGGAACACTTGTGCACTGTGGGTGGGAATGTAAAGTGGTGCAATCATTGTGGAAAATGGTATGGTGGTTCCTCACAAAATTAAACAGAATTATCATATAATCCAGCAATTCCACATCTAGGTATATACCCCAAAGCAGCAGTCCACAACCTTTTTGGCACCAGGGACCAGTTGCGTGGAAGACAATTTTTTCATGGATGAGGTTTGGGGGGGATGGTTTAGGAGGTAATGTCACCGATGGAGAGAGATGGGGAGCAGCAGATGAAGCTTTGTTCACTCGCCCACCACTCAACTCCTACTATTCGGCCCAGTTCCTAACAGACCGCGGACTGGTACTGGTCTGCAGCCCAGGGGTGGAGACCCCTGCCCAAAAGGATTGAAAACAGGGACTTGAACAGATACTTGTATACTCATGTTCATAGTAGCATTATTCACAGTAGCTGAAACATGAAAGCAACCCAAGTATCCAAAGATAAATGAATAGATAAATAAAATGTGGTATATGCACACAATGGAATATTATCCACCCTTAAAAAGGAAGGGGATTCTGGTATATACTACAACATAGATGAAATTTGAAGACATTATGCTAACTGAAATAAGAAAGTCACAAAAGGACAAATAGTGTATGATTCCACTTATAGGAGGTATTTAGAGTAGTCAAAAACATAAAGGAAGCAAAATGGTGGCTGCCTAGGCTGTGAGGGAAGGGCAGAATAAGAAGGTACTGTTTAATGGGTATAGAGTTTCAGTTTTGCAAGATGAAGTGAGTTCTAGAGGTGGATGGCGGTGATGGTTGAATAACAATATGAATGTGCTTAATATCACTGAACTGTATGCTTAAAAATCGTTAACATGGTAAATTATCTGTTATGTGTATTTTATTATGGTAAAAAAAATTGAAAAAAAAATTAAGTAAACCAAAGACATTTGCAGACAAACAAAACCAGAGAGTTTATCACCAGCAGATCTGCACTAGAAGAAATGATAATCATGTACTTCAGGCTGAAGAAGCATGGTACCAGATGGAAATGTGGATCTGGACAAAGTAATAATGACCTTTAGAAATGGCCAATCAGCATACAAAAACACACTCAATATCATTAGTCATTCAGGAAATGCAAATCAAAACTATACTGAGGTTACAGGCTCTTTCTTGGGGCTAATGGTGGACTCCGAAAGGGCTCATGTCAAGGAGTAGTTCCCAGAACTTTAGCTGCCAGTGTCCTTGTCCCTGAGGTGAGCCACAACCACCCCCCACCTCTGCAGGAGACCTCCAACACTAGCAGCTGTGTGACTGACAGGGTCTTGGTGCTCTGGCCAGCTGTCAGGCCTGAGCCTCTGAGTTGGGAGAATGGAGTTCAGGACACTGGACCACCAGAGACCTCCTGGCCCCAAGTAACACCAGTTGGCGAGAGCTCTTCCAGAGATCTCAGTCTCGATGCTAACACCCAGCTCCACTCAATGACCAGCAAGCTCCAGTGCTGGAAACCCCATGCAAACAACTAGCAAGACAGGAACAAAACCCTACCCATTAGCAGTGAGGCTGCCTAAAATCATAAAAAGGTCACAGACACCCCAAAACACACCACTGGACATGGTCCTGCTCACCAGAAAGACAAGGCCCAGCCTCATCCACCAGAACACAGGAACCAGTCCCCTCCACCAGGAAGCCTCCACAACCCATGGAACCAACCTTATTCACTGAGGGCACCACCAAAAACAACAGGAGCTATGAACCGGCAGCCTGCAAAAAGGAGACCCTAAACACAGTAAGTTAAGCAAAATGAGAAGACAGAGAAATACACAGCAGATGAAAGAGCAAGGTAAAAACCCACCAGACCAAAAAAATGAAGAGGAAATAGGCAGTCTACCTGAAAAAAGAATTCAGAGTAATGACAGTAAAGAGGATCCAAAATCTTGGAAATAGATGGAGAAAATACAAGAAACGGTTAATAAGGACCTAGAAGAACTAAAGAGCAAACAAAGATGAACAACACAAAAAATGAAATTTAAAACTCTCTAGAGGAATCAATAGCAGAATAACTGAGGCAGAAGAAAGGATAAGTGACCTGGAAGATAAAATAGTGGAAATAACTACCACAGAGCAGAATTTTTTAAAAATGAAAAGAATTGAGGACAGTCTCAGAGACCTCTGGGACAACTTTAAATGTACCAACATTCGAATTATAGAGGTCCCAGAAGAGGAAGAGAAAAAGAAAGGGACTGAGAAAATATTTGAAGAGATTACAGTTGAAAACTTTGCTAATATGGTAAAAGAAAGGGTCAATCAAGTCCAGGAAGTGCAGAGTCCCATACAGTATAAATCCAAGGAGAAACATGGCAAGACACAAATTAATCAAACTATCAAAAATTAAATACAAAGAAAAAATATTGAAAGCAGCAAGGGAAAAGCAACATATAACATACAAGGGAATCCCCATAAGGTTAACAGCTGATCTTTCAGCAGAAACCCTGCAAGCCAGAAGGCAGTGGCAGGACATATTTAAAGTGATGAAAGGGAAAAATCTACAACCAAGATTACTCTACCCAGCAAGAATCTCACTCAGATTCAACAAAGAAATTAAAAACTTTACAGACAAGTAAAAGCTAAGAGAATTAAGCACCACCAAACCAGCTTTATAACAAATGCTAAAGGAACTTCTCTAGGCAGGAAACACAAGAGAAGGAAAAGACCTACAATAACAAACCCAAAACAATTAAGAAAATGGTAATAGGAACATACATATTGACAATCACCTTAAATGTAAATGGATTAAATGATCCAACCAAAAGACATAGACTGGCTGAATGGATACAAAGACAGGACCCATATATCTGCTATCTACAAGAGACCCACTTCAGACCTAGGGACACATACAGACTGAAAGTGAGAGGATGGGAAAAGATATTCCATGCAAATGGAAATCAAGAGAAAACTGGAGTAGCAGCTTTCATATCAGACAAAATAGACTTTAAAATAAAGAGTATTACAAGACACAAAAGAAGGACACTACATAATGATCAAGGGATCTACCCAAGAAGATATAACAATTGTAGATATTTACGCACCCAACATAGGAGCTCCTCAATATATAAGGCAAATGCTAACAGCCATAAAAGGGGAAAATGAAAGTAACACAATAATAATAGGGGACTTTAAGACCCCACTTTCACCAGTGGACAGATTAAACAAAATGAAAATAGATAAGGAAACACAAGCTTTAAATGACACATTAAACAAGATGGATTTAATTGATATTTACAGGACATTCCATATAAAAACAACAGAATACACTTTCTTCTCAAGTGCTCATGGAACATTCTCTATGATAGATCATATCTTGGGACACAAGTTAAGACTTGGTAAATTTAAGAAAACTGAAATTGTATCAAGTATCTTTTCCAACCACAACTCTATGAGACTAGATATCAATTACAGGGAAAAAAAGTGTAAAAAATACAAACACATGGAGGCTAAACAATACACTACTAAAAAACCAAGAGATTACTTAAGAAATTTAAAAGTACCTAGAAATAAATGACAATGAAAACACGATGACCCAAAACCTATGGGATGCAGCAAAAGCAGTTCTAAGAGGGAAGTATATGCAATACAATCCTACCTCAAGAAACAAGAAAATCTCAAATAAATAACATAACCTTACACCTAAAGCAATTAGAGAAAGAACCAAAAAAACCCAAAGTTAGCAGAAGAAAAGAAATAAAGATCAGATCAGAAATAAATGAAAAAGAAATGAAGGAAACAATAGTAAAGATCAATAAAACTAAAAGCTGGTTCTTTGAGAAGATAAACAAAATTGATAAACCATTAGCCAGACTCATCAGGAAAAAAAGGGAGAAGACTCAAATCAATAGAAATAGAAATGAAAATGGAGAAGTAACAACTGACACTGCAGAAATACAAAGGATCATGAGAGATTACTACAAGCAACTGTATGCTAATAAAATGGACAACCTGGAAGAAATGGACAAATTCTTAGAAAAGCACAACCATCTGAGACTGAACCAGGAAGAAATAGAAAATATAAACAGAACAATCACAAGCACCGAAATTGAAACTGTAATTAAAAATCTTCCAACAAACAAAAGCCCAGGACCAGATGGCTTCACAGGCGAATTCTATCAAACATTTAGAGAAGAGCTAACACCTATCCTTCTCAAACTCTTCCAAAAGATAGCAGAGGGAGGAACACTCCCAAACTCATTCTATGAGGCCGCCATCACCCTGATACCAAAACCAGACAAAGACGTCACAAAGAAAACTACAGGCCAATATCACTGATGAACATAGATGCTAAAATCCTCAACAAAATACTAGCAAACAGAATCCAACAGCACATTAAAAGGATCATACACCATGATCAAGTGGCGTTTATTCCAGGAATGCTAGGATTCTTCAATATATGCAAATCAATCAACGTGATACACCATATCAACAAACTGAAGGAGAAAAACCATATGATCATCTCAATAGATGCACAAAGTCTTTCAACAAAATTCAACACCCATTTATGATAAAAATCCTGCAGAAAGTAGGCATAGAGGGAACTTACCCTCAACATAATAAAGGCTATATATGATAAAACCAGAGCCAACATTGTTCTTAATGGTGAAAAACTGAAACCATTTCCACTAAGATCAGTAAAAAGACAGGTTGCCCACTCTCACCACTATTATTCAACATAGTTTTGGAAGTTTTAGCCACAGAAATCAGAGAAGAAAAAGAAATAAAAGGAATCCAAATCAGAAAAGAAGAAGTAAAGCCGTCACTGTTTGCAGATGACATGATAATATACATAGAGAATCCTAAAGATGCTACCAGAAAACTACTAGAGCTAATCAATGAATCTGGTAAAGTAGCAGGATACAAAATTAATGCACAGAAATTTCTTGCATTCCTATATACTAAGGATGAAAAATCTGAAAGAGAAATTAAGGAAACACTCCTATTTACCATTGCAACAAAAAGAATAAAATACCTAGGAATAAACCTACCTAAGGAGACAAAAGACCTGTATGCAGAAAACGATAAGACACTGATGAAAGAAATTAAAGATGATACCAACAGATGGAGAGATATATCATGTTCTTGGATTGGAAGAATCAACATTGTGAAAATGACTATACTACCCAAAGCAATCTACAGATTCAATGCAATCCCTATCAAACTACCACTGGCATTTTTCACAGAACTAGAACAAAAAAATTTCACAATATGTATGGAAACACAAAAGACCCTGAATAGCCAAAGCAATCTTGAGAAAGAAAAACGGAGCTGGAGGAAGCAGGCTCCCTGGTTTCAGACTATACTACAAAGCTACAGTAATCAAGACAATATGGGACTGGCACAAAACCAGAAATATAGATCAGTGGAACAGGATAGAAAGCCCAGAGATAAACCCACGCACATACAGTCATCTTATCTTTGATAAAGGAGGCAAGAATATACAATGGAAAAAAGACACGCTCTTCAATAAGTGGTGCTGGGAAAACTGGACAGCTACATGTAAAAGAATGAAATTAGAACACTCCCTAACACCATATACAAAAATAAACTCAGAATGGATTAAAGACCTAAATGTAAGGCCAGACATTATAAAACTCTTAGAGGACCACATAGGAAGACCACTCCATGACATAAATCACAGCAAGATCCTTTTTGACCCACCTCCTAGAAATATGGAAATAAAAACAAAAATAAACCAATGGGACCTAATTAAACTTAAAAGCTTTTGCACAGCAAAGGAAACCATAAACAAGATGAACAGACAACCCTCAAAATGAGAGAAAATATTTGCAAATGAAGCAACTGACAAAGGATTAATCTACAAAATATAGAAGCAGCTCATGCAGGTCAATATCAAAAAAAGAAACAACCCAATCCAAAAATGGGCAGAAGACCTAAATAGACATTTCTCCAAAGAAGATATACAGATTGCCAACAAACACATGAAAGGATGCTCAACATCACCAATCATTTCAGAAATGCAAATCAAAACTACAATGAGGTATCACCTCACACCAGTCAGAATGGCCATAATCAAAAAATTTACAAACAATAAATTCTCGAGAAGGTGTGGATAAAAGGGAACCCTCCTACACTGTTGGTGGGAATGTAGGTGGATACAACCCCTATGGAGAATAGTATGGAGGTTCCTTCAACAACTAAAAATAGAACTACCATACAACCCAGCAATCCCACTACTGTGCATAAACCTGAGAAAACCATAATTCAAAAAGAGTCATGTACCACAATGTTCATTGCAGCTCTATTTACAATAGCCAGGACATAGAAGCAACCTAAGTGTCCATTGACAGATGAATGGATAAAGAAGATGTGGCACGTATACACAATGGAATATTACTCAGCCATAAAAAGAAATGAAATTGAGTTATTTGTAGTGAGGTGGATGGACCTAGAATCTGTCATACAGAGTGAAGTAAGTCAGAAAGAGAAAAACAAATACCGTATGCTCACACATATATATGGAATCTAAAAAAAAGGGTTATGAAGAAACTAGGGGCAGGACAGGAATAAAGACGCAGATGTAGAGAATGGACCTGAGGACACGGGGAGAGGGAAGGGTAAGCTGGGGTGAAGTGAGAGAGTGACATGGATTTATATATACTACCAAATGTAAAATAGATAGCTAGTGGGAAGCAGCTGCATAGCACAGGGAGGTTAGCTTGGTGCTCTGTGACCACGTAGAGGGGAGGGACAGGGAGAGTGGGAGGGACACACAAGAGGGAGGGGATATAGGGATATAACTATACGTAGAGCTGATTCATTTTGTTATACAGCAGAAACTAACACAATGTAAAGCAATTATACTCCAATAAAGTTATTAAAAAAAGAGAAATCTATACTGAGATACTAGTTTATTATACCCACTAGGATAGCTATAATTTTAAGAAGACAAAATATAACAAATCCTGCTAAGGATGTGGAGAAATTGGAACACTCATACACTGCTGATGGGAATTGTTAAATGGTGGAAGTGCTTTGGAGAATAGCCTCGCAGTTCTACAAGAAGTTGAACATAGAATTTATACATGACCCAGCAATTCCACTCCTATGTACATACCCAATGAAAACGAAAATGTGTTCACACAAAAATTTGTACATGATTGTTCATAGCAGCATTATTCATGACAAAGTGGAAGACAGTCTGGAAGTTTCTTATAAAATTAAACATGTACCTGCTCTGTTATTCAGTGATTCCACTGCTAGGTATTTATCCAACAGGGAAAAAAACCATACTGGCATGTGAATACTAGTAGCAGCTTTATTCATAATAGCTGAAAACAATCTGATTGTCTATTAACCAGTGGATAGATAAACAATGTGTGGTATATCCATATATATAGGAATATTACTCAGACATTTAAAAATGAACCAGTGATATAGACAACAACATGGATAAATCTCAAAAGTATTATTATAAGTGAAAGAAGCCAAATAGAAAAGAGTATATACCAGATGATTCTATTTATGTGAAATTCTAGAAATGGTATGGTCATAGGAAGTGGCAGAGTGGGTGGCATTGATAGCAAAAGGGGAGGGAAAATTTTAGGCTAATGAATGTTTTCTTTCTTGATTGCAGTGGTTGTGGTTACACAGATGTATGCATTTGTCAAAGCTCATTGAACTCAACTCAAAATATGTATGTTTATATTGTATTAAATATTTCAATAAAGTTAATTTTATACAAGAAATATAAATATTAATGTTAAATATAAATATAAACATTTGAAAATGCTCAATCTCACTATAGATGATTGAAAATGAAAACTACACTGAGATACTCATTCTCACCTATCATTTAGTAAAAATACAGAAGTTTGACAATATATTCAGTTAGTGATATTTTAGGAAACTAGTTTTCTCATACATTGCTGATGGAAGAGGAAAATGATGCAATTTCCACTGAGTAGTACCTGTCAATATCGACCAAAATTACAGATCTAGCTACCCCCTAACCTCACAATCCTATTTCTGTGACTCTAACCTGTAGAAACACGTGCATAAATATGCAAAAGACTGCAAGCAACCCAAGTGTCCATCAACAGGAGACTGGTTAAATAAATTATAGTACATCCACACAACAGAATGCTGGCTGCTCTAAAGAATCAGGAAGATCTCTTTGTATGATATAGAAGGACCTCCAGGAGAATTTTAGTTAAAAAGAAAGGAAGGGAGGTTAGAAAGAAGGAAGGGAGGGAGGGAGGGAAAGAAGGAAAGAAGGAAGGAAGGAAGGAAGGAAGGAAGGAAGGAAGGAAGGAAGGAAGGAAGGAAGGAAGGAAGGAAGGAAGGGAGGGAGGGAGGGAGGGAAAGGAAGGGAAGGGAAGAGAAACTAAGAAAGGAGGAAATCTGAATAAATGTTCAAAATGCTTCTACTGGAATAAAGAAATACTGGAAGGATAAATAAGAAACTAATAAAAATAGTTACTAATAAGTCAACCTCTGTAAATTAGAGCACTACCACTTGGTGCTCTGGGAAAAATTTTGGGAAAAGTTACTGAAGTCTTGCCTGGAAATTCCTTCTTTCCTTCCTTCCTTCTTTCCTTCCTGCCTTCTCTCCTTCCCATTCTCCCTTCCTCCCTTCCTTCCTACAAAATGCATTATTTATCTACAAGAGAGTTCTGGAAGACAAGAAGGATACAGGCTCCTTGGGCGGGGAAATAATAAATCCAGTGGCTATAGTTTCCTTGCTACCGAGGAAGTTGGAGGTATAGGGCCCAGGGAGTTACAGTAAAAACAAGCTCTGGTGAAGATCCCTCAGCAACAGGGATGTCACTCATCTTAGGTGTGTGAGAGGAAAGGCTAAGCAGTCT